>NC_059128.1:250773326-251398326 GCF_020740605.2 Lemur catta | reverse complement strand
ACTAAATGTGCTAATATTCCAATTGCCCCCAACCACAATCTCCAAGGTTCTTGGGAGTGCCCATAGACCTTTATATTTTATTGCAAAAAAAGTCAGTTCTTTGGGAACAGATTAGGAGCTATCTGTTCTAAATTCTGTTCTCCCTTGAGACAAACTCTCTGAGTCACCACTTTAAAGCTGGGGGTGGGGACAATGCCACACTTCAGTGGAAGTGATACCCCTCCTTTAGGAGCTGAGCACTTTGTGGGTGTGGGCAATAGCCTGAGATCTTCTTTTCTTGTTTCTCCTAGCATAGAATCATCACTTTACAAGCTAGGACTAGCATGATCAGGTATTCTTAGTGACCCTATGCCCAAGGTAGAGACTTCATTCCATGAGTAAGGGCTGGTTGTAGGACAGGAGTCCCCACTTTTCAATTGTACCTGTCTGAAACCTATACTCATCAGCCAGTGGCTGGTATCCTGCTTTTCCCAGGAAGAAACCCTTCTGACTGGGATCTGGGGACAGAGAGAGCATTGAGATCTTCAGTATGTTAGTGTGGAGTGCGCTTTCTACTTTAATCAACCGGAGATTGGAAGGAAGTGATTTTGTTTCAAATATCATTGACTCCGGCTTAACAACTTTTCACAGATTTTCTTGAATAAATATTTCTTCTTTTACTGTAGGCTCTTAGGATCATGTCCCTGGGCTTTAAATAGTTGTGTATTTTTTAAACAGTTTTTATCAGTTTCACCAGGGAGCAGGTCCACAGAACTCACACCACCATGCCAGAAGTTGATTTGTGTCCACTGTTTCTTGCTATGTACTTTTAGCCCTCAGCAAGCAGGTTAGTCTGTTAAGTAGCTAGCAAGGGATTCTAGGTCTCCTAGGGATGAAAGTGGGTGCCCTTCCTTGGTGCTGCCTTGAGTATTTGCCTTAGCTGGGAAGAAGGACCAGGGTAGGCCCAAGGCCCCCGTCTTGGTGCTGCCCCACCTTAATCCTGTCCCCAGCGACTGCCATACCTGGGGGAGGAGGAAATGCCCTACAAATCTACCAATCAGAACTTAGCACATCAACTGCAAACAAATGCAGAGGACTCTCTAGCCCACAGATCAAGTGGCATAGGTACAATAGAGTCTGGAAGGTGACTTAGGACAACCTAAGGCTAATTATCATTCCATTAGCTTAAATCTACACTGCAGTTCACCAACCCCCATGGGCTTTCAGAGAGGATGATGGGAGATCCACATGTGTAGTAAGACCCAGGTCATATAACTCCCAACTGTCCATCAAAGTGGTTCCATGATGACATCTGAACCACAGCGAGGTCCCTATGAAGACACTATAAAAGAAGACCCAGACCATAACCAAGGTCTCTTTTGCTACAACAAGGGGTCCAGTCATCATCTGTGGTATATCTTGCTCTGTAAACCTATATCTTGCTCTTGCTCTATAATCTTATTTTGATCCCCCTCAATAAAATTTTCCTCATGCTTGCCTTACTTTGTTGTGTCTATTCATTCTTCAGTTAAGAGCACACTAAGAACTGAGAACACAGAATAAGACTGCCAAACCCAACAAATCTAGATGTTATTTCTTGTATCTATACATTTAATTATTGACTCTTTTTCTTTGCTTATCCAGTCCTTTTACCCAGTGTTTATGTTTACTCCTTTATAACTGTATTATCTACCTAGATCTCAGTCATCCTTAAAATAGAGCCTCTTTCTTCTGCAAAACTTTTGTTGACAACTCTAATCCATGCTGGTTTTGATTCTCATATCTTTATTATATTCCTTTCCACATAGTATTATAGTCTTGTTATATAATGTTCTGTATTATTCATTAATTGTTTTATATATGAACTTGTTACCTGAATTAAATTATTGCTTGTTACCTGCCCTTTGCAGGTGAGACAATGATTGAAACTTCCTTTGAATCAACTTATGAGCAAACACATAGAAGTGAATGGCTTGGTCAGACATGACTGAACTACTAAAGTGACTCAAGTCAACTGCAGTACTTCAGACCTAGAATGTTAAACACATGATTAAAAACATGGATATGAATATCATAATATCTACTAATATTTATTTATATATATACTTATATATATATATATGTACAGATCCAAGAGAAAGATAGAAACATGGCATTTTCTGGAAAATATAAATTGTACACAGAGATTAGTTAAAAATAAATCAAATGGAGTAATTTAAGTACTTGAACTTTAGGACACATTCAGGAATTACAGTAAACTCCTGTACACAAAACAATAAATACATCCATACAGAGAAACAGAAAACTAGATAAACAAAATAAGGATTAGAGAAAATCCTCATTGCCCTTAATTAATTCAGCTTAGATGAAATAGAAAGATAGAAATTACCTGTTTTAAAATGCATGCTTTATTAAAAAAATAATTTTTATAAGTTGTAATCAAAATACATATCTTATGTGTATTTATTTTACTTGGAAATTCATCATTTAGTTGTTTCTCATAAAGTAGAGATTTCCTTTCTGACATGATATAGGACCAAAAGCCATAAAAGTAAATGTTAAATAAAGTTCATATTTTTAAAATTATATGTAGTATAAAAATAATTGTAAAAGCCAAAGGCAAGTGAAAATTTGTTTGAAAAATATTTGTTACAAATATGATAAAGGAATATTTTTCTTAATGTACAAAGATTTTTTTCATAAATATAAAGCAAGAAAATTAAACCAATAGAAAAATAGGTTAAGAACATAATGGTAGCTTGCATTATGTGTTCACAATATTTTATTTTTCTCTCCATGTTCTTTATATGCCTTCATAACCTGATTGAATTTGGTCTTGGCCACGTGACTCACTTTTTCAATCTAATGTAAAGGGATATGTTGTCACAAGTCTGATGTTCCACATCTGAACAGAAGCTTTAGATGTCTTTATATGTATTCACAGGGGTCCTTTTGCTCTGCTCCCCAACCATGAGAACTACAAATTATAGATAGTGACTATGCCTGTAACCTGAGTTTCAAAATGAGAAGATTTACAAAGCCGAGCCTAGCAAAGCCAGAGTAGACCCATGTATTTATATGCTATGAGGAAGAAATAAATATATTTTGTTAAAAAGCACTGAGATATGGGACTGTTATCACAATAAAATCTGCCTTAAATAAAACCAAACTCCAAGTCCAAAGAAAACCAAAAATACCTTATTAACAGAGGAAAATATGCTCAACTTCACTCAAGGTTAAAAGTACAAATGGCAATAGCAATGAGATATATAATTTAAAAAAATTAATCAAATAAGCTAAGATTTATAATCAATGTTGACAATGCTCTAGAAGAATTAGGCATTCACAAACACTATTGGTGGAAGTTTACATTTGTTCTACCTCTTCCTCCTATGAAAATTTTAAAAGCACATACCATAGAGCTAGAAATTCCATAGGAATTTATCCACCTATAAATTCAAGCATATGCACAAAGATGTATGTGAAGTGGTACTCATTACATAGCCCTTTTAGCAAAAAAGAAAGAAAATTAAAAGAACAGGGGATTGGTTAAATAAAATAATGGACAGCCATACAATATACATACAATATACATGACAATATAATCTCATTTATTTTTGAAACATTCTGATATATGCATAGAAATTATCTGGAAGGCTACTTAAGAAATAGTTTAAAAGTTCTTATCTCCAGGAAGTGGTTTTATGAATCTGCTAGTATCATAGTGAAGCAACATCTACTTATCACTACTTGCTATTCTATATGAATATTTATTTTATATTGTGTATTATTTTCATGATTAGAAAGCCTAGTTTGAAAGTAAAATTGAATTAAATGAAAATGTGTTTAAAAAAGATGTGTGAGCTGAGTTGATAAATTTGGATCTCACATCAGCATGCTCACTATCCTGGACCCATGAGACTCTGCCGCCACCTGTGGCAGAAAACATAAATTGAAGATGAAGGCATTAAAAGGTGGAAAATAACAGAGAAAAGGTTCTGTAGCTACAACTATGTAGTTGTTATTAGGGCAAATCACCTGGAAGCATGTGACAACTTATATAACCTAACTTGGTGCTGAATACACAATAAAATAGGGATTTATTGAGAGATTCGTAGAGCATTAGGGAAACAGAGAAAGCAAGGGCTGTCTCCAAGATCCTTTTTCTTTAAGTTTCAAATACCATGTATCTCTCACAGCAAAAAAACAAAACAAAGCAAAACAAAACAAAACAGGCAAATTGTAACTCACAGCTGGCCTCATATTAATGAGTCTCATTAAGGGGTCTCACTTTTTTTCTAGGCCAGAGTTTGCCCATATTATTTATTTAAAATCAAATAAGACAGTCTCAGGACTTTCTTTGGTTCTTAGGCTGTGATTTTACATGCAAATGGCTTTCAATGTTTTACAGGACCAGACAAAGTCAGTTAAGAAAAGACCTTCAAACAGGTGTTTCCCTATAGGCGTATGGAGTCCCCTGCCTTTTCCCTTTTATCCCTCATGGCTAGATTCCCAAGCCCTGCTGAGTCAGGTTTAGTTAGCTTAGAAAATTTTCAATTCCGTGTACCCATCACTGACAGAATCATTGAGTAATGAATAAAAGGAACCACGGGTAGTAGTTTCAGGCTTCAGTTTCTGTCATGGGAAAAAATTAATCACAAATTGTTAGATTCAGAAATATTATTTTTAAATATCATTTTTTAAACTATGATTTAAAATGGAACAATCAACTAATTGAAGCTAGGAAAGAAATGCCTAACTAATGTGTAGAGTGGATATCTTGGTGGAAAGTATATTTTAAACATTTTAAAAGATATTTTTCTTTGTGGCTGGAAACATTCCCAGGAATTAATGACACAGGAAAATAAGAATATGGATAAAGCTGATTAGGAAAATTGAGGCAAAAATTTTCAAAAAAACACAAAAACAGAAATTAGCCCATCAAGGACAGTGACAATTACATGAAACTCATCTAATTCATACTATAAATTTATGAAAGGAAATATGGCATTTTAGGTATTTGTCCTGTGTCTTCTATTCTAAGCAATACTGATTATTCTTATACAGTAGGCTCTAGACAGATTTGATGTAACTCCTCTCCCAGACAAAGAGGAGAATGGAACTCAAATCTGAATCAAACTTCTGGATTTGGGGATGTTCTAGTGGGAGGTCGATCTTTGCCTTCAAGGATTTCAACTTAAGCACTCTGGGGAAATAATATTATATAACTAACGAGGCTATACTAGCAGTATGATTAACAGCTTTATGGCACTCATAAGAAAACAATATAATGTTTAGGTTCAAGGTCATAGAAGTTGTATTAGTTATCTATTAATGTGTAACAAATTACGTCAAATATTAGTACTGAAAACAACACACATTTATCTCATAGCTTCTGTGGATCAGAATCTGAGCACTTCTCTACTGGGTCTTCTACTTCAGGGTTTCTCAAAAGGCTGCCATGAGTATGAGTGACTACATAGCCAGGGCTGAGGAGTCAGGTCAAGACTTCACTGGGGACAGGTCCCCTTCCATGCTAACTTACGTAGTTGTGAGTGGGATTCAGTTTTTCAAGAGATGTTGAAAGGAGGACCTCAGTTTCTTACTAGCTATTGGCCAAAGGTGGCTCTCAGTGCATTACCATATATGGACTTCTCCGGCATATTACCTTGTTTTTATCAAGGCAAAATAGAAGTCACCATATTTTGTAACAATCATAGAAGTAACATCTCATGACTTTTGCTATATTATATTGGTTGAAAGGAAGTCACTAGATTCAAGCCACATCCAAGGAGAGGGAATTACAAAAAGGTTTGTAAACTAGGAGATGAGAATCACTGCCAGCCATATTAGCAGTCTGTTCTACCACAGCAGCTTTCAAACTAAAAGTGATTTTTCTTCTTGGAAGACACGTAACACCCTACCAGCACATTTCTAGTTTATTTTGACAAATTTGCTAAACAGAAAATCTGATTACAACACTAATTTCATTAGAAAAAATATCATACCATAAAAAATAAAATATTTTGCTGGTAAAATATAACTTGGCTAGTCTTGTTATTCTGAAGAGTGCTTTAAAATTTATTTCCAATCTTTCTATTGTCACCAGTTGTGATAAAATGTCCAATACAATAAAATTACCAATGGCAAATGATATCATGCAACTTATTGCAGCACCCAAAACCTCCTTTCAATAGATATAGTTCTTTAGAATTTTGCAGAATTGATACAGCAGACAAAAACAAATTTGGCTTTCTGAATTGTACAGAATTTTATTAATCTCAGGTTGCCTAATCTTAACAAACAAGCTTAACTTCACTTCAAGCCTGATCAAAGGAAAAAGAAATTAGGAAATATTTTATAAATAAACTCAGTCCTCATTTTCAAAAGTTATCATTTTGCCCATTCTGTTTTCTCTGATGACTTTAATTATTCAAAAATCATAATGAAAACTAGAGTTATGAATTAAGCATATGGGTTGGCTCAACATTGCCCTTGAGAAACCTTATCTTTTTGACATTCCCTGGTCTATGACAATCATGATTAGACATCACTACCTATGAGGACATGAGGAGGAGGGGAGCTTTGATTTCTCAGGTTATATTTATCTAAGGAGGTCTAACTAGGTAGATCAGGAGAAGAAGAGAAAGTTTTATAGAGCTACAGAAATATATTTTCTCCAAACCAACTGCAGATAGAAAAATAAAATTTTATGATTTAATAAAAAAAAATCAAAGAAAAGGAGGTAAAACATAAAATTAAATCTGAATGATAAAAATAAATCCAAATATTGTACAATAATTTTTCGTTGGTATCCATGGAGCATTGATTTCAGGACCTACCTTGGATAGCAAAATTTGTGAATGCTCAAGTCCTTGATATAAAATGGCAAAGTATTATTATATAACCTATGCATATCCTCCTATATACTTTAAGTCACCTCTAGATTACTAATACTACCTAATATAATATTAACATTTTGTAAATAGAAGCTATACTGTATTGTTTAGGAAATAACAACAATAAAAAAGTCTGTATGTGTTCATTGCGGACACAATTTTTTTCCCATATTTTTGGTCCCTGATTAGTTGAATCCATGAATGTAGAATCCATAGATACAGAGGGCCACACTATTTGGAGGCTAGACAGCTTAATATCAAGGAGCCAGCATTTGGTGAGGAACTTCTCACTACATCATCCATGTGGGAAGGTGAGAAGGTGAGAGAGAATGAAAGAGAGCAAGAGGGAATGGGGCCAAATTCATCATTTTATCAGGAATCCAAGATACCTAACCTATCTTATGACAATGGCTTTAATCCATTCATTAGGGCAGGCCCCTCATGATCTAATCATGCCTTAAAGGTCCCACCTCTCAATACTGTTCCATTGAGGATTAAGTTTCTAACACATGAACTTTAGGGGACATATTCAAACCATAGCAAGAAAGGTATTTTCATATGTATGTGTAATTTTGTGTGTGTGTGTGTGAAAAACCAAAATGTATCAAATTAGATTTTTAAAGCTCATAAGCTCCTACCTTCAAATCAAAATAAAAAATCAGATTAAAAATAATATATAAGAGTGTTGAGAAAATGTATCAGTCAATCACTTAGCAATTAATGCTAGTGTGGCAATATCCCAGCCAGATTTTAAGGTTAATTACACAAATAAAATGGATATTACATAATTGTTATCAATGAAAAAAGTTAAGCTCTAGTGACAACAAATTGAATTCTCCCTAATGACAAATAGAAACAACTTGTTTGAGGACAATTCTCTAAGTGTCTCTCCCATTTGCACACAGAGATACTGATAGCATTTTTTCTCAACTATCTTTTTAAGAATGTATGGGGAACAGCCTTGAACGATAGACATAGGATTTTCTTTCAGAGCACAGGTAGGTTTATTTACTGCTAGGTATAATAAAAAATAACATCTCCCTTTGTAAGCGGCTCCATGAGCAAATAATGATCCTCATATGTTTTTTATAATCCTCTCCCTTAAGTAACTACTTGACATTTTGGGTTGATTCCCAGAAATGGTGGATTTTCTGCAAGACAAAGGAGTTGAAGTTCTGAAGGTCCCTGGTCAGAATTCAAGATGCCAAAACTCACAGTTCCCCCTGACCTGCCATAAGGCACATGGCCCCTCCCTAACACACTGACTGCTACCCTAGGAAAAAAATTTTTTTTCCTTGGGGCCACAGTGTTTTCTTACTAAAATAGAATAAAAATGTTGAAAACAAAATGATCCTTTCTAATTTAATGAAAAATTTATTTTTATTGTTTTCTGTATTTTCTTCAATAAAAAAGTAATATGAAAACTTGAAAATTAGTAATGTAAAAAGTAATGTGACAATTTGAAAAATAGTTCAAAAGAGTAAAGTGTTTTTCTTGACTGGTCAGGCTTAAGTGTAATTTAAAGATAAACATAAATAGAAAAATGAAATTTATTGATTTCTATTCATTTAATTCACATTTTTAGAATTAAATTGTCAATATTAATTGTGGTAATAAGAACATCAACAAATAAGATTTTCATGAACCAACTGCTGGATTTTGCCCAGTTTTGCTTCACAAGGCCCCGAGCTCAAAACTAGCATGAGTTAAATATAACTAACATGTCAGTTAATGTGTTCAAAAGCCCATGATCTCCATTAGTCAGGGAGATGGATTTGAGACAGCTTCTCTCATTCTCCAGATATGATGTCTTTCATATCTAAAAAAATTCCTTTCTTTCCTGGCAATCCTCATTGTCTCAATAATTGGATCTTTGTGTGATGAGCAACTGGCCCTAGGCTGAAATCCTCTCGCAGTTCTAATAACAATTATGGAGGCACATTTGCATACAGAGGGGTGAGTGCTATTTGAATGTACCACGCAGTGGGGGATGCCCCTCTCAATTTGGGGAATTCCTGCTTATTTTGAGTTGGATAAGCCCTAAACCATTTGTGAGAGTAGGAACTAACCTGTTTTGATTTGGCACTCCTCAGGTTTATTAGTTTGTTTGGAATCTATTGAAATTTTCTTTATATTGAGTGCTTACCTGTATTGGTGTGTCACATGTAAATGTGGAGTCTGTTAAGCTCTCTGTCTCTATTATCTTTTCTGCCTACTTGGAATTTGCTGTGGATGGTATTACAAGCATAATCCAAGCTCTGGGAGGTTGTTAGACACCTCCATCCTCAGGTCTGGGAGATTAAAAGACATCTCTGTCCTAACGTCTAAAGATTGAAAGACATTTCCATCCATGGAGGCAACCTGGCCAAGATGTGGGGCTGTCTGCTATTGGAAAGGGAAAGAGAGGAACTGAAACATAATGTGTGTAAATCCGTGTGGAACTTCAGAGGATCTTGTGGCTAGAGTTCTGAGATAAAAGCTATTGAAACTTTGTGTGCATGTATATGTGTTTAGATGTGTTTTGTATGTATACTTATATTATATATTATGTCCACAAGGTACCAAAATTGGCTTACAAATAAAAGGAGCTCTCATACAGTAAATAAATAAGCCCAAGGACTTTTCAAAGTCATGTGAATTTAGTAATCTTTGTTAAATAGGCTGGTTTAAAAAAAATTATTGGTAAAAGAAAAATAAAAATGTCTTCAAAATTGTCAACATACATTTTGCCTGGGTTTACTGATTATTTTTGTATTTAAAGGTGTGAGGATGTGACACAAAATTTATAAAAGTATAAACCCAGCCAAAACAAAATAATCTATTTTTGTATGATTTTTGATAAGTAAGACTAATTTAATCTTGTCAGTGTAATGTAAACAGCTAAATCTCCTGAGTTAATAACAGAGTTACCCATGTGTTTAACTTTAAGGTTCTTGCTTAAGTAAAAAGTAGGCATGTCTAAACAAAAATAAGTGGCAGTATTACAATTAATAAAACTCTAAGTAAATGATAGCAAAAAAACAGAAACTTATGGTAAAGGTTTATGAACATATTGTAGTTTTGGTCTCTTAAACCTAGTTGCAGATGCACTTTCTTCCATTGACTTTACTGTCTGAGGAAAGCTAAAGACGAAATCTCTTTCTGACTCACTCTATCATCTGATATTAACAGTACTGTTAGGAATTTAAAGCTACCCTAAAAGTTGTAGCTATTATTTGAGAGCTTAAATAAAATTGGAGGCTTCCGTGTCCTTTTGGTCTGGCTCACTCTTGGTTTGTTCTGAGTACTGGTTGCAAGCTACCCCATTATGTGTACATTGTGTTGCCATAGCAAAGGACTTTGCCTGAAAAAATTTGAAAAAGAATGAACTATTCATTTTTCATAGTAATTATTCTTAGAATCCAAACAGAATCTCAAAACAATCTTACTCTTTAAAAGTATTACATGTACTCAAATTTACACCTAATTAGGAAAATGATTTGAGACCATTTGGATTGTTTTTAAAATAGCTTGATCTTGATCCTTATGTAAAAATATTATGACTTAGTGTCAATATTTGAGATGCTAAGGATTGATGTTAGAGGTTTATTCAGTCTACAATCAGGTGATGTCACACCAATAAACTTTATTCTGGGATGTTGATATTTCAGAAAACCCTAATTAGTTAACATCTTTAAGCAAGATGTGTTCTAAAACTTCTACTGTGTTTATAGAACTTAAAGATGTTACATTATATAGATAAGCAAGTCCTACAAAAATACTTATTTTTTCTATCTTGGTAGGTTTTTTAAATATAAACCTAATAATTAAAACTATATTTTGTGATTATTTCTTAGTCTATGTTTTGAAATTATTTCTCTTCTCTTTTCCCCCAATTTTGTCTGTAAAAATATATTTATATATTAAATTTGTTCAGACATTGAATGACTTTGTTAGAGCAAAATTAATTACATTGATGATATATCTAATATTCACAGGCTATAAAATGTTTAAAAGGAAAATAAAATGATAACTAGAATCTAAATAAATTACTTAAATAAATTAGGTAAATATAAATGAGATAAATGCTTTTGATAAGCAATTCAAGATATCTTGCTTCTTAGGTTTTCACTAAGGTTTGGACACTGGGAGTTAAAATATCTGATTAATGTATGTGATACTACATAAAGTGAGGCAAAAATAAATATATAAGATGTTTTTATAGAAAAATTATAAAATGGGGATAAAATGCTTCTCTTTATTAAAAAGAATGTTTATTTAATTTGAAGTTATTTAAAGGTTTTTATAAAACAAGATAAAAAACCACTAAATGAGAAAGACGTAAAGAAAGTTATAAATATGAAGATACATTTTCATAAATAAGGTTAAGCAGGAAAAAATATAACTTTATATGAAAAAGATCCTATATGGTAAATTTGTGATCCTAAAATAAAACGATTAAGAAAAATTTAAAGCGAAACAAAATGTCAAAACATGTCGTAACTGGTCTCTGTAAGTTACAAAAATTTGTAAAGAAATTTTCAAGTTGGCTATAATTAAAAGGGGCAAAAAACAAGGTTCTGTTAAAATATTACTTTGTACCTAGTAAAATTACAAAAGCTTTTAATTCTAATTCTATAATCTGCTTCTTTTGAAACTTCTCAGGTGTATATCTTAAAAATTCAGCTTTTCTTCTCCTTGAGAAAGCCTGAGATAATATCCCTCTCCTTCAACCTTTCCGTCACTTCCTGTGACTTTTTTCCCACCCTGGATCTAAGTCTGCTGTCAAGGTCTGATGCAGAAATGTTTACCTTAAAGGTCTCAAAAGCAATTTTTCTCTTAGCTTCTTGTTATATCTGAATTATTCAATATGATCAAAAAATCTTCCTATACTGTTACTAAGAGTAGTGTATTCTCAGAGTCTTAGCTTTATATTAATAGTCTCTTATTTCCTTTACAATATAATGTTCACTCATGACCCTGGATAGACTCTTCTTCTGTACGATAAATTCTGGTACTCTTTTCATGAGGTTTGACTTCCAAGTTGTCTAAATGTGTTTCCCATAAGAAAATCAATTGCACTAAAAAAGGTTTTTCTTTACCTTTTGGTAACTGTCCTAACAAACAAAGATTTTAGATTTTATCAAAATAATTCCTATGTTATCCTCATTAGGTTTTTGATTACTTGGAGAAACTGAGCTTTAAAAAGTTAAGTTTTTTTCTGTATTGACATTAAAGTCTTCTGATTATCACCCTTGGTTAAACGAATTGCCATTATTTTAGAATAACCTGTGGTTCTGTTTTGATTGAATGTTCTGAACCTTTTAAAATCTTTGAAAAACATTCTCAAAATCTAGATAATTTAAATGTTTAGCTACCTGTAACCTTCCTTTTCCCCGTCATTGTCAGAACTAGACAGGCCTTATAAAATGTTTTGTTAAAATGTTGTTAATTCGTTAAAGAGACCACAAAAAAAAATTCTGATACAAAAGTTTCTAAATCCTTAGCTCACCTGGTTTTAACAAAATATTTATGTTTTGTATAGCAAATTGCCATAAGTCTGACAGTAGCTCAATGCACACAGTTAAGTTAATTTTATAACTTTGTTTTTGGTGTTTGGTTTGTTTGCTCTTATGTTGCTTAAAAGGTTTTAAAGGCTGAAAACTGCTTGTCCACCTCCATTCCCATCTGGCCTAGAACATTTAATTGGCTAAAAGTTTTTTACTTTAAGTCCCTTGACCATAGGGTCCCACTGAGGGACAGGATGGAAATGGGGTCGCCACACCATCTTGGCAACCATGGGATAAAATAAAAGTTTAGTCATCATGTTGCTTTTGGCAAATCTTGGCCAAAAGGGGGGATATGTAAACTAAAATGAAAACCTAGGCACTTTCTCCACACCAAATAAATGGGCCTCCTCTTGCCAAGGGGAAGTCCCTCAAAAACCCTCAAAACTGAGTTCCTGGCTATGAGGGGAAGGGACATTGGACAGGCCTCATTATACTCCCATTCTACATTGTCAGCCAAAAAAAAAAAAAAAAAAGCTGGGACACAGGAATGCTGATTTGTTCAAGATCTAAGGACAATAAACCAAATAGTGGAGGATATTCATCCTATGGTACCTAATACTTACACTTTCCATACCACTTTATCTGGAAATTTTGCCTAGTTTTCAGCAATAGATTTAAAATATGCTTTCTTTTGCTTCCTCTTGTGAATCCCAAGAACTATTTGCTTTTGAATGAGACTACTTTAAGTCTAAAGTCAAATGCCTGTACTGCTAGACTATCCTTCCTCAGGGATTTAAACACCACTCCCCCCCTCGCCCCCACCCAACAATCTTTGGAACAATTCTGGCCAGAGATTTGAGGGAAATAGTTTTAGGCAAGGGAGTGATTTTACAGTATGTAGATAATATCCTGATAGACAAACGAGAAGCTCTTCATGGATGGAAGCAGCCTTATGGAACAAGGACAATGCAAAGCTAGGTATGCTGTGATTACTAACCAAAAGGTAATTGAGCCACAAGTCACAGGACATGTGCTCAAAAGAAATTATTTTTTTTACTTCAGCATATTATGGGGGCACAAATATTTAGGTTACATATATTGCCTTTGCCCCACCCGAGTCAGAGTTTAAAGTGTCCATTCCCCAAATGGTGCACACTACACCCATTAGGTGTGAATATACCCATCCCTCCTCCCCGCTCCTACCTGCCCAACACCCGATGAATGGAAATTGACCTAGAACAACCTGCATGCATAGGACAACCCACATGCAAATCCCACCTGTCCAATCGAAGTGGTTCCACAGTGAAGCCTGAGCCTGGATTGGAGGTCCCAATCCAGGGATTATAGAACAAGACACAGACCACAACGAGGCCCTTTTTATGCACCCTTCCCTTTGCTCTCCCTTTGCTGTGACAATGGGACCAGTTGTCAACTGTGGCATATGTTTCAGGCTCTGTAAACCTATATCTTGCTCTTGCCCTATAATCCTATCTTTCTCTCCTTCATAAACCTCATTTTCATGCTTGCCTTACTTTGCTACACCTGGTCATTTTTTGACCATGCGTGTGCCAAGAACTGACATTTCACACTGAAACCTGACATACGTATCTCAGAAACTGAGAGATCAAGCTGATTAATAATTGCGTATGATTGGGGAGAGGCAAGATGGCAGTCTAGAAGCAGCCCCCATGCACTGCTCTCAAGGAGAGGATGGAAAGGTGCAGGTAGATGCCCACCTATGGACGGGCTTTCTTAGGAAGAGCATTGTAAAACATCAGAGAAGTGACAGAGGACATTCAGAGTGAAGGAGAAGGTGACGGGGTGGTTCATTCTTTAAGACTGGAAGATACCTGGGGGAGGCATCCACACGTGGTGATGTACCGGAGGAGAGAGCCCTGGGGCTCCCTCCACAGGCACTGTGGCCTGAGCTGTGAGGGGGACCCCAATACCCTCACAGACCTGTGGTTTTATCACACAGCTGGTTGGAATCTGTGTCGTGACACTGCACTGGTGAGAGGACACAGCAGGGATCTGGCGCCTACTGTTCCCAGGTTACTGCAACTGTCACCATTCTGAGCTCTCAGGTGCAGGGTGCCACGTCTATGCTGGGCTCAGCTTTGCTGTAGCCACCTCCCGTCACCCCTGCTGCACCAGGAAAAGAGGAAACAGAGCAGACACTCTCCCGTGCCATGCCCGGTGACTGGGAGAGAAGCACAACGGGAGTTTTGAGTAGAACAGGTGCCACAGATGCCACACACACCACCTAAGAAGCCTTGCAGGGACTGCCTATGCGGGACCTTAGCTCGGTGAGAGCCCCAGCTGCTTGGTGGCCCTAGCCCTGCAGCCCCAGCAACGTGACTCCCACACTGCCACCAGCCTGGTGGGGCTCCACCTTCACAGTTCACATGCTGCTATTGGACTCTGGGGTCCCACAACGCAGCTCCACAGGCTGCAGCTCTACCTCTGAGGCTCCACACCCAAGGCATCACTGAAGCCTGGCCCAAAGCTCTGCCCCCAGTGTTGCTGTCCCTCTGACGCTCAAAAGAAGATGTACAAATAACCAAGAAACAAATGAAAAATGTTCAACATCACTAATCATCAGGGAAAAGCAAATTAAAACCACTGTGAGATATATCACCTTACCCCCTCAGAAGGGCCATTATGAAAAAGTTAAAAAACAATAGAAGCTAGAGTGCATGCAGAGAGAAAGGCATGCGTATGTGCTGTTGGTGGGACTTCAAATTAGTAAAACGTCTGTGAAAAACATTATGTAAACTCCTCAAAGAAATAAATGTAGAGACTTACCATTAGATCCAGCAAGCCCACTCCTGGGTATCTCCCCAAAAGATAAGTCATTTTATCAAAAAGATATCTGCACCCAAATGTTTACTGCAGCATAATTCACAATCACAGAGATGTGGAATCAACATAAGTGCCCATCAATTCATGAGCAGATTTTAAAAATGTGGGATACACACACACACAATTTAGTACTACTCAGCCATAAGAAGGAATGATTCTTTTGCAGCAACTTGAGTGGAACTGGAGACCACTAACCTAAGTAAGCGAAGTATCTCAGGAATGGAAAACAAACACTGCATGTACTCCATAATAATTGAGGGCTAGTCTATGGGCATACATGGGCACAAAGAGATGTAACGGTTATTGCAAATCAAGAAGGGGTGAGGGGCGGGGAAGGCGTAAAAATCTACCTATCAGGCACAATAAACACTATTCAGGTGATGGGCACACTAAAAGCCCTGACTCAAACATTATAAAATGTGTACATTTAACAAAAACATTTGTACCCCCTTAATATTTTGAAATAAAAAAAAAAATGAAGAAGTTACTTCTGATGAATCAAAAATATTTAAAGAAAGCTGAAGCTACTAGATATATATGTTTATGTATCCATGTATTCAACAATGTTGAAATCCATGTGGATATTTACAAATATTTGCCACATACTAAGTTGCAAAGGAAATTTAAACAAATCTAAAAGAATTGAAATCATACAGACTGTACTGAATATTCAATTAATTTTTTAATAATTAAAACACTGCAAGAATGAAATAAAAAATAAATAGCAATTCAAAATTTAAAATGCTATACTTAAAATTATACTTAAAATTCTGCATCAAAGAACTTGTGGAAAGGTATGGAGTTAAATTAATAGCTGGAAGACATTTCCAGTCGTTCTTTTTTTTTAAAAAAAAAAGATGACTTATTTAGTACTCAAGAGGCTAGATTAATTACATAAAAGTAAACCAAAGGAACATAAAATGAAGAAAATGCACAAAGAGCTATTACTAATAACATATTCAACAACCAGAAGAGTGAGAGAGATAAAAATAACTAAAAAATGGTTATTTGAAAAATCTAACAAAATATACAAACTTTCCAAATTGAGTTCAGTATAAGAGTAGGGAGATTAATACGTTAGTGTTTATAAAAGATGAGTAATGGCCGGGCGTGGTGGCTCACACCTGTAATCCTAGCACTCTGGGAGGCTGAGGCGGGTGGATCGCTCGAGGTTGGGAGTTCGAGACCAGCCTGAGCAAGAGTGAGACCCCCCGTCTCTACTAAAAGTAGAAAGAAATTATCTGGCCAACTAAAAATATATATACAAAAAATTAGCCGGGCATGGTGGCACATGCCTGTAGTCCCAGCTACTCGGGAGGCTGAGGCAGTAGGATCGCTTAAGCCCAGGAGTTTGAGGTTGCTGTGAGCTAGGCTGACGCCACAGCACTCACTCTAGCCCGGGCAACAGAGTGAGACTCTGTCTCAAAAAAAAAAAATAAAATAAAATAAAAATAAAAGATGAGTAAATAATGAACACTCTTATATGAATAATTTTAAACTTTAAACAAAACAAATGATTTTTCAGAATGGCAGTTTTCAAACATTTTGTTCTCTGGAACTCTATGATCCTAAAATTATTATAGACCCCAAATAGCTTGTATTTATCCAGGCCTTATTTATTATAATTTACTATTTAAAAATAAACCAATGTTAAAATATGCATTTATTAGTACACTTTATAATATAGCAATAGTAAACTCATTTCTTTTTAATATAATTAATATATTTTAACTATACATAGTTATATATAAACTATATAAAATAACTATACTTTGATGAAATAAACAGAGTATTTAGGATAGTGTCTATGTTTATTTAAAATTTGGCTTAATATTACATGAAATATGCCAATATGTCACGGTTTAAGCTCTGAAATTCTGAAAAATTTTGCTGCACACTTCTGAGAGAATAAGAAAAAGAAGTTAAGAATATTTAAGTATATTGTAATAATAAAAATATTTTTTATTTCATGGACCCCCTGAAAGTTTCTCCAGGAACCACAGGGGTTCCCAGATCACAATTTGATACAAGCTGTTCTATAAAAACATAAACACATCTGAATCAAGAAGAAATGGGAAACATGACTAAATTTTTCACCATTAAAGTAAAAAATCAGCAATCAAAAACTTGGGCCAATTCCATTCCTAAACAAAGGGAATGGGGACAGGGCTAATACTTTATCTAGATAAATTTTACCATTCTGTCAAGAACAGATAATCAAAAATTTGCAGAAAATAGAAAAAAAAAGGTAAGCACCCTGTGTCATCAGCATAATGCAGGCAACCTATTTGTAAAGAAAGCACATTTCAGCTATCTCAGTACTAGAAATGATGAGAGAATTCATTGGGATTACTTGATATGTTCATATATACCACCCATTTCACTATTGAGGCATTAGAACAAGAAGAAGATTACCATCCATAAAGGCAATATATAGATTATCTGGGTAAAAATCCTACAAAGGGTATCCCTTTATAAAGAATATTTTAACAAATTATTGAAGGATATCAAAATTAAATGTGAAAAAATTGTCATGTTCCATTATGGGAGGACTAGATAATATTTTAAATCAAAAGCAATTATCATGAGATTATTTTGTGAATTAATACATTTAGCATTAGTATTCCAACTTAATTTTTTAAATGAAACTTGGCAAGCTATTTCTAAAAGCATACTGCTCAATGTCAAAATCTAGAAGATTTAGAGAAAATGGAGGATTTCTTGTCCAATTCTAGGACCAGACTGAATCACCCAAACCTTGGATGGTTTGTATGCAAATCAAAGTTTTAGAAGCACTGTTTTTTGAAGAATCCAAGAATGGCCAAACACTCTTAAAGAACAAAAATCGGAGGGCCCTTGCCAGACCATGTGTCAAGTCTTACTATCACTAAGATGGCATTTAAGGCAAAGTGGACTTGATACATGGATAGGTGAACAAGGAGTAAAAATAGAAAATGGGAATAGAGCCTATTTTACATAGCATCGTGTTATGGCATCATGATAAAAGAGATGAAACATTGCAAATCAGTGGTGACAGGGTCATCTGTACAGTAAATATCTCTAAGATACTGTGTTTTCACTTCATATATATATTTATATATACTATATTGGTCAAATGCCCTACATGCAAAAAGCAAGATTTTACAGATATTTAAAGTAACTATAAGTAATTACATTAATAATAGTAATTATTTATGAGTTTGATAGAAGGAAAAATTTACTATATGTCTTAGCTCAGGCTGCCATAACAAAATACCATAGACCAGGTGGTTTAAATAATGGAAATCTTCTCACAGTTCTGGAGGCTAGAAGTGCAACGTCAAAGTTCTAGCTGATTCAGATTCTGACAGTGGCTCTTTTCCTGGATTGCATAGTGCTACTTTGACTTCACATGGCTTTTCCCCTTAGCATATGTGGAAAGAGAGAGAAACAGACAGAAAGACAAAGAAATCTCTTCTTATTTTTATAGGGTACCAATCCTATCAAATTATGGTCCAACCTGTTATGGACTGAATTTTTTGTCTCCCCAAAATTTACCTTTGAAGCCCTAACCCCCAATGTGGTTGCTATTTAAAGATGGGGCTTTTACAGAAGTAATCAAGGTTAAATAAAGCCATAAGGACTCAGCCTTGATCTGATAAATTTGTGTCCTTAAAAGAGAGACCTCAGAAAGCTTGACCTCTCCCTGCCTGCACATAAGAAGAGGTCATGTGAACACACAATGAGATGGAGGCCACCTACTGTTAAAGAAAAAAAATTCAATGATACTTGTTAAAGCATGGTAAGGAAGACTTTATTCAGGACCATCACAATGTGTATACGGACAACTACAATGGGGCCATGCAGTGGGGTAGAGAGATTGTGCTTAATTCTAAATACAGCATGGGCAAGTGGGAATTTATTGCCAGAGAGCAGCATGGGGGTTAGCATATGGGAACTTACTAAGAGGACACATCAGGCTAAATCAACCTAACAGGATTATTGCTGAAGACAGACCAGGTGATCAGATAGCACCTAGGGCATGGTGGAGGATGAGGAACTGATCAAATATTGAGGTTGGGGGCCTATGGCTAAACTAACTTAGCAAGGTTTTCTTGCCAAAACTGGATTTTTACAAGAAAATACACAGAAGGGCCTAGGAGAAGATTTAGAAGCCTTACTAAAGTTTGATCAAGCAAAGAGTCTTCATCACTACAAGTCAAGACAAAAGATATCAGAATGAAACTTACCTTGCTTCCACCTTGATCTTGGACTTCACAGCCTCCAAAATTCTGACAAATTTCTATTGTTTAAGCCATCCAGTCTGTAGTATTTTGTTATGGCAGCCTGAGAAGATTAATATACTACCTCATTTTAACCTTAATTACTTCCTAAAGATCCTATCTCCAAATACAGTAACATGAAAGTTGAGGGCTTCAACATATGAATTTCAGGAGAAAACAATTCAGTCCATAGCAGTATACAAGATGCAAAAAGTGCAAAGAAAAATTAGAAGATTGAGTAATATGATTGCATTGAATAAAAATCTTCTATATGACAAATAGACTATATATAAACTTAGAGTACTATCCATAGACTCACAGGGGTAAGTCTAACACTTATAATAAATAAAAAGTACTGAGAAAATGTAAGTAACTGCTACAAATCAATAATAAAAGATAAATATCTCAAAAGGAAATACGTGCAAAGGATATAAATAGGAGTTATTAAACAAGGAAACACAATGGCCAATAAACATATGAAAAGACTTTCAACCATTTTGCATTTCTGTAGGGAAATGCAAATTTTGAAAAATGAGATTCTTTTCATATGCAGGTGATTAGCAAAATAAAAATGAATCTGGCAATATTGGAGTATTTGTAGGATGTTGGGAAAAGAAAACTCCCATACACCTTTTGTTGAATGGTATATTGGTAAAACCATTTGGGATAGAAGTTTCAGTCTTTCTAGGATAATTGAAAACATGCATAGTCTGTGATGCAGCCGTTACACTTTTATTTTATAACCTACTGAAATTCTCCCACCTATAAAGAAGAAGACATGCAAAGCTATGAGCCCTGAAATATTGTTTGCCGGAGTGAACAATTGGAAACAATCCAAACATTTCCATCAATAGAGAAACAAATAACATAAATTTTGGCCTATTTATACAATAGAATACTACAGAGCATTTAAAAGGAGTGAATTAGACTCCATATAACCCATAAGAATAGACCTGAATATAGAATGTTGAATGAAAAAACAAAGCCACAGAATGCTACCCAGAACAAGATAAACTTTATGTAACTTCCATGATGATGGAAAGCATAAGGATCATGAAAATTAACAATGTGAATCACCATGCCATTCCTGCTTTCAGGGACAATTGTGAAATTTTATCTTTTATTTAATTAGGACAAAAGTTTTCTGGAATAGCACAATAGTAGTAGTGGAGGTGAGGGTAATACCTATGATGCTGGTCTCAGATGAGCTGTTCTTGGCTTCCTGGGATTTAATTACAGCACGAATGCACAACAGGGATATGCAGGTAGCCCAACTGCTGACATCAGGACTAATGGAATTCTGAGAGCAAAGGCCAATGGTGTTTGCTGGCCCCTACCCTTCTGTTAGATACCCTTAATCACGCTCAAGGCATACTCTGATAGGTATTACCTTCCATAAATCCCATCCTTAATTATGTCTATAATGGTCTGATCCTTCCAAATGGGCCATCTCATACATTATGCTTGACCCTCATGATTTAATGAGGTGTTCCCTGAATATAAAGTGTTTTCAGAGAGGCACTGATTCTTCCAAACCCTAGAAAATCCTTGGAATGGAGGCTAGGATTGATTGGTTTTTGGTTGGCCAGGTGGGTGAGCAAGAGGGATAATCCCACAGGGGCCAGGTAAATAGACCAGATCTGTTCTCAGCAGCTGCAGCAGCAAGGAAAGTGGCTATACAATGGCTTCTTCAACCTGCTGTTCTGGCTCCCTGCCAACTCTAGGGAAGGAGAACAACTTGCAAGCAGTGGTAATCGCCCCAGTTTGTTGGAGGAGCTATTTACATTTTAAAGGGCCTACTCTATCCTCCCCAACCAGTAACTCTATAGACAAGAAAGAGTCTGAAGGAAGTCGATGAGAAAAAGATGAGTGTTTCCACTGATAGGTATTGTCTTTATTTCAAGTTACAGGTCTGTTGGAGTAAATATTATTGGGAATTACTCTTCTAATGCAAAGGTTTTATCATATACACCTGTATAACTAAAACACCTTTAAAATTTCCTAATTTAAGCCCAGCATTCTGCATACCACCTGGTAGCATAATTCATTTTTAGCCTGCCACTATATTCCTGAATCTGTTTATCAACTCTGATTCCTCTTACAGCACTGATAAGAACACATTATGCAGATGTCTTGAATTAGTTTAAGTTCTAATTGACAGAACACTTGAACTTGACTGAGAAGATAATCACTAGATAAACTGTATTTATACCTTTGTTTATCTGCTGTTGCCACTTCTGTAAATGTTTAGAAGAGAAAAATTTCAACCATTGAATAGCTTTTTATGTAAATCACGAAGGCTAGTTATTTGTTTAATTTACAAATGTTTGAAAAGTTTTACGCCAAAAAATATTCAAACTTTCATACTAGGCCAACTATACTCTCAACCTTAAATAATGAAATTCAGAAAATAACATTAAGTATAGAGTTTATCTGAGCACAAAGCTTGAGTATAGTACCTGGGTAATACCAACTCCAAATGAATAGGGTCCGTATTCCAAAGTGGAGAAGTTAGGTTTCATTTATATAGGTAGAGACAGAGAAATTTTAGCAGGATTACATTTTTCATACAAGACTAATGAAAACATTACAGAAATTTGATTGGTTACAGATGGAATGTGCCAAGGAAGATTACTTTGTTACTCTGTGAAGAGGGGTAATGATATTGGCCAGGGGAGGGTCTTATCTCTGGCTTTGCGTGGTCTTCCTAATTATTTACAGGAAAAAAAAAGCCGAAGTTGCAGCTGCATGCCAGGTGACTTGGGTCACATAGTGACATTCCTCTGAAGGCTCAGAATAATTAAAAGTTTCAACAGCTTTAAGTTTGAATATTTAATTCCACAGAGCTTATTTTGCTTAATAATTGACTATGAAATATTTGTAACATTGTTTTTTTAAATTATATTAAATATTTGAAAAATTTAGCAGACAAAAGACTCTTGAAATTTGTTTTGCCTATATAATAATAAATAGCTTTCTGTTGCTTAGTTGTCATATATTGTTTATCCATAATTTTAGATTCTCTGTCAAATCTTTCTACAATTACTCCATAAAATAAATTTGAAGAAATTTAAGAAGTCATAGTCAAAAAATCAATTTTCTAGTTTCTGAAGATTATTCACAAAAAGAAACACTGCCTTGTGATGGTGCCATTGATAGGAAATATCAGTAAAATTTGCATAAACTTTTATGTTACCTATACCTTAAGAAATTTGCAAAAAACACGGTTATGTTTGTTTGTTTTATTCACTTTTTCTAACATTTACCAGCCGAATATTTTTATTTAACATCATGTGTGGTTGTTGCCATTAGCACTTTTTAAGCATAATAATGTTTTATTTTTGCTTTAGTTAAAGATTACCTACCTTGCTTTTCCATTTAATATTACCATACTACTATAATATTTCTCTGCTCTCTATTCTCTGTTTTAATAATTTTATACTAGATTAAACCAAAGTGAAAGCAACATTTTTCTACATTGTGAAACTTTAACAGAATTCTTTTTTGACAAATGTATAGTCTGTAAATATAAACCTTAAATGTTTTACTTTTATGTTACTGATCAGCAGAGTACAAAGAACTTAAAATGTCACACCCCAATGCTGCCAGATTCATTTGTTTTGAACATATTACTATTAGAGATGCATTTGCATATTTGAAACTTTTTGTGCTATTTTTGTTTGTTTGTTTTCAGATGTTGAGGGCTTTTTAAAATTACTGACCATCATTAATAGTGAAAAAAATCTACTTTATGTTTACCATAATTATAGGAACCTCTCTTCTTAATAATATTGTAGTCTAATAGAACTATTATATATACATAAGAAAGACATTTTTAATAGAATTAAATGATATAAGCTTATAGTTCAAAACAGGGATGGGCCTTTGAATCTATATGTTGGTTTCAGCCTGGAGCCCTCTTTTGCAAGCAATTCAGAATCTGTTTTTATAAGATCATTGGGAAAACCATCATAATCATAGAAGCAGGACTATGTTCAAGGTGGCAAAATAAGTTAAGCATTTTCCATTCCTAACATGAACCAAAACATATGTAGATGAAATCAACATTAATTCGACATAATAAGGGATGAAGTCTTCATAGAAAAAATATTACTGGATAAATGTTAAAAGGTTAGTAGTATAGATGAAAAGCAAGTGACTCAGGTGAGGGGATGGTAAATCTTTTGTGACTCTAATAAGCATAGTTGATTTGAAGAGATGTGGGCTAGAGAACTGGTTAAAATAGATTTACACTGGGGAGCACTAAAAGATAGACCCTTTTATTCTTTGGAAAAGATTAAAAGCCATACTGGGCATTTTAATCTATTCTATCTAAATGGGTCAATATGTGATTGAAAAATAACTATGAAACAATGCCGAGGATTATACGAAGGAGAAAAAAGTTGAAGAAGGGAACCACATGGAAATTATGTAACCATGAAAAATGTTAGCTAATTAGGACTACAATTAGAGTTATGGCCCTGGGAACTGAAAACAATTAGTGCATTACTACTGTTCTCTGTCTTATATCTGAGAAATTATGTTTAATGCTTAAAAAAATGACAAATTTGATATAAAATGTAGAATATGGAATTTTGTATTTGAAACAAAGATTAATGATTATAATATTTAGGCTATTGTTAACTGCTATAATAAATACACTTAAATGTTTTATGAACTATATACCATGGGATGTTGTTTTACACTCAAATAGTTGTGTAGGTGTTGCTGGTGGGGTGGGTAGCTTTATTCCATGTAATAATTTAATTCAAAGAAGTGAGATGATTTCATCTTTGGCTCTCTTCCTCACTACAGCCTTGAAGTCCTCTAAATTCATACAGCAGAAAAATAAAAAATGTGGGAAAGACACAAATTTTCTCTAAACTTTAGCCCAGAAGTGATATAAATGACTTCTGGTTATATTCCACTGGAATGTGCCCTAGATACAAGAATAATGGGAAATATAGTCTGGTTTGGTAGCTACTTCTCAGTAACAACTCTCTCTACATGGAAGGAGGAGTATGAATTTTGAAGGCTAACAACCTATTACTACTACATAGACCATCTAGCCAGTTCCCATTTTGCCAATAATAATTTTGAGACTTAGAGAGATTAGCCAAATATCTCAAATCAACATAAGCATTGACAAGAGTCCAGACTACTAACACAGTCATTGATTTACTTATTCATTCATTGACTATTGTTGTACTTTTTATCTTGGTCCGGAAACTATGGTAGGTGCTATGGATAACTTGTAGAAACAACATAAAAATAACATTTGAGCTGAATGGCCATTCATTTTCCCATATTAATTTGCACTTAAAAACTAAAACTGCTAATCTATTTTTTTAGTTATTAGCTAAATATTTGGATTTGAAGTCATCAAAAGTAGTATAGATTAATAAATAACTCTGACACTGAATGACTTTATGGTATTAATTATAATATTTTTCATATGTTTATGCCTCACTTTTCTTATTTTGAAAACTGAGATAATGTTAGTAACTGCTTCATTAATTCATATATGCAACCAGAATTTATTGAGAACCTAGGCTATGCAAGGGTCTTATGATATAGGAGAAAATAATTCAAGCTAAATCTTTAGGTTCTTAGCACTTAAATTATAGATACTATATCAGATGTTGTTAAGTAATGTAGAAAAAAATAAAGCATAGTAAGGTGTATAAGGAGTGATGAAAATGTTGCTGTTTTAAATACAGTGGTCATGAAATGCTACTCTGGTAAGTTGACATGTGAGTATATATCAGAAGGAAATAAGAGAATAAGCCATGTAGTAATTTGGCAGAATACTGTTTCAGACAGAGAGTTCAGTAAATGCAAAAATTATGAAAGAAAAATATGCTTGGTATGTTTGAGAAAAGGAAAGAAACTAATGTTTCTCAGGCCGAAGGTATGAAAAGATTTAGTGAAGACCAAAATGCAGCTTTAATATTCTCCTCAGTGTGACTAAACTTTAGGCAGGCTTTTTCCTGACACTAGGCCCCTGACCTTTCTTTTTTTAGAACATTTATTTTAGCATACTTGTAGCTGTAAATTCTTTCCCTGCCCCTTTGAAATGTATGTAAATCTTCTTGCCAGTTTTGCAACCCGGGACATGTCTTACTCAAGCACTAAGGAGCCATCTCTTTGAAGTCTAAATTCAGAAGGAGATGGTATTTCTCTCTCTCTCAGATTCTGTGGGAGACTAGGAGTTTAACATCAGTAGGCATATTCCTCCAAGCTGTAAAACTGCCTCCTTTCATGAAGATAGATGAAAGCTTACTTTTCCTTTGGTTAAGTACAATCAGTAAACACAGGTAGCCTATGATTCCCCCCCACACTATCAGTTAAAATATCTACAAACCTTTGTTTTAGCAGAGTTGATTTCAGTCATTCTCCCCTTTTGCAATAGTGTTAAATAAAGTCTTCCTTGCTTATTTAACTTTACCCAGTGCAATTTTTATTTTGACAGCACAGGCATATCTCATTTTACTGCACTTAACTTTATTGCACTTTGCCTATATTGAATTTTTACAAATTGAAAGTTTGTGGCAACCTTGAGTTAAGAAAGTCTATTGGAGCCATTTTTCCAGTGGCATGTGATCACTTCATGTCTCTATGTCACATTTTGGTAATTCTCACAATATTTAAGAGTTTTTCATTATTATTATATTCGTCATGGTAATCTATGATCAGTGACCTTTAATATCACTATTGGAATTGTTTTGGGGTACCAGAACTATATTCATAATTTGGTAAACTTAATCAGTAAATGCTGTGTGTTCTGACTGCTCCACTCATGAGCTATTCTCTCATCTCACTCTCTTTCCTTGTGCCTCCCTGTTCCCTGAGATACAAGAATATTGAAATTATTTCAGCATATTATGGGGTTACAAATGTTTAGGTTACATATATTGCCTTTGCCTCACCCCAAAAATAAAATAAATTAATAAATAAAATAAAAATAAGTAAGTGTATACAATATTAAATGCATAGTGATGTAATTATTCTTCAATAAAATTTTTTAAAAATAAATGAAAATAAACTGTCTATAAGTCACAGAATCATATTATTTTCCCCAGGACCTATATGCAATATAAAGAAACAAAAAATAAAGCATACTTTGTTGTTCAAAAAAAATAATATTGAAACTAACCAAATTCGTAACCCTTCAATGGCTTCTAAGTGTTCAAATGAAAGAAGAGTCATATGTCTCTCACTTTAAAACAAAAGCCAGAAAGGATTAAGCTTAGTGAGGAAGATATGTTGAAAGCCAGTATAGGCCAAAAGCTAGGTCTTTTGCACCAGTTAGCCAAGTTGGGAATATAAGGAAAAGTTCTTGGAGGAAATTAAAAATGCTATTTCAATGAATACATAAATGATACAAAAGTGAAACAGTCTTATTGCTGATATGGGGAAAGTTTTAGTGGCTGGGTAGATCAAACCAGCCACAACATTCCCTTAATTCAAAGCATAATCCAGAGCAAGGCCCTAACTCTCTTTGATTCTATTAATATGTAGGCTGAGGGAGGTGAGGAAGCTTTAGAAGAAAAGTTGGAAGCTAGTAGAAGTTGTTTCATGAGGTTTAAGGAAAGAGGCCACCTCCAGAACATAAAATACAATATTAAGCAACAAGTACTGATGTGGAAACTATAGCAAGTTATCCAGAAGGTCTAGCTAAGATAATTGATGAAGATGTCTACAGTGTACAACAGATATTAAATGTAGAAGAAACAGCCTTCTTTCAGAAGAAGATACCACCAAGGACTTTCATAGCTAAAGAGGAGAAGTCAATGCCTGGATTCAAGACTTCAAAGGGCAGGCTGATTCTCTTGTTAGGGACTAATGATACTAGTGACTTTAAGTTAAACCAAATGCTCCTTCACCATTCTAAACTTACTAGGATCTTTAAGAACTATTCTAAATCTATTCTACTTGTGCTCTATAAATGGGACAAGAAAGCCTGGCTGACAGTACATTTGTTTATTACATGATTTATTGAATATTTTAATTCCAGTTGAGTCCTGCCCAGAAAAAAAGATTTTTTTCAAAATATTACTCCCACTGAGAATATACTTAGTCACCTAAGAGCTCTGATGGAGATTTACAAGGAGAGTAATGTTGTTTTTATGCCTGCTAACATAACATCCATTCTGCAGCCCATGGATTAATGAGTAATTTTGACTTTTTAAGTCTTATTAGTTAAGAAATAAATGTTATAAATCTATAGCTGCCATAGATAGTGATTTCTCTGATGGGTCTCAGAAAAATAAATTGAAAACTTTCTGGAAAGGAGTCACCGTTCTAGATGCAATTAAGAACTTTCATAATTCATGGAAGGAGATCAAAATATTAACATTGACAGGAGTTTGGAAGAAGTTGATTCTAACCCTCATAAATGACTTTGAGGGGTTCGAAACTTCAGTGGAAGTAGTTGCAAATGTGGTGAAAATAGCAAGAGAACTAGAATTAGAAGTAGAACCCAAAGATGTGCCTGAACTGCTGCAATCTCACAATAAAACTTGAACGGATAAGGAGATCCTTCTTATAAATGAGCAAAGAAAGTGATTTCTTCAGACGGAATCTACTCCTGCTGAAGATGCTATGAGTATTGTTGAAATGACAACAAAGGATTTAGAATATTGCATAAACTTATTTGATAAAGTAGCGGTAAGGTTTTAGAAGATTTACTCCAATTTTGAACAAGTTCTACCCTGGGTTAAATCATATCAAACAGCATTTTATGCTACAGAGAAGTCTTTTGTGAACATAAGAGTCAATCAATGCAACAAACTTCATTGTGTTATTTTTAGAAATCAGCACAGCCACCCCAATCTACAGCAACCACCATCAACAGCCATCAACATCAAGGCAAGACCCTCCACCAGCAAAACGATCATGACTCACTGAAGACTCAGATGATCATTAGCATTTTTGCAATACAGTACTTTTTAATTAAGGTATATACATTTTTTAGACATGATGCTATTGCATGCTTAGACTACAGAATACTGTAAACATAACTTTTATATGCACTGGAAAATGAAAAAAATTGTGTAACTCTCTTTATTGTGACATTTGCTTTATTGCAGTGATCTGGAGCCAGACCTGCAATATCTCTGAGGTATGCCTGTGACAGGAGATTATTCACAGTATTAGGGAAAGGCCAGGTCACAAATGGCCTTTTGACCATGTCACTATTTGGACTTTCTTTTGAATAAGTGAGAACTTCTCTAGAGTTGTGAGCAGAAGACTATCATGATATACTTTATATTCTAAAATGATCACTGTAGCTGTCATGCAGAGACGAGGTAGAAACAGGAAAACCATTTAAAAGACTATTGCAAAAATCCAATCGGTGTGTCGCTAAAAGGGAACACTCCCAGTGGGCTGAACTTTGGACATTACATCTAGTTGTTTATTTTGCATGGAAGGAAAGATATTTCATGATACTAATTCATGAACATTGGATAATTGTTTGGTCAGTTTGTGAGGGACTTAGAGGAACCAGATTGGAATATTCGTGTCAAGGAGAAGCATTTGTTTTTGACCTCTCAGAAAGGAGACGAAGCATGAGGATATGTTATTATCCTACTGAATGGTTACCAAAGAGTAATCTCCTCCCTTGCTCTAGGCTGGGAGCCACAGCTCCTATACTGCCTCCTCCCTGCGTCCCTCCAGAGCTCAGTTTAGTGCTTTTTTGCGTTGTGATGATTTCACCTTCCTATCCATTTGGTTTCAGCAATTTTAGCATCATTATAATAGTTGTTGTATTATATTCCCTCTATTGAGCTACCTGTCATTTGTTTGTTTTTAAAAATCTCTGACTACTTACTGATTAATACAATTGGTTTTTATTTTATCCTATGAGTTATTTGAGCATTAATGAATTCTTTATGATACATCGATAATTAATTTGCCTGTTTATTGTAGAAAGAAATATATAGTTTTTCTGTTTGTTCTTTTGTTGATTGTCCTTTGTTGGATGGTTTTTGTTGTGGTGAAGGAATTGTATTTAATTTTTTTTTTCTTTACTTTCCAAGTTATAGCCAATCTTTTGATCTTTTTTTTTTCTTTTTCTCTGAACCAAATGTATATCTGGCTTTACATCTATGTGAAAATGACATAAGAAGTGAGCATGAGCAAGTCCACTTTTACTATACAGTTTCCTGGGAAGGTCTCATGGACTATATGACACTATTCAGAAACCTAGTTCCTATAAATATTTCTTCCATATCACTATATCAAACAATGTCTATCTTGAGTAATGAAAAAAGCACCATAGAGACATACGATAACACCTAAACTAAACCTCACAATGGCTATGAGGTTTCTTAAGAGCTCTATTCAGATATGGAGGAAAATTTGAATTCAGCTTCTATGTGATAGTACCTCGATTTGTAAAATTGAAATAATGATACTTACCTGTCTCTCTTGGGCACTGAAAAATTAATTAGAATGTTATTTTTCTTTGAGAATCATTCATGAAAGTGACTGTGCATAAACAAATTTTGATTTCTATTCTTAATGCTAATGCTAACAATAAAAAAAGAACATTTCTGCACTTTTTCCTGTTTTAGTCGGTCATTGGTAATTTAAAATTTTTAAATACTGTGGTAAACTACATATTCAAGAAAAAAATGCAACTTTAGAAAAACTTTATGAAATAGAATATAAAATCCACAAGGAAACAAATTTCCTTTTTTCATTCACTATTTGCTAAACTTATAAAAGCATGTCTGACACTTTTAAGTATACATTTATTTATTGAATGAATATGTATAAAAAGGATTTTGTTAATATGTGTACATTTACAGTTTTACTTTAAAACTTACCACAAAGATGATCAATCTCAATTTTTATCTACATTAAAAATCATATCACACATACACACTTGTTTTCCCAAATAAATAATTATAATATGTAATTGTTCCATAAGCAATACCATTTAAATTGAGGAAAATGAAAAGACATAGTTTCATTTTGTTGTTGTGCTTGTTTAGGAAACCAAAAAGATCTAGGTAACATGAACATATTTACTTGAAAATATGATTATTTTAACATTGTAATATTATAAATAAGAGCCACTATAAATACTACTTTAATTTCACTTTTATTTATCTGTATTTGTATGATGTTTAATAATCATTCCTATGTAATTATGTTAATATGTTTCTTGGATTTTAATGTATCTATATAAATCTTCCTGTGTTTATGTATTCTTTCCCTACATTTATACAAGTATTTCATTTTATGAAATATTGCCAAATTGGAATACCATTTTTACTTTTCTCTTCAAAAACCCTCTCTCTTTCTAGTTCTGATAGAAATCTAAAATTTAAAACAAGTATTCTTACCATGGAATTGTATTAATAAACTTAATTAAAAAGAGCAGCGTCTAGCATTTATGAAACTGGCAAAGCTAACACCTGTCATTTTGTCAGGTACCTAATCCTGTAAGAGTCTATAAAATATGACGGTAACTGTTCCTGGTTATATGAGAAATTTATTTGGACTTCTTCAGAAAAAAAACCAAATAAAACAAAGGGAAAACACAAACAAAACTCTTCTTCACAATTAATATCTCTCAGAATTACTACTGATTTTATTATTATTATTATTATTACTATTATTATTGTTGTTGTTGCTTTGGCATTTGTGTGTTCTATGCTATCTCAGCTTTGTGGGTCTCATTGTATAATTCTGAAATCCAGGACTCTCATATCAGTGAACACTTCATCACACCTGGAGGAGGAAAACTTACATCACTCTTCATATTTCCCTGGGTCTTTTTAAGTAAATGTTTTACTTACTCTTTGGGGTGAGCAGTGATCGCTTCCATTCTCCAGAAGGGGTCCTGCTGAGGACTGAAGTCTGTGAGATCCCTACTCATATGTTGAAATCCCAACCCCAAAGGTGATGGTATTAGGAGGTGGAGCCCTTGTGAATGGAATTAATGCCTTTGTAAAAGATAAGCCAGAGAGTTGCTTCACTCTCTTTCTGCCATGTGAGATACACTAAGTCATCAATCTGTAAGCCAGGAGAGAGCCCTCTACCAGAAACCTGACTGTACTGATACCATCACCTGGAACTTCCAGTCTCTAGACCTGTGAGGAATAAATCTGTTGTTTAAAAGCTGCCGAGTCTATGATATTTTATTATAGCAGCCTGAACTAAGACAGATCCTATTCAATCAGCACATTATTTTCTCTTTGTGGCCTCCTAAAATGCATTATTGCTTCACAAATATTCTATTTAATGTTCATCAACAAATTATAACTTCCATAAATTTCCATGTCTATATATATATCCATTTCTCAACTTATAAATAGGGTATATTTCTAATGTTCACTCATTAATTCAACACTCAAAATGCATTATTTCTAGTAAACAATATTATAAATAAATTGTGTTTATAGCATCAAGCCACCCCCCAAAATTTTGAACGTTTTTTTGGCTGTATGAAGCCAAACCATTATAATACGTTTACTATGGGAATATATTTATGCTTCCAAATTTGTGTAACCCATATTTCTAAGGTGGTTGTGACTAGGATATAAGAAATTGCTAAGTATTAATGAAATAAGTATATTTTAAAAATACATCTATTATCACCATCAGCAGCCACTCCCAAACCTGATGCTACTCCATTAAATTTCTTTTTTAACAAAATGATTTCTAATTGCTGATTGTTCTGGGATCCTCAATGACTGTTTCACATGGGCTTTAAGAACTTATCCTAAAAGGTATTATGTAGAATCTGCTCTAGCCTGTCTACTATTTTTCTCATTTTCTCTTTTCACTATGTATCCATTTTTATGGGGCCAGTCCTGCCAACAGTGATCATTGACAGCATTATTTCTTCAGTTAGTGTTACTTATTTTCAAGGTTTAGCTTCCTGCTGCCACCATTGGGTCCTCTATCAACGCCAATGCTGTCAATCATGCTGATATTGCCTTCCTAGAAATGGTTCCCGTACTTATAAGTTCAATTTTCCAAGTATATTTTAAAGAACTAGCTTTTTTGCTTTTACTAATTCTTTTATTAAAATCTCCACAGCTGTGTAAAATAGAGACCTGAGGTAAGGGAGGTAGGAATTGTGAAAAGAAACCAAAAATTTGAAGTTCTGAAAGGGAGTTAAAAGTAAACTCACTGAGAAAATTCCCCCAATGCTTTTTCTTCTTACATCCCCCCTTCCTTCATCAACCAGTATTGCCTTTTTGTACACTGATTTTTAAAAATCTAAAGTAAAGCATACATAAGAAGTGGGCACGGAGACATAAGCATGTAGTTTAAAGACAAAAAATAATTTTTAAAAAATTATCTGCACAGCTATCATTTGGGCCAAATTATAGAACATTAGTTATATATATTATTTTGTGAGATACTCCTTTGAGCTCAAAATTTTGGTTTTCAATTCATCTATTTTGTTGTGTGTGGCTCCAGATTTTTCATTTTTATTGCTATATTGTAATCATTGTATAAGTATACCACAAATTATGATTCAATTTGTGTATACTAGGGTTTTTTTGTTACCTTTTTGTTGTTGCAACATCACTGATATAAGCATTTTTATAAATATATCTTAATATATATTAAAGAGTTTTTCTAGGAGAGATAACCAGGAGCAGAATTGCTAATTATAGAATATGTGCATGCATATCCGTCTTTACTAGGTTACACCAAACTGATTTCCAAAGTGGTTGTAACAATTAAAATTCCCACCAGCCAATATCCATGTCAAAAAATGATGTTAGTTGACTTTACCCATATGCTGAGTGTGAATTTGTATATAAATGTGGTTTTAATTTCATTTCCCTAACATTTAATAAATTTAAATCTGTTTGTTTGTTTGAGACAGAGTCTTGCTCTTTTGCCCAGGCTAGAGTGCCATGGTGTCAGCCTAGCTCACAGCAACCTCAAACTCCTGGGCTTAAGCAATCCTTCTGCCTCAGCCTCCCAAGTCGCTGGGACTACAGGCATGCGCCACCATGCCTGGCTACTTTTTTTCTATATATTTTTAGTTGTCCAGATAATTTCTTTCTATTTTTTAGTAGACATGGGGTCTCACTCTTGCTCAGGCTAGTCTCGAACTCCTGACCTCGAGCTATCCTCCCACCTCAGCCTCCCAGAGTGCTAGGATTACAGGCGTGAGCCACTGCGCCCGGCCCAATTTAAATCTTTTTATAAATTTTATGGGCTATTTGTGCTTCTTTGGTGGCATTTATGAAATTGTGATGTTCATCTTTTTCTTATTGATCCATAGGAATTAGTTATTATATGTTCTAAATACATACCATGTTGGTTTTATGTATTGTATGCACTTCTCCTGGATTGTTGACAGAATTTCTCATTTCGTAAGTGTCTTTTGGTGGACATAAATTCCACAGGAAATTGAGTTTTTTGTGTGTTATGTGAGACAGGGGTCCTATTATTGCAGGGCCATTTATTACCCACTTTTAATAATCCACATTTACCCTTTCTTGAATTTAGAATGTTAGGTTAATGTTCTGGTTATCTAAGACTTTGAATTAAACTCAAACATTGATAGTAATTAAGTTATTGGGGCTGTAGACTATATGAAGTGGAGCAGTGTATTTCCTTCTGGCTGCAAGTATAAATACATACTAGGGTTTTTCTTCAAGGTAAGGAGATGAAAAGTTTTTATTTCCTCCATTACTGAAGCTCTTAAATTGATAAAACTCACTAGGTTTAGCCAAATTCAGGCCCTGATAGAAAAAAGGCAGAAATGGGATTCTGGTTACTTGAATTGTAATCTTGGCTATTTTTAGTTCACTTTGTGTTATTGAAAAATTCAGGAAAACTCTTTGGTTTTCTAATATTGTATATAACAACATCAAAACAAAAGTATTTCTCTACCCTAACTCATTAGTTTGAACACTTATCCAAAGAATGTTGTTCATTGATTATGGCAATCTGCAGCATTGATTTTAGATTGTATTTTAGTCATTATGCTAAGAAGATCTTTATACTTTAGGTGTCAGTTTCCAAGCAGATAAGTCATCAAATGACATCCTTCTGCTACAGTTCCTGTCACTCTGTGATCCAACTGATTCTCATATAAGAATTCCAAACATTCTTATATGAGAAACAATAGGGCTCCAGAATTATTCCTTAGAACTTCAAAAGGATTTTCCTTTTATCGATAGGGTCAAGGAATAAGAGATGAGCACAGAAAAATAACATTAGTTCTTTTAATTGATAATTAATTATCAAACATGCACTTTTATTTTATGGCTTTTTCACTCCTTAATAGAAAGGAATCATGGTAAAACCAAAACAAAACAAAAACCTGTTAAAAGTTTTGATTAGTAATGAGGCATTTGCCCACACAATCAGTGCATATTTATGTTTGCAACCTCTTTAGAAGCATAAATCAAAAACCTAGAATTATTAAAAGTATTTCCAGAAGAGAAAAAGGGGCAAAAGCAACTTCTTTAGCATTAACAGATTTTTTTAAATTAAAGCATTTTTCTATACATATATATATATAGTGGAATAATAATTCATGGGATTGCAATTTACCATGTTCTCTTTATTTGATATAATTTATTAATACTGAAAGTTAGCCAGCATATTTCTATTTAGCAGAGCACTGGGACTGTTAAATAACAGAAAGCAATGGAAGTTTTATCATGTATGAAAAACAATTTGATCAATTGCTATAAATATACACAAAATAGAAAAAGACAAGAAAAAACTACATTTGCAATTTAAAGTTATCGGGCAGGTGTGTTATGTCACATGCCTGCGGAATCCTACTTATAAATGCACATTTTAATACCAACTCATCGGCCCTATTCATTAAGGGGAAAAGTGCTGATTAGAAACAATTTTCATTTTTTCAGTGCACCCCAAGAGTTCTTTCTTTCCAAAAAAATCTTTCTAATTAGATAGTTTCGACTCATTTTTTAATGAATTCATAAATTTTTATGAATTCATAAATATTGTTTCTCTGATATTATTGCTTAAGCAGTATATACATATGTATAAATACATAATATAGAAGTTATATATATGTATGTGTGTGTGTGTGAGAGAGAGAGAGAGAGAGGGAGAGAGGGAAAATGTAACCATGTAATAACTTTATTTAAAAAGAAAATTAGAAGTGAACAATGAGTATAATAAATTTGTATTGTATCCTTGAATAGCTTAAATATAAACAATGTATGATTTTAAAAACCATAAAATCCAACGCTACATTAAAAATTAATAAGAATGTTTCTCTTTATGCATTCTCTGTGTCTTTTGTGGAAGGAGCCTATTTTTTTCTCTTATATTTCCTCTTCAAAGACCATATTACTCTTTGGAATTCTGGCCCATCCTAAGCCAGATCTCATATCAACATGTATTTAGTTCTGTAATTGCAGCCTTTAAAGTAAGAGTGGAATACGATTTATGTTTTACAAACACATATTTATAGCAGTGCCAAAGATCAGTGGAAGGTCAGGATATTTGTGAGCCCACCATAGCAATCAGGGAGGTAGGGAGGCTGCCGCTGGAAGCCAAAAAAGAAATGATGAGCCTGTAAACAAGAGAGGTAGCTGTGGGAATGAAAAGTAGAATACGGATCCCAAAGATATTCAGTAGATGGGATTAACACGATGTGCTGACTGATTGAATGTGAGAGATGAGATAAATGAATGAGTTGAGGATCATAATAAGGTTTCTTAGCGTGGGTGACTCACTGAATAGTGATTTCATTAACTGAAAGGAAACTAAAGAGGAAAGAGCAGTTTTGGAAAGGCAGATAGAAACTTTAACTTGGATATATTGAAACTAAGTCTTTTATGGGCATTCTGGTAAAATATATCTTGTAAGTCGTTTTAAAGTACAGATTTATATTACATAATTAGAGGGATATTCTAAATACAGATTTTAGAATTCCCTGGACTAAAAGACCACTTTTATGAAGAAATCAAGTTAACCCACTAAAATTGTGTAGAATGAGCAAAATTCCAATAACTGAACCCTGCATAACACAAATATTTAAGGCAAAAAAGGAGTGGCCAGAAAGAAGAAATGCAGAATTAAGGGCCTGGATATTGTATCATTGAGTTCCAAGAGAGAAGACTTGATCCACACTATTAATTGCTGCGGAAATTTGGGGAAGTTTTCACAATTAAAATACAATATTGATTAGAGCAGTTTTCAAAGGAGCATTTGGGGCAAACACCAAACTGCAATGGGCAAGGGGATTAAACTGGAAGGTAAAGAGCTCATGAGCCCATGAAACTGTCTCCAGTTGTTATCTTGTGTATTAGTTCAATTTTGATCCATCATAGCTTATTACATATATACATACCTTATTACACTTCATCTTGAGTCAGCTCTAAGTTGGCACTGTTGTTAGGCAGTGCTAGTTTTTTATAACTATGGGTCCCCTTCTTAACTAATCCTTAAATGAGATTAGTCCCTGGGTTAAAGACATTTAAGACTGAAATTATATTATTTCTCTTGCACTTCCTGGGAATTTATAAATTTCCAATCCCTCTAAACTTTCCCTTCTCTGAATGATTTGGTTTGCATGTAGCATTTTGATATATATGGTAAAGGCCATTGATTCCCTTAAAGGAAGAGTTTTACTTAACTCAGTTTTGAAAATAATATCTAAGAGGAGACTTAAATGTATATAAGAAGGCAATGAAAAAGAAAGACAATGGTACACCAACATTTTAGAAGATAATGTTTCGAAATGTTGGATCTCCTAGCTTATCACAAATGAGTAGATAATAAACAGGTATTGATTTCAGTTTTGTTGCTATAAAACATAGATTAAATCATTTTAAAAGCAACCAGAATCTGCTTAAGGATTTGACCTTAGATGCCAGTGTAATAGACTATCTTGTCATTGCTTAAACATGAGTTCTACCTCAGAAAACATTTACTACTTAAGGTCCGAGCGGGAGGTCTACTTTAAAACACTGCATTTTCTGCTAAATATCCTTTCCTCAATTTTAAAATTCCCATGTGTTGCATATACCACCTTTCCACACATGCTCAGTACAATTCAGAAATAACTATGTATGTCATATAGGTTTCCAGCAAGAAAGAGCACATTCAAATTCAAACAAATTGAGGAAAGCTTAGTAAATGAACTATTCATGCAGTTGTAGAGAAGCATAGGAAAAACCACAAAAGACAGTGAAATATATGGGGCTTCCATACCAACCCTAGGTATTTGGGGTGGGAAAAGGAGCAGTTACCAGGGAACTATAGATAGAGAGGGCTGAGGGGCAAGTCAACTTGCAGAAACTGAGGCCTTTCTGTGGAAGGTCAAACAGCCTGCAGCATAGCCAAAAGAGAGTAGAGAGAATCAATGTTTAATTCAATTTTCTCCTTTTCTCCCTTTCATTTCCTGCCAATGATCCCCAATGAAGAAACCCAGAAGGCAAGAGAGTCTGTTGGTATAGTCGTTACAACATAGAACCATTATCGCATAGCTAATACTCAAATCAAGATATGAAATATTACCACCACTGTTACATTATATCAATATAACTTAACATATGTCATGTTATATAAATGAATGCTCGACAGAGTACTCTCCAGGGGCATAGAGTTGAATGGAGAATCATAAAGAACAGATTTGGGGTTTTTAAGTATATATACAGAGGGATATATAAAATGAATGAAAGAGTGCTTAATATGGTTAATCCTAAGGAAAATAAAAATTTGAAACAGTAATATTCTATAATCCACCATTAGTCTAATCCACCAATGTCTAAAAACTAAACAAAATAAATAAAACAAAAATAAAAAGCTGATATGACCAGGTATTGCTGAGGACATAGAGCAATTTAAACTGTCTTATATTACTTTCCAGAATGTAAATTGATATATGACTTTTGTATATCCTACCAAAACTGGTACAACCTACAACCAAACAAGTCCATTTTTTTCTGCATATATAGAAATATGTCATTTTGTGTACAAAAAGACTTGTACAAGAATATTAACAATAACACTATAACAATCAAAAGTAGAAATAACCCAAATGCTCACCAATAGTAAAACAAATAAATAAATTGTGATATATTCATATGAGGGAATACTATTCAGATAGCAATGAAAATAAACATCCAATAACATGGATAAAACTCACAGTGTTTAGTGAAAGAAGTCAAACACTAAAGGAAACGTTTCCTATATTTTCATTTCTGTAATATTTACTAACATAACATAAGTTAGATAACATCACAGTGGTGGTAATGTCCTATATCTTCATTTAAGCTGTGGCTATGCAGGTATATTGACTTTGCAAATATTTCCCATGCTAAACAGTCACAATTTGTTCACTTTTATATATTTATGTTACAGTATATTTTATAAAGGTTTTTCTTAAAAGAAAATAATAAGGAAAGTATTGATGAAAGGTCAAATGAAGATACCTAGCACACCAGAACAGTAAGATATTTCCCCGAACTTCTGGCTTTGCTTAGCACTACATGGAGATGGAACCCACCAATATAGCAGGCAACTTCTGATTTGGGCATCCAAAGTCTTCCTGTGGCAGATAAAATGTAATAGCTTCATATCCTTAGAATCAGGAAACCTTGCATTTGGCTGTAGTCATATCACAAACCATCTGTTTGTGAATCTCTTCATGCCCTCCTTTCCCCATCTGTAAACTGATGAGATTTAGAGAAATGATTATTGAGATTTCTCATCTACCAATTCCTTCTTGCCAATTAGAATTTAGATAGATATATAGATTGATAGATTGATAGATTCATATATCCACAAAGATTAAAAAGTAATGTGAAGAAAGCAAGGTATTTGTGCTCTTTCATGTGTCTATATCTTTGTAAATCTGCTAAAGACACATCAATATGAAATTGTGATCAATAAAAATATAGCAGTTGCAGTTCTAAAAATCAAGCTAACAAGATTAGTAATAAGACAAAAACCAAAGCAAATAAAACAAACACCAAAATCAAGTTTTGATTCAACTAATATTTTAAATTAAGTGTTCAAACAAGCTTACACATGAGTGTGTATGACAAAGAGGAATGTATGTTTGCATGCTACATTTTTGTAGTTGGATGGTCTAATTTTATCACATCTGCAAGACAGGTCTTATATCTAAAGGAAAGTAATCAATAATTAAACAGAGAAGTATCTGCTTGCCTGGCAGATCCCATATTTTAAAATACAAATAAGATTTTCCTTCCGGAAGAAATATATTTTCATGACAGGTATGGAGATAAATTCTGGGGTTTTTAAAACACCGCATCTGACAGTAATTAAGCCTCTATTAAGACTGTTGTTTATTTTTAAGTTCAAATTTGCTTAACAGCCATTAGAATCGCAGCGTTTGCATTTGCCTATAGTGAGATTCTTCTGTGTGCTTGACCGTGGTTCACAGCAGGCAGTCAAGCCTAGTAATAATGGCATGTTAGTATTAGAAGAATCTCCAAGTAGTCTCAGAAATTGAGATATGAAATGATGTTTTAAAATTAATCTTTATTTTATATGCATGTTTTTATCATTTTAGATGCATAAACAAGTTGATTTTCATTATTTTTATGTTCTTTTAGGATGCTTCATTTTTCTTTTGAGTTAGTTGGAATCAAACTCATTCATAGCTTAATAGCAAGTGAGTACAGCCAAATTAGAGGCAAAATAGAACGGAGAGTGTGAGGACCTGGCTGTGGAATCCAATAGACCTGTTTCAGATCTTATCTAAATAATGAAAGAACATTTTTTTATTTAAAAAAATCTTCACTTGTTGTCAAATTATTTCCATGGTACTCTAACCATGAAGGGCACAAAAGAGTTAAACAATTTTTTTGAAGCTATAAAAACATTGGAGTGCATATTCCTTGTATTAAGGAATTGGCAACAGGCACTTGTAAGACAGGGTATATTAAAGGAAAATGCAACAAATATATTGAGATGGTGCCTTTAGGATGAACCAATGATCTTGTCCCTTGTCTTTGCCCAAATAGTGTACCAGCTGAGAAATAATGCAAAGTAGTCTGTGTATAGAAACCTGATAGAGTTGCTAATATCAAGGCACAGAATTAGAAAGCAGCACTGGATTTAAAGAGACTTCCTCAACTCCAGCTAGCCCATCCCCAGAAGGAGCAAAGTGGGACTGCTGACTTCCTGCGTGCCGTTTGCTCAGTTTGCTCACCGTAACAGGGAGGGAGAGAGGGAGCAGTATGCACATAGGTGTCTTTCCAATTGAAAAAATAAAAACATAGGAAAAAGTAAGTGGCCCATAATATTTTTTAAAATAGTTTAAATAAGCAATTGCAAACTGTGGAGAATGTCTTCTGATCAGTGGCAAATTAAAAAAAAAAAAAAACCTAATTGCAAACTGTGAAGATTTGACAAACAGAAAGTGTGAAATTTGGTTCTGATACAAAAAGGGACCCTATTTCTCCAGAGAAGAAAAAAAAAAATCACTTGTATGAAAATAATGGATTAGTAAACTGTGGTATATGTATACCATGGAGTATTACTCAGCTATAAGAAATAACGATGATACGACATCTCTTTGGTTCTCCTGGAGAGAGCTGGAACCCATTATATTAAGTGAAGTATCCAAAGAATGGAAAAACAAGCATCACATGTACTCACCAGAAAACTGGTTTCCCTGATCATCACCTAAATGCACATCGGGGAATGATACCAACTGGATATCAGACTGAGACGGGGGTGGGGAGGTGGTATGCCTACATGATGAGTGCGTTGCACACCGTCTGGGGAATGGTCATGCTTGAGGGTGCTGACTCGGGGAGGTGGGGGGGGAGGGGATGGAGGTATGACTACAAGGTGAGTGCCAGGTGCACTGTCTGGAGAATGGACACGCCTGAGGCTCTGACTCAGGGAGATGGGCGGGACATGGACAATGTATATAACCTGAGCTTTTGTACCCCCATAAAGAGCTGAAATAAAAAAAAAAAAAAGAAAAGAATAAAATTCAAACTGAAACAGAACAGAGACCCATCAGTATGTTTTCAACAGTCTTTTAGTGAGCAAGGAATTGGAATACAGTGGAACATCTATAGTTTATTTTATATGATCCTCCTAAATCAATGGGTATACACATAGTTTTATTTTTGATGTGCAAATTTCTTATTTGAGACAGAGTCACTTGGTCGTCTGGGCCAGAGTACAGTGGCATCATCTTAGCTCACAGCAACCTCAAACTTCTGGGCTCTAGGAATCCTCCTGCCTCAGGCTCCTGAGTAGCTGGGATTACAGATGTGTACCACCACGCCTGCGGGGGTAAGTTTTTTTCTATTTTAAGTAGAGACTGGGTCTCATTCTTGCTCAGGCTGGCTTTGAACTCCTGACCTCAAGCAATTCTCCTGCCTCAGCTCCAAGTGCTAGGATTACAGGTGTGAGCCACTGCGCCTGGCCAAATGTGCAGATTTCTGTGCTAGGCTGTTTTATGTTGTCATTGTGTTGTTTTATTTTTTCCAAATTAAAGATTTCCTTTACAAAGTGTCTTTGCAAAGAGATATTTGTGGTTATAGGTATTATGTGATCATTCAAGTCAATATCTAGTACCAGAATTAGTCAAATCACACATGTAACATCGTTATGAAATAAAGCCTTAAGAAAAGTAATTTTTTAATGGGAGGAGTTTTAATTTGATTGTCTCAATTGTCTCAACTAATACAAATGATTGACACTTCACCCCCATGTTTAATACTAAATGTTATTTTAGCATCTTAGAAGTTCATACACGCATTCTTGTCATTTGAATTTTCTCTACTCAGTAGAAATCAAAGTTTTCCTTTGTGTAGAATGAAAAAAGATTAAAAATTTCAAAAGTATCAACTGTTCTCTCTTATGGAAAAGTAGAATGCTGGTGTGTTGCTATAAATACTACCAGCAGTTTGCAAAAAGAGTGTATTTAAAATAAAGAGGTGAGAAGTTAAAATTGTGCTATTTATCCATTGCATTTACTATAGATTGAAAGGGATTTGTAAGTCAAAAGAAGTGAAATGAAAGAAAGAAAAGGTCAAAGAAAGTAACCAAGATAGAATGCAGAATAGGTAAATGCGCCCCTAGGGAAAAACACAACAGGAAAGGCATAAAAATAATGGCACACATCTCAGTCTAGATGTGTGGAATTCAGTGCCAGATTTGGTCTTTAAGCTTTGTGTTAAGTAATTTAAACAGAGAATTTTCCATTGTGAATATGTATTTAAGCGCCTCTACTTTAGATAAGTGTTTGTTTCATTGATTGCAGAGCCTAATAATGGTAGTATCTAAATGATGTTTGCTTGGCACAACGCTCCTATTACAAGCGAATGAGCTTCTGCCAGAGCCCTCTGCCTTCATCGTAGGAAATAGTTTTCTTTAAAGCTGGTTTAAGAGTGGCAGAGTGAAGAAAGCAAATTCAAGAAGAGAAACAACATTTTATGTCAAAATTGGGACTCAGCAAAGGATAGTAAAAGGAATGGGCAAAGACAAACCTATTAGAGTTATGGAATTCATAATTTTCTACCTGCTCCATTTAAGGTGATTATAATCCTTCAACTAAGATCTATTATGTGATACATTATATTAATGTTGTATTTCCCCGACTTACATCTATTTGCTCTTCCCAGATATATTTTTATCATACAAAGGTAGAAATGAATGCTATAATTATAATCAACAAATAACTTACGTATTAATTCATGCAAAGCCCTTTTGCTACTCAAAATCACTAATGTTTTCCCTGATATTTCTCTGTTACTGGGGACTCAATGTTTTTCCTGATCTATTCATGCAAATTCCATTCATGTTAAATTGAAGTGCTAATCAGAGTACTTTTTTTGGAATATGTAGTAAACATAGTGTGCTAAAGTTATTTATTATATATGTCTTTCCAGTATATTCCATGCTATTCTAAGCATTTGAAATAATAAATCTTATAAATATTTTGAAGTGACACTTTCAACTGAATGTTAATGAAAATGAAGATTAATAAACTCACACCAATTATGTGCCCATAATAATTAAAAATGTAAAACTTAAAAAATTTAAAAATAAACTTACATTCATATAGTGGTTTGTATTTCCAAACTTGTTTGATTTTCATAACTTCTTTTAGCTTCTCCATAGCACACAATGATGTAGATGAGCAGTCAAATATAACTACACACATTTAGGGACAGGAAAATTGAGCACCTAGACTAGGTAAGTGAGAAGGTTGACAAGACACTTTGGTGAATCTGTGGGTAAATTGACATCAATACCTGTCTGTTGCAGCTATTGAGGAAATGTAATTAAAACTAAAATCTTCTAATGCAGAATCCTCTCCACAAAGGAAGTAGAAAAACAAAACACTTCTATTATTGAAAAAGTGTTAAACCAGAATGTGATGTGTATCACAGGCAATCCACCAAATGATTACAAAGACAGCAAGGAATCTTCCCCTCTTGTATAGCCAAGCAGATAAAACCTATTACATACATGATTTTAAGATAAATAATAACTAGTCCTCAAGTAAGCGGACTTAGCAACACCATTTGTCTCATATTATTCATCCTAACTTTACGTGGTAATTGGGGTGGATATCTCTGTTAGTGAAATGGCTTTATCCAGAAGAAAAACAAACTTCTTTTTATGACAGGAAGTAGTCCTGTAACATGGAGCAAGGTGCCCATCAACCCTCCCACAGAACCTGGGAGATAGGGGTGCTATCTCCCCTGATGTTTGCATTTCAGAGATGTTTCTATGCCTTTGAGAAAGACATTCCTAGGTCACAAAGCTGAAAAAAATGCCAATCTAGTCTTCCAAAATATTTATACACATTCAATGAGACGAGAGAGTATGTACAATTAAAAAATCTTTCTAAGATAAATTTTGTAAAAGAAAAAGGAGAGCAGGGAAATCTACCGCATTTTCAACAGGAAGAATTAAGACTTTCATGTGTAATTTTTATTTGTCCCTGCATGGCTAGCAGACCTCCAACCAGAGGAAGTATAATTGACCCGGGGCCCTTGCTGGTGCTCTTTGGCGTCCCATGGCTGCCACCTGCCAACAAGACCAAGCACGGATGCTAAAGCAGGTTTCTTTCGAGAAAGGGGGGGACTTTTGTGGGCTAACTTTGGCTCAAGGATTTCCTGATGGTTTTGCCAAATCTTCCTTAGACTACCTGGCTGAATAGGAGCTTCCATTCAACCTTTCCTTCTCTCTCTTTTAGTGGGATAAGCCTTAAATCAGTGAAGACTTTTTCAGCCTTAACTGGCTTCCTCTTTATTTACTCTCAGCCATTTACCCAAATAAAATCCTTTCATGTTTAATATCATTTTGGCATCTGTTTCTTGAAAGATGTGAAGTAACACATTATGAGTATACAAAATAGTACAATTGCTGTGGAGTGTTATCATTCAAAATTACTAATGTGCTTAAACTTTGAGACAGCAATTCCATCTCTGGGAGTTTATATACCTGCCCAAATCCAAGATGATGTATGTACAAGATTATACATCACCACAACATTAATAGTACAGGATTGGAAAGAAAATAAGGGGATAAATTCAATGAGATATTGTACATTCACACAATGGAATGCAACATATCTATAAACATGATTGATGTAGCTCTCAGTGTGCCAATACGGAGCACAGGGAGCAAAGTCCAGGGCATTTGTTTCTTCAGAGATGAGTTCCCACTAGGCTGGAGTGCGGTGACTATTCGCAGGTGAGATCATAGCATACCACAGTATTGAACTCTGGGACTCAAGCAATCCTCCCGCTTCAACCACCCACACACCTGGGACTACAGGCATGTGCCATGTTCAGGGCATATTTTTAGGAAAAGAAAGTAAGGGGCTGAAGGGTATATATAGCATATATAACTTTTATGTAAATGAAGGGAGTAATAAAAATATATTTTCCTATTAGCTTAATGAAACACTGGAAGACTACCTAATGCATTATGAGAGGAATTATTTTAGAAAGCAGAAGGAAAGAAATTTGGTAGAGAAGGAAATGGGCACAACCAAGTTTGCTCAGTGTACACATTTTATTAAAATTTGAACCATGTAAACATATTATCAAAAAATATAAATTTAGTAAAAGTTAAATGAATCTTACTGAAACCACGTAGCCATTAAACATTAAATAGGAGAAAGAATTAGTACCTTATGTTACTTTTAAAATGTTGTCTTTTATCTTTGTCTCCCCTCTGTGTACCTACTTGTGGTAAATGACCCATTTGTTCATTTGATAAGTATTGCTCAAGTATATCTACTTATCAGATTAATCAGACTAGGCCCTGGGATAGGTGAATAGGACAGATAAGATTCCTATTCTAATGGAGCTTATAAACAGAGAAAGAGAGAATAGAAATTTCCAAGTGAGGTAAATTCATTAAAGAGATATAGTGGAGAAAATGAAGCCTGCAAGTAGGATTTCACCCAGCTCTGAGATTCAGTCAAAAAAAGGAATCAGTTGCTATAGCAGTAATAATTTAAATTATTGCTCTGGCCTTGGCTATTTGACAATTCTAAGCGTGGGCATTACATTAAATTGTACAGATACTACTGAGAATCTCTGTAGTAGAAAAGTTTACATGGAAAGAAGCATAATGCCTTTGAAAATAACTTTAATAAGATTCGAGGTAAAAAATAGAATTTTTTTTATTTCTTAAGCTAAAATCTAAAGAGGCTGGCACTTCCTTTTTAATGATGTAATAAAAAATACATTTTCAGAACTTGCATGAATTAGTTTTCAAGTAAATATATAAATTCTCATAGCTATGCAGCATTTTCAACAGCTAATGTAATTAAATTGACATTCTATATACATTAAATATATATATTCAATTGCATTACATATTATTTTACATAAAAATTTCTTGAATATAGATTTATATAGATTTTCTTTTTCATTTAGGGCATTTTTTAAATTCTATTTTCAGTTACTTGAAAACAGTCATTTGTAAATTTAATTTTTATTATTTAAGGAATTTTTATAAAAAATGAGGTATAAAGTACAAAAAATACTAATAAACAAACTATTGTGTGCAAACTACTCTGTTTAAGAGAAAGCTCAGTCTCATTGCTTTTAATATCTTCTTTGCAATGCCCCTCCCTTCCCTATTATCTTCATGAGTAACCTCCATCCTGACTTTTGGGGTTATTTTTCATTTGCTTTAGAAAAATGTTATTACTCATTTTGAGTTTTTAAACAATTTATTGTTTATTTCACTTGCTTTTAAAATTTATTAAAATATAATTAAATTGTATATATTTATCTGAGACTTGCTTTTTTAGCTCAACTTAAGATTCCTAAACTTTAGTTTCTCCTTTCTATATTATAACAGGTAGCTGAAGTTCATTCATTTATATTGCTATATAGTATCATACTGTATAGATATAACACAATTCATTCTACTGCTCAGGACTTTTAAGCTTTTTGTCAGTTTTTTTTACTATTACAAAAAGTACTTCTATGAAGATATTTATGCCTTGGAATATATACACACATATATATATATGAAATTCTTCCAGATAAAGATTGAAGATTAGAATTTCTGATCCTTTGACATATACATCATCAAAGTTTTTAGATAATAACAAGCAATTTTCCAAATATGTGTATTAATTTGCATTCCTGCCTGCCAGCAATATATGAAAGTTCTGTCATTTCACATCATCACCAACATTTGATATTTGAAAGCTATGAATTTTTATAACAATGTGGTTACATGTAAAATTATACCACATTATGATTTTAATTTGTATCTTCATATTAATACATTTGAGCATATTTTAAGTTTTTAATGATAATTTGAGTTTCCCCTTCTGTCAACTGCAATTTCAGTCTTTGTTCTTGTTTTATAATTTTGTCCTCTTATTAGTTGTGGAGTTTTTAGTTATACATTCTGAATACTATTCATTCATCATTTTTATGTATTGGAAATAATTTTTCTCAATTTGGGATTCTTAATTTCACTTTTTTATAATCTTTTGATAAACAGCAATTTTTAATTTATGTAGTCATATTACATAGTTAATGTTGTCTGTTTTGTGCTTTTGTGTCAATTTTTTGCTGTCTTTAATACATAATTATATTCCTCTGAAATGACTTCTGAAAGTTGTATAATTTTGTCTTTTTCATTTGTCTTTATCCAAACTGGAATTCACTTTAGTGTACAGAGTAATGTGAGGTATATATTTCATTTCCTTCGGGTTTTTTCTCCTCATTTGGATACCAAATTAACAAAATAACTAAATAATGATTAGGTCGTTTTTGGTATAATCTTGTATGGGAAGGAGAGGCAAAAATTCCAGGAATCCCATGCCTCATAGATTTAATAAGTTTACTTTACTTTAAAACCAAACCTGATAGTTGAATGCTATATTTTTCTTTTGTTTTTTATCTTCTTTAGCCGTTTATGGATTAATTTGGTCATTTTTCATTTAATCTTTTTCTCTATTATATGATAAGTTATATTCACCATTTTGGGTTTAGTGATTACTCTAGAGATTTTAATATGCATATTTATCAAAATCTCCGTTAACATTGTCTCTACCTTATTCCTGACATTAAGCAGGACTTAAGAATCCTAAATCCCAATCACTCTCTCCTAATTTATATGCTATTGTCTATTTAGTTCAATATTTCTTTTAACTCCACAATTCATTATCATTATTTTTTGTAGTCATAGTGTTTTTTTTCTAGCCATTGAATTTGTTTTGATTTTCACACATATTAACGAATCTCTTAGCTCTTTATTTCTTTTGTCATACCAGACCATATAATCTGGGATTATTTTTCTTCTGCCTGAAGTTTAATTTTAGGAACGTGTGTGTCTTATTCTGATGTTTATGGATTTGAGGGGTGTCATTCTTCTTTGCTGTTTTTCCTTGTGTATTCTCAGAAAATATATTGTTCCTGTAAGGATGAAACAGGAATTATAACCCTTCTTCTCCCCCCATAGAAATGAATATACCTGAATTCCTGTCATTAAGTGGAAGACAGAAAAAAAAATTCTAGAACAGGCAGAATTCTTCACTATATTCATAAGTAAATGTCATAATTTTATATATGTAATTTTTGGGGGAGACAGAATTCATCTTCCAAGATTCCATAAAAAGGTCATACATTAAAATTGCATATTTGTTTATAAGGGTTGTAAGCTCCCTGAAAGCAGGGATAGTAGCATTGAATTTCTTTCATTATCTTGCCTAGTGCTGGACTCAGAGCAGATGTTCAGTAAATGACTTAAGTGAAGAACATGGTTCCTTTGTGTCAGATCCTGATAGAGCTGTAGTGTTTTGGGACAAGGATACAGCTGAATGCCCTCGAGAATTTTGCTTGCCTTAAGCAAGGGATGCTGGAATAATTGTACAAGTGAAGAAACTGCTTACCACACTGAAAGCTGGAGAGGTTTTGCACACAGACCAGGTGTCCTGGTGGATGAGTTATAACTAGAGGAAAATAATTGACTGTGGTTGAGGACAACCATTCTCCCCTTTCCTCTTTTGAGATGGAATTGTGTTTGTTACCTGAGATTTCCTAGACAGGAAGGGATAATTGATAGAAAGACTGAAGTAGTTCAGATTTTCTTAGGTGTTGTCTTTGTACAAGAATTCAAGGATTCATCTGGAATGTATACATTTACAGATCTGTAGAAAAAGAAAACAGAAAAAATGGCTCTAGATCTCCTTGGGGTTGTATTCCAGCACAGCTGTAGCTAGTCACGTAACTTTGAGCCATCCCTTATTCTACAATGCCAGTATGTCCTCATCTGTGTAATAGAAATACTCATAAAACCCACGTAACATAATCATTGACAATATAAATGAGCTAATACAGATAAAGTGTTTAGACCAAATCTGGGTATAATGCTAACATAATGTCATCTACTTTTCCACATGGGCACCAAGGAATTGAGAAGGATGGGGCAAGTTTCTTATTTGTCTCAGAATGTACTATATCCCTAAAGGCTGTGACATAATAATAATAATAATAATGATAATAGAAAAAATATTAAACCTTATTATATGTCAGTCACTGTGATTATATATTTATCTCATCTCCCCATCACAGTGGGGCCAATAATATGTTCATCTTACATATTAACCACCAATTAAAAGGCTTATTAACATGCTCAAAACCAAGTTACAAGTAAGGGAGCTAAAATTTCAGTCTAGTCGAGTTTCTGGGTACTCTTTAGTAATCACTTTGTTATGCTACCTTAAAGAAAACAGGAATTTGATAAAATATGCATTAAATAGGTGAAGGAACAAGTGAAATTTCAATGAAGCATCATCTATTTTCACAATAAATGTACTTTATAGATACATTCAGTGATGATAATGATTTCACATTCATTTATCATTGGGAAATGTGTTTTTCAGTATCCTTACAGGTGCTACAGAGCAATGGTCTTCATAAGGCAAAATAAAATGTAGTACCCTGGTATCTGTTTCTTTAATTGAGCTTTTTAAAATATATATCTTTTAAATGAAATTATAATGATTTCATTAACCTATTTTGCCCTTTCTCAAATATGATGACTATAAATGTGATAGGAAATTAAAATTGCCCATTGCTGGAGGAAAGCAATCAAGCTAGATTGACCAATATGCTTACATGCTTGTCTGGCAACTTTCTCCTCTTAGATAGGAAAGCTTAAGGAGGAGGATCATTATAAATATCTATTTGCTTATCTATGAAGAAAGTAAATCATGCAAACTCAGGCTCAGAATTTCAATGTATCAATTTTACAGTAGGAAATCTCAAATTTTTATTTCTTAGGGATTTCCAGTTTAACAGAAATGAAAAACATCCTGGCTTATTTTGTTATTTGGAAGGTTGATGGATATAAATTCAGTGATTTCCAGTGGCAAGCTTAAAATGAGTTCCCAAATACCAACTATTTTAGCATGGAATGATTTTTAAACCTAGGGAAAAAGAGACTATTAAGCACTCATGTGTGTGTAGGTTCATTCACTGGATGCAGTACAAGCCAGCTGCCGTATGAGCTATGAGGACTTGCAGATTTAGTAATTCTGCCATCTTTAAAAATGAATGTGTTAATAGATACGCTGGCATATAGATATCACGAGGGAAAGAGAAACAAATAAGTAATGTGGTATTGGAAAGAAGGAAAGTAAAATAACAATCAAAAATCAGGGCCCAGAGATACACTGCTTCTAAGTGTACACACAAAACAGTATCGTTTCCCTCTCCACCTCTCTCTTTCTGTCTCCCTCTCTCTTGCTCAAACACCACACACACACACACACACACACACACACACACACACACACACACACACACACACACGATCATGACCAATGATTCTAAAAACATAACAAAGAACCCTAACTCAGTTTGATTCTGGCAAACAAAACCCCCTCATGAGAATCTATTTACCGGTGTATCCTTTAGGAGTAAGAATCACAGTAAAGCAAACATTACAAAACGAAAAAATTTCTTTCCAAAAGGATATTGAAAATTTTACTTTCCCTATGTAGTATGTGTTTACTTAACTTGCCCTAAAGCTTACCCTTTCGAATAATTATGCATCTCTGCCCTAGTCTTCCAGTATTAGTCACTCATTTTTAACCCATTGTAGAAAGGTACTCACCTTAAGGAATCATTTCTCAAAACATCTCCAGAAAATACTAAAGAAAGTGGTTAGAAAATGGAAATTGGTTTGCATGCATGCGTACATGCGGGCGTGTGTGTGTGTGTGTGTGTGTGTGTGTGTGTGTGTTTGCAAATAGGTAATCCCTACACGTTTGTGCAAACATGATCTAAATAAGATCTTGAGTCATGCCTCTCATTTAAATAATTAATCATTTTGCTAATGGCTGAAAATATTGATGACTTCTCTGTCTTATTCCAGTAAAAACAGTTACGTGCTGAATTTGTGTGGTGTCTTGCTTTTCAAACCACACATAAATGCAGGGAAACTTTAGATTTTGGTGAAATGGTATCCTGAGATTTAGTTTGTAAAAAAGTGGTTTGACTTCTTTTTGTGGTATGCCCTGGCACTATAAGTCACCATCATATTTTATAATGTTTTATCATTGAATCTGCCCTCAAAATAAGATTGAAAATTTCTTGTTTATTAGAAGAGACTTTTAAATTGTTTTTGCTGCAGTGCCATTAAGTTTCACTAGAATTGCTGTTTGTAATTATCAGGAACAGACAATAATGCATTTGTTGATGAAATGTTGGAAGACATTTTTCCATAGAATGCTTATTACAAGAGATAGTTGGAGACCCAGCCCTCACCATAAAAGGCCATATAAATGATTTCTAGTGAAATTAATGTGATAATTGTAATAATATGAAGTTTAAGTGGTAGGAGTAGATGTCCAGGAAGTTTAGATAGGATTTTGTTTTCTTTTCATTTTCTCCCCAGGCCACAACCTTAAGCACAATTTTGAAATAGGCCAAGTCAACCCTGGCCCTAGTCTCCTATGCTCTTACAAACATCGGTGCTTTCCTTCCCCATGCTCAATATGTTTCCTCGTGTCTCTACTTTGGGAATAAGAAGAGGGGCTCTAACATACCTATACAATCCACTTTCCAAAGTATTGCAAACCCAGACGAAATAACAATTTCCCTTTTTGAGGAGTAATTTATGTTTGTTAGGAAAAAAAGCAATAGGCACAAACTTATTTGCATTAATACATGATTGGTTAATAACCTCAAACTCTTTCTATTTATTTATTAATATATTGGAAAATAGGGTACATGTTAGCCATAATAAATTTTCTATTGGTGAAATTCCAAGCACTACTCCATGTTATAAATAACAATATGCAAGCAGACGTAGGATTTTTTTTTCTTCCCCTAGTTACCTCCAAATCCAGAGATTTGTACTATTGCTTCCATCAAGACCACTTCTCCACAAGTACTTATTTCTTATATAATCGTTTTTTTTCTACAGAAGGCTTCTTAGCAGCCACATTTCCTGACCTTTGTCTGTGATCTTCCAAATTCACCACCTCTTAAGACTTTTCCACTATCCTTTCTCCTAGATGAACTGTAGATGCAGGATCTTGCACTCTTCCTCATCCTCATCCTTATCCTCATCCTCAACCTTTCTTCAAAGAAATACCTTCTGTTCAGTCCTCCACATGACTGCAGAAAAGTCCAGTGACCTAGAGTCACTGAAAGCCCAGAGCCCAGTACCTGGCACACAGCAGCTAATAGAGATAGAAATAGAGATACAGATAGAGATAGAGATACAGATAGAGATAGAGATGATATATATAGAGCTAGAGAGAGAGAGAGAATGATAGATGTGCCAGTAGAAATATTATTGAAAAGTATAAACAGGCGTTCTCTCCTTTAGTTTTCAGTCTGTTTTGTTTTAGTTTAGAACAATTTAACAGCACCCATTGTTCACAAGGGTGTGAAGAAATGGCCACTCACTTATAACAGCTGGCCAGAAAAAAATTGTTCAAACTTTTTTCTCAGTACAAATTAGCATTATAAATAGCACCCGAACTGTTCAAAATATTAAATCTAATAATTATAACTTTAGAAATTCATCAAAAGTAATATTTACAGATATGTTCATATTCGTCTCAAGTATACTTAACACTACATTTTCATGGTAATGAAATGTTGGCAGTGATGTAAATACCCAACAGAGAAAGTGATGAAATTAATTATACACATGCATACACATATCCACTGGAAAAATATACAGCCATTAAAATGGCATTATAGAGGATTATTGAATGATCAGAAAATTGCTCATCATGTATAAAGTGACAAAGCATGCTTAAACTATAAGATGTTAAGTTATATATGTGCCTGTTTGTGTGCATATACATGTGTTTATAGACGTGTAGCTGCATATGCATATAATGAAAGCTGGAATGAGATACACAAAAAATGTTAACATAATTTATCTTTGATGTACTGAAGATTTTATTCTTCTATGTATTTTTCTTTATTTCACCCAAACCTTCTATATATACCACAGATAATTGTTATAAGTAGACATAATTTTACTAAAGATAGACATTTTTGTTGAATGAATGCATGAATTAATAATGGAGTGATAGAATAATTGAATGAAAAATAAATGCTCAGGGTTGGCCAGGGTTAAATTTTCAATCTGTAAACAATACCTCCTCCCCTATACTCATCTCTGAATACAGAGATGATCTGCTCCATGTTTCTCATAATATTTTCCATAAGAGGAAAGATAGTATGATATAGGAAATAGATGCCTTTTTATAAGTTGGATCTACCTGTACAGTATCTCATTATCTCCTCATAGGATTGTTTTGCAAGTCATGTGTATATTATACTTATATAAACATGCCAAAATACTGTAGTAAATTTTATTCTCTCCAGTTTCATCATTTTTCCTTAATACTTTTCTAATTATTTAATTTATTTGTATAATGTATTTAATAATTTACATCTCAGGCTAGTCCTCCTCTTGACAGCTGTTTTCTAGCACAGTGCTTTTATATCTAGTGGTGGTAAAGAACAAGTTTAATTTTATTTCCAGATTTATTTTCAATTGCAGATAAATAAGGCCATAAAATATAATAAGAATTAATCACTAGAAAAACATTTTAAAGAGACATCCCAAATACAATCTCAAACTTTTAATATTACAAATAAAAGTTACAGAATTTGTTTCCATAAATATCATATCAACCATAAGACAAAAGAAAATAGTTACAAAATTTGTAAACTTTGTTAATTAAAAGAATCATTATTATACTCATAACTTATATACTCCCACTTTTACTAAACAAAGAGTTATAAGTGAAATAGAAATTGTGCATATTGTTCACACTTTGAACAAACAGCATTTAGATCCATATGTAAAGTTTATAATATAACAGATGAGCTTGCTATTGCTCGCTTACTTATTTGATCAAAGTTTCTCTAGTTTCTAAATACCTACTCTCAATTTCTTTACTTATCTCACCCCAGAACTGTAACAAACTGCAGAAAAGCACAGTTCCAGGAACCCCATTTTAAGTACCACTACTATAGCATTTCTGTTCTCTTGTGGATTGGATTTTTGCTCTCAGAACACATTTTCTCTCTATTCCTCTTTCTTTTAATAAAATTCCCAAATAATTTTCTTCTTCCCTGGTTGCTTGTCCATTTATTCCATCCACTGCCACCACAATTGTCTCTCTCTCTCTCTTACTTGCAGTATAAATGACATCAATTCAGCAAGGCACAAAATAAACTATAAAGCATACTTGGCCTGTTTATGGTTAAGAGAATGGACTATGTTTTTTTAAGAAGGACAATAACCAGAAATTCATATACTGTGTCCTAGAAGGCATGACAAATGTGGGTCTTATGAAAATGAACAGCCTACTGGGTGACCAGTACCCCTAGTCAGTTGTGTTGCAGTGTTTTTGTTCTAAGAACTGTCTGGATTAAAGAGAACCACAAATAGGAATTTGGGGTAGACACAAGATCAGGCCCTCAGAAGGTAAGAAGCTATGAATGACTGGATAAGGGAGCAGGACCCCAGCTAAACAGGATCTAATCTCTTCATCTAACTAGAGAAAAAAATAATAACTGGGATTGAGACCTACACAGAAAAGAGTTATCAATATGTGAGATGTTAGAGGGAAGAGCCACAGCTTTGTGAACACATGTGCACCCAGAGTTATCACTCAGCTGTGCTGACTTAACATAGTCCCAGATTTGGTTTTCTCTGGAGAATAGGGAGGTGAAGTCTGCAAGTAGGCAAAGTTGAGAGTGATGAGGATTACTAGCCATTTTTTCTCTTACAAATGTGGACACATTTTTTGAAACTGTTTTCACCTGAAAAATGGGAATTAAGGTAACTGTCCTTTCAGCATGAGGATTATTGTAAACACCAAATAACACCTGTGAAAGAGCATATATGCAGTTCACCAACATATATATGTATATATATATATATACACACATTCATGTGTATTAACATATGCATGCATATAACATTATTGTGACTACGATTTTTATAACCTGAACCATCTGACTTTCAAGCAATTTATAGTCAGTGAATATGTTTTGCTTGGTTTCTTCTGCACATAGTTCTCTTTAAAATTTTTTTTTAAATTATTATGGGTACATAGTATTTGTATATATTTATAGAGTATATGTGATGTGATGCTTCAATGCAGCCACACAAAGTGTATTAATCAAATCAGATAATCAGAATGTCCATCACCTCAGGCATTCATCACTGCCCAGTGCTAGGAACATTCCAACTCTACTCTTTTAGTTATTTTAAAGTATAACCTATATTAATGTTAATTATAGTCACTTTGTTGTGCTATTAAATATTGTTCATTCTATCCAACTATCTAACTATATTTTTGAACCCATTAACCATCCCTGCTTTATCCTCTGCTCCCCACTACCCTTCTCACCTTCTGGTAACCGTTATTCTACTCTCTGTCTCCATGAGATCAATTGTTTTTTCTTATTTAGCTCCCATATATTAGTGAGGACATGCAAGATTTGTCTTTCTGTGCTTGGCTTATTTCACTTAATGTAATGTTCTCGAGTTCCATCAAGGTTATTGCAAATGGCAAGATTTCATTCTTTTTAAGGCTATATAATATTCTATGATGTATATGTACCACAATTTCTTTATCCATTCATCCACTGATGGACACTTAGGTTGATTCCAAATATTGTAAATAGTGTTGAAGTAAACATGACAGTGCAGATATCTGTTGATATACTGATTTCCTTTCTTCTGGATATATACCTAGCAGTGGAATTCCTGGGTCATATGATGGTTCTATTTTTAGTTTTTGAGGAACCTCCATGCTGTTCTCCATAGTGGTTGTAATAATTTACATTCCCACCAACAGTATATAAAAGTTCCTCCTTCTCCACATACTCTCCATCATTGGTTGTTGCTTTTCTTTTTTGATAGAAGCCATTTAACTGAAGCGAGATGATATCTCATCTGAGTTTTGATTTGCATTTTTCTAATGGCTAATGATATTGAGCATTTTTCATGTATATGTTGGTCATTTGTATGTCTTCTTTTTAGAAATGTCTATTCAGATCCTTTGCCCATTGGATTATTTGATTTTTTTCTGGTTAAGTTGTTAGAACTCCTTATATATTCTAGGTGTTAATCCCTTGTCAGACAAGTAGTTTGCAAATATTTTCTCCCATTCTGTGGGTTGTCTCTTCACTTTGTTGATTGTTTCATTTTCTGTGAGGAAGCTTTTTAGCTTGATGTGATCCCATATGTCCAATTTTGCTTTGGTGGTCTGTGCTCTGGAACACAGAAGTCCTTGCCTAGACCAGTATCCTGAGACATTTCCTCTGCACCTAGTTCTCTTGGGCAGAACTTTGTATGCAGTTTAACCAGAAGTTTGCTTCATTCGAAAAAGTCATCTTTACCTTGACCCAGTTCCACTACTTCCCTTAGATGTTTAAAATCCTTTTTTAACATCTTCATCCTCAAGATCATCAATTTCTATTTTACACACAAAGATCTTCTTTGATATTTCTAAGTTTGATACCTTTCCTAGCTTCCCTTTTTAAGTCTTAGGCTTTATACCCTACAATGTCATCTACTTTTCCATATCCTTTTCATAATTTGCCCTTTTATTCTTTCAAAAATATTTTATCTTCAATAAAGCACTCCCATCCCCTCATTCCTTCACATGAACTGGTGGAATTTGAAGTTTATTTCCCGAAGTATTGTATTGCTGTGGTTCACTGTGAAACATGGAAACACAGTAGTAAATTGTGTAGTTTTTCTTCAGTCAGGTGTGTGAGCCTCCTTTTAACTTATTTCTGCTTCGCCGATGGAACCTGAAAAATCCCCTGCCAGAAGTGTCATATACCTGTGGGGTGACCACATAGAACTAAAGCACAAAAAAATCTATCACTGGAAGCTGTTCACTCAACCTTGCCTTATTTTCTGAGAGTCAGTTTCCCCTCATTTTCTGCATTTACTTTTATTTTCCTTTTCTATGTCTCATTTTATTTTGCATCACCATTTCATCTATAAAGTACAGGCCAATAATTCTCCTTGAGCTGGTCTCTGCATTCCACATTTCATAGTGCCACTTTTGCATCTGGTACCCATGTTTATGGTTTTGCTACTTTGATCTGTTTAATTGTTCTTCTCCAGCTCTCTGGAGAACATTATTTATATTTGTCTACATCCTTGTTTTCTTCCTATAACTCAAGGAGTCATGTCATCTGCATGAAATAAAATTGATTTCATACTATATATTAGCATCTTGTTTTCATTTTTGTATTTTACTTCCCTGGAAGTGCCTAAGAATGTCTTTATAAGAGAATCTTCGGATCACACAAACACACACAGAAAAGCTCAAAAAGTGGGTTTGTCTCATTTCTCTGGCACCATGAATTATACAATTTTCACACACATTCCCCCACTACTGAGTATGGGCTGCTGATGGTGTTGTTGGGAAATGTCTTCACATATTTCAGCAATGTTCAGACAGATGGTCTTGAAGAGAAACTGTTTGTGTTGTTGTTTTCCTGATCAAACATTTGCTTCATCGAAATAAAATTAACGTTTTTCCCACTTTCCCCTTAAAGCATGATGTCTCTTCAGATTTCCCAAGCCAACAGCTTTTTTCCCTCCTACCAGGATATCTATCACATGTCTTATGCTATCCTTCAAAAAATCATGAAATCAGTGTCTAGTTTCACAGGTCTCCAACTTTTGAAACATGTCTTTCAATACTTAAAAAAAAAAAAGATTCCACTGTAATGAACATTTTCAAATAATGTCATGAAAAATATCTAAAAATGTGCTTAACTGGACCTCAGTACCTCATTCGAGTGCTTTCTGTTTTAAACTCCTCACTACTTGAGCTGTGATCTTTTCCAGTAAATCACTTCCTTATTCTTTTATTGGGACCCTGCATCAGCTTAGATTCCTTCTTATTCCTTGTTTCTGAAGTTTTTCTATAAAGATCACTCCCATTTTTCAGGCAACACAAGCATTCCATTGTTTTCATTTGGTGCCAATTTAACCTGTGCCTTTTTTACTCTCCCCTCTGTCTTGTTTCCCTGTGCAACTTCAGGTGTCTGTGGGAAGTGCCTTTATTTTTGTCTTGTTTTCTCTTTCTTCTCTCATCACCCTGACTATCTTTGCAGACCTGTTATTTCTCTACAGATTTCTGCTTCCAAGTCTTCACCCTGGTTTTCTCTGTCTGTGTACTCCTTTAAACATTTCTGCGGCTATTTTGTTCTTTAAAGTTGTTGGCTTGATTCCTTCCCTGGGGAATTTTCTTTATATCATTTTTTAAACATGAATCACTACTTTGTGACATCTGGAAAGGTGAGCAGGGATTCTCTACCCTTGATCATCCTTCTTATATATTTTAATTTCTTCTTGTTCTCGTAGGGATATTCTCAACCTCCCAAAAGCTCTGCCAAATTTTGCAGCTTTTGAGAAATTAATTTCAGCTATTACCATAGCAGGTTTAGAAAAGCTAATATTTTTCACATTGAATTAGACAACCTCTGTTTTTTTTTATAAAATATTATTAATTCCTCTAACCTGCTTTTCCTGGGATTTTTGGTAAATATTTACAAGTATGAGCATATATATCTAAATTAGTATCTTTCAATCTGGTATTAGAGATAGGCTTACCTTTTTGACTTTATTGTCAAATGTTTTAGAATTAGGCAGACTTCATACTCTAGTCAATTATGAACTGCATGATTCTGTGTCTCAGTTTTCTTGTGAAGAAATGGAGATAATATTAACTTGGTTTTTGTTAATTATTGTTAACTGTGTGGTTCTTGACACATTTCATATGTATTTATTACATGTAAGATTTTTTCTAAGATGCATAAATTTCTGACTTTTAATTTCCTTATCTATAAAGTTAAAATAGTAATACTTCCCTTGTAGATATTTATATATTAACAACAGTCATTATAAAGTACATGATACACAATAAATGATGGTATTGGTGGTGATGATAATGATCATCATCATTGTGATTTGTCTTTTAATATTTATTCTATCCCTATAGCATTTTTTTCTGAGAGCTAAAATGATCTCTCAGTATCAGTTTTTTAAAACATGCTGAGAATTTCTAAGATATTTAAATACATATGTATTTGTTTAAAATGGGAGATGAAGTTACTTCAATTTATAATGTTTATTTTTCTCTCTTCATTTCATATTTCTAGTATACATTGTATCACTTGAATGTCCTACCCTGAGCATCCATAGGATCCACTCCAGCATGACAGACTACAGTCCTGAAAATAGACCCTTCCCCTCAATACATCTTCCTCTGTGGATTCAGTGTTAAGGTTTTGGATGAATACATACAGTTTTTTAAATTTTAATTTCCACCAATTTTATTTTTTCTTTATGTGACATTTACTGAGTGCCCAAAACATGCCAGGAAATATGCTGGCCGCTAGGAATACAAAGGTGAAGATAACGTCCTTGACCAAAATTATTCCACAAACTAGTGGGAAGTACAACCACATAAAACACAGATTTACAGTACAAAGTGATTTTATCATATCTTTCAAGGTTCTCTGTGATCTCCCAGTTTTCAGTCTACCTTTAATTCTTCCCAAATCTATCTTTTAACTCATTTTCAAATCCTATGTTAATTCTGCTTTTTTCTAGGATTTGGATTAAAATTACAAGGAGCTGTGGTCCTCTCTCCCACCCTTTAACTTTCTAACAGAAATCTTTTCTTTTTTTCCCTGTAGGTCCTTCAAAAAATGAAACTTTTCAAACAAAAAAAGTAAAGAGTATGAGAAAGTAAATTCTCCTATACACATTACATAGATTCCATACTTATAATTATTTAGTCATACATGCTTTATGAAAATCCCAAACATTATAATATTTTATTCCTAAGGACATTATTTAATATTTCTCACAAATAAATGCATTTTCATAACCCTACTACCATTACCCACCTCCAAAAAATTAATTGTTCTAGTCATTTATTCTGCATAAAAATAATCCACTACAAACTTTGTGGTAAAGAACAGAAGACATGTTAAGTTCCTGGATCTCTTGGTCAGGAATCTGGGTGGTGTTTGGCTAGGTGATTCTTTTTCTCTGTGTGGTTACTTAAGGGTACTCAGCTGGTGATGGACAGTCTAGAGTGTCCAAGACTGACTCATGTGTCTTTTGCCTCAGCAGGGATGATCTGGATTGTTGACTGTAGTGTAGACATGTATCCTCTTCAGCATGGCAGCCTGAGGTATTTGGAATTTCTTCATAGAGACTGGCTTCTCTTGAGTGAGTAAGCCAAGATTACCAGGCAGAAAACACATGGCTCTTTATGACCTAACTTCAGAAGTCACACAGTGTCGCTTCTGATGAACTTTATTGATCAAAGCAGCCAGAAGCCTGTCTAGATTCAGGGAGAGGAGACATAACACTCTAATTCTCAATAGGAGGACTATCAAACAAGTTTAAGGATATGTTTTGAAAAAGCAGCAGTCTTCAACATCATATTATATCAACTCCATATTTCAAATTTCTCAATTTCTCAAAAATATCTGTTTATACTTGATTGTCAAATTAGGTTTCATATAAGCTCTATATATTGTATTTGGTTGTTATTTTTCTTTACTCTTTTAATATAGAAAACAATTACATCTTTTTTAATGAAATTTACTTGTTGATGAAACTGAACAAATTGTCATATAAAATGACTCACTCACTTCTTGTGACATCATTTAATTGTATTACTCTAATTCCCACATTTCCTGTATACTAGAAGTAAGATTTAAAGGCTGTTTAGATTTACATTCAGTATTTTGGCAGGGTCACTTTCTAGGTGATGCTCTAGGTGGTATATTACATCATATCAGGAGACACATATTGTCTGGTTGTCCCTTCATTAGTGTTTGACTAGTTATTACAGGAAGTGGCAACTTGTTCCCTCCATTGAAAACTCATATTTTTTGTCTGTTTGTTTATATAAATCAAGTGTTTGGCCATGGTGGAGGGAGCCCCCTCACAACTTCGGCCACCGTGCCAGCAGGGTGAGTGTAAGGTCCCCAGGCTCTACATGCCTGACCTTCCCCACATGTGGATGCCTCCCCACGGTACCCTTTGATCTTGACAGGTAATTTTCCCTGTCACCTTCTCCTTCATTCTGAATGTCTCACATTGGTTCTCTGGAGTTCTACAATATTCTTTCTGAGAAAAACCATTTGTGGATTGGCATCTGCCTGCAACTTTCAATCCTGTTCTTGAAAGCGACATATGCATAGGCTGCTTCTAGTCTGCCATCTTCCCACTAGCTTATTTATTCTAAATATTTTTATTTTTAAAATTGTATTCTCATAAAAATATTTTGTGGAAGGCAATTCAGTTCTATTGGATGTTCTAATCTATCCTTTCACCAGTCAAATTCTAATTATTTTGTATGCAATCTACCACCTTCCTAAAGTCATTTTGAAATTATCATTCCTTTTACTTCTATATGATGTTGGGGGATAATTCTTAGTCAATTTTGCCTTGTTGTAAAGTTATTGGGATGCATGTGTGTCTATCATATTTCTTACTAATAAATAATATCCCAGAAGAAAAGAACCACTTTTTCATTCTATTGTATTTTACAATCCAAGGCACAGTGCATTAAGCAAATCAGGTTTTGTGTAATCATTTTACAGAATGAATTGCAAAGACCAAATGGGTTTATTCCTTTTTTTAGCCCCATCCTCTTTCTTGATTTCTTCCATCTTGTTCATATTAATCAAACTAACCCTATCATCTGACCAAGACAGTCTTAATGTTCTTCACTTGTCTGAAATTTAGACAGGTTTCTTGCTATCAGCCTCTGACCTCCTTTTTCTTGGAGCATTTATTTGGCAAAACTTGTAACTGTAAATTCTGTCTCTGCTTCTTTGAGATGTAAATCTTCTCCCAGACTCTTAGCAGTTTTATAACCCAGCAATGTCTTTCTCTAGGATGTGCAAACCACCCCTTTGAAATGCAATGATCAAGAAAGATAGCACTTCATCTCCTAGTCTCTGTGGGAGAGCAGTAACCTAACTTCCCTACAGTACAATTAGCAAACACAGGTAGCCTAATTATAGTGACCAGCATCTCCTTGAAATCTGCAAGTACTTTTTCACTAGATCACCTGTTACATAAAACCCTTCTGCCTTTTGTCTCAGTGGAGTTGAGTTCAGTCTCTCTCTCCTACGGCAACAGTCTTGAATAAAGTCCTCCTTGCCTGTTAAATTCTGCCTGGTAAATGTTTTATTTAACACATCCCTCCTCTAAATTTCCACTACAGGTGACTACCTTCCTTTTGCTGGATGATACAGAGATAAGCAAACATAGTGAAGGACAAAATTTGATCCAGTGTATTTCAAATCCATAAGATTTTCTATTCCTTCTTTAGTTTGCAGGTTTATGTGGTCAAACAGGTTTTGAATAATTAGTGCCCATGCCATGAATATAATGGCTCTTTTTACTATTCCACTTATATTTTTGACAGCTTTATGAAAGTACATATGGCCATCAGATTTTGCCAACAAATTTGTGCTGCACCATGGGTAGCATGGTGTCTCTTTTCTCTTCTACTTATCTATTTAACATGTTAAATCTGGGTCATCAACTGTGGTAAAGTGGTGACCATATGGACTTCCTTCTGGGCATACCACACTCCTTTTTGAGAATTTTATATAATATTAAGATAGGAAAAGCAAGCTTTTTACCTTCATTTAGCAGAAGAGGCTGCAGAAAGGTTAGCTTAAGTGACTTGGCCAAAGTAGAGCCGAGATTAGCCTCATATGTCTTACTCTGAATCTTTAAACAAAGCAACTCTCTGTCCCCTCTAATAGGGTGCTATGGAAGAGAGAGCTCCTTACCACGTAATATGGTTTCAGGAAAAAATTTGTTCAAACTCTCTTCAGGAAAAGCAAATTTCAAAGCCTGATTGAAAACACTGTGATGACATTGATATAAATTACTGCTTTTTAAATACTAATATGTAAACTTTAAAATACTGAAAATTAGGATATCTTTGAAATGAGTCCATCATTTACTCAATCCTTAATGAAGACTAATAATAACACAGTGGAAGAAAAATAACACAAAATTGCCTGAAACTGCAGGGTGTCTCTATTGTTCTTGCTTTGTTTTTAATTGCAAACAGAACAGGAGCAAACAAATGCAAATTTCAGCATCAGAATAATGTCCAACCATAGAAACATGAAATAAATAAATCAATCCCCCACAAAAAAAAAAAAAACAAACAGGCTGGAAATTGTTTACATAATAAATGATATGCTAAAGAAATAAGGACAAAAATCATTCTGTAGCCATGTAGTAATGAGTGAAAGTAAATTCCATTATAAGATCAGAATAAGAGAAGAGTCAGTCTTCAAAATTAAAATTCCTTCATCTTTTATTAGGTTACCCTAGCTGCTTGGACAATGTCTATATATGATGAGCTTGTCAAATGATGTGCTTTTCTCATCTCTAGAGAAACTATATGATGAATCTTTATTTTGGCACTTCTGACATGAGATGCCTTCTCTTTCTGTTGGTTACCCTACAGATACACACTTTTGCACCTTTTTTGTTAGGTTTTCTTGTTATTTATCCTTTATCTATATTTTGAATTGATAATGCAATTGCGAGCATGGTAGATGATTGTTTTTAGGCCACTAGTTATTTTCTTCCCTACCTGAAAGGGAGTGGGAGTATACTTCTCTCCAGGAATGCTAGTTTTGCTTATGTAACTTTATCTGGTTTTATGGTGCATAGATTGTCTTTCTCTACTCCTAGGTTTTAGGCTTGGCCATGGCTCCCACTGGACCATTTACTGGTGTGACACAAGCAAAGACTTGAAACATGCCTGGATGACAAGGTACTCATTCTTGTGTTTCTGACATCACCATAGGCAGAAAATGTCTTGGCTGGTCTACTAATCTAAGAAGGGTAAGAAACACAGGGGATATACTGGAAGTTTGGACTCAAGCTCAATTCAGTTCAGCCTAGATCAGTTGAACTTCAGCCGACCCACAAGTCCTTGAAAGAGAACAGATGATAATTGTTTTTAGCTGTTAAGTTTTGAGGTAGCTTTTTATGTATTAATAGCATTATGTGCATCTAACGTATACTTACAACACTGTTCAAAATTCAAAAGCGTCAGGAAAAGTAAATCTCCTTCCTTTCTCACTCTCTAACCATAGAGGGTCTTGCTCGAAATGAAAATATTATCATCAATTGCTTACATATTCTTCATGATATACATATATGTGTAAACATATAAACAAATAAACATGAACACATTTCAAGAAAGATCACATATTACAATGCTATTCCATATCTTGATTTTTTTACTCTATTTGCCTTTAGTACCCTTCTTTATCTGTACATAAAGATCTGTGTCATTCTACTTAATGTCTTAATTGTATTGCATTTATGAAATTATCATAACATATTAAAGTGTCCTTCATTTCTGGAAATTATAGATTATTTCTAAACTTTTAATTCTGCACCATTATGAATAATCTTCATGCTAGTATGATTTTTGATTTGAAAGTTTTATCTCCTATATTATTTTTTTAACAGCATTAAAAGTTAATATATGTTTGTCATTTAGCCAGGGCAGTATAACTACACCACCTCATTTAATCTTCAAAATAATTTGTGAGATAACTATAACCATAACATCTCTATTTCACTGAGGCAGAAAAATGTTGAGTTCAAACTAACTTGTAGATGATATGACTGAGCTCTCAAATTCAGGCTTTCTATTATACAATTTTGACCAACCCTGTATGGACTTGTTCAAAATACAAAAGGTCCAATGCTTGCTAATCAAAATTTCAGGTCACTCCCCCTATAGATAAAGGAAGCAACATTCCTAGACTGTTCCACAGCCTAAGAACAGAGTACAAGACGTGCTGTTAACTAGACTAAAGCTGTGAGAAAAGATCTAACGATAGAGCCAGATGAGAAGGGCTCAGCGGAAAAATATGGGGAGCACAAAAAACCAAACGGAAACCTCGCCCCCAAAGAGAAATACCAACTCTCCTCCAATTGGCACAAGCCAGTTTCAGAATACCAACATGTTACCAGAAGAATTTCAGTCTTGGGTTATAAATAAGCTGAATGATATACAAGAAAAAATTGATATCCACCGCAAAGAAACCGCAAAAAAATTCCAGGATTTGGAAGAAAAATTCACTAAAGAAATAGACGTATTGAAAAAAAACCAAACTGAACTCCTAGAAATGAGGGATTTATTCAGGGAGCTACAAAACACAGTGGAAAGTCTCAAGAACAGGGTAGATCAAATAGAAGACAGAATCTCAGAAATCGAAGATAACTCTTTCCAATTAAATAAGACAGTCACAGAGATAGAGCAAAGAAATAAGAAAAAAGACCAGAGTCTTCAAGAAATGTGGGATTATGTGAAGAAACCTAACGTGAGAGTTATAGGCATCCCTGAAGGTGAAGAAGATAATAAGCAAGGGCTGGATAAACTATTTGAAGACATAATAGAAGAAAATTTCCCAGGCCTTGCTAAAACTTTAGATATACAGGTTCAAGAAGCTCAAAGAACCCCTGGTAGATTCATAGCAAATAGGAAAACACCACACCACGTAGTCGTCAGACTGACCAAAATATCCACTAAAGAGACCCTTCTTCGAGCTGTAAGGAGAAAGAAACAAGTAACATACAAAGGGAGGCCCATTAGAATTACGCCAGATTTCTCAACTGAAACTTTACAAGCAAGAAGAAGTTGGGGCCCCATTCTCACTCTTCTGAAACAGAATAATGCCCAGCCTAGAATCTTGTACCCAGCTAAGCTAAGCTTTCTATATGAAGGAGAAATTAAGACATTCTCGGATAAACAAAGACTGAGGGAATTCACCAAGACAAGACCACCCCTCCAAGAAGTACTCAAAAGAGAGTTAAACATGGATCATCACAACAAAGACCCACGAATGTAAAACCACCCAAGAGCTAAAGATCAAATTCTAGCCACCACAATGGCTCAAGAGAGAAAACATAGCAATGAAGTTCTACCCAATAAGATAAACAGAAATCTATCCCAATTATCAGTTCTCTCACTAAATGTCAATGGCCTGAATTCCCCACTCAAGAGACATAGACTGGGCCAATGGATAAAAAAACACAAACCAAGTGTCTGCTGCCTTCAGGAAACTCACTTAACCGGCAAAGATGCATTTAGACTGAAAATAAAAGGATGGAACCTGATATTTCAAGCAAATGGTAGCCAAAAGAAAGCTGGTGTGGCAGTTTTAATTTCCAATAACTTAGTCTTCAAACCAACAAAAGTAATAAAAGACAAAGACGGTTACTACATACTGGTGAAAGGCACAATTCAACAAGAAGACATAACCATACTTAATATATATGCACCCAATCTAGGTGCACCCAGATTCATAAAGCAAATCCTACTCGATCTAAACCAAATCATAGACAACAACACTTTAATAGTTGGAGATTTTAATACCCCACTGACAGCACAGGACAGATCCTCCAAGCAGAAAATAAGCAAAGACATAGTAGACTTAAACAGAATGCTAGAACAAATGGGCCTGACTGACATCTACAGGACATTCTACCCGAAAACCACTGAATATACATTCTTCTCATCAGCTCACGGGACATTCTCTAAGATTGACCATATCCTAGGTCATAAAGCAAGTCTTAAAAAAATTAAAAAAATAGAAATCATACCCTGCATCTTCTCAGATCACAATGGAATAAAAATAATAATGAACCTTAACAGGAACTCTCATTCCTACTCAAAGTCATGGAAGCTAAACAACCTTCTCCTGAATAACAATTTTGTAAAGGAAGAAATTAAGTCAGAAATCAAAACATTCTTTGAATTAAATGACAAAGGTGACACAACTTATCAAAATCTATGGGATGCAGCTAAAGCAGTCCTGAGAGGAAAATTCATTTCCATAAATGCCTATTTCAAAAAGACAGACAATTTACAACTAGACAACTTAATGAATACACTCAAAGAGCTGGAGAAAGAAGAACAGACTGACCCCAAACCCAGCAGAAGGCGAGAAATTATTAAGATCAAATCAGAATTAAATGAAAAAGACAACAAAAATACTATAAGGGAAATTAATAAAACAAAAAGTTGGTTCTTTGAAAAGATAAATAAAATAGACACACCACTGGCTAGACTAACCAAGAGCAGAAAAGAAAAATCTTTAATAACTTCCATCAGGAACATGAAAGGAGAAATCACAACCGAAGCCACAGAGATACGTGACATTATCTATGAATATTACAAAAATCTTTATGCACACAAATTGGAGAATGAGGAGGAAATGGACAAATTTTTAGAATCACACAGCCTTCCCAAGCTCAATCAGGAAGAAATAGAATTCCTGAATAGACCAATATCAACAACTGAAATTGAAACAGCAATAAAAAACCTTCCCAAAAAGAAAAGCCCTGGTCCAGATGGGTTCACACCTGAATTTTACCATACATACAAAGATGAACTGGTGCCCATCCTACATAAACTATTCTTCAATATTGAGAAGGATGGAATTCTCCCCAACACATTCTACCAAGCCAATATAACATTAATACCAAAACCAGGAAAGGATGCAACAAAAAAAGAAAACTACAGACCAATTTCTCTCATGAACGTAGACGCAAAAATTCTCAATAAAATCCTAGCAAATCGTATCCAAGTGCTGATTAAAAAAATAATTCATCATGACCAAGTAGGCTTCATCCCAGAGATGCAGGGGTGGTTTAACATACGAAAATCTATAAATGTAATTAACCACGTAAATAGAAGCAAAAATAAAGACCATATGATCCTCTCAATAGATGCAGAAAAAGCATTTGACAAAATTCAACACCCTTTTATGATAAAAACACTTAACAACATAGGCATAAATGGGACCTACCTAAAAATAATACAAGCCATATATGACAAACCCACAGCCAACATCATACTGAATGGGGAAAAACTGAAAGCATTCCCACTCAGAACTGGAACCAGACAAGGCTGCCCACTGTCCCCATTACTTTTCAACATAGTATTGGAAGTCCTTGCGAGAGCTATCAGACAAGAGAGCAGAATCAAAGGTGTCCAAATAGGGACAGAAGAGATCAAACTCTCACTCTTTGCTGATGACATGATGTTGTATCTGGAAAACCCCAAGGACTCAACCAAGAGACTCCTGGAATTAATTAACGAATTCAGTAATGTCTCAGGTTACAAAGTCGATACACACAAATCAGAGGCATTCATATATGCCAATACCATTCAATCGGAGAACCAAATTAAGGACTCAATACCTTTCAAAATAGCAACAAAGAAAATAAAATATCTAGGAATATATTTAACTAAAGAGGTAAAGGACCTCTATAAAGAGAACTATGAAACGCTAAGGAAGGAAATTGCAGAACACGTAAATAAGTGGAAATCCATACCATGCTCATGGATTGGAAGAATTAACATCGTTAAAATGTCTATACTACCCAAAGTAATCTATAGATTCAATGCAATTCCTATTAAAATACCAACATCATTTTTCACAGATTTAGAAAAAATAATTATACACTTTGTATGGAATCAGAGAAGACCCCGTATAGCAAAAGCAATCTTAAGCAATAAAAACAAAATGGGAGGTATTGATTTGCCAGACTTCAAACTATACTACAAAGCTGTGGTTCTTAAAACTGCTTGGTATTGGCACAAGGGCAGGGACACAGACCAGTGGAACAGAACAGAAAACCCAAATATAAAACCATCCTCATATAACTATCTAATCTTTGACAAAATAGACAAAAACATACTCTGGGGACAAGAGTCCCTATTCAATAAATGGTACTGGGAAAACTGGATAGCCACATGTAGAAGACTGAAACAGGACCCACAGATTTCACCTCTCACAAAAATCAAATCACGGTGGATAACAGATTTAAACCTTAAATGGGAAACAATTAGAATTCTAGAAGAAAATGTAGGAAAGACTCTTACAGACATTGGTCTAGGCAAAGAATTTATGAAGAAAACCCCTAAGGCAATCGCAGCAACAACAAAAATAAACGACTGGGACCTGATTAAATTAAAAAGCTTCTGCACAGCCAAAGAAACAGTCATGAAAATAAACAGACAGCCTACAGAATGGGAAAAAATTTTCGCATACTACACATCAGATAAAAGACTGATAACAAGAATCTATTTAGAACTCAGGAAAATCAGCAGGAAAAAATCAAACAATCCTATCAAAAAATGGGCAAAGGACATGAATAGAAATTTTTCAAAAGAAGACATAAGAATGGCCAAAAAACATATCAAAAAATGCTCAACATCCCTAATCATCAGGGAAATGCAAATCAAAACCACAATGAGATACCACTTAACTCCGGTGAGAATGGCCTTTATCAAAAAATCCCAAAACAACACATGTTGGCGTGGATGCGGAGAGACAGGAACACTCATACACTGCTGGTGGGAATGCAAACTAGTGCAACCCCTATGGAAAGCAATATGGAGATACCTTCAACAGATTCAAGTAGACCTACCATTTGATCCAGCAATCCCATTATTGGGCATATACCCAGAAGAACAAAAGTCATTCTTTAACAAAGACACCTGTACCCGAATGTTTATAGCAGCACAATTTACAATCGCAAGGATGTGGAAACAACCCAAGTGCCCATCAATCCACGAATGGATTAGTAAACTGTGGTATATGTATACCATGGAGTACTACTCAGCTATAAGAAATAACAATGATACGACATCTCTTTGGTTCTCCTGGAGAGAGCTGGAACCCATTATTCTAAGTGAAGTATCCAAAGAATGGAAAAACAAGCATCACATGTACTCACCAGAAAACTGGTTTCCCTGATCATCACCTAAATGTACATCAGGGAAGGATACCAATTGGATATCAGACTGGGATGGGGGGTGGGGGGAGGGGATGGGTGTATGCCTACATGATGAGTGCGATGCACACCCTCTGGGGAATGGTCATGCTTGAAGGTGCAGACCCGGGGAGGTGGGGGGGGGGAGGGGATGGAGGTATGACTACATGATGAGTGCCAGGTGCACTGTCTGGAGAATGAGAACGGACGCGCTTGGGACTCTGACTCGGGGGGATGGGTGGGACATGGAAAATGTATATAACCTAAACTTATGTACCCCCATGATGAGCTGAAATAAAAAATATATATATTAAAAAAAAAAAAAAAAAAAAAAAAAAACAAAATTTCAGGTCAAATTCAGGGACATTTTTTCCTACATGATGAAAGCAGAAGTTAAATAAACAGAGAAATAATAAAATATTTAAATATTAATTCATTGCCTCAATACCTATTTATTATACATTAAGTATCTATAAAGCACTATACCATTCATTGTAGCTAGCCTAGAATATATATTTCAAAATAAACAAGAATTGTTTTGTGTATTTGTGTGAAGCGTAACAGATTATTCTACCCCAAAATAAGCCACTTTAGCATAAGAATTATTTTGAGCTAAAGGCAATTTAGAAGCAGATACTGAAATAGCTCTCTGCCCTCCCACTATTTGCCAAAAGCAAGACATATTAGTGTGAAGATGTCTACCCGCCCCTGTCTACCAGGTAAGACAGAAGTTAATCACTGGAGGCAACTTTAGATGCTTATAAGCCCAGAGATGGCACCAGAGGAATCTCTATAACAAACCTTATTAACTAGCACTTGTCTATCATTAGCTTCCCCATATATTTACTTTCTCACAATTTGCCACTCCTAGAAGCTCAAAGACCTTTTCCTTTTGCCTTTTGTCACTTTTGCACAAAATTATCATTCTTTGCTTAGATGCTATATAAGATCAAGTTATAGCCACATCTTTATGCTACTTATCACTAAATGCTCCCATCTATATGCACAATTCATGTTAATAAACTTCTATCTTTTTTGTCATTCTGTCTTTTGTCAATCTAATTTTTAAAATTTTTATTGATACATATTAATTGTACATATTAATGGGGTATAGTTGATATTTTGATACATGTACATAATGTGTAATGATAAGGGTATTTAGAATATCCATTACCTCAAATATTTATCATTTCTTTGTGTTGGGAACATTTCAAATCTTCTCTTCTAGCTATATGGAAATATATAATAAATTGTAGGTTAACTAGAGTCACATTACTGTGCTTATCAAACACCAGAACATATTCCTTCAATCTGACTTTACATTTGTACCTAATAACCTACTTCTCTCCTTTCCTCCCCTTTCAAACTCTGGTAACTGTCATTCTATTCTACCTCCATGGGATCAACTTTTTCAGTGTCCACATATGAGAGAACATGTGATATTTGTCTTTCTGTGCCTGACTTACTTCAGTTAACACAATTACCTCTGGTTCCATCTATGTTGATGCAAATGACAGGATTTCATTCTTTTTATAGTGAATAGTATTTCATCATGTGTGTATGTATGTGTGTATATATAATATTTTCTTTATTCATTCATCCATTAATAAATACTTAGGTTGATTTTATATCTTGGCTATTGTGAATAATGCTACACTAAACATGGGGGTTCAGATATCCCTTTGATATACTGATTTTCTTTCTTTTGGGTATTTATATAAGTGGGGTTGCTGTACCATATGGTAGTTCTATTTTCAGTTTCTTGAAAAACTTCCATATTGTTTTCCATAATGGCTATATTAATTCATATTCACACCAACACTGTGTAAAAGTTCCCTTTTCGCCTCATCCTTGCCAGCATATGTCATTTTTTGTCTTTTTGATAATGGCAGTTCTAACTGGGGTGAGATGATATATCATTGTAGTTTTGATTTGCATTTCCCTGTTGTGCATTTTTACATACTTTTTAGCTCATTGTATGTCTTCTTTTGAGAAATGTCTATTCAGATGCTCTGTCCATTTTTCAATGTCATTGTTTGCCTTTTTTTGCTATTCAGATGTTTGAGTTCCTGGTATATTCTAAATATTAGTTCTTTGTTGGATGAATAATTTGAAAATATTTTCTCTCATTCAACAGTTTGTCTCTTCACCCTGTTAATTGTTTCCTTTGCTGTGAAGAAGCTTTTGAGTTTAATATAGTCCTGTTTTTCTATTTTTGTTTTTGTTGCCTGTGCTTTTGGATTTTACTAAAAAATTCTGTGCTCAGACCAATGTCCTGAAATTTTTCCCCAAAGTTTTCTTCTTGTAATTTCAAAGTTTAAGATCTGAGTTTTAAGTCTTGACTCCATTTTGAGTTAATTTTGGCATACGGTGAGCGATAGGGTTTCACTTTCATTGTTCTGTATATAAATATCCAGTTTTCCAAGCATCATTATTGAAGAGATTGTCCTTTCCTCAATATATATTCTTGGCAATTTGGTTGTAAATGCACTGGCTGAAAATGCATGGGTATATTTCTGGGTTCTCTGTTCTGTCCCATTGGTCTATGGGTCTATGTTTATACCAACACCATGCTGTTTTGGGTAATATGTTTTAAAGTCAGATAATGAAGTCAGCTTTGTTCTTTTTGTTCAGGATGGCTTTGGCTCTTCTGGCTCTCTTTTGGTTTTGTATAAATTTTAGAATTGTTTTTCTATTTCTGTGAAAAAAGTGATGTTGGAATTTTGATAAGGATTGCACTGAATCTACAGATTGCTTTGGGTAGTATGGTCAGTTTAACAATATTAATTTTTCCAATCCATAAGCATGCGATGTTTTTCCATTTGTTTGTGTCCTCTTCAATTTCTTTCATCAGTGCTTTATAGTTTTCCTTGTAGAGGCCTTTCAGTTCCTTGGTTAAATTTATTCCTAGGTATTTTTTGTAGCTATTGTATATAAATGGCATTGATTTCTTGATTTCTTTTTCAGCTAGTTCATTACTGATGTATAGAAATGCTACTGATTTTTGTATTTTTCTTTCATATCATAAAACTTTACTGAATTTATCAGTTCTAAGAGTTTTTGGGTGGAGTGTTTAGATGTTTCTGAATATAAGATTATGTCATCCACAAATAGGGAACATTTGACTTTCTCTTTTCCCATGTGGATGACTTTTCTTTCTCTTGTGTGATTCCTCTGGCAATGACTTTCAGTACTATATTGAATAAGAGTAGTGAAAGTGGGCATGTTCTCTTGTTCCAGTTCTTTGAAGAAAGGCTTTAGGCTTTCCCTTATTCATTATGATGTTAGGTGTGGGTTTGCAATATATGGCCTTATTATTTTGAGATATGTTTCTACTACAATATACCTAATTTTTTAGGGTTTTTATCATAAAGTGATGTTGAATTTTATCAAATGCTTTTTCTTCATCTATTGAGATAAATGGTTTTTGTCCTTTATTCTGTTGCTGTAAAGTATCACATTTATTGACTTGTGTAGTTGAATCATCCTTGCATTCCTGAATAAATCTCACTTGATCATGGTGTATGATCTTTTTGATGTATTGGTGGATTTGGTTTGATAGTATTTTGTTGAGGATTTTTGCATCTATGTCCATTAGGGATATTGGTCTGTAGTTTTCTTTCTTTTTTTATGCTTATCTGATTTTGATTTCAGGATAATGCTGGCCTCATAGAAGGGGTTGGAAAGAGTTCCTTTCTATTCACTTTTTAATACTTTGAGAAGAATTGGTGTTAGTTTTTCTGTATAAGTTCCATAGAATTCATTAGAAAAGCTATCCAATCCTGGGTTTTCCCTTATTGGGTGATTTTTTATTATTGATTCAATCTTGTTATTCATTATCGTTCTGTTTAGGTTTTTTATTTCTACCAGGTTCAGTCTTGGTAGGTTGTACACATCCAGGAATTTATTTCCTCTAGGTTTTCCAATTTGTTAGCATATAGCTGTTCACAATAGTCTCTAATGATCCTTGTATTTTTGTGGTATCAATTGTAATGTCTCCTTTTTCTTTTCTGATTTTATTTATTTGGATCTTCTCCTTTTTTCTTTGGTAGTCTAACTAGTGGTTTATCAATTATGTTTATCTTTTCAAAAACCCAACTTTTTATTCTATTTATTCTTTATTTCTGAAGACTTCATTTCATTTCATTCTGCTCTGGTCTTTATTATTTCTTTTCTTCTACTATTTTCAGTTCGATTTGTCCTTGATTTATAGGTTGTTGAAGTGGATCATTAGCTTATGTATTTGAAATATTTCTATCTTTTTCACATAGGCATTTATTGCTTTAAAATTTCTTCTTAGCACCGCTTTTTACTGTATCCTATAAATTTAAGTATGCTGTTATTCCATTTCCATTTGTTTCAAGATTTTCTTCGTATAATAATTTTTTCATTGACCCAGTGGTTATTCAGAAGCATGTTGTTTAATTTCCTTCTATTTTTACAGTTTCCACAGTTTCTCTGGTTACTGATCTCTAGTTTTATTCCATTGTGGTCTGAGAAGATATTTAATATGATCTTGACTTTTTAAAAAATTTTTGAGACTTGTTTTGTGGCCTAACATATAGTCCATCCTGGAGAATGTTCCATGCACTAATAAGAAGAGTGTGTATTCTACAGCTATTGGATAATATATTGTATAAATTTCTGGTAGAAGCATTTGGTCTAAAGTGCAGTTTAAGTCCAATGTTTCTTAATACATGTTCTGTCTACATGATCTGTTCAATGCTGAGAGTTCGGTGTAGAAGTCCCCAACTATTACTGTATTAGAGTCTCTCTCTCCCTTTAGGTCTAATAATATTTGCTTTACACATCTGGGTGATTCTTTATTGGGTACATATATATTTAGAGTTGTTGTATTCTCCTGTTGAATTGATTCCTTTGTCATTATATAATGACCTTCTTTGTCTCTTTTCATAGTTTTTGACTTAAAATCTATTTTATCTGAAATAATGTAGCTATTATTGCTCTTTTTTTTCTTTTCTTTTGCATGGATTATCCTTCTCCATCTCTTCACTTTCAGTGTATACATGCCTTTACAGGCAAAATGAGTTTCCTATAGGCAGCATATGTTTGGTTTATATATATCCATTCAGCTAGTCTGTATCTTTCAAGTGGGGAATTTACTCCATTTGCATTCAAGATTATTGATAGGGGAAAACTGATTCCTGTCATTTTGTTATTTGTGTTCTGGCTATTTTGTGTATCCTTTGTTCCTTTCTCTCTTATTTTTTATCATGGCAGTTTGGTGATTTCTGTAGTGATCATTGTTAATATCTTTCTCTTTCTCATTTGTGTGTCTGCTCTAACAGTGAGTTTTATACTTTGTTTCCATGACGGTAGATATTGTATGTTTGCTTCCAGATGCAGGACTTCCTTAAGCATTTCTTGTAGGGCTAAGCTAGTAATAATGAATTCTCTCAGTTTTTGCTTGTCTGGGAAAGAATTTATTTCTCCTTCTTTTTGAACCATAGCTTTGCTGGGTATGGTGTTCTTTGCTGAAAGGTTTGTTTGTTTGTTTGTTTGTTTGTTTGTTTTTCAGCCCTGTTCATGTATCATCCCATTCTCTCCTGTCCTTTAATGTTTCCACTGAGAAACCCGCTGTTAATCTGATGAAGACTCCCTTATATGTGACGTAAGATTTTTCTCTTGATCTTTTTAAAAAGTTCTTTATTTTTCTTTGACTTTTGACTGTTTGACTATAATGTACCTTGGAGAAGACTTTTTTGGAGTTGAATCTATTTGGTGATCTTTGAATTTCTATCTGGATATATATGTACCTTATAAGACTTAAAAAGTTTTCAGCTATTATTTCATTAAATAGATTTGCTATGCTTTTGCCCATCTTTTCTCCTTCTGGAACTCCCTAACTTTGAATGCTTGGTCATTGTATAGTTTACCACATGTCAGATAGGCTTTCTTCATCTTTTTTTCTTATTTTTTTTTTGGGGGGGGTGGTGTCTAACTGGGTTATTTCAAAAGACTGTCTTTAAGTTCAGAAGTTCTTTCCTCTGCTTGATCTAGTCCACTCTTGATGCCATCAATTGTATTTTTTATTTCTTTCATTGAATTATTCAGTTCTAGGTTTTCTGTTTGGTTCTTTTATTATGATATCTATCACTTTGTTGAATTTTGCATTGAGATCCTGAATTGTTTTTCTGATTTCTTTGTATTATTTATCTGTGCTACCTCATATCTTACTGAGATTTCTTTAATATTACTTTTTGAATTCCTTTTCAAGCATTTCATAGGTTTTCTTTTTGTGGAATCCATTGCCAGAGAATAATTGTGTTCCTTTTGAGGTGTCATGTTTCATTGCTTTTTCATATTTTTTGTACCCTTATGTTGATATCTGTGTATGTGGGTAACAGTCACTTTTTCCAGATTTACGGATTAGTTTTCTCAGAGAAAAACTTTTTCCTATAGGTGTATCTATAGTGCTGGTTGGGTAGGTTGCTTTGGCTTTGATTGTGAGTGGTCACAGTAGTGTCATCTCCATACTATTTCTTTGATTGTAATTATCAGCAGCAGTGTCTGTGAGTTTCTAAATGGATTAGCCTATGGTTGTTAATGGAGTCTGTGGTGAAGCTTTGCTGGGGACAAGGACACCAAGCAGGTCAGTCCTTGGGCACCAGTGACAGAGGTAGTGGGCTGGGCATGCTGGTCCTTAAGCCCCCCGACAGTGTTCATGGGCACTGGTCTGGGCAGACCAGTCCTTGAGTTTCTAGGTTTTTTACTCAAGTGCTCTCAGTAGCAGCAGTGGGCTGCATGGGCTGTGTGGGCAGGTGGGTCCTCAGGGTGGTGTGTGTAACATCAATAATGGGATTAGTGGTGGCAGGCCAACCCTTAGTGTGCCAAGTGGCATGTATAGGCACAATGGTGCTGGTGGCAGGGAGGGCAGAACAGTCCTCAGGCCCAGAGGTGGCACATATTGGTGGGTGCCAGCAGTGCTAGCAGCAGCAGGCAGGGTGGACTCATATTCAGGCCCCCAGAGGGTGTGTGTGTGGGAACAGCAGTGGTAGGCAGGACAGACCTGTCCTCATGTTCCCCCAATGGTGCACACAAGTGCCAGTGGCAGTGGACAGGGAAGGCTGACCCTCAAGCTCCCAGATCATGCACACAGGCTATGGGGGGAGGGGTGGAACTGAGCAGGATCAGTCTATCCTCAGGTCTCTTGATGGTGTACATGGGTGTAGGCTGCAGATGGTAGGGTTGGTCATCCCTCAGACCTCTGGGCAGTGCATATGGGTATGGCAATTGTGGTGGACAGGATGTGTTTGTTCCCAGGCCCCCAAACTGCATACTTGGATGCCAGTGGTTGTGGCATTGGGCAGGCTAAGCCTATATTCAGGCTTTGGGAAGGTGCTTGGTTGGGCCAGCCCTCAGGCCTCCTGAAAGGTGCATGCAGGTACATGGTGGCCCTGATGCTGAGGTCAGGTACAGTTGCTGGCAGTAGCAGCAAGCAGCTCTCAGGCTCTGGGGAATGCATTGTCCAGCTTTCTTTGTCTTGGAGGCAGCCTCCCTGATGTACTGTACTACTTGCTCCCTGGAATGTAGGACACTGTGTGGGCTAGAGTGCTGGGGACCTAGCTGTACTGCTATGTCTAACTGGTTGCAGCCCTCTGATGTGAGGGGATATCAGCAGGGCTCCAGGGTTCTGGAGATGTAGGAGGTGTTGGGTCCCAGGGCAGGAATGTAGCCTGGTGGGGCCTAGGCTCTCAAAATGGTACACTCCACCTACCAGTCTTATTTATAGGACGCCAGCCAATGAACCTAAGATAGGTAGAGGGAAAAAGAATTTATTATCCTTCCTTACATGTATTTCCTTTCCTTCCATTTCATCTTTTTGCTGTTTGTTCAAAAAGTGGTGTTCAACATAAGATTCAATTGAAAAGGAAAGTAATTAAAGCATTTGGCTAATGGGCTTGGAAACTTCAGTTGAATGAAAGAACTTAATTTCCCACAGTGTTGAAAGATTCATAAAACAGTTCTAACTTTCAGAGAGAAGGAGAAGAAATTTAAAGGATATGAATAACATGAAATGTCATAAATAATAATAATGAGTTACTATTTGTTGAGTGCCTACTCTGTGCCAAGAGATTTACATGAATTATTTATTTAATATTAATAATAATGTTATGAGTCTGTTTTATAATCTTGATTTTACAGTTAATAAAAATGAGGTTCAAAAACATCATTTGTATTTTCCAAGGCTACTCAGTGAATGACAGAATGAAAATTTGATCCTTCATCTGGCACATTCAAAATTCTTGCTTTTAATTATTTATAAAACACTAACTCTGGAACAAAGCACAAAATGGAAAGATAAAGATTCTAAAAATGAAACATAATGATTCCTTCATTTTTTTTCTTCCTATTGAAGGTATATTATTTAGGTGTCCTGCTTTTCGGTATATAAAGCTGTTGTGGAATATAAGGAAGTAACTAGGCTCTAGGTATGTCAATATGATGGAGTAGAAGTATTTACATTGAATCTGCCTTTTTCCTGAATATGTAAAATTGTTTTCTATGGAGCTGAGCCCAAAATTGCCGCTGAGTCAGATATGATAAAATAGAAATACAATAGGTATGCCCAAAACTTTAAGAGTAGAGAACATAAAAAGATTTCAGTTACTAGTTAAGGATAAGAAGAGTCCTGCTATTTTGTAGAATAAAGAAACTTTAAAAAATTTTTCTAAATCTTCCTTATTTTCCAAATAAACAACTTTTGTTTGCTTTCAAATTTTAAATATTGCCAGGTCACATCAACTGGGAGAAGGAGATTTAGATCCAAGCATGTTTACATGATCTTTGCATAAATAATTAACAAAACAGAAGATAAGCTAACAAAACACAAAAGCTAGATATAGTGTGGCAACACAATGGAATAAATTGATATTTATAATAAAAACAATACAGTTTGAAGGCATTCTCAAATATATGCAAACACATTAAGCTAAGTAAACTTAAAACACAGTAAAAAAGTTGTCTAAATCTACTGCTCCCAGAGTAGAAATTTTATAACAATTGCTTAATCATATGTGTTTACAACTTATTAATATTTTTAAAATATAAAGGAACAACATTTAACACTTAAATAGTTTTAAAAATTTATGAAGCAAAGGGTAGAAAAGTATTCCTAACTTGTAAATATCTGACAATTATATATTAAAGTTGTTGGAGTTCCACATAATTACAGGATTTATTTATGAATTTAAACTAACATCAAACTTTCATACTTAGATTTTCTCTCTAAGACTTGAGGGAAAAATATAATTTTGTTCAAACCAATAAACCTGAATTAAATACATATATGCCAAATGATAGGTTCAGGAAAATTTAAATGTTAGAAACAATAAAATTATACAAAGGAAACAAAATTTAAAAATTGACCCTAACATATGTAATCCAAGGATCAGATGAAGTAATCCTGCCTCTTAAGATTTATAAATGTTTTCTAAAATATCTATGCCACTATATATGGAAAATCTAATGCTTTCCAATATTTTATAAATTTTCAACTTAGTTTCTCATTGTTTTAGAGTCATTTCCTCTTCAAAATCCATTCAATTTATGGGTTGGTCTACTTATATCAATACACAATTCTTTTTCCATACCATATCAACACAGATGAGGCATGCAGTGCTGATTTGCATATGTAAATGCAGTACCTATACACTTGCTTATGTAGACTGTGTGTATGTGGATAACTTAACTCAATTTTGTTGTAGACAAATGGGGCTAATATCATATCAAATCAAACTTAAATGGAATGTTAGACACAAAATTCAGTCAGCCACTTTCTCTTATTGATGACTTTCGCACATTGCATCTGAACAACTTCACCACCCTCCAAAATGTGCAATTCTATTAAGGAACATATTAGTATTTACTGTTCTCCAACCCCTGCTAATAATTCTTTCCCAATAGACCTGATACCATTTCAGGTGGCAAAGAACAAAATGTTTGGTAGTGCAAAACATTTAATAAAGCATTAGCTAGCATTAAATCCCATCACAAGAAATGTCTTACTTTCAGTATTTCTTTTGAAGTCAAAAGAAGATTATTAGTTTATGGTTATTATGTCTTTAACATTTTCTAACATTAGTTAATAATTTCTTAACAAGAAAACAAGCCTCAGACAAGGATTCTAGAAGGCAAATATATCTAATCAAAACTGAATTGTTTTATTGTTTGTTTTTCGATTTCTTTCTATGTCTTGTAATTAAATTTTATTTTAAAATAAAAGTACTTTAATTAAACTGAGTCAGCTTACAAAAAGTTAGGTAAATAATGGTACAAGAAGAATGAGTCCATGGCAAAAATTGTAAAGGTTCATGAAATATTAACATTTGGGGAATGCTTGCCTAGAACATAGTTAGCTTTTTTAGTGAAATTCTGCTGCCAAGTGCTAAGTCGTTTTTTTTTTCAGTTACACTTATATGATGTGATTTAAAATTAAGGTTTACTTTTGGATTCTTAAAAGTCAAGTGCCTGAGAAAATACAATGGAGTATGTGACATTCATGATTTGATAAAAGGAAGTGTGTCATTTAACTGGGAGTGGTGAAACTTCAACTTTTGCTAATTCTACAAACCCTTTATTGCATGATTCCACTTGAAATAGCATTATACTATAAAATATACCTTCAACAACAGATTGATATGTGCAATGGTCATTGCATATAGGTTTTCAAATGTCAATTCAATAAAAGTGGAAGGCATGTTATAAACATAACTATGTCAAGTCAAAATTTGAAGGAGATAAACTAATGAGGTTCAAAAATGTAACTATTTCAATCTATGCCTTAAAAAATGATATAGCATACAAAACCTAGAAATGAATCATTAATGAATAAATAACCTCAACTATCAATTGTCTTAATTGGACCTTCTTCTGAAATGGAATTAAAAATTGAGTCTTTGGCTTTTCACTGCAGATATGTTGTAGTGTTACCTGAGGGAATATACAGATCCATAGTTAATGAAAGTGAGATGGTTTTGAAAATAGGGACAAATTTGTTTCATCAACTAAATGGGGTTCATGGCTGCAAGACACATAGTAAGTTTCAGAGGCCTACAAACAAGATAAAAACATTTTAAGAATTAGGAAAATTATCTGTTCTAGACCTCAAATTACTGGGCCATAAATCACGGGAGGGATGATTTGGGCCTAGAAAACTATAAGCACTGCTAATAATAGTGGGCTCTTAACAAAAAAGAAAAGAAAAGAAAAGCACCTTATATGGGATCTTTTGGTTTGCCAGATTTAATGAAGCAAGGCCAGGTGATGGGTCCACCAATTGGTGGCAGATGCAAAATATGCCTCCAATAATGAATTGACTTTCTAAATAGAATCATTTAATATTGTGCATTTAAAAATTGGCAAAAATGATTTTAGTCTTGATATAGATGATGTTAATTTGAGATCAAGGATATAAAAAATAAAATTCTATTTTGCAAGTAGACAGTTTTATTCTTCAGTGTACGTAGTATTTTCAAGGTAATTAAATTTAGACACCTTCATGTAAATTTGGTTAATTCAATTACGTATTTCTGAAAACTCAAGATTCACACCGCAATTCCAGTCCAGTCTGCAAACTCTTCTAATATTTTTTGTTCAACCACTGTGTCAGGTCACATATACTTACAAATATTAGAAGGTAGGTAGGGATTAGGGGGAATTCATTAGCTTATTTGACCCTGTTAAAGAGGAAGAATCAAAGAATAGAGCTCAGTTTTGTGTTCCTGTTGATTTCAGCTGCTGATGTCCTCCTAATCTCTTCTCTTGGCACAAGTAATTCTCAGTGCTGGTACTAATGGTGGTACATTTGCCTATTTTCTTACATAGAATGAATGGTGATGCAGAAGTATTATTCCCTTGTTACAGCTAGATATTTTTGCCCTCTCAATTAGACTCAAAGCTTGCCTGACTTTCATTCTTCAAGCTATTCTTTAATGTGTTTCTCTGAACATGAGAAACTTGTAAATACTTCTCATGATTCACTAAGCCATGGGATCCTTGGTGAGCTCAAGGGCTATACTTGTTTCTGTGTGCCTCATCCCACCAGCAATCTACTCTAATGTTTGCACTCATGAGAGACCTGAAGTAGCAGTTAAAACAAAGAAAGATTAGATTTGTTTGCAAACTGGACTAGAAATGATTTGTGAATGTTGAATTTAGTTAATATAAGTAATTAAATTGATATGAATAGGTATGAATTTACTTGAAAATATCTAGATTAAGTTATCTGTGCCAGAATTAATAAGGGTTTAAATTCATAAAAGTAGATTCAATTGCAAAAATAAAAAATTCTAATTTTTTAATTCCTATATAAAAATAATTCTTGATTTTGTATTGGTATCGTCTGTGTTAAAACCTCAGCATTTATTTTTGGCAAAATTTGTGAGACTGCTGCAGTAAAATTTCAGCCTGGAAATGGCATATTATTGTTTCCTTTTCTAATTGTCCTCAAACTTCTTCAGTCATGGGGCACTGATATTTCTTTCATTTTTTCTTTCTATCCCCAGTTCAGTTCTTACCAGTAAGAAGAAGCTAATCTCTTGTAAGATTTACCATCCTTTATCTTATAACTGTTTGCTTGTCTATAATTTACTGCTTCACCATCCTCAGCTCTTTTCATATATGTGGACAATGAAAACATAACTTTTTATTAGAATGCATTAACATTCAAATTTCCTCCAAGTCACACCCAGATTTTTGGCTTTTCCCCTCATAAACTGAGCCTTCAGAATTTTTCTTCTCTAGTCCCTTGCAAATAATGATCCTGGACCTTCGGGTTGTAATGAATAATGATGGAAGGAATGGCTTGAAAAAAATAGTGAAAGAAACCTTAAGCAAAAAGAACAAATTGGGAGACATCACTTTACCAGATTTCAAGCTATACTACAAGGCTATAGGAACCAAAACAGCATGGACTGGCACAAGAACGGAGACATAGACCAATGGAACAGAACTGAGAACTCAGATATAAAACCATTCTCATATCGCCATCTGATCTTTGACAAAGCAGACAAAAACATACACTGGGGAAAAGAATCCTTATTCAATAAATGGTGCTGGGAAAATTGGATAGCCACATGTAGAAGATTGAAACAGGATCTGCACCTTTCACTTCTCACAAAAATCAACTTACTGTGGATAACAGACTTAAACCTAAGGAACAAAACTATAAGAATTCTGAAGAAAATGTTGGAAAAACTCTTATAAACATTGGCCTAGGGAAACAATTTATGAAGAAGATCCCAAAGGCAATCACAGCAACAACAAAAGTAAATAAATGGGACCTGACCAAATTATAAAGCTTCTGCACAGCCAAGGAAACTATCATCAGAACAAATAGACAACCTAAGAATGTGAGAAAATAGTCACATGCTACACATCTGATAAAGGGTTGAAAACTAGAATCTATATAGAACTCAAGAAAATCAGCAAGAAAAAATCAAACAGCCACATTAAAAAGTGGGCAAAGGACATGAACAGAAACTTTTCAAAAGAAGACAGACTAGTGGTCAACAAACATATGAAAAAAAATGCCCAACATCCCTAGTCATCAGGGAAATGCGAATCAAAACCATGAGATATCACTTAACTCCAGTGAGAATGGCTTTTATCCAAAAGTCCCCAAACAATAAATGTTGGTGGGGATGCGGAGAGATGGGAACACTCTTACACTGCTGGTGGAACTGCAAAGTAGTATATCCTCTATGGAAATTAATGTGGAGATACCTCAAAGAACTCAAAGTAGAGCTACCAATTGATCCAGCAATCCCACCACTGCATATTTACCCAAACGAAAAAAAGACATTCTATTAAAAAGACATCTGCACTTGGATGTTCATGACACCATAATTCACAATTGCAAAGATGTGGAAACAACCCAAGTGTCCATTAATACATGAGTGGATTAATAAAATGTGGTATGTGTGTTCCATAGGGTACTACTCAGCTACAGGAAACAATGGTGAACTAATACCTCTTGTATTATCTTGGATGGAGTTGGAGCCCATTCTTCTAAGTGAAGTATCACAAGAACGGAAAAACAAGCACTACATGTACTCACCATTACATTGGTACTAATTAATCAACCCTTATGTGAACATATGGAGGTAACATTCATCAGGTGTTGGACAGGTGGGAGGAGTGAGGAGGGGAAGGGTAAATTCACACCTAATGGGTGTGGTGCACACTTTCTGCAGGATGGGCAAGCTTGTAGCTCTGACTAGAGCAGTGCAAAGGCAACATATGTAACCAAAGAGTTTGTACCCCAGTAATATTCTGAAATTTAAAAAAAAGAAAAAAAGAAAAAATAGTGAAAACTCTACCACTATAAATTAATAACTTATGTCTATCATCCTACCACAAGTTGACACAATGATTATGTCTTTGTTGGGGTGAGGAAATATTGTTGTTGAGGAAATATTTGTACTGAGGAAAGGCCTAGCTAATTCCTTCATTATTAAGATGGAGATGTTTCCAGCACTATCAAATGCAGGGATATTGTATATAATAGAGATAGATAGATAGAACTTCTATCTATCTCTGTTGCTGACAGTACAAACTTATATGGTGTCCTGAGACATGAATTCTCTGTGATTCTTAACATTAACCATCTGTAGTTTAACACAGGTAAAATTTCAACTTATCCAGAGACGTCATATTGATTGACCATTGTTTATCTATTCCTCTAAACTCGAAAGGATAACCTAAGTGAAGATTTGCAGGCTAAGGGAAGCCTATGAACATATAATTTCATTCTTGCTTCATTTCCCACTGTGTGATAAATAAGGATTGTTTTGTGAATGAGATTGAGTTTCAAATTTGATTGACAAATGTGTCAAAGGAAGGCTAAAACATATATGCTAAAAACTACTTGAGGTAAACTGCTTAACTTCAAGGCTCAAAAGAAGTCTATGGCAATAGGTGTCAGGGAGGCCACAGTGAAAGACCTGCTCCTGATCAAAAGCACAGCAACCAGCCTGAAGAACATAGTGAGGTCCCATCTCTACAAAAAGTAAAATAAAGTAAATTAACCAAGTACAGTGGCACATGTCTATGATCCCAGCTACTCAGGCTGCTGAAGCAGGAAGATCACTTGAGCCCAGGAATTTGAGGCTGCAGTGAGCTAGGATCACACCACTGCACTCCAGCCTGGATGACAGAGTGAGAGGCAGTCTCAAAAAACAAAAACATAATTAAAAGCACAACAAAATTCTGTGCACTCGGGCAACCTGTCTTTGCATCCATGAATCAAGCAACAGCATATGACAGAACCTAACTTAAACTGTAATAAGGCCAGTAAGGCTTTTCCCAAATCAGAGAGTCTTTGATACCTTTTGAAATCTTACCCTACATCTTCCAGACCAAAGATATTTCAGATTTTTTCTAGTTATAAAAGCTCCAATTTTATGTTTTGAATTGAGAAATAAGTAAAAGTAAGAAATCTCAATAAAAGAAAAGATATAGAATATAAAACATACTATTAAGTAGTCATAGTGAAAATATTTAGCCAATCATCTCAATAATCTATCTGTTACTTGACTTGTTTTTCTCTAGAAATGTTAATATCTTAAATAAGTTTTGATAGTCTTCATAATGGAAATAAACAATATTAAGTGAAAAATATTAAAGATAATGTAGAATATAGCCCCATGTATATTAAAATTCCTATTTCAAATATTCAACCTTATATTCATAAAACTCATATGTTCCAGTTACTATGCTAAGCACCTTACATAAGTTAACTCACTTAATCATCAAAACAAATCCATGAAATAGACATCATTATTTTAATCCATATTTTATAGGCGGAGAAATCTATGGTAGAAATAAATTCATTAAAATATCCAAAATCACAAAGTTAATCTGTACCACAGAAAGGATTTTATGACCATGCACTATAGTTTTAAAATGGTATAGACTAAGATATTAAATCATAAATGAAAATATTAGTTTCTCCAAATATTTCTCCTGTATGGATAGATCTACTGCCATCTTTTGTATACGTAACATGGAATATTTGCAGTGAAATGACATATATGTGATATCTTGGTGTATATCTTCATGTATGGGTGGTGTATATGTGTGCATGTGGATCCTTTGACTCTAAAATTTCACTTTTATACATAAAACCCCAAAATAAAAATATTTAGAGGCCAGGCACAGGAGCTCATACATGTAATCCTAGCACTTTGGGAGGCCAAGGTGGGAGGATTGCTTGAGGCCAGAAGTTGGAAACCAACCTGAGTAACATAAGGAGCCCTGTCTACAAAAAATAAAAAAAAATTATCTGGGCGTGGTAGCACACACCTGTAAGTACAGATACTGGGGAAGCTGACACAGGAGGGAAGATCCCTTGAGGCCAGGAGTTTTAGGTTTCAGTGAGCTATGACGACATCGCTGCACTCTAACCCAGGTGATAAAGCAAGACCCCATCTGAAAAAAAATGTAGATATGTGGTGGCATTTCATGCAGGTGTGAAAATATTAATCACAATGCAATTATAAGAAAGACAAATTAGAAACCGAATAATGTTTCTCACCAAAGACTGTTAAGGAAATTATGTTATATCCATATGCAGCCTCTGGGAGAGAAATTTTGGAAGGATTTTTAATAGCATTTGGGTACTGTTTATTATGCAACGTTACATGAAGTTTCTGGATTCAAATATTTATAATCAATATATTCATTCATTTGATTATTTTAGTAATCATTATTTATCAGGTACTACTCTAGTAGAAGATGAAGATATAGTGGTGACTAAGATAAACGACATTCCTGTCTTTATGGAATTTATCTACCTACCTATCTACCTACCTACTTACCGACCAACCGACCTATCCACTTATATAAGTCAGATCCTACTGTGTAAAAAATGACTCAAAAACTCCATGCCATAAAGCACCCATGTGTCATGAGAGTCTTCCTTTTATATCCCAGAGTCATATAGAAAAATCTGTAGTAGAAGTAAACTAATTAAAATGTCAAAAGTCATAAAGTTAATCTGTAACAAAGAAAGGATTTTATGACTATGGACTATAGTTTTAAAAGGGCATAGATTAAGATGTTAAATGATAAATGAAAACATTATTGGATCTAGATAGTATCTATATGGATAGATTTAACACCATCTTATATCTACTGGGCAGCTACAGATCCAGCTGTAGAAGACACTAGAAATTTAGAGGAATCTAGAAGTCTGTAGGAGAAAAAAAGTAACTGAAAGTCTGAAGTAAGCAGAAGGGACTTTTCCCTTCCTTCGCCATGAGTATAACCCAAGCAATACTTCCTTGTCCTGGAAGTGACAGTAGATTCCAGCTTGCAGGTTTTCTGAAACTCTCAAAATCATCCTCACTGTCTACTTAGAGGCACCTGTACCTGGTCAAAGTACCTTCTCAGGATTCTATTTCCCACCCCTCATAGGGTCCCTCCTCTGGACTCATAAGGCATTATTAGCAAGTGAGTAGTGCCCTTTTCTCAAGGTCTGTAACCAAGCTCTACAGAGTCCCTCTTTGTAGGACTTAAGGCACAAGAACCAACCTTCTCAGGAGTCAGGGCCTCATATTCATGAGGTCTCTCCTCCAAACTTCTATTTTTAACAATTTTAACCTCCTTTCTTTATATCTTCCAGCTTAGGGAGGATAAGTGATCCCTGCAGCTACTATCTCCGTGATAATGTAGTGTTTCCTTTTGCCTTTTAACTAGTTACTTTGTCTCCAATAGCTCATTATTAAGATTACCTTATATTAAATTATCTCTTTAAAATAAGTGGTTTTAGTAACAATATAGTTATCTCACTTGGGAAGTTGTAGTTTATGTTTCCTAACTAGCTTCTGACTAATTTACTTAGATGGACCAAAACAAGTCACCTGACCAAGCCCAATATCTGTGGAATGGAAATGATCACATATTTTCATCTTTGTGTATCCTGAGAAGAAAATAATTTAAAGTATATTTCTGTGTTATTATATGAAATAATTCAACATATCCACTATTTTATACCAGGCATTTATATACCCCTTATTTTACATTTATGTAAACTTATTATGGTAACAATAGCTTACATTGGTTTAATGCTCACCAAGCACAGAACTGATGCCTAATACTCACAACAATCTTATGGAGCAGGTACTTTTATCATCTCTATTTTAAAAATAACAAAACTGAGTTAGAGTGATGTTAATCAGTATAAAGTGCCACATTTTTTGTGTGGTATATCCAGGATTCAGAAATAATGGTCTGTTGGCAGAGGTCACATGCTTAAACACAGCCTCAATGAAACTCTGTTAGAAGTAGCACTTTGTTTTAAACGTCTATCTAATCCTTTGAGCAATTAATGTTTACATAGATTTAGAAATGCCAATTTTAACAAAAATTATCTATGTTGAAAGTATGTTTTCATGTGTACCAGAGAGTACAGTAGTATATGCATTAACTTATATATTGAATCTTCATAGTGAGTGATACATGTGTATATATGCAGCTTAATTACCTTATGCTCAATTTTTTTCAAGCATGTATTATTTTAAAAAGATATTTGAAAGTCACAAGATGGTTCTCTTTACTCTGATCTTAGACAAATTTTGGAAAGTTTCAACTTTAATAATAACATGTTCCACATAAAAATACATCGTAAATTTCCATGTGCTAAAATAATCATGACATGAATACAGTTTAAGAGAGTTTTGGGGAAGGGGAATTAAGAGCATTACAATCCCTAGTAAGCATAATCTGATCATTGAGTCTTCTTTACTTTATACTGCATTAGATTTTTCCTTTTTTTTTTTCCTGATCTAGATCAATATGTCTTGATCACCAGTGTGTGTGAGTGTGTGTGTAGGGGTCATATGATCACCAATGGTTTTTGTCATTTTGGAATGTCAGGTAAAAGGGAAATGACAGTAGCAGACAAACTATTATATACGTACCAGAGAGTACACAAGAACTGGCATTGACTTATTCACTGAATCCTCATAGTGAGCGACATAAATCAAAACTCCCAGTGACAGTAGGGAAAGACTGGTAAGTTTTAGCAGAAAAAATGATATAGGTATGGCTTTCAGAGAATAAGAGGAGCTTCTTTCCATGGTGCCATCACAGTAACTGCTTACAAACAGATTTTTCCCGAATGCAAGTTTCTTATAAGATATGGGGACCTTTTACAATGCTAATAGAGCTCATGACAGGAACTGAACATTTAAGATGGACTGATGAACAGATTGGCTTATATACCCCTCTTATATATATATATGTGTGTGTATATACATATATATTATGTATATGTAGGTGCAACATATTTTTATAACATAAACTTTTACTGATATTAACGATTGCTATTCCCTAGAATGCATGATATTTTTTCTTAAAGAAGAAAGATAATGAAGTTTGTCCCTTCTCAAAAATGTAGTATTATCACATCAGTTTAGCATAAATGGAACTATCTTGTGGACCTATTATATATAAAGCATTATATATATATATATATACATATATATACACACACACACACACACATATATGTATATATAGTGTTATGGAAGATACAACTGTGAATAAGACATAATCTTTTCTCTCAACGTAAAAAACAGTTCAAAAATTATTATAAAACTGTATAGAGTATATCTGAATGCTAAATAAGCATAACATACTGTCAAGATTTAAAACATGGGAAATCACATTCATCATGATATCCTTCCAGGTAAAAATTTTCTGCCTCTCTTGGGCATAAAATCGCAAATAAAAATAGCATAATTTTGTCTGACAGGTACCACAACATCACTGGCTTTTGTTCAGTCTGAGCAGCTCTGTACATAGTTCTCTCCAGTATCATAGACCTCAGTGTTCATGTCAGAAACACACTTATAGTGTGTCAAGTAACCCACACTCGATCCAAGTCATTCTGGTATAATTTTTATTAATAATAAATACTACATAATAAATTTAGAGGTCAATCAAATGGGTGAGTTAGTCCGAGGAATTTCTGGAAAGCTATCATAGGTTATAATTCATTCTATTTTGTCTTATCGTGAGACTCCCATGAAGCCACCTGGAAATCTTACAGGAATTTCAGAATCTCTCTATTTAATCAAAAAATACTCTAGTCTCCTGAACTAACTTCTGGTCCATATGCACTCGATGTCATAATTTTGGCTGGGGCCATGTGCCCAAAACCACACTACTGGATCGGTCTGGTTTACAGTAATTTTCTGCTACAGCAATCTGCTATGCGAGTTTTCTACTATAGCAACCTAGGTAATGCTGAGCAAAGTAGCTATTAAAAAAAGAAGAAGAAGGAGAAAAAATGCACATAAAATATATTTTATTTTACTGCTTTAGTCCATAATCTCTTCTTTTGGAATTGAAACCTACCTGTATCTGATTAAGAGAATGAATATGAGTTCCCATGATCCTCTTTTTCTACAATCATATCTTGTTGTTTTAAATGTGACTGTTTGTCCCAGGGAAAATTATTTAATTGTCAGTTTAATTATTTAATTGTTTGTTGGCTAACAAACAAAAAAGTTACTTCATTTGGGAAGTTGAACTGCATAGCACTCACGTACTGATTCAGTAAATTGCGGCTAAGATCCCATTAGTGACAAAATACCCCAGTTAAGGTCGGGCAATTTCTTTTGCTGAAATCTTCACAATTTCCCTGGATCATACTTTTCCTGAGGTTTTCTATGTTTTCTCTTCTTTACAATAAATTTCCTTTTTTTTGAGCTGTTCAGCACCAGTGCCCTAAAAACAATATAATTAATTTTTTTAAAAAGGCCCAGTGCAGTGGTTCACACCTATAATCTCAGCATTTTGGAAGGCCAAGGCAGCAGGATCACTTGAGTTCAAACAATATTCCTATCTGTACAGATATTGTATATACTGTTTGATTTTTTGGACCATAAGACTAACTGGAAGAACAGCTAGCACTTCAGTCTTATCTTGCTCTAGACTTCAATCAAAAATAGCAAACTTACAGAATTCTTATGAACTAGAGTAGTATACTTTTTCATTTATATATTTTGCTATCTCTCCAATATGATGACTCAAATAAGGTCTCCAGGCAGAGGCTTTTCTGTTTTTTTGTTTTTTTTTTTCCCCCAAATATGACATAACACTTCAGTATGATACTCACCTATTTCAATTCTAGAGTGTCCATGATCGCTTTGCTGCTACCAAAGACATCTAATGTGAAAATTATTATTACTATTTCAGCACTGATGCCCATTTCAGCAGCCACACTAGCTAGTTCTATGATTTGGCTTCTCCAGCTCCGGGACACTGGCATGCCCACTCTTCATGTGCTATCCCCTCCCTGATGAATACGTCCAGTGCAGAACTCTTCAAGGACACTAGTGTTTCCCCCACAAATAAATTTTCAATGCGTTGGTGACATGAGTATACTCTGAAGACCTCCTAAGAGATAACACAAATAATAAATTCACTCCAACATCCCTATATCTGCTAGCTTTGGCATTTGTTCATAGATATTATATCAAGAAAGTTACAGCACCTCAAATTCACTTAACATAGCATAACATTTAGGTTAGGTGAGGTTTTGATTATCCAACCAGACTCAAGAAAGCAACTAATACATTTATTCCAGGATCTCTAGTGTGTCCATATTGTTACATTCAGTCCACGTTAAATTTATTTTTTTTAACAGTTTTTACACTTTAAGAATTAATTTCCACACACATTCCCCCATATTCTGGCTGTAGCTTTCATGATGAGATTAATGCTCTTATCAAAAAAGGAGACACAGGATCTGTCTCTCTCTGATGCATGCACCAAGAAAGGCCATGTGAGAACATAATCTGGAAGAGGGCTACCACCAAGAGCCCAACCATGCTGCAGCTCTGATCTATAACTTCCTGCTACCAAAATTATGAGAGATAAATATATGTTGTTTAAGCCACCAAATCTATGGAATTCTGTTATAGCAGCCCAAAGGGACTGAGATAGACACAGGAGTCCCAGATCTGCAGTCAGCAAGCTAGGGAACCAGGAGACCCGATGGTGCAAGTTTCAGTCCTCTAATTTGAGAATAGGCAGGCTCACAAGCCAAGAAGAACTGAAGTTTTAGTCTGAGTCCAAAGGCAGGAAAAGATTGATGTCCCAGATTAAGCAGTCAGGCAGGGGGAGTTCTCTCTTATTTATGGGAGGGTCAGTACTTTTGTTCTGTTCAGGCCTTCAACTGATTGAATGAGGGTCCCCCACATTAAGGAGGACAATTGGCTTTACTTAAACAATCAATTCAAATATTATTCTCATTCCAAACACCCTCACACACACTCACACACACACACACACACACACACACACACACACACTCAGAATAATGTTTGATCAAATATCTTGGCACCTTGCAGCCCAGTCAAGTTCACACATATTGACCCCGTAATAGGAATGAAAGATAATAGTAAAGGGAAATTTCCTCAGGGGCAAAAATTGAAGCATGACATCTCTCTGTTTACCTTATTTGGCTAAAGGACTAGCTAGAAGTTCTGATATATGTTAATTCATCCACACTAATAATCAGGTGTGTTGATTACTGATTTGTCCAGATGGCACAAACCTTAAAAGTAGTGCAATTATAAGACAGGGAGAACATTTGGTGCAGAAGATTAGGGATAAATTCCTAAGAATTGGCAAAGAATGTAAAGATATTTATTACCTATGCAAATGTTCTCAAAAGCATACAGCTATGAAGGAGATTTGCAATAATTAGAAAGATAAGATTTCTCATTCCTCGAATGTCAACTTCTTTACCTGCTACCTTAATGCTTGCTCAGTGGGCTCGTTTTCAAACTGAAAATGAATGCTGGTATAGAAGTGATGTAGCCTCCAATACATGGGTTTCTCTTCACTGAAGTAAATCTGAGTACCTCCACTGCTTAGTGACCAAATACCTATAGCTAGAATCAAGTAGAAGCCCTAAGTGTGGCGTGTATTCCTGAAGGAAAGTATGGCAGCAAGTTCTAGTGTCAGTTTAATGAATTTTTCAACTATAAAGGTGGCAACAATGTATCCCAACTGTTACTGCCACTTATTTTGGGTAAGCGTTTCCCTTCTCTGCCGCTAATGTTTTGCCTTCATTTTCACCTGTAGATTCACAAAATGAATATTCTCTACCATAGTAGCCCACACTATGTTGCTTCTGATTAAGGCATTCACAGGCAGCAAAGGAGTGAAGCAATAGGTTTATATCCAGAGGAATCACTCACATTGCTATGTACCCTATCACCCAAAAGCAGTTGGCCCAATAATGTAATGGAATGGCTTATAGAAGATTTAATTATAGTGTCTGCTACATAACAACACTTGGTGGGATTGGAGAAATGTTCTAAAAATTTTAGTGATCATAAACAGTGCTTTTTCTCTCTTAGCCAGAAAACAGATTGGGGAATTGATTGAAAGGGAGAATGACTCCTTTCATTATAACCCTTAAAAATACCCTCAATTTTTTTAAATTTTCTATCCCTATAATTTAATGTTTTGATAGTTTAGAGGATTTTGTTTCCAAGGAAAATACTTTTACAAGAGTACAATGATGGCTTCAATTAGCTGGAAATTGAGAAAACTATCTTACTAGTTTGAGTTTCTAATACAACAGAACCAAGAGGTAAAGAAAGATGTTTTAACAATTTGCAGTTATAATTCTAATTATCAAAAATGCAATAAGACTTTTTTTCTACTCAGTGGAGTCTAAGAGGATTATAATACGTTTGGGAGCTAGTGAATTCTCTGAAGTGTCTCAATATTTCCACATTTACCATTCAAGATTTCCATATCTATTAGTAAACAATGAAAAATGACTATAATAATAAAATACAGGCAAGATCAGATACTTTAGGAATAAAAGTTTGAGTCATCCTACTTAGCAGAGTATCACAAACTTTTGAGGAACTGACTGGAGACAAATGGAACATGGAATAGAAAGTTTAAAAAGAGTTTTAAAATGTCAACTAATATCCTATCTGTGCAGGTAACTGTGGGCAGACATTCCTGGTCAGGCTTTCCTGCCTCCATCCCACTGCAGATTCAGATCCAGACCCTTGCAAATGTAGTCTGGAAGCCATCCTGTCCACATAGACATCTGCTACAAGTCTCGCCCCCTAGTGCCCACCAGGTCAGGCTTGCCAACACTGGTCCCACAGCTTATTATGAAATAACCCTGAAGCTCAGTTTCACCCCTTCCAAGCTGTCGTCTGGGAGCAGCTTTGCCCAGCCAAGATCTGACCAGGACATTGGACTGTCTGAGTCTCCATGGCAGACTTGCCAATCTGTCCCCCTGCAGATTCTCAAAGAGTCCTGGATCTCTGTCCCAGCCCCTCTTGTCTGCAGGCTGAGACCAGTTCTGCCCATCTGGGGACGTAGAGGGAGACATATCAGCAGTGCCCTTTAGGCTGACACGCTTACTTCAGTCCTGTTGTGGATCTTGAAATGGCCTTAAAAACTGGCCCCAGCCCTTCTCAGCTAGAGTCAGAAAGCAGGCCTGCTCATTCAGGAAACAGCTGGGAGATATACCTACCTGTGACACCATAGACAGGCCTGAAGAACTCGGTCTCAACTGTGGGCCTGAAATAACCCTGTGTCTCAGTTCCAGCCATCACATCTGCAGGTTTGGGAAACACAGCCAATCCAGTTATATATCCAGAGAGCTAAGAGAAGCCCTTCTGGAGACCTAGAGGAAGCCACACCTATCACAGCATGTAGTAACAGACCTGCCTTTTGCAAACCCCTAAAGTGGGCCCTCATTACATCACAGTCTGACAGACCAAAGGCCTGGAACAATCCAGTCCACCCAGGCACCAGATAGGACCTACACTCACTAGGAACCCTGGTAACAGACCTGGCCACTGTAATCTCAATTGCAAACTCAGCATCAGCCATCAGGCCTGGATTCAATTCCACTCCACTGTTATCCCTGAACCAATCCCATTAGCCCAGAGACATAACAAGAGAAAACTTCAACTTGCTGAACCCAGCTTGTAAAGAATGAAAGATGGTTTTGCTCCTGCAAATGCACACATATCAATGCGTGGATCCATAGGTAACAAAGAATCAGGCAAGTATGACGCCACCAAAGGAAACTAATAAATCTCCAATAACTAACCCCAAAGAAATAAAGATATACAAGAATTCAAAATAATCATCTTAAAGAAGTTCGATGAGATGCAAGAAAATAACAACAAATAACTAAATGATGACATTAGGAAAAAATGCATGAACAAAATGAGAAGTTTACTAATGAAATAGAAATCATAAAAAAAAAAAACACAGAAATCCCAGAGGTGAAGAATAGAATAACAGAAATGAAGAACTGAATAGAGAATTTTAACAGCAGATTCAATTATGCAGAAGAAGGAATTAGTGAACGCAAAGACAGGCTCTAGAGAAACAAATAAACAGAAATGATTAAAAAACAGTGAAGAAAGCATAATGGACCTGCAAGATACAATCAAATATATGAATATATGATTTATAGGAGGACTAGAAGGAGAAAAGAAAGAGAAGAAGAAGAAAGATTATTTAAATAAATATTATCTGAAAACTTTCCAAATTTTCGAAAAGATATGGAAATACAGATTCAGGAAGCTCAAAGCATCCCAAGAAAGACCAACTAAAAAAAGAATACTACAAGACACATTATAAACAAATTGTTAAAAGTCAAAGACAAAGAGAGAATCTGAAAGCAGCAAGAGAGAAGAAACTTGTCACATATAAAGTCTACAGAGACTAAGGCTATCAGTGAACTTCTCAACAGAAACCTTGCAAGCCAAGTGGAAATGGGATGACATATTCAAAGTCAAAAGTCAAAAATGAATTGCCAGCCAAGAATAATATACTTTTCAAAAGCTCTCTTTCAGAAATGAAGGAGAGGTAAAAACATTCCAAGATAAAAACCAAGGGTTCATTACCATGAGACCAATATTACAAGAAATACTAAAGGAAAGTTCTTTGAGATGAAACAAAAAGATGATAAGTAACAATATCCAAACACATGAAAATATAAAACTTACTGGTAAAGGTCAATATGTAGTCAAATTCAAAATAATCTAGTACTATAAAGCTTATGTGTAAGTCATTCTTTAGCATAAGAATTGAAAGACAAATATATTAGAAATAATTATAGACATAAACAATTAGTTAACAGATACATAGTATATATCAATAGCATGACATTAACAGCATAAAATCCTAAAGTAAAATACACCATCAATAGCATATAATGAGACGGGAAAAAGTAAAAGTGTAGTATCTTTGTATGCAATTGAAGGTAAGGTACTATCAGGTAGGATATTATAATAAGACGTTTTATGTAAACTTTGTGATAACCACAAACAAATGCTTCCACTATATACACAAAAGAGAAAGAGAAAGAAATTAAAGCATATGACTACAAAATCATAGTATGTCACAAAGAAAGAGCTAGAACCCATTCTACTAAGTGAAGTATCACAAGAATGGAAAAAAAAACACCATATATACTCACCACCATCAAATTGGTATTAACTGATCAATACTTAAGTGCACATATACTAATAACATTCATTGGGTGTCAGGCAGATGGGAGTGGGGGAAGGGATGGGTATATACACACCTAATGGGTATGGTGCGCACCATCTGGAGGATGGACACACTTGAAGGTCTGACTTGGGTGGGGCAAAGGCAATATATGTAACCTAAATATTTGTATCCCTTTAATTTGCTGAAATTAAAAAAGTTAAAAAAAAATAAAGCCAGAATGGAAGAAAGGAAGAAAAGATTTTCAAAGCAGTCAGTAAGAAATTAATAAAATGCCAGTGGTAAATCCTTGCCTATCCCTAACTTGTTTAACTGTAATGAATTAAATTCTCCAATCAAAAGTCATAGGACAGCTAAATGGATTAAAAACCATGATCCAACAATCTGCTGCCTACAAGAGACTAACTTTAGCTATAGGAACAGGCATAGATTGAGAGTAAAGGGATGAAAAAAAGATATTCTAGGCAAATGGCAACCCACAGAGAGCAGGGGTGGCTATACCTATATCAGACAAAAAGGACTATAAGTCAAAAACAGTAAACAGAAACAAAGGAGGCTATTACACATGATAAAAGGGTCAATTCATCAAGATGATATAACAATTTTAAATATATTTTCACCCAGCATGTGAACGCCTAAATATATAAAGTGAATATTAGTAGATCTAAATGGTGACATAAGTTGAAATATAGTAATAGTAGGAGACCTCAGTACTCCACTTTCAACAATGCACAGACCATATAGACAGAATAAATAGGAAAACAGTGGATTTGAATAACACTTTAGACCAAATGTACCTAATAGATACATACAGAACATTTTATCCAATAGCAAAATAATGCATGTTCTTCTCAAGCACACATACAGTATTTTCCAGAATAGATCATATGTTGGGCCACAAAACAAGTCGTAGCAAATTTTTAAGGATTCAAATCATATCAAGTATCTTTTTCGATTATAATGAAATAAAACTAGAAATCAATAACTGGGGAATGTTGGAAAATTTACAAATACATGAAAATTAAATAACATGCTCCTGAAAAACCACTGGGTCAAAGAAGAAATTAAAAGGGGAATCAAAAAATTCTGAGACAAACACAAATAGAAACACTACATACCAAAATTTGTGGCATGTAGCAAAAGCAGTTCTAAGAGGGAAGTTTATAGCAATAAATGCCTATATTAAAAAGGAGCAAATATATCACATAAATAATTAAATGTTAAACTTTAAGGAACTAGAAAAGAAACAACAAAGTAAGCCCATAATCAGTATAGGGAAGGAAATCATAAACATCAAAACAGAAATAAAATAGAGAGTAGAAAGACAATAGAAATATCAACAAAATGAAGAGTTAGTTTTTTTAAAAGATAAACAAAAGTAACAAACTAAGCCCAAAATCAGCATAAGGAAGGAAATCAAAAATATAAAGCAGAAATAAATAAAATAGACCATAGAAAGAAAATACAGAGGTCAACGAAATGAAGAGTTGGTTCTTTAAAGAAAAATAAACAAAAACATGAAATCTTTAGCCAAATCAACCACAAAAAACCACAACTCAAATAAATAAAATCAGAAATGAAAGAGGAGACATTATGACTGATAGAAAGGATAGTAAGAAGCTAATGTAAACAATTATATGCCTACAAATTAGATAACAGAGAAGAAGTGGATAAATTCCTAAGTAGGCAACCTGCTAAGACTACATCAACAAGAAATACAAAATCTGAAAAGAGAAATAATGAGTAAAGATATTGAATCAATAGAAAAACATCCCTCATTAAAAAAAAAAAAACCCTCAGGACCAACAAATTAACAGCAGAATTTTACCAAACATTTAAAGACAAATTAATACCAATCTTTCTCAAACTCTCCCAAAAAATGAGGAAAAGGTAATATTTTCAAACTCATTTTACAAAGCTGGCATTACATCTGATACCAAAGCCAGATAAGAATGCTGTAAAAAGAAAAATTAACAGGCCAATCTACTCAATAAACATAGATTTTAAAATCTTCATCAAAATACTAGCAAACTAATTTCAATAACACATTAAAAGGATTATTCAACATGATTAAATGGGATTTATTCCTGGGATACAAGGATGGTTCAATATATACAAATCAATAAATGTGATATACATTTGAAAGAATTCAACATAATTTTATGACAAAACCTCTGAACAAATTAGGCATAAAAGGAATGTACCTAAACACAATAAAGTCCATATATGAAAAGCCCACAGCTAACATCATACTCAAAGGTGAAAAAATGAAAGCTTTTCCTCCTATATCAGGAACAAGACATGGATGCCCACTCTCACCCCTTTTATTAAACATATTACTGGAAGTTCAAGCCAGAGCAATTAGGCAAAGAAATAAAAATAAATAAAATGTATCCAAATAGGATATGAAGAATTGAAATTGTCTGTTTGCTGATGACATGTTGTTAAACATAGAAAACCATAAAGACTCCACCAAAAGAAAAAAAAACTTTTAGAATTGACAAACAGATTCAGTAAAGTTTCAGGATATGAAATCAACCCACAAAAATCAGTAGAATTTCTTTACATTAAAAATGTTTATGCTTTGTATGGAACCAGAGAAGACCTTGTTTGGCATAAGCAATTTTAGGCAATAAGAACAAAATGGGAGGTATTAATTTACCAGACCTCAAATTATACTACAAGGCTATGGTTATTAAATCAGCTTGGTATTGGCACAAGAACAGACCAGTGGAACAGAACTGAGAATCTAGATATAAAACCATCTTCATATAGCCATCTAATCTTTGAAAAAGCAGACGAAAACATACACTAGGGAAAAGAATCCTTATTCAATAAATGGTGCTGGGAAAACTGGATAGCCACATGTAGAAGACTGAAACAAGACCCACACCTTTCACCTCTCACAAAAATCAAATCATGGTGGATAACAGACTTAAACCTAAGGTGTGAAACTATTAGAATTCTAGAAGAAAATATGGGCAAAGCTCTTATACACATTGGCCTAGGCAAAGAATTTAAGGAGAAGACCCCTAAGGCAATGACGACAACAACCAGAAATAAATAAATAAATAAATAAATAAATAAATAAATAAATGAGACCTGATTAAATTAAAAAGCTTCTGCACAGCCAAAGAAACTGTCACGAGAACAAACTGACCACCTACAGAATGGGAAAAAATTTTTGCATGCTACGCACCCGATAAAGGGCTGATAACTAGAATCTATTTAGAACTCAGGAAAATCAGCAAGAAAAAAATCAACCCTATCAAAAAGTGGGCAAAGGACATGAATACAAATTTTTCAAGAGAAGACAGAAGAATGGCCAACAAACATATGAAAAAATGCTCAACATCTCTAATCATCAGGGAAATGCAAATCAAAACCACAATGAGATATCACTTATCTCCAGTGAGAATGGCTTTTATCAAAAAGTCCCAAAACAATAAATGTTGGCATGGATGCAAAGAGATAGGAACACTCATACACTGCAGGTGGGACTGCAAACTAGTGCAACCTCTGTGGAAAGCAATATGGAGATACCTTAAACAGATACAAGTAGACCTACCATTTGATCCAGCAATCCCATTATTGGGCATCTACCCAAAAGAACAAAAGTCATTCTATAAAAAAGACACCTGCACTCGAATGTTTATAGCAGCACAATTCATAATTGCAAAGATGTGGAAACAACCCAAGTGCCCATCAATACATGAGTGGATTAATAAAATGTGGTCTATGTATACCATGGAGTACTACTCAGCTATAAGAAACAATGGTGATATAGCACCTCTTATACTTTCCTGGATAGAGCTGGAAACCATTCTACTAAGTGAAATATCCTAAGAATGGAAAAACAAGCACCACATGTACTCACCATCAAATTGGTTTCACTGATCATCACCTAAGAGCACATTTAGGAATAACACTAAGCGGGTGTTGGGCAGATGTGGGGAGGAGAGGATGGGTATATACATACATAATGAGTGCGATGCACACTGTCCAGGGGATGGACACGCTTGAAGCTCTGATTTGGGGGTGAAGGGGGGGCAAGGGCAATATACATAAGCTAAACTTTTGTACCCCCATAATATGCTGAAATTAAAGAATATGCTATCTGAAAAAGAAATTAAACAGTCTATCATTCTCAGTAGTATAAAAACATATTTACGAGAAAATTTAACCAGGAAGGAGAAAGATCTATGTACTGAAATATACAGAACATTAGCTAAAAAGTTGAAAAAGTCACAAGTAAATAGAAATATATCATGTATTCATGAATTGGAAGAATTAATATGATTAAAATATCTATAATGCCCAAAGTGATCTACATATACAATGCAATCCCTACCAAAATTTCAATGTTACTTTTCATGGAAGTAGAAATAACAATCCTAAAACTCATATGAAACCACAAAAGACATTGAATTGCCAAAACAATCTTGATAAAAAAAGAACAAAGCTGGAAAAACACACTGCCCAACTTTAAAATGTATTAAAAAGCTATAGTTATCAAAACAGCATGGTACTGGCATAAAAATAGACACATTGACCAATGGTTGAATAAAGGATACATATTTACAAATAAATAGGAGGAATAAGTGCAAGAAATCTATTGTATAGTATGGGAATATTTTAAATAATGACGATATATTGTATTCTTGAAAAATGCTAACAGAGTGGATGTGAAGTGTTCTGATAAAAATGATAACTATGTGAGGTAATGTATTTGTAAACTAGCTACATGTAATCATTCTACAATGTATATATATTTTAAAACATCATATTGTATGCTATAAATATTAATACATACAGTTTTATATGTCAATTTAAAAAATGAATAAATTTGACAAAAAAAGACATCAGAAACATTGACCAACAGAATAAGATAGAGCAGAATAAACTCACACATTTATGGTCAATTGATTTTTGATAAAGGTGCCAAGACTCCAAGACAATGGAGGAGAAAAAACAGACATCAGTAAATGTTACTGAGAAAACTTGATATTCACATGGAGAAGAATGAAATTAGACCCATATCTCACATCATATACAAAATAAGCTCAAAACAAATTAAATAATTAAACATATGACCTGAAACTGTATAAATACTAAAAGAAAATAGAGAGGAAGTTCTCCAAGACATTGTTCTAGACAATGATTTCTTGGATATGATCCCAAAAGCACAAGCAACAAAAGTGAAAATAGACAAATAAGATAGCACCAAACTAAAAAGTTTCTGCACAGCAGAAGAAAAATCAACAGAGTGAAGGGACAACCTATAAAATGAGAGAAAATATTTTCAAACTGTATATCTGATAGGGGAACAATATCCAAAATATGTAAGGAACACAAACAAGTCTATAGCTAGAAAACAAAGAACCTGATTATAAAATGAACAAAGGACCTAACTAGACATTTCTCAAAAGAAGACATGTAAATGGACAACAGATATATAAAAAATGCTTATCGTCCCTAATTATCATAAAAACACAAATTAAAATTACATTAGATATAACCTCAGGTATGTTACAATGGCAATTATCAAAAAGACAAAAGAACAAGTGTTGGCAAGGATGTGGAAAAGAAGGGAACCCTTGTATACTGTTGACAGGAATGTAAATTAATACAGCCATTGTGGAAAATAGTATGGAGGTTTATCAGAATACTAAAAATATTATTACCATGTGATTCAGTAATCCCACTTCTGGGTATAACCAAAGGAAATGAAATCAGTATGCCAAAGAAATATCTGCACTACCATGTTCATTGCAGCATTATTCACAATAGCTAAGATACAGAAGCAACCAAAGTGTTCATAATCCATAATCATATGGATGGATTAAAAAATGTGGTATGTATACACAATGGAAAACTATTCAGCCTTAAAAAAGAAGGAAATTCTGTCTTTGCAACAACATGGATGAACCTGGAGGACGTTATGCTAAGGGAAATAATCTAGGAGAAGGAAGACAATTACTGTATGATCACACTTACACATGAAATCCAAAAATGTTGAACTCATAGAAGTAGAGAGAATGGTAGTTACCAGAGGCTGAAGGAAAGGGGTAGGTGAGGAAAGGGGAGATGTTGATGAAAGAATACAAAATTTCATTTAGACAGGAGGAATAAGCTTTATTGATTAATAATTACATAGAATGGTGGCTATAACAAATAATAATACATCTTATATTTAAAAATAAACAACTAAATAAATGTCAACTAAATGCTAATTGCTAAGTGAGAACCATAGAAATATACATATTTTCCTCATTTTTCATCTTACCAATTGCCCAATTGCTTTTCCCTTTTCCACATAACTTTATATAAAGTGTTTTGGTAGAAGTTACTTTTATTATTTAGTCTTTTTCTTTTTTTTTTTTTTTTGAGACAGAGTCTTGTTCTGTCATCCAAGCTAAAGTGCAGTAATGTCATCATAGCTCACTGCAGCCTCAAATTCCTGGGCTCAAGCTATCCTCCTGCCTCACTCTCATGAGAAGGTAGGAGTACAGGCACACACCACCATGCCCAGCTAATCTTTCTCTCTCTCTCTCTCTCTCTCTTTCTTTCTTTCTCTCTCTCTCTCTCTTTCTTTCTTTCTCTCTCTCTCTTTCTTTCTCCCTCCTTCCTTCCTTCCTTCCTTCCTTCCTTCCTTCCTTCCTTCCTTCCTTCCTTCCTTCCTTCCTTTTTGTAATAGAAATGGGGTCTGATTCTTGGTTGCTCAGGCTAGTCTTGAACTCCTGACCTCAAGCAATCCTCCAGTCTCAGACTCCCAGAGTGCTAGGATTACAGGTGTGAGCCACTGCACCAGGCATATTCAGTCTTTTCTTTACAGGATATAGAAATGGGCCTGTGATTGAACTAGAAAAGGAATACTGTCTAGTCCATCATGTAGTCACTGAAAGGAATTTGGGCAAGAGAGCAAACACATTGTTGCTAGTCACATCATGTCAAGCAGTCACATGGTGTTCCTGCCGTAGGTGTTTAGGAGATAAACATGAGTAGAAGGCTATGCATTGATGCAAGGAACCAAAACAGAGGACTGTGCCAGATTGATTGTTGGTGCTCAGAATCATTCCTAACCTCTTCTATGCTCTCTCCTTATCTTTGAAGCTGATGTCTGGGAAATAAGTTTCCTAGAATGTTCTGTGGCAGAACCTTGCTAAGATTTTAATAACATGAGTGATTCTTGTTAGATCTGAAAGAAGTGAAGCACAACTATTATTATTCTTCTTACAACAGCAGGCAGAGGCATAGATGTGTGGCTGTGAGATTTTTGAGTGTCAGCTGGCTATAGCCCCTAAGAATCGTTCACTTTGGTGCTGCAGCTGGCACTGCAGTAACCACCAGCGGTGATTTCCTGTACCTTTTGAGCTATGTTGGAAATAGCAACTTCATAATTCCCCCAAAGCTAGCAACAAACCTGAGATCTATTGGTGGCTTTCCTTGACCTTTACTCCTCAGTCCTTTCAACGAATTTGTAAGCATTTAATTTCCTGTGTTAAACTCCATACTGCTTGCAGTGTTTAAAGAGGTTTATGAGATCTGAACCATCAATGATAAAGGTTATAATTTCAGTAGCCAAGGACTCATAGACATACAAAAATATTTTACATATAAAATACTACTATGCTTATTAAAATATTTCTATGCATATGACAAAATAGTTGCTGAGATATTTATAAAAGGGCTTTTACTAACAATAATCAATAACAATCAAATAAAATGACATATCTAAAAAATTAGGCAAGGAAAGTTAAAAAGCAATATCTAAGAATTACATATGGTAATTGTTATCTTCTGCTAATTTCTTGTCAGATAATACAAGTGAATCAAAAATGTATGAGAGAACAAGAGTGAGAGAGAGACAGATAGTCAAAGCAGCCATATGATATAACATTAATGTAAGAAAATCTGTTTTGGGAGAGAGACAGCAAACGTTCACCATAGAAAAATCATGTATAGAACAAAACTGAAACTTAGAAGCAGATAAAGATTTTAACCAAACACTCCAACATCAATACAAAAATATTAAAGATTCAATCGCACCTTTAATAAAAAGTAATACAAACTCAAGGAAAAAATGGCCAGTCAAGAGCAGGACTAATAGGAAGAAAGGAAACCATATGGTAGGATTTATAAGAGGATTGAAATAAGAAAAAAAACTAAGAAAAGAAAACCAAATTAAAATATTTAGAGAATAGTTAGTAATAGAAAAGATAGGAATCAAAGAAACAATATATGTAAAGTTGAATGCTGAAGGAGAAACTCAAAGAAATGGACCACAAATGCATTGAAACACCCTAGTATAGTAATTAGATTTATAAGGAACGGATCTGTTTGGCTTCTAAGTGAAAAATATTGTCAATTATAAAGGAAAGGAAATCAAATAGGCAGATTAAAAATGAGAGATCAAATAATCCATTTGACTGCAATGTTCATTGCCAGAGACTATAGATCAACACCTACAAAAGACTGAAGAGAAGAAAATGTGATAAAAGGATCTTATACTCAGCAAAGTTGTCTTCCAAGTATAAAGGAAACATACAAAACAGTATTTAATATAAAATAGAAACATATTTTACATATGAAGCCTTTTTGAAGAAAAGCTACAGTCAGCTAAGGACTGACTGGAAACCCCTGTGAAAAATACTGATAGCAAGAAGTTATCATATATAATGGAAGATTTAATAGAAAAAAACAAGGAAGAAATAAGAATAATAGGATGGAATATAAATATTATATAGCCTAAGAAAATAAAAATGAATCGAGTGAAAACAATAAAAACAAAAATAAATGTGGGTACTGGAATACTCTTCGTTATTGCCCTATGTGCAATAGCTTGCAGTCAAAGGGCATCTTTTAAAATGACAAATTCAATGACAAAAGCATGCAGATTTCATATAAAAGTAAACACAAGTAAGATAATACTATTAATTAAAATTGAGTGGTAAAGAAGAGAGAGGGAATGAGGAAGGGAGAGGATACAATTCTTTTCTTGCTCATAATGAGAAGCTAAAAAAGAGTAGACTAAGTTTTTTTATTATTTTTAACAAAGAAAAGCACAAAAATGAACTTTCCAAAATACCAGAAGATCCACGTAAAATCAAAATAAAAATACTACATAAAGTAAATATATATGTACACACATATACACACATAAGCACAAATATATACAGAATATGGCATAACAGATCACATTAGAGTCAAGAAAAAGGGAGAGGAGGGGAAAGAGGGGGAGAAGAAGGAAGTAGCTCCATAAACATAATTTATTATGCTTGAGCTTTGATGAATAGTAGGAAACAGTTCAATGTTGCATTCACTTTCCAAGACTTGCAGGGCAGATTTTCTCTGTTGCAGTTACAGTTAAATGTATCCCCTGGTAAGTGCACTATATGAGGCAAAATTATTAGACATAATGCAAGTGAATACTGAAGGCTATATATCAATGATGAATTTGAGGAATTGAAAATATTTCACCCTAATATAGTCTCTCTAGAATTAATTATTTAATTAGTACTTTATCATTATCCTAAGGAAGAAGAAGAAGAATTGAGTTGGGAAGGGGCAGGGAGAATAATTAGTTTATACAATTATTAAAACACAAAGTGAGTAGCAAAAAATGTGGAAAGTGTATGTTTTTATTTTAATTATTTAGCATATCTGATCACAGAATCTATACTCTTTTTCATAGTTCAAAAGAAACTAAAATATTAGCTGCTCCATAAAGCCTGAGTTTTTGCTTATTTGTGTTTTTGTTTGTAGGTTTCATTTTATTTGTAGTAGATTACCATATCCCCAGTGCCTGACGCTGTCCTTGGTGCATGGTAGGTGTTCATTAATAGTTGCTGAATGAAAGATTGTTTTGAAGAAGAACATGAAGAGCCCTTACTAGTGTTGTTCCCAGAGCAAAGGGGAAAGAAAACATCATGTTAAAAACTGTTTGTTCTTAGTGGTTTTTTCCATCAACTGAAAGCACAGGCAGTTGTGAAATCAACATGGACAAGCATTTCACAAAAAAATAACACATTCAGCCACAAACATGGGAAAAAATTGTAATCACAGTTTATAGACATGGTAAAAATTAACACTGTAATAGGTAATATTTCACTGAAAAGATTGGAGAAAATAGCTGCCATTATGTACAACAAATTATCATTTATGGTACCTACAAATTGAAGAAATACCATTTTTTCTCATAATTTCAAGACTTTTGATATCTACTGCTAAGTTGCCAATTTATTTATATTCCTACAAGCAGTAAGTGAGAGTACCTGCCTCCCCACAGCATTCCCTGGGCAACTGCAAATTGTGTATTTTTTAAAAAAACATTTTCAGCCCATATAGTTAAGTAAATGATATCTGGTCACCAATTGAGTCCCAGGCTCTGCTCCCTGCTCTCCCTCTCAGTGCTCTCTGGCTGCCCCAGGGGTGGCTCTGGCGGGGCCAGTGCAGTACAAGCTGTGTTCTGCAAAGCTGTGGAGCATGGCTGCTTCCACCTGAATTTCAACGGATCCATCAGATAGCCTGGGGATCCAGAGTGAGACTTGTTGCATGGGTGGAGCCCCCATTACAGTAATGCCAAGCAAAAATATGGGTTCCAAGCTGCTGCAGAGACTTTCCAACCAGGTGATATTTAGTGGCACTGTGGGAGCAGGCTGCCACTGAGACTCTAGAACTATAGAGCTGCCAGCATGCAACACCAGCCTAGGAGAGCTGGGAGGACTGAACTCAGCAGAGACATACTGGCAAGGCTGCCTGAGGCCTTGGGGCCCCAGCCCTAGCACTGGTGTATACAGGAAGCAGGACAGGGAGTCAAGAAAGATTATTCTGGAGCCTTGAGATTTACTGTTCTTTGCCACATTGAGTTTTAGACTTACAGGGGATCTGTTACTCCTTTATTATTCCCTATTTTTCCCTTTTAGAATGATAATTTATACTTTATGCCTGTACTACCATTGCATTGTGTAAGTAGATAACTTACTTTTCCAGGCTCACAGGTGAGACTTTGGACTTTGGTCTTTTGAGTTGGTGATAGAATGACTAAGACTTTAGGCCTACGGGAATGGAAAGAATATATTTGTATATGAGAAGGACATGAGTTTAGGTGGGGGGCAGGGGACGAATGCTATAGTTTTAATGTTTATCTCTTCGAAAACTCATGTTGAAACTTAATTCCTATTTTAATAGTATTAAGTGTGTGTGGAGGGGACAGTATAACTATGGTATTTGAAAGATTAGACATTTAGGAGGAGATGAGGTCATGAGGGTGGGTCATTAGTGGTTTTATAAGAAAAGAGAGATTTGAGCTAGCAAGCTCAATGCTCTCACCCTGTGATGCTTTGCATTGTCTCAGGGCTCTACAGAGAGTCCAAATGTCCAATAAGCACATGACAATATGCTTGATATCATTTAGTCATCATGGAAATGCAAATCAAAACCATGAGATACCACGTCACACTCAGTCAGATGGCAAGAATTAAAGGGTCAGATAATGGCAAGTGTTGGTGAGGATGTTGAGAAATGAGAACCTTCGTACACTAATTGGAATTTAAAATGTTGCAGCCACTTTGGAAAACATCTGGCAATTCTTCAAATGGTTAAAAGTGAGGCTTCTATTTGATACAGCACTTCTACTCCTAGACAACATATTATATGATTCCATTTATATGAAATGACCAAAATAGGCTAAATGTATAGAGTCAGAAAATAGATTAGTAGTTGCTTAGGGCTGGGAGGGGGCAAGTTGGGAAGGGGAGCATATGGTGATGATAGTTAAGGATACATAGTCTCTTTTTGAGGTGATGAAACTGTTCTAAAATTATGGTGATGGTTGCACATATTTGTGAATAGAATAAAAAACTCACTGAATTTTACACTTTAAATGGATGAATTGTATAATAAGTGAATTATATTTCAATAAAGCTATTTAAAAACACATCAATTTTAGCTAATAAGAGTGTTTGGCATGCCTGTTCCCTTGAATCATTTTGTACCAGTGTGTCTAGAGAGTATATGGAAACAATGTAGTTTATTGTGAACATCTGCCTGCCTTCTGGGTGTAAGGAGCTTCAGAAAGTGGTGAGGCCAGAACTATGTGCTTACATGATAGTGCCCCAAGGAAAATTCGGAAATCTAGACTCAGTTGAGCTTTCCTGATAGACAGCACTCAACACGTTTCCATACATTTTTATTAGAGAAATTAACTATTTCCTGTGCTACTCCACTGCAAAAAAACTTTTGAAAGTTTGTATCTAGTTTCCTCCATACTTTTCTCCATGTATCTTTTTTTCTCTGATGAGTTTTCTTTTTAGCTATTTGCTCTAATAAACCACAGTTGAGAGGACCCTGTGAGTCTTCTAGTAAATCACCAAATCTTGAGATGGTCTTGAGGACCCCTGACATAGTTGCTCAGGTAACGTCTCACGAAAAGATCAATAACCCTCTCCCATTTTATAACTATAAAATCTGGGACATGTGGGCCCAAGGATTGCAAATGTACAAGAAAGAAGTGTGTCAGGATCTCATACCTATCTTTAACTCCTCACTGAAAGTGATATAGGAGTTGATAAAGTTACATTGTCCCAAACTGCTCTATAAGGCACCTTGGAAGTACAGGGTAAAACATGGACTCTTTGTTGAGTGATATTTTCTGTGAAAAGAATAAATGTTTTTGTAATCTATAAAGACATTAAAGTAGATCTTCTGAAATATTAATATCTGATGTGTAAAAAAGAAATACACTTAAAACAATCTTAGGAAAACAAAATTGGTTATAATATTATAATTAGAAAGCTAGTAGAAAAGTAAAGCAACCTCTTAGTAGAAAGGAAATTAAGTAGACCATGTCTGGCTTACAACTTTTAATACAAACTAATGTCAATACAAGAGTTTATACAACGTGTCCTTTATATAAACTTTGCTAGAAATACAATAGCTGGATATGATTGAAAGTTTAATTAGGAAGAGAGACTGAAAAAAACATAAAGAAACATACTTGAGTTTTCTAAATTCATTGAAACAAACAAAGGAAATATAAAGATAAATGTAGCTTCATCAAGAGTTTCAGTAATTTAAGCTAAAATTATGTTGAAAACATGTAGAATATTAATATTATTTCTAATATGCATTTACAGGTAAGAATCTCAAAAGTTCTGTAGTCTTCTAAAATCAATATTAATCTTGTTTTGTTTTTAAAGAATAACTGACACATACAAAAGTATTTTTTTTTTCAGATAATAAATGTAAAATTTTGGACTTTGAGGTAGTTCAGTCTTCCAACTCTCACTGATTTAATCACAATTAACTCAGTTAATGAAAACACAATATGTTTCCGTGGAAGCTATTTTTTTTTTTTTTTTACATAATCTTGCCTTCTTATCCCTGGAATTTTCTAAACACATTAGCTCTGAAGAAAGCTATCAGTAAAGAATATTTTCACTAGAATCTATTAATTTATAAGGTATAAAGTGATTTGACATCCTCAGGGTCCTCTAAAGAGACTTAGCAAGAAATCAAACATTTGATATTAACAAAGACACTTTCTCATAGAAATATACCAAGATGGAGCAGTTGCAAAGGAGAACTAAAGCAACAAAGAAAGAAAGAACATATTCAGAAGCTAATGATGAAACAAGGGAAGACATACTACAAAATATCATGGGCTCAGGGAAAGAGAAAGCACTGAAAACCTTTAAAAATATGCGTGAAATAGGGTCAATAAAGTTCACAGACTACTAGCCAGGTGGAAGCCAGTCTTCCAGGAGTATAGGCAATAGAGCAACAGGAAGTAACATATATTAGAGAGTATGGCTAACTCCAAAGTAAAAAAAAAGAATGTAAGAAAGAACATGCATCAATTGTAGCAAACAGAATTGCTCTTAGCACAGCTAAAGGAAGCAGGAATGAAAATAACAATTTGAGTTTAGGTAACTTTAACCAAACGCTGAGTAGCAATGTAGCAAACATTTGAAAATTGTTACATATGTCTTAAGTGCTATCTTAAAGAAATGAAGATACAATTATATAGTTCTTTAATTTCAAAGGGAATAATTGAGAAAATAAAGTTGAAGAAATTTCTGATAAAACAAATTGCAAAACAGTGAATCTCTCCAAAAAGCTATTTGCTCTGAAATGTTACAACTTTGAAATGAGCATAATGATCATTAAAGATTAACAATTTAAAGAAAACCATTTTTTTTCTAATTCAAAGCTTATAACAAAAAGTAAAAGCTTAATGGAAGCTATATAGAAATAAATGTCAACACACATTTAGGAACTTTAAGAAGGAAACATTGTAAAATAAACCCAAGATTCAGCAAAACAGTACATAGTATTTTTTTAAATTATTATCCTTTTAATGAAGTGTTTTTTCCTTTTCCAGGGAAAAGAAGGGAGAAGTATTTGAGCATGTGTGCATAAAAGGATGTGTTGCACAAGTTCTGATATATTCTTTCAAGATAAGCATAATTATAATTAAGGTTAATTTTATCTGTACATACACAACATATATCTTCACTCACAAAATACAGGTAAGATCATTCCCGCTCATTGCAAGTAAACCTAAAACAAAACAGAAGCTATTATAGCACAATATCTGATAAATACACTATCTTGTACTGATTTATAGTCACCTGTCATCAACCATATATTTTCTTTATGCCCTGCATTTGTGCAGATTGGCAAGTGTGTACCCAGTGTCAACCTATCCATTTGACTCCAAAACAGAAAACAAAAGTCAACATACATTTTCAGGGTTGGAGGTGTTAAATATCAATTGCACCTAACAAAAATATCTTTAAATGGGATTGAAACTTTCTTTTTCTTTTTCCAGGTCTATATGGCAGATCACAAAAACAGAGTTGGACTTTTACACATGGAAAATGCTTGTAATTAAAGATAATTTGTGAGTCCTTAAAAATGTATTTTATGCAAGATAGCATACAAACTTATCTATAGTTAAGTAAAAATTTAGAAAACTCAGAATCTGAATGATAGTGTTTGGTTGTCTACTTTTATGTTTAAAAAATATTTCAAGTACTAATCTAATCTGCAAAACACCTAGAAATACCACACAAAATTTAAAACCTATTGCAATGTTTGCATCTGATATAATGCTGTAGTGGTTGCTGTAAAATTCCTTTTGATAAAAGTATTTGTAAAAAGACCTTGTGAAATGGTCTGAAGGAATATTTTATTTTATTTTTACATTATTAGATCTTCCAAGAAAAAAAGAATTTAATGTTATAAAGCGTAATTTAATGGAAGTAGTTTGTCGTAACCATAACATCCCCATTTCTGGCAAGTGAATGGACTGCCCAACAAAAATAGGCCTAGAGTCTTTTTCCGTTTTCTACCAGAAATCCCTCCACTTCAAATCCCCTCCACATTAAAGACATTGTTGACTACACTTCCCCCATATGTTGATCAATTTAGAAGATAGTGGTAAGGAAAGAAGACGATGGAAATATTGGGGAAAAAATGTTTTTCAGTCCTTCTTTTCTTTGAAACTGACATCCAAATATTCAACATTCTCTATCAATTTTCTTTAATCAAAGGAGATGCAGTGGTGGGGGGTGGGGTCCATCTTGTTAACATTAAGATAATTCTGACTCAGCTTCCTTTTTCACCACTGTCTTAATCTGATCAGGCTGCTCTAACAACATACCATAAACTGAGTGGCTTTTCAACAACAGAGATTGATTTTTCACAGTTCTGGAGACTGGAAAGTCCAAGGCACCAGCCGATTCAGCATGTGGGGAGATCTAACAATCTGGTTCACAGACAGTGCCTTCTCACTGTGTCCTCGCATGGGGGAAGGGGCAAATGAGGTTTCTCGGGTTTCTTTTATAAGGACACTAATTCCATTCATGGGGGCTCTCCCATAATTACCTAATTACCTCCGGAAGGTCCCACCACCTCCTAATACCAACACCTTGAGGATTAGGATTTCAACATATGAATGGAGGGGCACGAACAGAACATTCAGTTCACAGCAACCACCCACTGTGATGCTAGTATAAGATTTAAAATAAAGGGAAAAGAATCCTAGGAGAGGAAATGAAAGGGAGCAGTATGACTAACATTTCAGAATTCAGCATAGTGATTTCTCCTCCATGAAAACAACTATATCCACCCTGCTCAGTTTATTCCCTATTCCTAATATTCTTCATTTCCCCAAAATAATCAGAAAAGTTTTAACTCCTATGCCCTGAGCCACTGCCCACCGCACTCCCCCCAGCTCATCAGTCCCCCCATTCTATTTAAAACCATCTCTCAGGAATAGGTATCATTAACTGCTGCTAGAAGCTTGGGGCATCCCCACTCTCAAGCTAGAGCCACAGTAAGAAAAAATAGGTTTTGTGGCATCCCAAAGCACTTAACAATGTATTATTTTACAATAAGATTGTTATACATGACAGTTTGTTTTTTTGGTGCTTTCATTTACAATATTGTGCTGCAGGTACATTTATTACTTAAAATAGATAACATAAACTAACCTGGAAGATTAACTATTACATATGGCACTACACGTTATAGGGGAAAAACATGTCTACATTTTAGAAAAATATTCTTAAAGTTCTTTGTTTTTAGGATGATATGCTTCTACTGCATTCCACATGTTTCTTTGCTATTGAGAGATCTAGACTACAGTAACATTACCTGCATTTTCCATCCCTTTGCTCACTCCACTCTATGGAATTTGGGGAGAATAAATTGAGTGTGCTCAACTGTCTCAAATACTTCCTTCATTTTCTCTGGAGATGCCTTCAAGGTTTTGCATCTTTATGTACTAAGTAGTGTAGTTAATCATATTCTTCTCTACACACACACACATGCACACACACTCTCACCCTCCTAACCAAGCTACTTCCTTGTGTCTTATTAGTATTGAGGTTACTATTTTTGTTTCTAAATGCCTTACTATTTATCTTATTTCTCAATTTGTTTAGAATCCAAGCTGAGAAAGAACAGTGACAAATACTGAATCCCTCAAAGACCCCCCAAATGGGTTCAGAATTAAGGAACACTGAGATACAAGACAAAAGATTATAATTTGGAGGAAAATATACAGGGAAGAGGATTTGTTGGGACCAAGACACATGGTTTTGAGCTTTGTGCACTAGGGTATTTTGGCCTTAGTATGTATAGCAGCTTATATTGGAACTAGTGAATATTTACAGTGATGCTGTTGGTTTTTAAGTTCTGTGCACTGGGCAAGAGATTTTAGCATACAGGACATCTTGGCAGATGATAGAGAGCTGCATGACAGGATTAGCACAAGCCAAGGGACGGGCTCCATGGGCCTCAGCAAAAACCATGGGTGGCCTTGGCCAAATGTGGGGAACTTTAGGATACAGCCTGCTGCATCTTGCTCTTAAACTAAACTTAGAATATGTATTCTGGCATCCAGGGCCTTAGCAGAGCCTAACAGAGCACAGAGGCCTTAGGAAGCAGGCACAGCTGAAGCAAATATACAATTATAGGGAAAACAGTGTCTTTGTAGGCCATTTAGGCACTGGTTGGCAAAACAATTTTTGCTGCTTTAAAATTGCAGCTGTGTTATACTGGTACTAGCAACACTACAGAGGTCCTAGCTTTAAATTATGGGTTCCAGACCTAAGAAGCTACCATAGCTTGCAGAAAATGCAGCAACAATGAAATGCTATTCAAAATTTGTAATACTAAGGCAAAGACTATGGCTCCTGTGTTGATTCTTATTAGGCCACTCATAACATAGCATCAGAAACATCCACTACAGCTTCAGCTGCAGAGGATGTCTTTTTAGCTGAAACCAAAGTTGGAGGGTCAACACTTTCTAGGAAAATGAATAGAACCCATACTCAAGTCAGTATTGGAGTGCCAGAAACACCAGGCTTAAAATGGAAATGACAATTAATGTGGTACTCACAACTCCATGATTAATTGTTTGTTAGAAGTGACTTTTATTAATAGCTCAGATTTTGAAGACATGGAAGAAAATGAGTGATCTTTTGGTCCAGGAAGACTAAATTCATAATTTACTATGGCCTCTCTCCTTACTATCTTAACACTGAACCTCCACTAGGGTCTCTTATAGCATGAAAGAAAGAGTTCTGAGAACAAAATTTTGCCAGGGATAAACTGTTCTAGATGTGGTGGACAGCTTCTAATCTACATTTGAGGTGCTTGAGTCCTATATTGTAAAATATCATGTGTGCTATTAACTCGTTGGGCTCTATAAAAGTGAGGCACATCATACATGGTATTAAGAAAGTACAACTCCAGAGGCTCTGAAGAACCACATCCATTTCCATGAGAGATGATTCTGATTATAGTTACAAAAGTAACAAAACTCAGGCATTGAGATCCATCTGAGATTGAACATAATAATGAGTTAGGGCAGGGAAATTTTTACATTAACTTATTTGAAATAAAATATTGCAAGAGCAAAGATAATTTCAATTTGGACTTCAATTTTTCTAGTTTTTAAAATTTTAGGACTTTAATTTGTGAGGAGGTTTATTCTTTGTGACTGTAATTCTCCTTTGGAAATTCATAATTGGGAGGAGATTATATTCAAATTTGGGACATCTCCTTGTTGCTGGCATTTTATTGCAGTATCTTTATATATTTTGTGTTCTTGGAGTATATACATTGCCTTCCATTTCATGATAAGGCTGAAATAGACTATATTGAACTAGGTGAATATATTTGCAATGGGGAATAGAACAGGGAGGAATTATTTAGCCTTACTATAGTGAAAACTTAGAATTGATGCAATTAATGTTGTGTTTTGATCTATTTGCACCCCTTAGTGATCCCAGGAGGATAACAAAACTGTAGTGGTTGGGACTGGGAGCCTGGTATCATAGAAGTGGAAGCAGAACTGTCCACAACGACTGTCAATCTTCCCTCCAAAGGAAAATAGCCAGGAACCTATCTGGCAATAGAAATAATGATGAAGTTAAAAGAACAATAGCAACAAAAACAAAACCAAAGAAAACCAAACTATGGCATATTATGGTAATGATATTAGGAAAAGCACAGCTTCCTTCTAAAGTTTTCTTTCTGTGGAGGAGCTTCAATTACTGTGAAACTCTTGGCCTCACTCTATCTAAAGGGAGATGCTATGTTTATCTGATTGGTAGTTTTTGAAATGCTATTTTTGACATAATTTGCTCCTTTTTTTTTTCCATCTTGAGAGTGATATGCTCACAGAGAAAAGACATTTCCTTTCGATGATGGTTTTGTTTTCAGTCTAAGTCTTACCCAGGCCTACCACTACCTCTTCCTACCACGTCCCCAAGTCTCTCTTTTGAAGGACTAACCCCTGATAGAGAAGTGCATTTTAGGGTGTGTATAAGCCTGTGAAAATCTGAGGTTCAATTAGCAGGCCCCCTTGACTAACAAAAATTGTTCAACTCATCATTTTATAGGTATATATCTGATATTTTTTTACTCCAGTGGCTTATTCTTTGTCTTATTTATCAAAATTTTCAGAATGCTTGTGGTGATTAAAAATATTTATTAGTCCCCTTTAAAAACATAAACACAAATAAACTTTTATAATATAAGTCATTGTTAAATTTAGGTTGCTGAAAATCAGCTACAGTTCTGCAATTCCTCCTATATGTAAAGCCAGCAGAAAAAGCAACTTTAGCTGCAGGCTGTTTCTTCCAAATCACATGGTAGCTGTGAGCAAAATTCACTCTCATTTAAATCAGTGTATCTCAGAATTTAGAGAAATGTGATCAGTCTTATGCAGAATTATGCAGACATGGAAAAAAGATTAGTCCATATTTAAATAGATACAAATAAACATGATTTCAGATACCAAGTTACACTGACTCTGATACTTTTTAAATTCATGTTAAAAAAGAAAGGTGACCACCTTCATGGAAGAAGAATTGTTTAGAACTGTCAAATTAGAATTTTTGTTTGAATATGTTATCTGCAAATTGTTTATATAATTATTTAAAAACACAAGAGTTTTTTTATTTTCATTAAAATATGCTTTGGAAGGTCCAAAGGAAGAGTGTAAAAAAAATTTGTTTTCTTTTTAAGTGATGCAAAGAAGAATATGTGGTAGGGATAAAATTCCTCTAGGGGTTTTGGGATGCAGACCAATAATGAAAGCATGGAACCTAGTTTATGAGTTAGAAGGATAATATGTACTATAGAAATAATAGAAGAACAAGTGGAAAAATGAAAAAACATACAAGCCTTGTATGCCTAAGGAAAGGCATTGACATTTTCAAATGATATTTGATAATGCCATTTCTGTAAATATGTTTTAAGTACAGAAACCTTTTGCATGAAAAACCTGTGGAAACTTTCTTGGGAAGTCTTGAGAGACAAGAAATCTTTCAAAAATAATGCTGGTTTTCACTTTATGGAGTGAATGCTCAGATATTCTAATGTATGCTAAGGCACAGTATTACCCTACTCTTCCAGCAACTTCTAGTCTAACTTTCTCATTTTGATCTCTTCCTCTACTAAGAGTCTTTTTTTTTTTTTTTAATTTTTGGTACATGGATCTGAGCATGGTGCTGATTTCCTTCTCAGTAGTCCTTTCACATTGTGGTCACTGTGTACATGTAATAAAGCACATTCGGTAGTAATAATAATCTTATATCTTTCTTGGCTTGAGTTTGCTAGAGGAGAACAAAAGCAGTGGAAGTATCCAAGATTTTAGGTAAAATTGATCAGGCATTTATGACATTTACCACCTGATCAAGTTATTTAAACTTTCTGAGTTTAGATTCTTTGTTTATAAAATGGTTGTGATGATGGATATATTTTATAGGCTTTAGGATTATATGTGCCATTATAAAAGCATCTTGCTTAAAAAAGTATCATAATAAATATGAGATCTCTTTCTCCTCTCTCATAATCATTTATTGAAAAACTAGTGTCTAATCCATTACCAACTTGTAGAGGACTGGATGACTTCATTCTCGTGATACTACTTGCTGGGATATAGCCAATCATATAAACTTCATCATAAGTAAGACATTTTTAGACTAAATAATTTTTTAAACTTTCTAAATATATCGGTATAATCTTCATATGATCTTTCATTTTCTAGGTGGATTTAATACGATAGAGACATTTTTAGAGACATTTTTGCCAAAATTATTCAGTGAATAAACAATACCTGATGGGACTACAACAATGCTTTTGTGGAAACATGCCATCTTTAGCATTTGGCTGTGCATCAGCAAGTATTTTGTTCTCTTACTCTCTTTCTATTTAAAATGCTCTGCTACCTTAGACAAATCATTAACTTCTTTATGTGTATCTTGTAATATATTGCATTGATGTATTCTGTGAAGGTGTTTGGTTGAAATAATCTGTACACATTCATTCAATTCAAACACAAAGCAAAATAAAAAAATACAATAAAAATGTAAGCATGGATCTGAAATTTCCTGGATCCCAAATTTTATTGTCTACCTGAGAGCCTAGAACTACCAAAATTCTCAAACTTTGTTTTCCTTCTCTCTGAACAAGAAGCCAATCAGGAAACCATACATAAAATTTATTTGTTTCATTGTCAAGTTCTGCTTTTGTCCTGAACTTGGGATCTTTTTCTAAGCATTGTACTCCCTAACTTTCTGTTTTCATGTTGCTCAGAACTTCTCTTTGAGTCTTCAAGTCTATATTTTCTCTTCTTTGATCCCTGTTTCAGAATCCTGGTTACTCTTCACTCTTGCCTATAAAACTCTTGAGGTCATGGCATATATTTTCCTGCCTTCCTGAACTAAATATTTTTTTTTTAATTTTCTTTTTTTTTTTCAATTCAGGATATTATGGGGGTACAAAAGTTTAGGTTATGTATGTTGCCCTTGCCCCCTCCCCTCCCCCAAGTCAGAGTTTCAAGTTTGTCCATCCCCCAGAGGGTATGCATCACACTCATTATGAATGTATACACCTATCCCCTCCCCTCCGCATCTGCCCAACACCCAATTAATGTTATTCCTGTATGTGCTCTTAGGTGTTGATCAGTGAAACCAATTTGATGGTGAGTATATATGGTGCTTGTTTTTCCATTCTTGGGATACTTCACTTAGTAGAATGGGTTCCAGCTCTATCCAGGAAAATATAAGAGGTGCTATATCACCATTGTTTCTTATAGCTGAGTAGTACTCCATGGTATACATAGACCACATTTTATTAATCCACTCATGTATTGATGGGCACTTGGGTTGTTTCCACATCTTTGCAATTGTGAATTGTGCTGCTATAAACATTCGAGTGCAGGTGTCTTTTTTATAGAATGACTTTTGTTCTTTTGGGTAGATGCCTGGTAATGGGATTGCTGGGTCAAATGGTAAGTTTACTTGTATCTGTTTAAGATATCTCCATATTGCTTTCCAAAGAGGTTACACTAGTTTGCAGTCCCACCAGCAGTATGAGTGTTCCTACCTCTTTGCATCCACACCAACATTTATTGTTTTGGGACTTTTTGATAAAGGCCATTCTCACTGGAGATAAGTGATATCTCATTGTGGTTTTGATTTGCATTTCCCTGATGATTAGAGATGTTGAGCACTTTTTCATATGTTTGTTGGCCATTTGAACTGAATATTTTCTTTGCGAGCAATCTCATACAATCCAGGGAGCTTGCAAACTAACTGCATTTCATTCAAGTCTAAGTTGTTGTCCAAATATTAAAAAATAATAAACCCTTTTCTGGGGTACCAAATAGAGTAGTTCAAGATTAGAATTCATATGACACGTGTGCATGTGTGCATGTGTTTGTGTCTTGTAAAGATTTAGATAATGAAATTAAAAGCACATGCAATGTGACATTGAGTTTGCTCAAGTTGCTTTGATCTTAGAAGCCCAAGCTAGAATTTAAAATGACCTTGACAAATTAGAGAAGTCATCCATCAAAAAATGTATGAAATTTAATAGGGATAAGTGCAGGGTGGTACACAGGGGAAAACAACTGAGTGTACAGGCAATAAGCAAAGGATTGACTCCAAGCAATTCTGAAAAAAAAAATGTGAAAACTATAGGGGAGAAAAGCTGGAAATTAATCAGCATCTAACTGTTGTTAATTTTCAAGAGCTGATATGACACTTAGATACACAGTATTATGAGCTATCATAGAAAAGCAGAGAAATAATCTTCTGGCTCTGTAAAATCTGAGGATAATCCTCTTCTGAATTTTGCCAGTAGTGATAACTTTATTACTGCACTATGTTTATTTGTACCATATTTATTGAGATCCTACTGTGTAGTGTGTGAAGTGCTAAAGACTATCATTTGCCACTTTATTCTAATTACTGTGGGTAACAAAATAACATTCTTATCAATATATTAATAAATACCCCTTGTATCACATTCTATACTTTTTTTATATTCTATTGTGGACATTTATTATATTTTGTCTGTCCAGAATCTTTTCCTTTTAGAAATTGCCTCCTCTCCATCTTGTGAGATAATTTAATTAAATATCCACACCTTCACTGTCACTGGCCAATCCTACACAGTGAGTAATTGAGGGGTAATCATAATCAAAGATGGGTATATCTAAGTCATTCCAGAATTCTTGTTAGAGTTATGAAGAAATAGCTCTTCTCTTTTCTCTGGAGCCCCTCAGTGTAAATATGAGGCAACCCAGATATTTTTTAACCCTCTTTTAGTGTCTGTGTAGAAAACCTGATAAGGCTTTAACTAATCTAAAAGAAATAAGAGTTCAGAGTTCAATGAAATAAGACACAATCTTAACAATACTACTGAGTCCTTAGATCAAAGGGAAATTTTTACTTCCCATCCCTGGTCTTCTAAGTTAAATGAACTAATAGTATTTCTTTTCTTTTTCCTTAGGCTAATTTGATTTTGATTTATGTCACTTTCAACCAAAGATTTTAGACTAATATTCATTCTTGATTATATTAATAGACTATAAAGTAAAAGATAATACTCAAAGTAAGACTCTTCCTCCTTAACCTCCATGCCAAGCAAATGGATGGTTTCACTATCAATATGATGAAAAAGAGGCATATTTACAGCAAACTAAGCAAAAGAATTTAGGTGGTATCTGAGAGGTAAATCTTATTTTCTCTAAATTCTAATGTCTTCAATTTAGAGTTATCATGATGAAAATATGGTAGGGACAATGAATGCCAATATAATGCTCATCAAATGAAAGGGGTGCTGGTTAATTCTATGTATCACCTTAACTGGGTCACAGGATACCCAGATATTTGGTTATATTTCTGGGTCTGTATGTGAGTATGTTTCTGGATGAGATTTAACATTTGAATTAATAGACTGAGTAATGTAGATTGCCTTCTCCAATGTGGGTGGGCCTCATCCAACCCATTGATGGTCTGAATAGAATAAAAGGCTGAGTAAGAAAGAATCTTCTCTATATTGCCTGACTCTTCTCTAGCTGGGTCATTGGTCATCTCCTGCCTTTGAACTTGGACTCAGACTATGTATCAGCTAAGGTTCTCCAGAAAAGCAGAACCAATAGGAGATTTATTACAGAATTTGGCTCACGTTATTATGGAGCCTACGAAGACCTACCATCTGTCTTCTGCCAGCTGGATAACAAAGAAAGTTGGTGATGTAATTCAGTAAGTCTGAAGACCTGAAAACCAGTGGTGGGGGGCAAGGGGAGGGTGTTAAGTCCCAGAGTTCAAAGCCCCAAGAACTAGAGGCTCTGATATCTGAGGGCAAGAGAGAATGGATGTCCTAGCTCAGGGGAAAAGGGGGAGAGAGAGAAAAGGAGAGAGAGAATTTGCTATTCCTCCACCTTTTTGTTTTATTTGTGCCCTCAGTGGATTGGATGATGCCTGCCCACATTGGTAAAAGTGGATCTTCATTATTAAGTCTACTGATTCAAATGCTAATCTCTTCCAGAAACATGTTCACAAGTAAACTCAGAAATAATGTTTTACCAGCTCTCTGGGCATCCCTTAGACTTGTCAGACTGACACATAAACTATCACAGACTGGAACTATATCATTAGTTTTCCTGAGTCTTCAGCTTGCTTACTGCCATTCTCGGGACTTCTCAGCCTCCATAATCATGTAAGTCAATTCCTTGCAATAAATCTCTTTATAGAGATATATCTCCAAACAGTTCTGTTTCTCTGGAGAACCCAGATTAATACAGATTTTGATACTGTGGATAGTGCTATCTAGTAGAACTTACTGTGATGATGAAAATGTTCTCTCTCTGTGCTGTCCAATAGAGTAGACACCAGCCACATATATTAAGAGCTACTAGTACTTAAAATTTGATTAGTATGACTAAGGTGCATAGGTTTTAATTTATTTTAATTTTAATTAATTAAATCAAAATTTAAATAGCCACTCATGTTGAGTGCCTACCCAGTGGACAGCATAGTTCTAGAAAACAAGCCTTATTTTTAAAGCCATACTATAACTTTTATATTATTATCCAGATTTATTTCCTCCTATTCTCCCCTGTCATTTTTAGTAATCATTTGTTTGCTACTTCAAGATGTTTTATTGTTTTTCTTTTTATTTTATTAAGGAACAAATTAGATGTTCCTTAGAGATATAAATAAAATTGGTTGCTGAAATAGTAAACTATAAGGTAGCTTAATTTACCTTGAATTTACTAAGAATCAAGAAAAATCATAGTGTTCCTTACAATTTCTCTATCTCAGTTATGTGACTTACCAACACAGCTTCTTTTGTTTAGTCAATCTGGGTCAAAAAACAGGTTCCTCAGTTGGTTTCAGTATTTTTAGTCTGGCCTTGCTCATTCCATAGAAGCATTCTGTAATATTCCTAACAGAAATTCTATTAAATAGTATTGCAAATACAAACAATCTCCTAAACTAAAGAAATACAAATATTCACACTAAAAACTTTTAAAATGCACACTTTAATAATAAGTGACTATATTTATTCCTGTCTACTCCAAATTACTTGCTGCTAAAAAATCAGGAACAGTTAACAAATATTCAGCCATGTTTATGTATGGGGAGTGGAACCCCTAATGTATTTTATTTATTTCTACATAGTTTATATTTTTAGCAACCAATATGGATTTCTTTTGTAAATGAAAATCTAAGTGGATTTTTTTTAAGTGCTGAGTTTTTAGTTTGAATGGTTTCACTTAAGAATAGTTAGAATCATTTATTTAGGGAAATGATGCCTTGGAAAAAGACAGAAAAGATAAAGGAATATGAATTCATACAAGTTAAACCAGAGAGTAGTCATCTTTAAATGGATACACCCATTTCTTTAGCAAATACATATTGAGTGATTACTGTTTCTTTTGTAGTTGCTAAAAATCCAGTAGACAAGCCAAAGTCCCTGCCTTCTTGTAGATTATATTCTGGGTGGGGAGAAATACCAATACACACATAAACAAATAATTTAAATAGTATAAGCTCAGGTTTATAAAGCGCATAAAGAAAAATAAAATTAGAGGCATAAAGGGTGACTAGAGGGAGCAGGAGTGGAGAGTAAGAGAGTTATCAGAAAATACCTTGCTGAGAATGTCACATTTGAACCAATTCCTTGATAAAGTAATGACATACATGATGATCTCAAATAAGAGTGTTCTGACAGAAAAACTCCACACACACACACAAAAAAAAAACCCATGTGGCAGGTATAAAATTGGCTTGAATGACTATAAAGTCATTGTCCTAAGAGGATTTTTTATTTGTATATTTGTTTTTTAATAAAGTCCATTTTGAGTATAATTATGTCGAAGACTTGAGAGTCATCATCAGGATATATCTATCTTTAGCCATTTACAAAAACTTCTGTTTTAAATATTATCTGCTTTTAAACTCCAAGATCCTATGGCCATCTATAAAGTGGGGTGAATATTTGCTTGCCTGGGGAAAAGTGTAGGGAAAGGAATTTTCCCTCTGGATGAGTTTAACGAAGTATGTGATGGCCAAACATCTTAGATCATTTAGATTCAATCATTGTAGAAATAGAAGGTATACTACCTAAGATCATGAGGTGATTTTCACTTTATATATTGTGATTGCATATTTTAAAATGAGAGAATGTGAAGATACTGATCATACTGCTACTTTATGTATCTATATAAAAAGACAGAAACAATTTACTTTGATGTTATAAATTTCTGAATATCTGTGAATTTCTCTTCATTACTTGTATACACTGTCATCAACCTAAGTTAAAATTCTAGCAATAAGAAATTTGGAATGGGGTGAGGTAAAATAATAGGTCATAATCCTGAAGATGGACCCTGAATGCTTTGTAAACAGTAGCAAAACACTAAGTTAAAACGCATTTAAATATTACTATAAGCCATCATATATAACATATATACATACCATATGTATTTATACTATATATACTCTATACTATACCTATGACTTCTTAGTACTCTGCAACACAGGTAGCTTACCTCATATTTAAAATGCTAGAAGCAGAATGCTAAACACAGAATGACAATCAATGCTTCTAGTATTCAGTAAGCTAATTTTCTTTCTCAATGGTGTACATTTTCACCAAGCCATGAAATTTCTTTTTATATATCAATTTACTACAAGAGTCAATTTTCCATGAGAGTCAAATTAGCATGGATTTTTAGATTTTTGTCCTGGGGATTTATGATAACTGCATATTTAAATGTTTAGATATTTTGCCTAAATTTAATATTTTAAAAAAGAAACATAAATGTTCTGGCTAACCATGTGAAATCTCAAGAAATGTATCTATAATGCTAGAAGTGACAATAATTTTCCTATTTTCATTTCAATAATTTTTACCACAATTAAAATTATAAACAATTTACTTTGCTCCCAGTAGGGGAAAAAGAAATAAATATCACAATCATAATAAATTTCAATTCTTTCAACTACAGTAGAAACAATCATAAAGTACAAACTAAGTTTTGCCTCCTCTGTGATAACTACCTTAAAAGAACCCTAATATCTATAGTGCAGTTGAGAGAACAGCGGGTTATTGCCTTATTCTATGATAGTATAAATGAAGAGGGCCATCATATTCAAGGCAGGGAAAAATTATGACCTATCTTTATATACGAAAATAAGTACTAACTGAATGATTTGTATTTAAAGCCATAAGTTTTTCCCATTTTAAAATTTATTTCAAAATATGAAATTAAATATTTAAAAATACTTTTGACATGAAGTAAAAGAGAATACAGGGCTTAATTATAAAGATGGTGAAGGAAATTTCCCAGATTTAATATTTAAGACGATTGCATAGAGAGATGCATGGATAGATACCATCTTTTGGAAACTTATGAAATTAATTCATTGATGATTCATAAAAGGTCGGTTAATTTATATGTTTACTGACATTCTGATCACATATATAGACAATAATAACCTTAAATCTATGACATGAAGATATTGAATTGCATTGTAAGAATTGTTGAAAGTTTTAGAAATGAATTTATTTCTACAATGACAAGTCTATAACATTTTGAGAAGTCATATTTTTCTAAAATATTGTAAGATCTTACAATCATTGAGCATTTGATATTTTAAAATTAATTGATTAATAGCATCTAAGAATAGACTATTTAAAAAATAGAGCATTGTGCATTCTTTGCACATAAATATGACATTATTTATGCAAATAGCCAGAGCTCAGACTTTGAGTGTTTTCTCCCAGAACTGGAATAACCCTCTCTTCCAGTCCCCTGAGTGTGTGGGCTAAAGAGAGCCCTTAATTACATGAAAGTTTATGACTCCCACCCTAATCAAACTTTCAACCCATTTTTTAAAACTATCTAATTAAATGAATTAAATTGTTCCATAGTCTATGGGAAGAGTTACTTTGTGCTGTGATGAGAAGGGGACTCCTGGGACTCCTGAAAATAGTAATTTACCAAAAATCCTCTGGGCCTTTTAGTGTCCTCCATCTCATAGAACACCCACTGAAATTCTTCCTGGGGGCAAGCATGTGGCAAAACAGTGTTAAAAACCAGTGCTTCTTAAACTTTGTGTGCACGCAAATCACCCTGAAATCTTGTTACAATGAAGATTCTGATGCAGTAGATATGCGGTAGGGCCTGAGATTCTGCAGTTCTAACAAGTTTCAAAATGTGGCTAGTGCTGCTGGTCTGAGAACCACATATTCAGTTGCAAGGCTATAGACTACTTCAGAATAGAAATCCTAATTGTTCTGGTTGTTATGAACAAGAACCAAAACATAATCTGTTTCTGAGTATCGATCACAAATGCTTAGATATTCATATTCAAACGGGGTATTATCTTGAATGTAGCAATCTTAGAGTAATGATTTTTTTAAGCTCAGTGTACTTTGGAAGTAATGAAATCCAGCTCCCTCATATTATAGTTGAGGACACTGATGGGTCAGGGAAGTTGAAAGTATGCCCAAGGTCACACAGCTGCAAGTGGGATGTGCACTGGAACCCAGGAACTCTGGCTACCATTTCAATAAAGAAATTCTAACTTCTTTGGCATTTCCATTTATTATATTTTCCTTGACACAAAACCTAAGCATGAGTCAATAATGATTAGAATTTCACCTTTTGATGCTCACAATAGTTTAAATGATAGCAGTATCCTTGAACTTACTGACTTTCCTAACAGCTAAAACTCACAGTAGGTAACTGTCTCCTACAATAACAAGGGTATTCACACATCCTCTTTTCTTCAAGCATATGCTTGCAGTTTTATTATGGACATTTTGCTCCTTAATTTTGAGAACCTGGGGAGAAAGGTGGGCAAAGAAATGAATGGGTCATTAGTTAAAAGGCAAGGGTTGAATTTGTAAAAGGTTGTGGCAAAGTAAGCAACAAATGGGAAAGAGTGAAGGGCATCAATATTGATCTTGCCTCTCATCTTGCCCTCTGTCTTCTTGCTTGCAGGTTTCCATTGTGTAGTCTCTCAAACAAAGCCGACTTTATTTATGGTGTGACTGATTTAACACTACTGAACTAGTCCATCATCTTCTAATTTGGTCCAATTAAAAACTGGTCATAGGAAAAACCCTGGGAATTAAGCTCATTTAGAAACGCAACTTCTGATTAATTTATGTCTTGTTCATGCGTATCTCCTCTTCTAAAGGACACATTTCAGGGTACTGATTTATAGAAGTGGTTCTTTCTAGGTTCCTCAGACACTTTTGATGACACCTTTTGGTTGCATCCATAAAGAAAGTACAGTTCTGCTTCTTTCCGTTCCTAAGGCTATTGATAAAACATTTTAAAGAGGGTTGCCTAAGATTTCCTGCTATCCTGAATTAGAAAAATCCCACTAAACAGCTAGAGCCACCATTTGTAAAGCACGCACACATTGAATGCCCTGCACTAACATGATTGCATTCTCACTTAATCCTTATAACTCTACAGATATTATTATCCCTGTTTTGCAGTTGAGGAGGCTTCAGATTTAAACATTCAAGTAAATCATCAGCCATTCTAAAACAGAAAATGACAGATATGGGATTTGAACTAGGGGCCTGCCTGTTCCCAGTGCCAATACTGTCACCCACCAAGTTCTACTGAGATTTAGACCTAGACTAAGTAAAAACCCTGAAGAGCAACAACAAAAAATTTTCTTCCACTTCTCTTTCCTTCTCTGCCACACAAGTTCTTGTAGGCAGGTAGGTGTTCCACTCCCTATACTTAGCCTCTCCCACGCCCTCTGCAATCTTTCCCTTTTGCTGCTGGGAGCGTCAGAGATCGCTGCTGCGGCTGGTGAGTGGGCAAGCGCAGCCACCATCTGCTCTAGGAGCCCAAATGTGCGCGAGAACTTCGCACCCAGAACCTGGCCCCGGCACCACGCATTCAGAACCTGCTGGGGACACGGCTAACCCCGCCCCCTCGCGGCGGCGATTGGCTGAACCCTTCCTGAGTGCAAAGCACTGATTAATGAAGGTGTCTGTCTCTTTTGCAAGTTAAGACGAGACAGCTCTGAGGAGGTGAGACCCGCCGGGGATGCGCGAATGGGGGCTTCAGTTCCTCCTGCCCGAAGGGTCCTTGAGAAGCCTGTTTGTTTTTCCCGGCGCTTGTCTCCACCCATCCCTTTCTCTCATTGGCCAGGCCTGGTGGGCGGGTGTGTTTCCATTGGCCGGGGGGCGGTGTCTGTCCCTGGCCAGGGTGGGGGCGGGGCCTCCGCCGCGCTGAGCTTGCCCTTGTGTCTGGTGCTGGGTAGAGCTGCCGCCGCTGCCGCCGCCGCCGCCGCCGCCGCCGCCGCCGCCGCTGCCACTGCCGCCGCCGCCGCCGCTGGTGCAGCCGGAGCATCCGGGAGCCGCCGCCGCCGCTGCCGCCGCTACCGCCACTAGCGCTGCTTCCACCGCTGCTACCTCCCCTCCCAGGACCCCGAGACACCCCGAGCGCGAGCGGCGGTGCTGCTTGCTTGCTCTTCCTCTCCCCCGGCCCCTCCCCTCCGTGACCTACCCACTCCTTGCAGCCCTCGCCCGCACCCTCTCCGACACCCCGGCATCCCTGCACCACCTGCTCGGGGAGCCCCGGCGGGCTCTGGGACTTGCTGTGCGCGCCGAGAGGAAGGCAAGCTCCAAACCCGTGCCTGGCAGACGGGCTGTCGCGGCTGCACCACCAGCAGGAGGAGGAGGAGAAGAAACTATTTCACCCACCGAAACCCCATTCTGCGGGTGCTTCGCCGCTGCTGCTTCTGCTGCCGCCGATCCGCGTCCGCAGGTTCGAACACCGCAGCGGCGGGGACGGTGGGTCCGGCGGGCGCCGGGAGGAGGACACCAGCGGAGCCCTGCACTTGTGTGCCCCGCTCACCAGCATCTCCTTGCCCCCTCGTTCCTTCCCCAGCCCTTTAGAGAAGGGACCATGATTTGGAAACGCAGCGCCGTTCTCCGCTTCTACAGTGTCTGCGGGCTCCTGCTACAAGGTAATCCCCGCCCCGCCGCGGGGAGCATCAACTTGACGCCCATTCCCCATCATCCCCATTCCACCCCATATTTCCACTCTCCCCTTTACAGTTCCCCAGTCCCCGGCGATTTCCGCCCCCTCCCCCTACTCCCCGGTGCGGCAGGGGGCAGTGGCAGTTTGCACCAGCCCCTCGAATCTCTAGCGCTGTCTCAGCCCTGCCCTCCCAGCAGTCAGCCCCTTACGCGGCACCTTTCGCCTTTTCATTCACCTGAGCTGCCTTCATCTCACTCCATCCCCGCCAGCACCCCCCCTCCCACGCCTTTTGGCTGGCAACTTGTGCCTCTCTGAACATTCCACCATCCCGACAACCCCCACCAGCCACCTCCCACATCACGCTCATGACCGACCCTCTCCATCTCTTGTCGTCGCTTTAACCTCCCCCTTTTCAAGTCGCCTTTCCCTTTCCCCCTCTTCCCACCATGATCGTATCCGTGTGTCTTTAAAAAGTGTGTGAGAGCCTGGGAGCGAGCTATCGAGACGGCGAGAACAGCAGCAGCGGCAGCACCGTGTGCATTGCAATAACATCCCCGGGGGGGAAATGTGTTGTGAGACGTGTCATTCACCTAGAAAGAGAGAGGGACTCTGTCTGGGACTAAAAAGAAAAGAAAAGGAAAAAAAAAGAATTGAAAAAGGGAAAAAGAAAAGAATAAATGAACGAATACACCAAGAAATAGAAAACGGAAAAATTAAGAGACCCAAACCCACTTTATCAACACATCGACTTTTTATCATTCAGTCTGTGTCATTTCATTTTTTTTTTTTTAAGCAAAGAAATATATGCTTCCTAGCAGTCACTTTACTGCTAAGGGATTTTCGCTTAGATTCTCTACCTCTCCGTCCTCTCTCTGCCGCTTCTTTCCGTAATTAGTATTATCCTTTCACGTGAAATGCAAGAACCCCTGCGACCGCAGTAGAGGGAAACTGCACAAAACACTGTTATGCAAATCACTGGGTTTGGGTGCGGGGTGGCTAGGGAATCTGGGTTCACTTTTCCCCAGACCCTCTCTTTTGGTGGAGGGAAGGGGCTGTGTTGAATGAGAGGACGATGCTGGTTATGAAATAAATGGCAATGCATGGAGTAGGAGTGCATGGGAAGAGGACACTCTTGGGTGGTGGAGGCGGCAGAGGCGGCGTGCTAGGGCAGGGTGGGCAGGGGCTGTAAGGCGGAAGACTGTTGCTTTGAAGAGAGTAGTATGGGGATGTGGCTTGAGTGTAGATATGGGGAGGATGGATGTGAAATGGTTGATAGAATATTTTTAAGCTGTGTGACTCTTGATTTCTTCATAAATCTTTGCCCACCTCTAACCCTTCGGTTATCATTTGGGTATTCACAGGAAAGATAAGTTGATCAAATTTATTTTTCCCTGGGTAAAAGATATCTGAAAGTAAGACACACGTAGACCCCTAGGCGTGCAAAACCCAATCGGCCTTTGGAGGATTTAAATGAGGTCAATGAACCATCTTTCAGCAAGTTCTTGGAATGCATCCTCTCTCCTGCCCTCCTCCGGGATATAGACTGGGGACCGTATTTTATTTATGCATATTTATGAATGTGAAAGAACGGGCAGTGGGCAGAATTTTCCTGAATTAACGAACTGACTTTGCAGATATATTTCTTAGAATATATTTGCGGTAATTTTGTGTATTTTACATTGGATGTAAATTTCAGATATGTCACATGTGCCAGAATCCCCGTGAAGGCAGACAGCAGCACATTCTCCCTGCTTATGCCGCCTCGTCCCATTTCTCACCGCTCACACCCCCATCTTCTCACAAGTAACCCGGGTGGCTGACACGTTACTTGGGTTCCCAGTCGGTGCCAAAACAGCCTCTCAGAGGCCCTCCTTCACCTCTCAGTAACTTGCATTTCTCAGCTCTGCTCTGTGTGTGTGTGTGTGTGTGTGTGTGTGTGTGTGTGTGTGTACGTGCGCGCGCGCGCCGGCGTGCGCCGGGTAGGGGCAGTGTGATGTGAGGAAATCAGTTATATTTGGTGATTGCGATGAAAATTCAACACGGCTAGATGTGTTTTTCCTGCCAATCTGTGTGTGCTGGCCCCGGCTGGTCGCTGCACACACTGCTGGGCTGGTGCGAGATTATTTATTACAGAGCATGTGGGCCACAGAGTGCACTTGGGGTCGCCTCCTCTCTTCCTTCAACATTTCCCTGTGAATTGTCTATTCAGTGCAGTGCAAAATAACAGTTTGCTGGTGCCGCTTTCTCAGCCTGGAGGAGGATTTACTCTTGCCCTACCCAGAGGGACTCCATCAGCAGCATTCAGGCATGGGTCTATTTTATTGAGTTCTGTAAACCAGTGATTAAGACAGTGCTGCTTTTCAAAGCAGACTGGGGGGTCGGGGGGCGGAAAAGCGGTGTGAGTGTGGCAGAAAAAATGCACCACTGCAACCAGCACCAGCATTAGGTCCAAATAGATAAATAAATAAATAAATAGGCGTCCTAGACAGCAACCAGGGAAACAGCACCCGTCCAACCATGTGTGTGTACTTATGAGCATCTTAGATCAGACTATTTTAATACACTAAAAGAGAGAAGAGGATTAAAAAAAAAAAGAAGGGTGAGAGGGCACAAAGCACCATTGGATTGTCTTCTCATGTTTATGGCTGCCTCACATTTATCAAACACTGCTGCACAGACACACCACACTTTGTTGATATTGTCAGTTTTTGCTCAGACAAATTGCTCATGCCTTCCTTGTCTTAGTCTTGGCTGAAAACATTGCTTCAGGGTTCAGATTTATGTTTCTCCCACTACCCTACTGTTTTATTAGGACTTGGTTAGGTTGTAAAATGAAGGGTTTATTTCCTGGACATAGATTAAATACTTAGCATGTCTTTCCTTTCTATGTGCAGGGAAAGAAAGGTGGCAGGGGAAGTAGTGAGAGACTGATTTTGGCTAGGGGGAGTCTGCTCTGCCTGCAAGTAGTTATGACTAGGCAAATACTATAGTCAGTCAAAAGCTTCTTATTTTTAGCTTCATCAGCATTATAGTGGTATTCTGTCACATAAATAATACTAATCAATTTATTCATCTCTTGTATTATTATTCCGTTTCTTGCAGTATGCATTATTTTAGACAAGAAGTCTTGTTTGAACATATTTGCTCTATGTTTTTGTGTTTTAATTCACGGTGTTTTACATTGTCACCAGTATTTTTTACTTTTTCTGGAAAGCAAAATCAATTTTCTGGCTTGTTGGTATGTGGAATGATGAGCCAGTGGTGAGAATCAAGTCAACGGTAAAATGAGTACAAATAAAAACAGAAAACAAAAACAAAAAGCAAAAAAAAGGAGGCTTACTTAATTCTGTTCTATAACATCTGACAGTTTGTCCTCATCAGGTTTTTAGAAAATGAATAGTTAGATTGAAAATAAGCATATACTTCTGACCAAACATTTGTTTCTAACCAAAGTATAAATTGTAATGTAGACTGTTAGCTAACACAATTCAATTCAGTGTTAAGCTACAAGGCATCTTTGCTTATTATTTTGCCCCATCATAGAAAGAGGAAGATCTGGAGTAAGGGCAGGGGATACATTAGAGAAATGAATTTCTTTAAAATGACGAGTGAAAAAGCTTGCCACCTGTAACTAAGTCTTCTCTTGCCAAAAGAGTAGATCCAGCTCAATTGCTAACCATTGCTGAAGCCTTTTCCCTTTCCATGCCTGAGGGGGCACTGCAAAGATGAAGAGTGTCCTGTGCAGCACAGGAAACAATCCTGGAGAGGGCAAAAAAGAAAGATGGGCAAAATATAACACAAACCAGGCATAGAGAGACCTGATTTTGTAGAGAACCTTATTTTTCTGGGGCGGGGGTAGGAGTTGATCTTATATAAAAACACATCCAACATATATACTGGGGCTTTAATATTTTTTGCAATGTAATATTCTGATTAATGACTTGTATTTAGTAAGAAAGATACTCAGATTAAAGTTCCATTGGACATACATCTTACTTTTCTCAGTATGTGTCATGAACCTCACCTTACATTTTTAGAAAGTACATTATAATAATATATGCTTAAATACACCAGTGAATACCTATGCTTTCTAAAAGCATGTCTGTCCAATATTTTACTTCTACGTATAGTAGCTTGTCAAGCTCACTTTTTATGCTGAATGCAATTCTTGGGATACAGTTCACTCACTCTTTCCTCTTTTGATTAACAGAAACTTTGAAAAGTTTCTGAACATAAAAGCCAATGATTATGACTTAAACAAACACCAGACAATTAGTAATTAAGAATATCTCCCTTGCAAATATCAGGAGTTTCTAGACTAATTCTGTATCAAGATATGGAAGCTTACTTTATTGTATTTTCCTGTTTCTATAACTGTTAGAACTCTGGGAACATAATATGACAAAGCTAAGCATCAACTGAGATCACGGGATTCTGTGTCCTCCACTAGAAGATCAGATAAGTGAAAACTATTTGTCTCTCATTTAAATAGTGAGATAATGCCATTTTTCTTAAAGAAAAAAATTACTTAAATCACTTAAAGAGTAAATGGAAGTGTAAAAATGTTGGAAGACATCCTAAGCATGCATTAGAAAGTGGCCTGGAATCAACATCAACTCACAGTCAATTTTGTCTTTAAAATAAGGAGTCTATGAGACACCAATGGTTAGAGACAAGTAAGATTTATTTATTATGAAAGATTTGAAGGTACACTCATAACATTAGACCTTCTGTCATATTGATGGTTTATTTGATTATGCTGACTTGTGATCTATATTTATTGAGAAATAGTCCTCATTTTATTAGACTTTATTAAACCCACTGGCAAAACTACCCATTCTGTACCGGGGGCTGAGTAGGTTGAGGAAGCAGAAAGAAGGAAAACCACAAACCAAAGAAGTAGAATTTGAAGTCAGAAGCTGTGTGTTGAATTGGCAGGTATTGGTCTGGCTACCCTCTTAAGGCAGTGCTAGTACACAATGATTATTAAACTTAAGTTCCCTGAGGGCAAGCCGTAAGCCTTACATATCCTTGCTATTTTCTTATCCTTATTTTAGTAGATGCTTAATAAATCATGTTGGATTGAATAATAGGTATGTCCTAATTAGTTCTGGTGGAGTTAAATGGTCTCTTCTCTTCATAATATGTCAGCACTCATACTTTGTTAAGTCATGTATGTAAAAGCTAATTTTGACATTTTATAAGCTATATTGGTTTATAAAGCTATATTGGTTTTCTATAGTTTCCTATAGAAAAGTATCATATAAATAGTTCTTGACATATATCTTTCAGTGAATTCAGTCTGATCAGTTCTTAACATGCTTGCCTACCCTTTTTTCTTTTCCTTGATTAAAAATACCAGATATTTTATATTAGATTAGATCATAAACTCATTTCATGAAAAAATGAAGGGCATAATTTAAATTTACTGATTTAACCTAAAATATTTAAAAGGACGAGTTCATTGCCAACATTTTATTTGAAAATGTCAAGCATTTTTGGAGTGCAATTCTGTAATATCAAAAAAAGCCATCTTCTGCAAATTCCTTGTGTAAAGAGGTGGGTGAGGATTAACCTAGAGCTGTGGCAGCTGAAGCCCCCTGCTGTGTGATGATGCAAATGGCATCTCTGGCCTAATGCGCTCTGCAGCAGCGGCAAACACACAGGAAGGCAGTCATGTGGTATGAGAGTGAAATGGGAAGGCTTTTCATAGCTTGTAGTGGACATAAAACATCCTTTAGCTTTTTATAACCAGGAATGATCCAGGGTATTTGTAATCACATGAGCTCATGACAAAGCAAAGGAAAGAACATATATTTTGTTTAGAGATTAATAAATAGATCCTGATGAAATTATCAACATTTTCACCAAATGAATGGTAAACACTTTATTTTCTTGAAGACTATTAGGAACATGGGTCAGTTTAATGAAGATGAATAGCAAAGTTAAAATGGAATTTCTATGCAGTTTTTTACATGTGCCCCAATAAGTATTGGGCTGGGAAATATTTTGTTATCCTTCTCTTCCTTTACTGAGTAAGGAGTCAAGTCTCTTGGTGTCATTAGAGTTTTTTGCATGAGAATACAGTAGTTTTAAAAGAAATCGGAATTAACTGTTCAGTGTATGTTCAGAGAGCTTATTTAGTTCCATTAAGTGGAATTTGTGTTATAACACATCAGTAGAGAATGTTTCTTCTCTGAACAATATTATTTATCACATGTAGTTTCCTTAAAAAGAGTAGAAGACCTACTGTTATGTACAGCATACCATGAAAGCCTATCAGATAATAGTAACTAATGTAGTTTTGTGTATTTTGAATCGATTTGCCACAGAACAAAATAATTGAACATATTATACATACTGATTTTTATTCAAGGAATGAGCCCAGTTGGTCCTGTTAATATGTTCCATATATTTTCTTAAACAGATACAAAATAGTTTTCATCTTGGAAGTATGTAATCTACTTGAAAATTAAGGAATAAATATTCTTCTTAATTAGTAATCAGTTAAATATTAATGCTAAAATCAAAGATATAATTATTAAGGAAGGAAATATTCCTGTTTCTTTTTATATATGCATATATACACATTTAAAGTATATCACCATTTTTAAGATTATTTTTAAGACTGAAGGACATCTCTATCAATTTTATAAGTAATCAGAATTTGGGGTTTTCAGGGATGCAGTGTAAGGAAAAAGGTAAGAATTGGTTTTGTTTGCACTCATTATTTTCTTTTACCCTTTTAACTAAGGTGAGGAAATACATTGTTCTAATAAATTTTCTTAGGCTGCAAAAATGATTCACTTTTTCACTTAAAAACATAGACAACGTTTACAATTTCTAAAATTGCAATAGAGTTGAGCATTTATTCTGGATTTTCTTTTGTGCTTATGAAACTGAGTGACAAGAAGCTATTATAACTTAAAGAGATACAGAGCTAAAGTTGTAAGATCTGCCACAGAGAGAGCTGGCCATTAATTATTCACATTATATTTCAGAGGTCTTTGAAGTAAATATTAAAACAGGCATTATTCAACTTTGGGGATAACTCTTTCTGAGTCAGCAAATAGTTTTCACTTGGATATTTAAATTCTCTTTCAACCATTTCAGCGCTGAGGAGGAAGTCCCTCTCTAGCCATAATGAAAGAGTAGACTGGGGGCTAGATACTGACGTCATTAGGGATTACTTAGAAAATAAAAATAAGCATTCTTTTGCTTTGAGTAACATAAAATCTCAAAGCTAAGTGTGACCAAATAGTGCAAGTAATTTCACATTATAAGGAAAAAAAGGTCAAATTGAGTCCCTAATAAGTTTATATATGTTATGATGGCTAATTTTATGGTAAGCATGCTTTGCTTCTCTAAAGTCGCCTTTGGGAACAGAGTGAGAAAAGCACCTTTCCTGACAAGGATGTGCTGCCGACTGCTAAGTGTATAGCTGTTATATTGATTTGGTATAATTTATAAAGCCAATTAATTTGTTCTTGTAAAGAAATGTATGTTTTTAGCTTCTAAAATGCAGGTGCCTTCCATAATGCTTATTTAAACATGGAGACCTTAAGTTTGTAGTGTGTAAAATATGTCTTTATTTTCTTAATAAATTTGTATTTTACATTAGTTTCTCCCATATCCCCTGTGGAGGAAAATGTCCCTGACACCTATTCCTTCAGTTCATTCTCATACCTTATATGTCCTCTGCTTTTCAATCTGAAGTTGTAGACTTAGACTGAAATGAGAGATAATGTATTACTAATTAGAATATTTATATTTAAAAGCAAATAAAAATATACAATAAGGTTCTTATTTAATTGCCATTTCTTTACTGCTCTCTATTTTATGTGCTGCAGTCTTACTAGTAACTCAGCTTCCTTCACACTCTCCAGGAATATATCTCCCCATTCCCTGACCATGTTACTGACTGGAAAGACCCATTAAAAAATTAATAGGAAGTGAAGAATAGTTGAAGAAGGGGAATTTTGCTAGAGGATATGTACTGAATTTGTGCAGATCGATTGTTTTTCCTTTTGACCCCCAAGGGGCACACCCCAATGTTTTAGCAAGAATAAAACATGTACAATGTGTGTTTAGTTGTTACTGTTTTTGTTATTATTGCATTTTTTGGAGTTCCACCTCCTTAGTCTCTTAATAAAAATGACAAAAAGAGGAGAAAAGGAATGTGAGTCAGCCAGCCAAACTCGCTGAGAAAACGGCTGGCAAAGCTGACTAAATTAGCATATGCTAGGCTGAGTATTTCCCTCTGTTGTTACATAATCCCTTTCTAATAGGAAATTAGTTCTCAAACTTAACCCTTTCAGGAGGCTTGGAATTCTCCCACTGATATATTTTTATTTTGCTTCATTTATTTTCTCATGAATTGTGTAAATCATCTATTGAAGGGCTTTTATGTCAAGTTCTTTTTTTCCTTCTTCAGTCTTTCTGTATACAAATGTTCCATTCTGTGTCCAACTTCAGGATTCAAGAATCAACTTTTCTATAGCTTTCACTGAGAGGATCTAATTAGCATTTTAGTCTCCCTTTACTCACGTGCAGCTTTCTTTTGAAAATGTATTAGTTCTATGAGGTTCCCCTAAGGATTCATAATACTCTAGTTTGTTACATGTACTGTGATATTCAGTGTGCCTTAATTATGCACGTGTCCTCATTTCCAAGCCTTTTCAGGGATCATGTGGGATAGAACAGGGGTCTGGCTGTAAGTTCACTGTCATGTATTAATGTGTAGGTGGTATTCAGAGAAGGATGTTTCTAAAGGCAATTATATATCTATGACTCCAATATAGCAAGCAGTTACTCACATTCTACACTTACTAGTTACCCTGCCAAGGCAGAATTAAATTCACCATTGTGATACATAATACAGTATCTGTTATTTCTAAATAACAGATTTCTAAATAACAGATACTGCTCTGGGAATGAAATAAAATAATGAGTGAAAATGTGTATTCCTTACCCTGAATGGGGATTGTTCCTTTCACTCTCCCAAACAAAATGAAGAATCAGAATTTGTTCCGATGTCAATACTCTATTCCCTAACTGGCCCAATAACACACTTTGCTATAGTGAGATCTTGAAGTTTTGCTGGTTGTTATATGAGGCTACAGATTTTTAGGTAGTATTAATTGCCTAAAATCTTCATGAACTGCCAAATGTCAGTGCATTGCCAAATTTTAGACATTATATTCAGGTTTTGATTTGGATACAATTTGAACTGTGAAAGTATAGAGGAGTATTGAACTTAACTGAGAGGGAAAGAGAGAAAAAAAATCTTTTTATTTTAAACACTTCATATGTAAAAGAATTGCTATAAGAATTGGCTTGTTTAGTACATGTTGTCATTTATAAGGAGGATATTTTGCTATGTTAATGAATTTGAGAGTGCATTCATATTAATTGTATCCTTTGACTTACATGTATTCCTCTGTAACTTATGTAATAAGAAAATTTTGGTTTAATTTTTAAATAAAACTCATGGTTTTTTCTTTTATTTATGGCTACAGCAATAAAAAACATTTTATAAATTGATATAATAACTATTTAAAACAATTTTTGTTTTATCATTTTACACAATTGCATCATTTTGGAACCTATGTTATTATTAGTGCTTAAAACATTTTTTCAGTGCTTGGAACCAATAGGTTTTTTGACCAGAAACCGGTCTGTTTGTTTTAGTAGACAAAAGAATGACGTCTGCCCTTTATTGATTATTTTCAGCATTTATGTCTTAGTTCATGAGAGAACTAAGCATTTTATCTATTCTATGATCTACATAACCCTTTCATATATTTTTATTATAGTATTTTTAAGGTTATGTATTTCTCTATCTGTCTGCTCTAATAGACTATAAGCCCTTGGAGTGCAGGGTCCTAGTCTTCCTTTTATATCAATTGCCTACTCAACTGTCTGTGTCTTTTTATAACGTTTTCATTCCACTGATTGATTCGTTTTATTACAATACATTTAATCTTGACACAGCTCTTTAATTGGATCCAGATAATATTTAAGTATTTATGTTATAACTGCCAAAATGCCAATACAGTATTCTAAATAGAATAAATATTTGCAGTGACTTTTCATTTCTATGTAATATATAGGGAGAAGACAAAAATGGATCCCAAGAAACAAACAAAAAAATCAAAATAATGACATACTTCAGAAAAATGTGGATTCATTGCTTTGTCAGAACAGTCAGTTCAAATTTGTACTGTAAACATTTGTCTCAAAGCTTTGACTCTTTGAATCTGATTTCTTTTGAGTATCATGGCCCCTTATCTTTTTCCTGCTTTCTAAAGATTTTATCTCTACCTCCAAAAATATTTCTTATTATGACTTTGGTTAAGTATGAAGCCACATCACCTTATTCTTCTACTTGGAGTAGTTAGCATCCCTGGATAAATGTATAAACAAAGAAGAAGTGCAAGCTGACCTTGATCTGCCAGATTATGAGTATAGACTGACCTGCTTTTGTTATTGCCAAGCTACAGAGTAGAGAGAGCTTCTCTGATTAGTCCCTGAAGTAGGGATCAGGGTACATTCTTCTCAGTTAACTGGGAGAGATTCTGTGGATTTTATTTACAAGGCCTTTTAAAAACATTCTAAATATTGGTCTGTTTGTTTTTTTAATAATGCTTAGTTATTTATACTTCTGCAATTTAGGACACACGTTTGCTATGGTTGAATTTGATTTATTTCATCTTTTGCATTTGAAAGACAGAGGGAGGTAGGATGGGAATATTAACTGCTTTTGAAGAGAATTTAAATATAGTTACTGGGAGCTGAACACCAAGGGAGGACTCTACGATTTGTAGTGCCTATACACATAAAGTGTTTTAAGTATGCTTTTCCTAAAATGTCTCAGTGAAATGTAGCTTTTCTTAAAAGTCATATAGTTTTTCTTCACATTTAAAAAATCAATTTCCCTGATGTCTTTTAGATTTTTGACTGTTTTGACTCAGCACTTGAAAAGATATTATTAAGTAAGGTTTACCTGATGCCAGGTGCTGAAATCACTCTCTCATCCTCATGGAGAAATATACATTCAATAAATAAATGTCCAAGGTAGATTGAACTAGCTCAATTTATTAAGGGTTATTGCCAGTCTATAGATTTGATATCAAGAATTATATTCTCCCCCATAGCTTCTATTAGTACTTGGTCTTGCTTTATGTTAAAACGTATCTCTACGATGTGATAGCTGCAGAAGAATTACTTTCTTCTCTACTGTCGCTTCAAGTTGGCCCTTGCTGATTGACTCTCCAAAAACTAGTGAATAAACCGGAAGGTAATTTGGGAAGCAGTTTTCGTTGACTATTTCACTGTTTTGATGAAAAATTATTTGAATATATCACTGAATTTCATTTATTTTCTTGAACATATTCCTATAAATCTATGGTTGGGTATGACATTTTAATTTTTTATGTCTAACCACATAATATATGCAACATTGGAAAAGTGAGGAAGAGCTATACCTTCCTATTTCTCAACACTTTTAGTCATAATGATCCACTTAGAAATTGAATTTTAGTTTAATGTAAGAAGGAAGGACCTTTATCTCTTACCTCAAATGCTAAAGCATATCAAAACAACATTCTTGTCCAGAGTTGCTAAGTTAAAAACAATATATATAATATTCATCCAAAGAATATTGTATTAAGAACACTGTCTTTATATAATAGAAAGATGTGATGCTAACTAGCATGAAAAAGAAGTTGTATGTTTAATAACATTTATAAGCATACTTTTAAAGATTAAGTAAAATTTATAGAGCATAGTTTCATGTCCACTGGCTCGCTTCTTTTTGTAAATTAACATAGATATTCTATGGATGAGGTAAGACTAATGGTGTTGTAAAACTTCAATTCTCCATACTATTTCACTTCCACAAAATAGCTAAGATGAAGGTATTGCTAGAGAGATAAGAAGTTCCTAGTTTTTTAAAGGTCTGATGGAGGTCACTAAATTCATATTTACTTTAAATTTTATCTCACTTTAACCAATTTTATTGATTGTAAAGTATAAACTATCAACAAAGCAGAACATATTATCCCTGAAGGATGCAACCTCATAAGAGTACATGTTGTAATAAAAAAAATATATTTGATGGGTATGGACAGAATGGGGAGACTAATCTTTTTATCATATAATGATGGTCTTATTATAAGGTAAAAGTAAACCTCATCAGGCATTAGGGATATTTCCTCCTAAGATCCTCTCATCACCTAGCTGTACCATGATGAAGCATAGGAGTGGGCTGGTGATAGAGGAATGGGGCAATAAGGATATCTCTGATCATTGGGTGGAATATAAGCAGGAGACAGCCTATCTGCAGTGAATGTGGAAGTGATAGTGAGGTTGGCATGGTGGGTGTTCTTTATTTTGTAGTGGGAGTTCTTTATTCTGTAGAGGGAGGAGATATTTTTTTGGGCTAATGAAGTCTTTGATTTTGGAAGTGCCTTGCAGCAGCAAGACGTAATGGTGGAAATCAAGAGACCTATGTTCTCATCCAAGCCATGCCACTGTCTTAGAGGCCTTGAGCAGGTTACTCTTCTTGCAGCTTAGTTTCTTCCTCTGTAGACTGAGAGATTGGAACCGCATCCATTCTTTGGCGATGTGTTGTAGAGGGAACTTATGGATGATTGCAAACTGTAGAAATAGCGTTTTTCTTTTTTCTTTCCACCTAAACATGTTTTATAACACAGTCAGTATAACATTAACTGTGTGCTCTTAAAATAACATTTACTAAATTTAATTTTTTACATCCATCCCATGCATTATTCAGTGCTTAAAGTTTTTACATATGTAAACAGATTTTTATTCTGATATATGTGTCTGTATAAATTTCAAAGCTATTCTTTCTCTGTCAATGAGCTTTATAAATTAATTTTGTAGCCATCAGCCTGAATTTGGGCCGTATATACTTTGCTTATGAAATTACATCCTTATATCAACTCTGAAAATTAGGAAACTGTTGCTATGTTAGTCATTTTTATTATTATGAAGTGGACTGGACTAGGTTTTTCAATTTTGAGTTCATGCTGATTTTTCTGTACATTTAATGTGTGTGTAAAAATTTCTATGATCATTTTATTCTTCCTAGCCTTTAGTTTTCTTAAGCATAACTTATTCATTCATTGATTATTTTTTTTAACAAATAACCTATTTGAAGTCAGTGTTATAAATGCTGGATATACAAATGAACAAAATGGAAATGATCTCTACCCTTAGGGAGTTTAGAGTCTAGTGGTGGTCATATAATATATAAGTCAAAATACATATGCCTTAATTATTTTTTTCTGAATTAAAAATAAAAATTTAATTTTTGTAGTAATATCTTTTCAACAGCAAGAGAATGTGGATATATCAATGAGGATGTGAAATCACTGATTTAACAATAATGCTATAAACCTCACTGGGCTTTTAACATTTTTTATTTAAGCTTAGATTAAAAAGCTCTCATTTCCTCCAGTCGTTTGTCCTGAAAACATTCTCAGTATGATGCCAGTTTCTTTTTTTTTAAAATACAACTTGAAAGAAGCTGACAAGTGAACAAGAAATATTCAAGCATGCTATATTCTAACTGATTTGTTCGAGAGGATGATTCATTTAATTTCATAAAGGCTCAGTGGGCCAGAACAGTAGATGACCAGGTCAGCAGAGGGAATGTAGGGGAGAAGAGCTCTGTGAGAAGGATCTATGTAACAAGCAACAATATTTAGTTTTTTAGAGCTAGAGTTCTGCTTGAGCAATTCTGATGTTACCAGCGACAGTCATTTAAAGAGCTGCTGATGCCTCAGGGAAAACATTTTTAAAGTGTCCTATCTAGGAACAATGTTACTTGTACTGTGTCATATATATTAAAACTCCATCCCTTGCTTATATTACAATACATTGTGCCTGATTAAAACCTGTACTACTATAATAGGGCTTTTTGAGAAGGCCGATTAAATGTTCTTGAAACCTTTCTTCCTGCTCAGTATGCTCTGAATATGATTGAAATATTAACCACTTGGTAAACAATGCTGAAGAATAGATGGGGAAACCATTTAAGAACTTTAAAAATAAAATGAATTTTATATATAATTATTTAAAACATTATAGAGAAGATACAGCATCACATGAACAGGCTAAAATATTCTGGGCATCATTACATTACTTCTTTTAGTATTTAACTTTGATGATCGCAAGGTGGAAATGATGTCATATTTCTAACAGACTGTATGGTATTTTTGAATATTATTATTTATTGAAGTGATATCCCTGGAATACATGATATACATGTTGTAGTAGATAATGTAATTCTGCTCAAATTTTTTTGATATATAATTTTAAAATCATAATGGTGGTGGTTGAGCATATATATTCTGTGTAGAGATTTGTGTGTTTGGATTACATATAACAGTACAATGCAGTTTAAAAAATTTCAGCTTACCCATTAACTTGAATTTTAATTTCTTTTTATTTTAAAAGAAACTTTAAAGCAATTCAAGTAAATGCTGTGTTGCAGGTGATAATTTGCTAGAGTGTAGTTTTATACTAAATGATTTATTTTGAAAATATATTCAGTTTTCCAAAGTCAGAGATGCATACGTATTTGGAAACTTTTATAGAGGGAACTAGGTGGTGCTGTTCTGTCATCTTTGTGTCTTAGTGGTTTCTTTGCTCCTGTTATGTTCATAAAACACTTTCATACAATAAGTACATTAGGTAAGGTACAGCTTATGCTTCCGAGTGGCATTATTTTTATTAACCTACTAAGTTTATATTGATTTTGTATCTTTGTTTTCAGCACAATTTTTTTGTGCAACAGATAAAACTTTCTTCCTAAGCAGCAAAATGTATCACAATTTACTACTTACCTCATTTCTTTAGCACTTAAAATAATATATTAAATTCTGAAATCTTTAAATTTTTATGTTACTATGTCTTTTTAAAACCTTGTGTTTGGCTTTTTATTTGACAAAACTTTTATTATTATTTGAGTCAGAATTTGAAATGGTAACATTTTTATACAGTTTGAGTGGATTTAATATAAAATGCCACAAATACCTAAGCTCAAGAAAAACACTTATTTATAATGATTATTTGCAATATTACAAATTGTATTAAATCTTTAAACAAAAGAAGAGAGAAACCTATCTCTTGAAAGGAAATTCTGTTTGTCTAATTTACTTCTCTGTCAAGAAAAGTGACCTCAATTAGTCTGTCTGTTATTCTTTTCATGTTTCAGGATGTCATTAAGATAATTGTGCCTTCCCATAGTCTTGGTAGTACCTGATAGTCTGAAGTAAAACACTTATTTAAACCTAAAAAAATAAAGAACAAAGTTACTCCACTCTACCTATATTTAGTAAACTGGTATCTCTGAGGTATGTTTTCTTGGTAAAAACTATAGCTTCTTTCAGATACCTTTACATTTTGGGAATGTAGATAAGAGAAAACTTAAAAAGAATTGTAATTTTTTCTATCAAAAATCGTCCTGTGTTCTATATAAACAATTCTATGTTTCTTAATGATTTTGCAGTATCATTGTGAAGAGTATATCATATAATTTATTCTTTAATGAAAACCTGGATATAAAATAACGAAAAGCTACTTAAAGAGTTCTACCCATGTGCCTCCTTGTAGAATTGCAATTCTGCATATATATCATTTTGAGTGGAGAAAAATAATTCGTGTCCCTTATTTCTGATATAATAAATCCACCTTGCTGCTATTTAGATCATAAAACCTTTAAGTTTTACCTTAATAGAAAAGTGAATGTTATATAGAAAACTCTTTGTGTTTTCTGTTATCTTCCAAGTCTTTTATCTGTGGAAGACAGAATCAATACAAATTTCAGAATGGTTCCACAGGATATCATCTTACAGTGCAGAGAGATAATCTCAGAGATGAACATCTTCTAGACTAATAAACGTAAGTGAAAGTATTGCTAGACTTCTGTGCTCATGTCTGGCCTCCCCAAATAAAATAAAAGTCATGAGTTTAGAATGGGGAATTGCATAAGGGAATTAGTATTTTTTATTCCTAAGATGTGCCTTCATTTTCTACTAAATGAAAATTTTCTGGAATGGATTAGGTAACTCCTGTTTTTTTATTGCCATAGCCTTAAAATGTGAAGAAACCTAATGGTAAATAGATTTTTTAAATTAAGATTATATAAAAAGTATTATGTTTTGACTGATAATTATTTGCATGAAAGAATACTTTTTAGCTTTTAGATGCTATAGAGTTGTGAGTAAAGCTTGGACTAGACAAAGAAATTATGAAAGGTATTCATAGATTTTCCATGTCTACATGCTTAAAACTACGTGTTTATAATAAAGATTTGATTCCCTCTTTGAAACTTGACATTTTGGCAGAAATGCTAACAAGAAATTATTCAACTTTGATATATTAAGTACCAGATTTACCTAGTTAAATAAGACTTATCATCAGGACCAATGATTTTCTGGTGGCCTATTTTTAAAGTACACTAAATAAAGCATGATATTTGGTGGAAAAAATCTAAGTCAAAAACAAATACATTTCAAAATTATTTTTTCTTCAAAAGTATAGTAAGCCTATTTGTTATTTTATTTCATTTCTTAAGTATCAAAATTACAGGAAAAAAACCTTATATTTGGTGATAATCTGGTGATTACTTATTGTTGTAGAGGTAAAATGAGGCAGGAAGGCACGAAACACATCTCTAGAAGTAAGTTTCTGCTTGGACTGAGGCTCTAGAATTCACATCAATATGCTCTATACATTTTTTTTACAATATTTTATGGTCATTGTTTCTTGGAGAGCTTTCATTAGAATGAAGAGGCTCTCTTCACAATTATTTTTGTTGAAAATGAATCCCAGGCAATAGAGCAAAGCCATTAACTATTAGTAATCAATGGCAGCAAACAGATCACTCTAGCATGTCATCTTATCTTGGAAACTTTGGAAACTTTCACCTTTGGAAACTTCTATAGAGGTTTCCTTTCATCTTGCCATGTTTTATCAATGATCAAAGATTTATATCTCGTGGATCTAAAGGTGTTTTTACTTTAAAAGATAGACTAAACAAAAAATAAACCCCAGAAGCAATAATAAGTAAGGGATTTCTGGATTTCTTTTGAGATCAAAGTCAGATAGCAAAATAGGTAAAAATGCCAGAAAAAGGAATGATGGTAATTAAGAGAATAAAAGCAATAGTGCAATGAAGAGGATGGATATAGATCTTTTGTGCTTTTAAGTATATCCTTCTTTATTACACTGATAGAAAATAGAATCTCCAAAGAAGGACTGACCTAGAATTATAGCTGATATGAGCAAATGAAAGTTTGATGGACCAAATGGATACTGATATCATCCATACATGGTGAGAGAGTTTTGAATAGAACTAAATAAGAATTTAGTATTGTATTTGGTGCAGCATGTCCTCAACTAATTGTAGAGGAAGACCACTGATCATGAAGAAGATTAATGCCATTTAGGTAGGTTTAAATAATATTAACCACATATGATCAAAAATACAATGATAACCTTTGGAGAAAATATTTCCACAGACTTAATATACTGTCATGTACAACTTATATCAAACTGAGAACTTTCTGAATATATCTTCCCTGGTTGGCTTTGATGATGTTAAGATTTAACTTGTCTTAAAATTAGTACTCTAGTCTCTCTATATTGGCATTAATATGCATGGAAGTGATGGGATGCAATAATTAGCACATGCTTGTGTTTTGTAGGTCAATCTAGGAGAAGTTCATCTTATTATGGCTTTGCAGTTTACAAATTGTCAAGTTTTCAAAAAGTATCTTATTGTTAGCTACATATATTCAGATATAAAAGTGGGAAAAACACCACAAAAGAACAGTTCTTAAAAACAGCAATAGCTTCACCACCGATTTGTTTTCAATAGCTATTGACTTCAACAGGAAACAAAACTTACAAAAGCAGTTTGTACATTTAATTCTTAATGTGTCAATCAGCAGGTGTTTCAAAGGGAACATTGCTTACTTGAAACTAAAATCTTTAAATCTGGAGAGAACTTGACATTTTGGGAAGCTACCTTCCTTATCTGAAAGACTTTTGAAAGAGAATAAAGGCACTTGTGAAAAAGTTTGTCTTCTCATTTCACATAAACAAACAAAATATATAGTGTAAATTGAGATGCATGGCAAATATTTAGAAATGGAAAAGGTATATTTGCTAACCTAAACGTCAAGAAATTAATCTAAATGTCCTAATAATCTTAAGTAGTCCCCTCGACATTATCTAAGATATTAGTGTCACTATCAGGAATTATATGTTGTTGTCTTGCTAACTTCTGTGTATTTTCTGCCTTTTCCCTACTAGCTGGTAAGCTCTGTGTGAGTGCAGAGATACCATTTACTGTTTTAATCTTCTACTTTTAGAATATTGTGTGGCACATAGTTGTTCAAAAAGTTTTTGTTGCCTGAATGAATATAATGCTCTTGACTTATTTTTAAATAAAAGATTCTTTACTTTTTGAGTAACTTCCTATAGTGAACAGAAATCAAATTAACACTAGTATTTAAAATACACTTAATTAACATTAGTTATAATTGAACAGAGTTCTTTATGTCTTTTCTTAGATATATCATGCCCCATTTTGATTATATATCATTTGTTATGTGAGAACATTTGTAATTGTGTTTATGTGTTTATGGCATAAGACTTAAAGCACCATGCTGCTGTTGCTCTTTTAAAACAATAAAAGGGAAAATAGAGCAGAGAGTTTACTTGCTGGATGCCATAGAACACTTTTGAAAGCATTAATGTATTTCCTACATTAGATGTTTGTTATTGCTAGCAGTTCAGGGTGGGTTTGTGTGTGTGTGTGTATGCGTGTGTGTTCTTTATATCAGAAATTTGTCTGAAGTCATGCTATTGTAACTGAATTATATGAAAACAATAAAACTAAAGATCATAATAGGCCATAGGGAAAATTTCACATAAGAAATATGTTTTAGCAAAATTGGATGTAAGTTTAAAATAAGCTCTACTGCACTTTAGATTTAAACATGATCTCATTTCAACCCTATTTAAATCTTATTTTGGAGGCAGCATAGTGTAAATGGAAAGTACAAGGGATAGGGCATCAAGAATTAAAGTTCTGATTATGCCTGTGCCATTGGCTCTCTCCATCACCCGGGGAAACAGCTCATCTCTCTAGAGGTCAGTTACTCAGAGGGTGTTAGGCTTGGATCATCTCCAAGGTCCCTTTTCAACTTGAAGACTGACTCCAATTCAGCAGATGAAATTAAATAAATGGATATGCTTTGCAAAGGTTAGAATGTGATTATGTCTTTGTCGTTAAATGAAAAAGTTTTAATCAGACAAAAGTGTTATAAAATGATGAAATATATTATTAATAGTAGTGTTTAAAAATTCTGATGCAAAATTTCATGTGTTTTAAAATTTTTATGTGTATATATTAATGTATAATTGGTCTATTGGTGGATTTATTGACATATAAGTATATAAATCAATAAATCTTATTTTTACATGATTCCATTTGTCTTAAAAATGTGTGTGCCTGTGTAGACACTTTATTACATTTCTGACTTTTTAGCCTATTCTCTATAAAGAGAGCCATGAATAACTAGAAGAGATATTTTTGAAGGAATTTTCATTTTGTAAAACACTTCTAAGAAAAATCTTAAATTATTAGAGATTATCACCCTTAAGTGAGGGAGAAATGGGGATTCCAGGAAGACTTCAATAAATGAAGATTATTTTATAGTACGTGCCATGAACAATGGTATTTATATTCATTAAGGTTCAAAACAAAGATATTGTTCATAAACTACTCTAAGAATACTTTAGATTTTTATTCAGAAATAATTTTCAGACAGGACTCCTAGACTTTAAAATGGGATTTCGTGAAATGCTTTCTTGGTGTTTAAAAGGATAGATTAATTTTTTCATCTTTTCATCTTTGGAATATTTAAAAGTGTGCCATCTTCAAGATGAAGTAAGAGAACTGAAGGGCCTCAAATCATGAGATAGCACCTCATGAAACCAGTTTGCACAATTTGTAACTAATCCAAAATTTTACTTTTGTCAAATAGAATTTGTTGTTAAGAAAGCCAAATGCTTATTATTTCCTGTGTAAGTATCATTAAATAAAGGTTTTATTGATTAATTTAGAGTGGATTTCATGATAACCCTAATCATAATCATACAAAGAGTTAAATTCCCTTCATTATGGAGCAAGGCAAATGCAGAGTGTTTATAGGCGATCTAGAAGGTCAGTCCTCAGACTAATTCGCCGACAGCCCCAGATGCCTGGCTAAGCTGCCAGCACAGTTGCTTTCCCAGTCTGCCAGAAAGTCAGCTGCAGCTGCGGGGAACATTTTTTTTTTTCTTTCCTACCCATTCCTAAGCCTGTGGATTTTACAATTGCCACGGAAAGAACAGAATTAGAAAATGTAATTCAGGGTGATGATCACCTCACTTACCCTATTAATGGGTTTCAAAGTAATTTATTATGAACAGGAAAATATAAACAGATAAGAGATTTTGCACATGTGCCTGTTCTCAATCCATTTAGTCACATTTTGGAAAGTAATCTGGTGAGATTGCCTTCCAGTTTCAGATTCTATCTTACTCATTTTTTTGAATTCTTATAATAATAATAATAATAATAGCTACCATTTCATGTTGTACTGTTATCTGCAGTTGGAAAACCATACCCACAGGTTACTGGTGTAGAGGGAGCTAGTATGGTGTGGTTTTGAAATCAAACCATGACGTCTGATCTTTCCTGTGCTGTGTGTAACTTTGAACAAGAGATTTTACTTCTCTGAGCTTAAGGTATTTCACCTGAAAAATGATAATTGTGATGTAAATTTCAAAGGCTATGGGGAGGGCCAATTATTTAATATAGTAAAAGGCCCCCTATCATGTCCAGAAAATTATGGGCCCTCAGTAAATTATAGAGATATTGTGAGAGAAAATAAGAAAAATGATAAATTCAATATTTGTATTAGGTCTTCAGAATTCTGGATGCACATTGCTCAGTGGTACTTTTGAAAAATTACCTATTGGATACAATGAACACTATTGAGGTAACAGATATATTAAAAGCCTAGACTTCTCCACTATGCAATTCATCATGTAACAAAAACCCCTTTGTACCCCTTAAACCTATTTAAATAAAAATTTAAAAAATAAAAAGCTTTTTAATAACATATGATAGGACTTTGTTTAAAAAAGGCAATCAAATGTAAAAGATTGGAGAATCTGAGAATAAAAGTAGAACATTTTTAAAGGATTAACATTATATTCTGGGCTGGAATGCCAAAGAAGAGACATAGAAGGGAGAAAAGAAATGAATCTTAATGTAGTATATTACTGTTTATAAATCTATAAATAAGGATTGGAAGAGAAGTGGCCATAAAGCTACATTACTTCATTATTTGCATTTTAGATACCTTATGGCTATGAAGACAACTTGAAGAGCACTTCTGTATTTGAGCACAGGCATCTTCCACTTGCTTATTTTTCTCATGCTCCCTTCATTTCCTTCCCTTTCCTCCTCCTCCCTTCCTCTCTCTTCCCTCCCATCATCCCTCTCTCCCTTCCTTCCTTCTGTTCTGTCTTCTTTAAACATAAATCAGAATATACTGCAGTCTTTTACTGTGTTGAAAAAGTATTAAATATATTCCTGGAAAGAGTTATCTTATTTTTGTATAGATTGGATCTCAGAAACTAAATGAAATCAAATACCAACAACATAGCCAAAAAATGTACTATTCAAATGAGAACTGTTGCCAAGGTCTATGGGGTGATCACATTCTCTTGCTTTTCTGGTTTCAAGTACAATTACATTATAGTGAAAGGCACTTATTTTAGGCAGCAAACAAAACCCAGCTTGTATTGTCTTCACATTCCTGTTTTAAGTGAGGTTCACAGAAAACCCACAACTTTTAAACTGTGTCATTTAAATAATCTAATCAAGTTTTAAAATGGCCAGGCTGGTATTTTGTAGCTGACAAGATATGTACACGTCTGGGATACCAACATTTGATATCTCCCCTCTCTCATGACTTTTGAAGAGTGTGGATTTGTTTGTCCTTCTAATTTCACCCTAGTAGGACACTTTCCCAGTGAGAAAATTACTCATTTTAGGATTCATCATTGTCAAGGTCATAGAATATGCACACTGGCCTATTTTTTTTTACTAAATGAAATATTCATTTGTGTTTCTAGATGTAGATATAAAATGGACTCCCTTTTTAGTATTTCAAAATTAATATGTCTACAAATTTTTTAAAAGTGTTATAAACACATATAACTATTTTTTGTGATGATTTATGTAGGTAGTCTGTATCAACATGAACTACGTATCTGGATATAAGTCTAAAAATCCAAGATAGGTATTTCTACAAAGCACATAAACTAATAGTATATCTAGGTTTTTATTAGTAATATATACAAACATAATACTTTTAACTGAGTGAATATTATAGAGAAGACAAATAGGTGTGTGTTTACACAAAGGAAGGAATTAGGATTTGGGGAATGTTACTTTTTTATATGTGAGCACCTTATATACATATAATATAAAATATCTTTATTCTTTCAAAGAATTCTTTAGGATTTGAGCTGGGATTTTAAAAATAATACTAGTCTGGAGATATGAAATTAATTCCTTAATAGACAATACAAAATTACTTTTCTCTGCTAAAAATGAAATTGATTAATTGTATACTATGAAAAGTGTATCGAACACTGAAATATGAAATGGTAATATATTTTACTGAAATATAAATTAAAAACTAAAAACAATACACTTTTAAAAAATGTTGTAACCTTAGTTAAGTAGGCTTTTTATCGTACCCCTTTTGAAATGGGATATTCACATTTCCGTATATCCTATTTGAATATTAAAACCTTGATATTTTATTCTGCTATATATCATTTTTGTGCCATGAGTGAAAGACCACTAAAACAGATAGATATTAAATTGTTTTTCATCAGTTTCTTAGTTTGCACCAAATACTTTGGAATCTCGGCTTCTAATCTGTGTAATGCTAAAAATAAATCCCAATAAAGTCAGTTTGTTTCTTCTCCTAGAGGTTTCCTATGTACATCTTTTATTTTAAAATGAAAATACAGATTTTGTTACTCCTGTGTAGTAGTTTGGAATTTTACTATTATGTCTGGAATTCCAAAGAAGTCCATTTTTAATAAAACAAATTTTATGAGAAATCCAATGGATATCTTTTAAGAGAGGGCTGATGAAATAATACCTGCACATTGCAGGAAAAGCTTTTTTCTGTTCAAAGTCCTTAGAGGTGTCAGAAATCATTGTCTACCTCCCCTTTCTTTCTGCCTAGAGCCAAGCAGAGAATTAGGAAAGGAAGAGAAGTGCTCTACACACAATGGCCTTCAGTGAATATTATTGATGACTAGACACCTGCTAGGATGTAAAGGCATTTAATCCATATTATTTTCCCTTTTAACTTGTCAACTCAGACATGGCCGCCAAAAGAATTTTCTGTCAAACATTAGCTTTTGCATTGCATTACAATTTTTATTTTTCATTCTTGCAAGTTCAATATACAACACGAGTGGGGCTTTAAATAATACAAATGTTTTTAACTGTATGAAGATGAACTGGAAAAAATATACTGTCTGAATATCAAAACATTCAGAGAGTGAGATATACATATGTGCAAATTATCAACTTCAAAATATTATTTTTATAGCTAAAAATGCCTAGTATATTAAATCATTTTGGACCTTCTCTCTTTTCAAATGCTTGAATCATTGTGGTTAATCATCACCTGTTACTAATGCAACACTAAGAATTTATTTTGTTTGTATTTATTTTGAAGGATCTTTTAAAAGGAAATGAATACTATTTCTTTTCCAGAGAACATACTGAATCACATATTTTCAAGCGGTGGAGACAGTGAGTCCCTCCAGTGCAGAAATCTTTATGTCTCCCGTGCCTAGGTCAGACTCTTTAATACATGGTAGGCTTCCAGCGTTATAACCTGAGAAATCAGTTCACTTGGACATGTTAGAACACGGTTTTTAATCTATTTTTCTATCTATGATAGGAATGTAAACATTATATTAGTTAACCTTTGACATTACATCAACATAGCATATCCAGGATCTTGGGGAAATGATTTGTGACACATTTAAGCTTTAAAGGAAACTGGAAAATTCTTTTTATCACTTTTGATGGAAACCTTTCTATAATGTATTATGCCTTCTTTGGTGGAAAATGCTAAAAATAATTTAAGCTTTTCTCAGTGTCTCAGCAACATATTGTCTGATATCTGCTACACTAGAAAACAGGGTTCTGCAAATGCTTTTGAGCTTTTCCGCCCCTCACCTAGTTGTGTGTTATGCTTGCCGTTTACAGTCACTTCAATGACTTCTTTTTATGATTGAATGTTAAGACTGCAGGTTAAAAAGAAAAAAAGTGTTACAAATTCCATGAAAAAAATGTGTTTATTTATTGGTTTATTTAATGAGGCACAAATGAGAGCCACATGGCTAGTGCTGATTAATCCAACAAATCTAAGTCTCACTCTGTTGCTGAGTAGAGTACCCTGGCATCAGCCTAGCTCACTGCAACCCCAAACTCCTGGGCTCAAGTTACCCTCCTGCCTCAGCCTCCCAAGTAGCTGGGAATACAGGCGCCTGCCACTTTGACGATCAGATTATTTTTCTGTTTTTAGTGGAGACGGGGCCTCGGTCTTCCTCAGGCTGGTCTCAAACTCCTGAACTCAAGCGATCCTCCCGCCTCGGCCTCCCAGAGTGCTAGGATTACAGGCGTGAGCCACTGCTCCCGTCCAATCCATTCCAACAAATCTAGATATTTAGATCTGAACTGTCTCCATGTTATAACGTCTTATTTTGAACTGTCTTCTGGATCTCTTCACCAAAAGATAGGTAACCACACAAAAATATAACATGTCCAAAGACTGAACTCATTATCTTTTCCAGTCAGCTGCTCCTCTCCTGGTCTTCTGCATCTTTGCAATTCCCTGGCTCAGTTAATGCTGTCTTAGCCACCCAAACATCTAAGCTAAAAAAAAAAAAAAAGAAAACACCGGATGTTGTCCTTAATTCCTCCATCTCTCTTACCTTCCACTTTAACTTAATCCACAATCTCCGTGTGGCCCTTTCTTTTCACCTCTATCGCCACAACCTTGTTTGGATGGATCCTTGCAATCTTTCGTCTGTATTGCTGTTATATTCACTCTTTTGACAGTCTGTCCCACTGTCTCCACAAGTGTCCAGCTTTATATTCCAAAAAGAAAAAAAAGGTCAGGTTACTTTCCTCTGTGAAAACCTCTCTACAAGATCACTCTTTTCAACACTAATTAAAGCACAAACTATTTAGTTTGACATAAAAGACATTCTTATTCTGCCCCCAAATGCTAGCCACTTAATGCTAACCACTCCACTCACTCTCTGTGAGAGCCCTGTTTCCTTTGAACTTGCAGCATTTCTAAAAGCACACAAATCTTAATATGACTTTATGCCTTTACACATGCCAAACATTAATGGGTATAAGAGTGTACTAATGATTTCAGGTGTAACATGAAATAATCTCGGAAATTAGCCATATTTGATATGCAGAGCTTTATGAGAGTGTTTCTAATGGTGAAACTTAATAGGTAATAAGATTGTGAATCCAGTTCTTTATAGACACCAGAAGAATAAAACAAAATGAAACCAAAGGAAACAGATTTAAACAAATTTTTTCTACGTTGATTCGTGTTTTGGGCTTATGGGACTGTTCTAAATACGATTAATTTTGATTTAATTATATAACTCAGGTACTTAGACTCCAAATTGTGATTTTTTATGGGTCTGCGTATATGGATATGGTTCTAATATTATAGTAGATTATCAATAATATTCTATTGTAACCTTATGAACTATAACATAATTATAATTCAGTATTTGAAGCTAATATTCTAAAAGGGATGCACACTCTGGTCAGCAGATATTTTCTCAATCAGATTTATTAATTATGAATCAAAATCAGGTTGATTAAAGCAATATTACAAAATTTTGACAAATATAACTTTTAGGTATAGGTATATTATAATAATATTTAGGTAATATCACAAGGACTGTTAAAGTATAGCTTTTCTTAAGTTAAGCTAATAGAGATAATATAAAGAGTTTTAGTTTGTACTTTATCAAAGGGACTTGAATCACTCTAGAGATTAATTTTTAATCATGGCTCATTAATAATAATTAAGTGAGAGGAGAGGAAAAATGCACATTCATTGATGTTTGCTTCTTGGATACTAAATGATTACACATATTCCATTTAAGATATTTTGATATATTCTTAACTATTCCAGATGTATAGGAAATGAGCCATAATGTCACTAAAAGCAAACTATTTTGTAATATTTTTTCCTCTTTAATAAAAGCAGCTATTTTAGTAGCATTCCTGACCCGATAATTGCTAGTGGGTCTAAATTGGACGTACTTCAGTTAATGCATCAGTAAGTGAAGTACCTTCAATGCAATTAAAAGATTCTAATCTAACCAAAGAAGAGATCTTGTTCATATTGAGCACTTTAAATTCAGACTATGATTTCATATTTTTAAAATGGCCCATGGCTTAGCTGACCCCATTAGTGGGATACAACTCTCCTTTGGCATAGCCAGTTATTACTGAGTAAGCATTTCTGAAAGCCTCTGAATGAACTTCAGCAGACAACTGACGTTGCCTAATTTTGAGAAGGCAACACTGAATAAAAAGCAATCAAGATATTTAACATGGAGATTCTAGATTGAAGTGAGGGATAAGAATTTATCACGCAACAATAGTTATTGTATTTGAAGTGACTAACTTGATAGTAACCTTTTGCTTGATAATAACTTTTTTTCTGTAGGACATTTAAATTTTATCAGTCATTTGTGACCTGACTTGCTGAATAATTAGAATTTTTCAGTTTTCCTCTTGTCATTAATTTAGTGACTGATACTTTTGTATACCTGACTACAGAGCTTAATTTGTGGGGATTGTGTCTTCCTGAATGTAGGGCGGTTGTCCCACTCCACCTCTTACTACTATTGTGGGAAATGCAATTCTCAAATGAATGTAGAAAGAAGAATATTAATGGTGTGCCAATGGTAAACTAAAGGGTAAAATGTTGCTTCTAATTTTCTGTTTGGAATGGACCTTGCATTTCTAAATTAGAGTGCAGACATCAGGAGAAAAGTGAAAAACTTCCTTCCCACTTTTTTTTTTTTTTTTTTTTTTTTTGAGACAGAGCCTTGCTCTGTTGCCCGGGCTAGAGTGCCATGGCGTCAGCCTACCTCACAGCAACCTCAGACTCCTGGGCTCAAGCGATCCTCCTGTCTCAGCCTCCCAAGTAGCTGGGACTACAGGCATGTGCCACCATGCCTGGCTAATTTTTTCTATATATATTTTTAGCTGTCCATATAATTTCTTTCTATTTTTAGTAGAGACAGGGGTCTCACTCTTGTTCAGGCTGGTCTCGAACTCCTGACCTTGAGCGATCCACCTGCCTCGGCCTCCCAGAGTGCTAGGATTACAGGTGTGAGCCACTGTGCCCGGCCTTCCTTCCCACTTTAAAAAGGGTATGGTTGAGTCCCTAACTGCATTTATATTCCAGTTCAATTGGATTTGTAGGGAATTATAGCAGTCTACCCAGATTTTGGCAACGGGGATGTGTATGTGTAGCCTGGCTGACTCACCAGATGCCCTCTTTTAGGTGCTGTCTTCTGTTAGTATTTTACTAAGAAGATGGGAGAGACTACAAGGAACTCTGCCAGCCAGATGCCATTTTACACTGCTAGTCTCTGCTTTTTTGTGCAATCCAAGGCAAATTGCTGAGTATAAAAGATTTTCTTTACTAGCTGTAAAGGAGAACTAAAGTTCAGCTCCAATTCTCTTTCAGGAAATTTTCTCTGACACCCTGAATTCCTCTTCCATAGGACTCTGAGTGTACTGCTTCATAGTCTTTTCTCTGTGAATAATACGAATGTCTTGCCCACCAGATAGACCTTCTAGAAAGTTTTTCAATTTTATTTCTTTTCTGTTGCTACATAACCTATTCAAATTTACTAGGACTTCAGTCAGTGGTCTGAACTGAATTAAAATTGGCTAATCTGGCCTGATTGTATAGATTATGTAACCACGGTAGTATGAACTGTGATTATTAATGTGTGTTTATTAAAAGTTATTGTGTATATAGAACTTTCCAAGCAGTCAGCACCTCATATTTGTTTACTCGAAGCCCGGCTGTCTCCCCAACTCCCCATGCAGTGCCTTGCCATCTACCAATGTGACACAACTGTTCTATGATGCATGTTTTCCTAATTGTTGGAACTGATAAGGATAAACGAGCCCAGTTCTCCCCCTGCAGGGGTGTGTATACTATCATAAGCTCACTGAACACAGCCCTTATCAAGTGGCAGAAGGATGAGAATTACCTCTAGGGAGTGTCCTAATTTGGAGCTGTGGTCACAGACATGGGGGGAAAAAAATGAGAACTTCTGGTTTACTTTATGTAAAATGTAGTGACATTTCCATACCCCCGTCCACTTTTTGACCATCAACCAGCCAGAGACAGACTAGACTGGATGCTGCTTTTGCATGTTCTCTGCCTGCTTGCTTTGGAGTGTCTGGGAAACACAGGGAGAGGAGCATTTCCTCATCCTAAAGGAGATTTTTGTTAGATACCAGATCTTAGTATTCTTTTGATTTGGCACCAGCCTCTGTGGTGCACATTTTACCCACTACTTCTGTTTCCTTTTCCTTTACAGCATCTTTGGTGACATTGGCCCCAGGCCAAGTTCTAGCCAGTGCTCACCTGTGTTATTTTTGTAACTTCCTAGTCACAGAATGTTTCTCTCTCTCTAATCTCATTGGGGGCCAGGGGTTTTAGCTGTTTTATTCATTGCTCCATCCATGACTCCTAGCACAGTCCTATCATATAGTAAATTTTCAGTAAATACCTGTTGTCATCAACAAATTAAGCTCAATAAATTTAGCTCTCTTTTCACTTTGATTCCATTCTTAGGATCACACAGTATCATTTTACAGTTTGTCATAGGCTCCTTTGCTTTCAAACCCTCATTGGCCACCTAGTTTTCTTTAGCTTTTGTCCAATTTATCTATCTAATGCTCTCAAACTTATGTTTGATTGAATTAATGTGATCATCCAGTTCCTATTATGTAGCGTTTTAGTGCTTTATCCTCCTTGGTGCTCATCCTATCTTTAACTTAGCAACCCTTTCCCGTATTTCTTTAAATTTAATCTTGAAATCTTATATTACCTATAAATTGTGTCCTTACCTAAATAAAAGATACAATTAATGTATCTCTCCCTCTCCTGCCCTGAGCTGTACTCTGCCTAAATGATGGTACTACTAAAATTTTTTATTTAAAAAAATATTAATTTAGAAAATTTTTTTGAACACCTGGTATGTTCTAGATATAATGGTAGGTTTGTGGGTATAGACAGGAACAAGAGATAGTGTAAAGACAGAACAGTATCATGGTTAAGCTGCCATTCATGGCTGATTTAGAATTTCTATTCTGCCTTTGCTATCTATGCAAGTTTGGAGGCCAATTATCTGTTTTGATATGAGTTTGTTCATATGAAAAAGAATACATTACACCACATCTGAAGTCTCTTGGGGTTTTAAAATTTAGTTATCTCTGTGTTAAATGGCAGAAGATTTTAAAAAATCACTTATGTATAATAATTTGAAACAAGGTTGATCAAAGTATTCTACAGAGTTTTTACCTAGTTTCCCTTCTTGCCCTTTGGGACATGTTTCATTATATTTGACCGTAAACCTATGTTAGTTTCCCACTAGATTTATCAGCTTAACATGTTAAAATATGTAGTTATTTAAATTGATGTGATTGATAATAGCAGTTAAAATTAACGTATTCTGCAAACAGTTTAGTAGATGCTATTGTGCGTTTATAATAAGCAAGTTATCCCTATTGTTGCTAATGATCAGATGAGAGTTTCATCCTACATTTCAGGAGAATATATTTTTCTGTTTATGTTTTTCTATAGTGCTTATGTACATTTATATACTTGTTAGCTAATGTATATTATAAGAACCAATACATTTTTAGTTGTTCATTTCCAGATTTTATTTAAAATTAAAGCTCTTAATTAACCTCAGCTGCTTCTCACTAAATTGCATGTGGTTTTGTGTATACATCTCAGTTTCTTCAGCCGCAGAGCTATAAAGTTGAATTTAATAGAACTATCAACCTCATAGTGTTAAAATGAGGATTAACTAAAATAATTTTAACCTAGCACCTTGCCTGTCACCTGATAAAGACTGTATAAATGTGAAATATGATTATTTTCTTCCCTGACCTATATCATTCTTCTACTTACTTAAATATATATATATTTATATATATAAAATAGAAGGGCAGTAAAAGAAGTCTAATCATTTAAAAATAAGAGAAATAAACTAAAAACAAAATTTAGTAGGGTTACAGATTCTTATGAAGGCAATTGATAAATACTTAAGTGCAGTACTTATTTCATTGAATATTATATATGCTGACAATATTCTACTGAAAAAGGAAATTAATATTTAACGATCTCATTATATTTAATAAAACATGAGAGGGTATGGATTTCAAGAAAATAATTCTATCCATTAACAGGAAGGATTCATGTAAATGAGTGTCTGTATAATTGTCCTTAAAGACTAAGCATATTTACAATATATTAAAGAGACCTGTAAAAACCATGTCTGAATTGTGTAGTATTTTAGGTAATTCAACAAAATGTTTTACTACAATTATTTTTATGTATTTTTTATTTCAGCACTTGATCCCATATAATTTTAGATAATTTTGCGTTAGAAGCACTGTTTTGATGAAATCTAAGGTAGCTACAATAACTGGGATGTCATTAAATTTTATATTTCAATATTAATGTACACTTATTGATTTTGAAGTAGTTTAAAGATTTCTTTCCTGCATTAAAAAATCAATTTATAATTTTAATTGATTTAGTCCTATAGTATTATCTTAAAAATATGGTTCCCTGTTGCCCTTAAGTGACAAAGGAGCTTGGTGGTTGCTTGGTTTATTTACTAAAATTATTTTTACAGTACTAAATTAAGATACATTTTATAATTTTTAAATAGGTATTTAATGCAAATGACTAAGAGGTAGTATCTCTTCATAGGAATCAAAGTGATTTGTAATTTACACTTAGTCTAACATTCCTTAAATAGTTTTCCAAGTAGTATCTCTGTTCAAAGAGAAAAATCAAGTTCACAAGTAATTCATTCATTAATTTACATAAGCTTAATCCTGTTTTCTAAGATGACAAATCACAAACAGGAAAATCATCTGACGTTGTTTTGATTAGGTATTTCATAAATGCTATTTGATAATTTTGATTGTTTTCTTTAACAAATAAGGTAAAATAATATATAGACATGTAAAATGGGTTACAACTCTCTTCATTAACTTTCCATATTGGTAAATGCCAAAAGAACCATACCAGAGCTACATTTTACTGACTTTCACTCTGTTGAATTAGTCAAGATTAATTATCCCAAGATAATTTCTGTCACATCTGTTTATTTTAAAACTATTTTGTAGCTCTGCATTTATGTGTTAGCCCCAGGACCTACAGGGATCTTTCCAGTATTTCAAATCTCTATAGAGATCTTTTAGGAGTTTTTATACTTGAGAAATTATAAACCTAGAGGACTATAAATTTTACTGAAAAATTCATTGAATAAGAAGGCTATTCTGGGACGTGACCTACATTGTAGGTCCATAGCCCTTCCTAGGTTGTACCATTTACACACTAGACGTGTCCTGGAAATGAGCTGGAAGCCAAAGTGTGAAATAGCAAAGTACATTTGCAGTATTTGTTAGCCTCCTGTATGGCCTTCTGTCTCTTTGAGGCTGTCATGGTCTCTCCCGTGTCATAAAGCAACTTGAAAAACAAAATCAATAACAAATCCTAGGGAGGAAAAAAAATAGTCTTCTACATACCTATTAGAATGGCCAAAATCCAGAACACTGACACCACCAAATGCTGACAAGGATATGGTGTAAAAGGAACTAACTCTCATTCATTGCTTGTGGGAATATGAAATGGTATAGCCATTTTGCAAGACTGTTTGGCAGTTTCTTAAAAAACTAAGCATACTCTTATCACACAATCCTGCAATCACACGCCTTGGCATTTACCCAAAGGAGTCAAAAACTTATGTCCACACAGAAATGTACACATGGATATTTATAGCAGCTTTATTCATAATTATCAAAATTTGGAAGCAATCACGATGTCTTTTTAGTAGGTGAATGGATATACTCTGGTCCATACAGATAATGGCATATTATTCAGTATTTAAAAAGAAATGAGCTACCAAGCCATGAAAAGATATGGAGGAAACTTAAATGCATATTATCAAGTGAAAGAAGCCAATCTGAAAAAGCTACACATTGTACGATTCCAATTATATGACATTCTGGAAAAGGTAAAACCATAAAGACAGTAAAAAGGTCAGTGGCTGTCAGGGGTTAGGGAAAAGGGAAGGATGAATATGCAGAGCATAGAAGATTTTTAATATAGTGAACTACTTTGTACGATATTATAATGGTGGATACTTGTCATTATACATTTATCTAAGCCCATGGAATGTACAACACTGGGAGTGAAACCTAATGTAACCTATAGACTATGGTTAATAATGATGTATCAATGTAGGTTCATCAGTTTTAACAAATGTATCACTCTGGTTAAGGATGTTGATAATGGGAAAGACTATACATGTGTTGGGGGAGAGGGTAAATAGGAAACCTCTGTCTTTTGCTCAGTATTGCTGTGAGAAAACTATTCTAAAAATAAAATTTATTAAAACTAGTCTTGATGTTTTACCCCTGTTTATAGAATTTACATTAAAAATAGAGCCTTTAGAAAATGCTACTTAATATATATACACATGGATCTTTAGCTAAAATAATTTTCCTCTTTGGCACCTGCATTGAGCCAATAGTTGGGGATTTTTTGGACCTCATATTATATTATAATGGCTGTTGCTAATCTGTGAGACTAACTCTGGTATCCAAGACCCACAGTTTCAACACAATAGCCACTAATACCTCAGAAGTGGCAAAAAAAAGCACACCCCAAATTTGCTCTGTCATGACAACGTTAGGAAGAATATGAGAATTTATGCCAGAGGTGGAGATAGAGAACAACAGCCTTTTCAGGTGGTGGATTTCATGCCCCTGAAATTAAAGGTCATTCCCATTCTTAGATTGAACGCTGAATCTTGTCAATCTTGGAAGTAGGGTTTGATAATCTCAGTGACACTAGGAATTTCAATTCTCTTACTATTTATTTGCAAGTGACAGAAACCTAAAACAAATTAGCTTAGGAGAAAAATACGTACTGGCACGTGTAAAGAAGGAGTCCCTTGGTGAGCCCAGATTGATTCAATATACTGTCACATTTCTAGGGGTGGGTCTGTCAGCCCCATGTGGGGACCCAGGGAGTTGGTGAGGAAATTCCTAAAAGATAAGGGGTTTGGGCCAGGCGCGGTGGCTCACGCCTGTAATCCTAGCACTCTGGGAGGCCAAGGCGGGTGGATCGCTCAAGGTCAGGAGTTCGAGACCAGCCTGAGCAAGAGCGAGACCCCGTCTCTACTGAAAAAAATAGAAAGAAATTATCTGGCCAACTACAAATATATATAGAAAAAATTAGCCAGGCATGGTGGCACATGCCTGTAGTCCCAGCTACTCGGGAGGCTGAGGCAGTAGGATCGCTTAAGCCCAGGAGTTTGAGGTTGCTGTGAGCTAGGCTGACGCCACGGCACTCACTCTAGCCCGGGCAACAGAGCGAGACTCTGTCTCAAAAAAAAAAAAAAAAGATAGGGGGTTTGCTAGCAAAAGAAAGACAGGAATGTGCGTAGTTACTATAGTCAACTACAGTGATATACAGGATATAGCATATTAACTAAAATATTTTCATGTCCAGTTGCTATGGTCAAGTAACAGAAGCCACATTAATTACTAAAGCAACACTGGCTTTATAATCATATGGCGTAGTTTTTTGGACAGGGAGAAAGGAACACTGAGAGCAAGAGATAGTACAATGTGGGAGAACAAGTGGGAGTAAAAGTTAAGATCAAGTTACTGCAGGTCCTAGTTGTGGCTCTTACAGGGTCACCTTGGAAGAGTAGGTTTTGAATGATACCCTGGTGGTCAGTGGTGCACCAGTAGGGAAGGATGAGCAGAAAGTCACAAAGGTGTGGGTTTTCCATGGAAAACACCTTGACTTCAGCTTCCTGAAGTTAAAATCTGAAAGCCATTATCAGAAGCACACTGGCTGATAGAAACTGTTGTTTTTGCTTTTAGAAATGTTCTAAAAGGAGTTAGGATGCTTTATTTAGCTCATTCCTTGGTGGTTGATAACCTTAGAAACCAGAAGAAAGAATGCACTAAGACCCTTGTTTCCTGCTATTATCTCTAAATCCATTTTAATGTGACACTAAATATTAATGATGTAACAGGACTTATAACACAAAAGTAACAAAATTAAGGTTAAAATTCTTTTTCTTCTGTTAAAATCATATTTCATTAGTGATACACCCACAAAATGGTACCTATTCTTTGAAATTGTTATGCTTGCTCAAAAGCTTGCAAATTAGTGTAAACTCAGGACCTGCCGACATCCTTTCAGCCTTATGAGATTCCAGAAAATGTGAATAGGATGTTTCAGTGTTAGGTAATTTTCCAGATGCCTTTTTTTGTGCTCAGATAATTCAAATGGCTTCCTTTCAACACTTTAAGCTTGTCATGTACACTATATTAGAGTGTGTAACATTTTTGAAGGAATTTGGCACAAAAATCACTTTTCCACTTCTAACTCTCTAAGTTGGAAGAGTGCCTGCAAACATCATTATAAATACATCCTAATAAATATATTTTCACCAATTTTTAAAATTCCCTTACTTCAAGTGTCAATATTGTATGTGTTATGATAAGAGGAGTTTAATTAGTTATGCTTTTTGCTGATAATTTGATAAGTCTATTTAGGCTATATTTATAACAACATCAATATTTGCAAATGATAAAGACAGCATGATTTGTATGTGATCATTCATCAAGATACACATTTAAAAGCTTAATTTCAATCAAGATTTCTGTGTCCTCAGGTAAGTAGCAAGGTAGGTAAAATGGTAAAATTCTCCCAAACCCTATAATTTAGACCCCAAATTGAGTATTTTTCATTGTCTTTTTTAATTGCTTTTTTGGCTTAGCTGATATCATAAATTACATTAAATATTATATTCTACTTTGTTACCATAACAATATTATAACATTAAAATATGTAGAGGATAGCTTAATAAACTGGTCTTTAAAAAGTTTATTATTATTTTTGAATATATGTAAAACTTTTTTTTAACCAATTTAGAATGTAGAAGAGTCCATACATTCACAAACATTCATTCTGTCATAACTTTTTAATCTTTCTAAATGGAGAGTGTAAATAACCTCCAGAAACTAATTTTTACTAAAATGTTTGAAGCAGAATGTTATACGGGCTAGTCACATTCCAAAAGAGTGCTATTTTGCAGAAGACCTACCACAATTTCAAGGTAATGCAATTCAAAATTGATTCTGATGGAGGATGGACCGTGTATTTGTTAACCAGATAAAGCGGAGATAGAGAGCAAATACAGTTTACAATTAACTCAGTCCACTACCATTGAGATTATGTGAATTTGACAAATTTTATCATTTCTGAGATTAATACAATTTTAAAATTTGTGAATTAAGAGAGAATTTTGACTAATTGAGATTTATAATTCAAATGTGACTGCACTATCGTGGAAAGAAACTTGAATTTGGATTTGATGAGATCTAGATTTGCATCTTAACGATGTGTAAATTTAGGAAAGTTGCTTACTCCTTTCAAGCCTCAGCTGCTTCTTCTATAAAAGGAGGGAGTAATACACACCTCAGGCAATTGCTGGACATTATATGTAGTGCTGAACCATTTGGCCTATAAAAGAGATTAATGTTATTCTATTTCTTTCCATGATTGCTAACAGTATCTGATCACTCCTCTGGCTTCTTGTTTCCACAATTGGCTTTTAAACATGTTGTTGAAATTTGTTTATTCTATATTAGTAACTATATTAGTAACTATTCTATATTAGTAACTTCCGTACACATTGTTTAGGGTTAGCCAGAGATGGCTGAAAGTTTAGAGATATTGAGAACAAATGCCTGCCTGATCCCCGACTTCCACCTTCCCAATCCTGCTGTCTGCTGGTATTGTTTACTTTATGTGTCCAGGGTTTCAGATAAAACATGGATTACACAAAGTTTATTTAAATTAAAAAGTATTAAAGCATGTAAAAAGATTAAAGCATCTTTATAGTCAAAATATAAATTAGATATAGAACTTGTATTCATTGGAATAAAATAGTAGCAAATAACAGGTTACTAATATTAAGTCAAATTGCCTCATTAATGTTCAAATTATGCCTATGAGGAAACAATGATATGGTTCATAAATACTGGTGTGGTTAATTCTTATAATCTATGCTTCACCTTATATTTAATTTACTTGTATAGAAGTATTTTATTATAGTATGTACTATATTATCAACTGTTCTGGACTTGTCTGAATTCTACTAACTATGAAAATAGGAACTATATTTTGACAGCTTTATCCAATTATTTACATCCTTTACTCTTTTATATGCTTTTAAAAACTAGGTTACTAGTGCAATGGCTTTAATAGTAAAAATTATTATGCATTTTCCCTTATTAATTAAAATCATGCTTTGTGTAATTTATCCGTGTATTTATATGCTTTGATTTTTTTTTATAAAAGCCACATTACCCTATACTTTCTTTTGACTTTATGAATTTATTTTAGAATATGGCCTATTTGTCTAATATCATTGTCTTCTAAATTAATGAGATAATTTACAAAATCAACATCATCAAAAATACTCTAACAATGTCCTTTGCACCAGTTTCATTCAATAGATTTGAATAAATGTATGGTATTCAAGGTTTCCTTACAAATATTTTGAATTAATTGAGAAGGAAAGAAAATAGAGGGGAACAATTAGCTTTAAGAAAATGTTTAGATGAAATTCCTGTAGAAAGACACTGAAAAAAATGTTAACTGCTTCTCAACCCTTGTGTCTTCTATAGATAATAAGAGAATTGTCATAAGCGTTATTTGGATCACAGCATGACTCTGTATCAGAGCTATGTAGCAGAATTCTGTCTTGGAATCAAATTAAAGGAATGGCATTTAAAAATTCTCTGTATCTCAACAGTATTTAGGAGAGGCTCTATGCCAGTTATTTTCTCTGATTTGTTCAATAAAAGTTGAAATTATTTTACTTCTTCTTGGGATAGGTTTCCACATTTTGCATTGAGTTGAAACATATGAACATAAGTTTGGAATCTTCTGCTTTGTTAAAAAGTGTCACTCTCATTGTCATCCCACGATTCATATTATGCATTTTTGGATGACAGAGACTCTAAATCTCTCCGATTATATAAGTTTACAAATATCTTAACTTTTGGAATACTAGTTTATGTATTACTTAAATTACTAAAAATTGTGATTCCTTTTGGAATTTATTTAAAAGCCAGAGCAAGTATTTTACAACATAGAAAATATAAGCTTATTTTTCTCATTTTTTTGCGAATTTTGAGAAAAACTTTGGCTATTTCTTATGAAAAGAGGAAGATAAGTAAAATGATTTTAAGTAAATGAATTTTTCTCTTCCATATGTTGTTTTCATTTCATATGTATTTTATACATAATTGTTTGAACATATCTGGAGATTATTAACATATTAAACTTGTATTTACCTTATCTTATGGTTTTAAATATTATCAAACTTACTGTTATATATGTATGTATATACATAAAACATATATACATATACACACACACACACACACACACACACACACACACACACACACACATACAAAAAACAAGCCCACAAGTTTTCCCTAAGTGGATATATTGAAATTTAGAATAAAAACATGGTTCTCTAAGATAATAATGATATGGGTGATTTTGGTTCATTTTTATTTTGCAATAATCCAAGCATCTAAGCAATGGCTAAAGATAGTGGTACCATCAATATGAAAAAGCTGTTGCTGACTGTTGAGGAAAGACTATTCTGAAAATCATGTCTTTGACTGTCATCCTAATGAACCACATGTTATTTGTCTATGGAGTTAATTTTTTCCTAAGTAAAATTGCAAGCAGCATTTTACTTGATTTTGTTGAGTTCTGTGTTTTTGCAAACAGGCTGTATCTTCTTAATTTGTTCATTATATGAAAAGACAATATATAGATATTACAACAAAAATGAAATCTAACCAAGCCTTCCTTATCTGTTGTTTTCCATGAAGGTTCATTTTGAATCCACTTGAGGTATAGTAAGCTATTTTTTATGAGGTTTGGATAATCTAATAAAATTATTTGTGATAGCTGGTCTCAGAGCATGATCTTTCAAAAGTTATCTTTTGATTAGAATGGCTTTATAAACTTAGAGATAATTTTGCATTCATATTTTAAACCCTTAGTTTAATTTCATAAAGGGTTTTGCTGGCAGTTTAATATAGCAAATACTTTCTCCAGAGCAAAAAAATTCCCATCCAATTTTAAGGTCCTGATGTTTTTGTTTTAATGCCTGCAGTATAGAACTAAAATAAAACATTTAACAATAAGGGACAGATACTGAGAAACAAACTTCAGAAGCTTCACAACTATTGCTCAAAATGCAGAGTGAAATTTTATTTTTTAATGTTTATAATTGAGCAAGAGAGTGGATTTGACTATATCATGCAGCTCTGTACACATTTACAGTAAATTTTGAGTATTGCAACTAGTGCTAACAATTGTTCAGCAACTCTTTGGATTTCTCAGGCTTGGTAACAGCCTTATAAAAAGTTTGGCTTGGAGGTTTACAGACAGAGAGCAGTGCATGTTTTCCTCTGTGATGAAGGGCAGGCAGCCAGAGGCTCAGATTTGCTGATCTCAATTTGGCACTAATATATAGCCACCTGGTTGACTGCTAGTTATAGCTTTCATTAAACAGAAGTCAATGCAAAAAAAATATTTATTACAATACTTTTTCTAGATATTCTCCCAGCTATTTGATCTAATACTGTGGGATAAGATATAGAAAGTTAGGTGCAGAAAGGCAAGATTTTCCATCACATAGCTAGAAAACTTTCTGTAAACATGATCACATTATCACAGATTCACAAAGAATGCAGTAAGAATACCAAGCCATAAGGTATTCATTTGTGAAGCTGATTTTAATCTAGAGCCTTTCCTCTTCCTAACTGTAAACACCTTTGGAGAGATTTATGAAAGCAATATTAGTTAAATGTAGGGAAATACGGTCAATTCTTGTCATGTTCTATAAAGTCTCAGAAACACTGACTTAAAAAATACTGAACTTTTTCTCCTTGGCAAAATACAGGATTAGAATCCTATGAACCACTCTGATCACAACGTTTTTGCCAACCAATCAATATATGACCTTGTTTTATGTGTGTTTCCATTTTCAGACACCATATTTAATATATTAATATATTGTTTTGTAAAACCATATTTAGTGTATTAATATATTGTTGACTCATTAACATTGAACTCATGCCCAAACTAGTATAACTCTTACCTGAACAGAGCTTATCTAACACAAGTATTTTCTCCTTGAGGTATATCACAGCCTTCTTGTCCTTAGGAGGACTAGAAAGTACTTATGCACCATGTATGCTTGGGGGCTATTTTAAAGAGTGAAATTATCTGCATAAAGTACCAAAATGAAAACAAAATGTAACACTAAGGAGACCTTGAAAAGGACATTTGTTTAAAGTATAAAAGCTTAAAACAAGAAGGCAGAGTGTTGCCTCGTTTGACCTCAGCTGGGAATGTGCATATCGGGCAACTCAAATTTTGTAGCGTTCCGCACATGTCTGCAAATGACCATGAAAACTCGAGAGGATTGATTTTAGGGTTAGAAATAAATTTTAGCCAGCAGGCAAATTTGCAAATACGGAATCTGGGAAGAATACAGAATGACTCTATCACACATTTGAACAAGAGTGATTCTGAAATATGTGTGTATATGTGATGATTGTATGGAGCTTCATCTTAACTCTGGAATGTAATGATAACATTTTGAAGTTGGAAGAGATCTTAGGAGCCGAATAGTCACAACTCCTATAGCATGTACAAATTTCCTGTAAAATATTTCTGAAATATTGACATCAAACTTAAGCATTGACATTTACCATGAGTAGGATCTTACAAATTTCAAAGACACCGATGAGTACTTTGGCTGTTTTAGTATAATTTCTATCAGTTACTTCCATTTTTCATATTTTAAAACTACAGAGCACAAGCCCTTTCCTTTGTTCACATAAAACACGATCTTTTGCAAATTCCAAGGTGGCTAATATGCTGATACTCTCTAAGTGAAATATCTTCTTAAGATGACTTTTTAATATTTGTTTTATATACTTTCATGCAAACTATTGAATAAAAAAATAAAAGCTGAATAGGACAATCTCAAAATACAAAGTTTTAAAGCCTTCTTCCATGATTGAATATAACTTTTGTTTCAACATTCTGCATATCAATTTGTTGATACAAATTCACTTTTTATAAAATCTTTAATTATTTAGTCCAAATGCATTCTTTTTGTGTTTATGTGTGTGCGTGTGTGTATATATACACATATATATACATACCTGTGTGTGTATGTGTGTGTGTGTATATATATACATATATATATAAAATATATATATACATATATATATATAAAAATATATATATACATATATATATATAAAAATATATATATAACTTTGTACTCATGGTTAGCCACTCTGGTGTTTTGTCGATGGAAAATCAAAATAAATGGCTTTGCTGATGAAATTTGGTTTTACAAAGGATTAATTTTATAACGATTTTGCTATATTTCACAGACAATGAACTTCTTTTTATCTTCTGTCCACAAAATAAGAGACATTTTGGATATCCTTGTTGTCAAATTTTATCAGCCTAGATCACTTTTTATTCAGTCCTTGGAGTTTTAAAATTTAAATTAACAAATTGAGGTGAATCAAAAAATCACTCTTTAGGATTATGTGTTTGTACTTCTATGTCTTGTAACTGGCCATTTGGCATTCTCTCCCTCTCCCCCCCCTCCACACACACACACACACACACACACACACACACACACACACACACACACAAAATCTCCCTTGTCTATTTAAGTATCTAATTTCTTTAGAGTTATGACTTTTTTGGATTTTTTAAGTTCATATCAAAACTTCTGTGTTTTCTGTGACCCTAATTATTAACAATATTTTATCTTTACCTAATTTTATTTTTGTATTATCTGTTTTATTTTATCTTATTTATCCATTCCCTCCCTCTCTCCCTCTCTCTCAGAGCTTAACTGTAACAGCTTACAATATCTCAAGTACATGAACTTATTTTTGACAAGTTTATTTTATTTCTTAAGATAATAAAAAATAGGTCCAAAGATTAGGAAGGGAAGTTATTTTTCTTGCTCACCTAGAGATGGTCATTTGTTAATCTGAATGTCTCTTTTCCTATCTTTACAGACAATACCAACTATTTATCTCACAGAAGTGTTTCAAAGATAAAAGAGATAAAGTTCATTATACCATAAGATCAAAGACATGAACTACCTTCTAAGAGAAAGTGCTGTTGTTACAGCTTTGTACAACAGGAAAGAAACATTAAATAACTTAAAACATTAATATTCCTGAGACCTTTGAACTATTTTCCCTTTAAACACAAATTATTTTATATGAAATTAAAAAGATACTTACATACTTTCAATCCCACTCCCTCTTTGACACACACACACAGAGATTTGAAATAGTCAAATGCCTTCAAATATTAGTTTAACAGCTGCAGAAAAATGAATTGAATCGAAACTGCTAAACATATTGCTGGTACTTTAATCTAGCCAAGGAAAACTGGAGGTGACTTTTGTGTTTAATAGTTATTTGTTAGATGAACCAATACTTTTTAAATTTTATTCTGCATTATGATGGTATTTTGTGTTGTTAGGACCATACATTCTTTTTTCTTAGTATGAACTGCTAATTTGATATTTGTATTAACAGCAACTTCATTTCTAAATATTTGTGATGAACTTTTGTCCTAATTATTGTGTATATCAGTAATATTTTTTTCTGGCCATGTTCTTTTCCCCTTTTCTGCTCTATGTGTGTGCTATTCTTTCCCCAGAGATACTTCTTTCCTGAAAGAGTCTTACTGTTATGCCTCTTGGTGTTTCTCCAGGTTGCATCTCTTGCTGTGAACTATGGTATGCATTTCCACCTGTGAGTGACAGCAAAGAGAAATTTCCTACACCCTTAAACTTATGAAATCAGTCTTACAAAGATCAGAATTAGAGATAGTTTTACTTTACTACCCATCACAATCAGAAGCAACTATAGAGGCATGAAGATTCCTTCAAAAGAAGCATTGACTGACCAATTATCAGACACCTTTTTAAAAAATCCTGTGTTTCTAGAACTACAGGTTATTTAGAGAACAACTTGTTAGAGTATATACTTCTTGTTTTTTTTTGTCTTTGCTTATTATTTCTTTTCAACTCAGGCTTTCTAACAACTAGCCAGTGAACAAGTGAAAGTTTCAATTGTCTATGTGCAGAGTCACTAAATGGAATTTGTAAGAAATGCCTTTTTACCTGGCTTTTCTTTGAGGACATTTATCATGACAAGAGTGCACCTGTTACCTACAACTCTCAGTAGCTTGAAGTACAGGAACAGATACTAAAAACACTGCTTTAATTTTTTATTAAAATGATTCATTTGCAGTCTCAATTTTCCTTTATTCACAGATTATTAAATATGAAATTGCATGATTTCTAACAGTTAATGAAAAACCTACTTCAGATTGTTACTTGTTAAGAGGCAAGTATTAATAATGTGTTTTGCCACCATGATCTAGGCTACTTGGATTTCTCAAAGATGAGGTGCTTTTCTCAAAGATGTTACATCTTTTGGGCTATAAATTCTATGAGAAAAATAGAAAAGAACCTGAAGCCATTAAAAATATTAGATGGCTAAGACAGAAAATTTACCATATTTGGTAAAAGATAAGGATCAGATAGTAAAAATGGAATCTATTTTTGGAAGCAGTCTTTTGTTGCAATCTGTTAGGCAGCAAGAGTTAGCACGTTTTATTATTACCAATCTGTCACAAATGTGACTACTAAAACCGAAAAAAAAAGTTTTTTGTGAATTTTCTGCTATGATGTACACATTTCTAACACAGTATTATGCAATTCTTTAGTATATTATCCAAACAAATTATTACCTAACTGTTGAAAACTTTGTGAAAAAATGGTAACTAAAATCCTATTTTTTAAGCATTAACCCTGGAAAGGAGATAGGGATTTATGTATTTACAATTTTATTACTTACCTTATGGCCTTGAAATAGATGATTTAATTTACCTGTGTATGTAAGTTTTCTCATCTGTAAAACGTAGATAATAAGCTAATTTCAATGTGTAAACTGTAATTATAGCTTCAAAATTGTAAAAATAGAGGTCTCCAGTAACCATATTAACACTATTTGTAGGCAGGGTAAAATGTATTTTTGGTTCACAAACTTTTTAAGAAGCTGTTGACCTGCCAGTTGCAGCTCTTCCACAAAATTTTGTTGTGGTAACACACTATCTTACATAATGAAATTATTGATTACTGATAATTATAAAAAAGGTAGAAAAATTTTTTTTCAATTTGTCATTGTTTTTTATTTAAATTCTTTTAAAATTTTCCTAAACTATTTACAGTTCTGGTTGTAGAAGAGGGAAGGCAAAAAGACTTTTGTTAGTTAGTACATATATAACAAAGTAACTTTTTCTCATTCCACACTACTTTCTAGTATTTTTTTAATTTAATTTTTTAATTTTTTTTTATTTCAGCACATTACGGGGGTACAAATGTTTAGGTTACATATATTGCCTTTGCCCCACCCGAGTCAGCCTTCAAGTGTGTCCATCCCCCAGATGATGCACACCACACCCATTAGGTGTGAATACACCCTGTATTATTTTCCACTAGTCTCGTGTTCTCACCAAAGCAAACTCAACATTCTTTGTTTATTCAATATTCAAGGAGTACTTTTTTTTTAATTTAAGCACTTAGAAACTGGAAATCTAAAATAAAATAAGGCACTTATTTTCAAGAAGCTTACCTTTTAAGAAAGTCATTGAGAAAAGTAAATAAGCAATTCCAATGTAAAGTCACATTGCCACAGTAAGGATAAACACAATGTGCTTATGAGGCATATCTGTGCTACGTTTAACCTAGATTAGGGGTCAGGGGAAAAGAAGGGCATTTTTCTGGTTATGTCAATATCTGAGCTGGCACTTTGGATGAGTGGTCTTCTAGCCAGGCAAAGGTTGAGGAAGTGGGCAACCTACTTGAAGGCCCTAAAGCAAGAGAGGAGAATTTCAGTTAGCCAGTTGGAGTCAAGATTTGATCTATCTAATGATGATTATTTTAAGCCTTAAGTACTTCGATTTTGCCTTAAAAGTTATGGGATGGTGTTCATGGATATGAAGTAGTTCTAAGACATCCATAATTAATTTTGTCTTTTCAAAAGATTTCTCTGGCAGCAATGTAGACTGACTATAGGGTGAAAAAGAGAATTTGATGACTTGGTACATCCAAGTGGCAATTACCAACAGGCTCTTTAATACTCTGGTCTAAAACTCAAAATTCTGCCAGTTTAATATCATGGGAAACAATAATCCATGTAAGTGATAGATTTATAGGTCCTAGAATAAATATCTGGACTACTTAAGATACCAGAACATCTGATTTGTACCACTCTCAGATTCTGAAGCAGAAGTTGTCAAACTTTTTCTTAAGAGGCCACTTGGTAAATATTTTAGGCATCCTAGCCTTACAATCTTGTTTAAAATACTGAGCACTGCTATTTTAGCAGGAAAGCAGCCAGCCACAAAAAAAAAAAAAAAAAAAAAAAAGCAAAATGTAATTATTGAAAAAAAAGGTAGAACTAAAAAACTAAGATTTTTTTTCTTTTTTTCTCATCATATTATGGCAATAAATCTGTTTTACCAGATCAACTGATTATGCTTTAATATGAAAATTATCCTCAAACTCCTACAAAACTGAAAATATTTTTCAACTGTCATAATTCCCTGTACTTAAATCTCCAATTATAAAACACCTTCTGTAGGCGACCTGGGATAGTCTACTGGAGAGAGATATGGGATGTCATGGCATAGTTTATGGTATGTAATGCTATGATATCTTATAGAGAGAGACAGCATACACTACACCAGACAACCTTGGTTTAAATTCCAGTATTGCCATTTCCTAGCTGTTATGTACTTGGCCAAATTACTTAGTCTTTCTGTTTCCTCATTAGTAATAGAAGTAAGAATAATAACAATCTTGGTAAATGTGAGAATAAAATCAGTTAATACATGTGAAGACCTTGGAATAGAGTGCCTGACCCCAAGTATGTCCTATAAAGTGTCAGTTATGAATATTTTTAGAAGTAGCTTCACTAATATCTTTGGTATTTTTTGGAAATTAAGTATAAATTCTCTAGGATGGCATTGATGTCTTTCCACAATGTTTCCCCAGTCTAATCTTTTTAAATCTTTATTAGAAATATGACTGTAAATAAACTATTGTCTGGTGGCTTTATATTAATACACATTTGAATTACCACAGTTTTCAATTGGAGTTCAGAATTTGAAACCTCTACAGGAATTTGCTTCCAAGGCTTAAAATCTTTCTAAAGTGTTACCTTGTTATCCTCATCACTTCATTAACTTTTTTTTATTTCAGAATATTAGAGGGTTACAAATGTTTTAGTTACATGGGTTGCTTTTGTACTGCTTGAGTCAAAGTTATAAGTGTGCCCATCACTGATATATTGTACATTGTACCTGTATGATTTCACCCTTCCTCTCCCCACACCTGCATGATTTCCACTGAGCTTTAAATATTTTTTCAATATATGAATGAACAGAATTACAACTATGTTTTTATTTGTCCCATTGTGATTTATGTATTTTATCTATTTTCTACTAGCCATTCTTATTTCCTCTTATTTTCTTCTAGTCTCCAGGTTAAATGCTTATAATTGAAAATGAAATTCAAATATAATTAAGTGAATAATTACATTAAAAATGCATAAAATGATGGATATAGCTGTGTTCATATAGAACTTTATTTACAAAAAGAGGCAGCTGGGCCTCTGGCTGTACACTGCCTCATGGAGCATGGCCAATGGAATTAAAACAACATGGAACATTACAAAGTACTACTCAACCATAAAAAGGAATGAAATAATGTCATTTGCAGCATCATGGGTATAACTGGAGAACATTATCCTAAGTGAAGTATCTCAGGAATGGAAAAACAAACACCACATGTTCTCACTAATAAATGGGAGCTAAAGGATGGGTACACATGGTCATAAAGCTGTATAAAGGATATTGGAAACTGAGAAGGGGGAAGGTGGGGGTTGCGGGATAAAAGCTTACCTACTGGGTACACTGTGTACTATTCTGGTGATGGACACACTAAAAGTCTTGAGTTCAGTGTTATGTAATTCACCTGTGTAACAAAAGCATTTGTACCCCCTTAATATTTTGAAATAAAAGTTATAAAAAAAGAAAACAAATGGTACACTAGTTTGACTACATTCAGTGGACAGAGTGGAGCTTTGACATCAGCACATACTGATTGGGAAAAAAATAATTTTCCCCCTAGTTCTCTTTGTTATATCATTTGTTTATGCCATGGGTCACAGGCAGAAAATCAGACTGCAGGATAAATAAATAAGGATAAACCCACTAGACAATTAAAATAAGAGCATTTTATGTTATGATGAGCCAGTATCATTGTCTGCGGATATGAAGTCCAGAGATAGAATAACATGAGTTGTTTTACCAGAAACAGATTGAATAAAAATATACAGTTTTTATTCCTTCTATACATATCTGATTTTCACTGGCCTGCTTTGGATTAGGCCTTGGATGTGGTTGCTCTTATTATTTTTCAGTCTTTCTTAATGGAATTGTATGCTTTATTTTTCAATTATCAACTCTGAGTGGTTTAGCAATGAATTTTTAATTTCTCAACTTCAAATGGGATTCAATTATGATTTTACCATTAAAAGTCTTTTCTTATGGGATTTTAACTGAGTAGGAGTCTAATATTAATTCTAATTGCAGCTCTATTAATAAATAAGAAAGAGAATGCTCTCCTCCTAGTATGTATGGATGTAAGGCCAGCAGAAATAATTGCAAACAGTCACAGGGAAAGAAATGCTTTTAAGATTTTACCAAAACACAGACACAAACAATGTGGCATAGCTGGATAGCTGTGAAATCGAAGCAGCTAGCAGATCAACATTGCATGCAGCTTTAAGGGATACTCTCTGCTTAAAAACAAACTTAGAACTGACTCTGAGCCCAAAAGAGTTATGAACAGGGACAGGCTGCAAAGAAGGAGGCTGAAGATTATAATCAAAGGGCATATTTTGTGTGTACCCAGTGGGGAAAATGCTTTGGAAACTACATTGAATGTTTGAACCACACAACCTTAGATCACATTCACTGTCAGAGAGATTGTCTGTAAACCTGGAGGAAAACATCAAAATAGTTCTTTTTCTCTAGTGGCATGTGAAAAAAGAAATATGTAAAAGGTTGGAAATGTTTTTCTTTGCATCACAATTAAATATATGACCTATTCTATTTTGGAGAAAAATTAAAATACTATAAATGTGATTTGCTAAAATGTAATTCCTATACCTAGGACTTTGGCTCTATCTTCATCATAAATGCCAGGAACATGGTCAAAAACAGAAAAGCATGCCTGGTTTGATTATTCTTAGTTTGATTGAACTTTGTGTAAGGTAGCAATAATATTTACTTAATGCAAGCTAATATATACATATTGAGACATATAATCTTATTTTCACCACTACATTTCAGAATCAGTATTGATAAATTATTAATACTTTTAAAGAGTCTGTCATGATAATATCAAATTTAAAAGATAAAATATAAAAAGGAAATCACCCATGATGCTGTTTTAATTTGTCTACTTTGTTTAAATTCTTATGTTCTCTAGTATTTCCGAAATTGGCAAACTAATTTTTTTTTACTTTATCTTGACCATCACATATTTCTGCATTGACTGTCCCTTAAGGTTTTTTCCATCTGCCAATTAGTGTCCAGTAAGGTGTTGCCTAGATTTTAAAGCTTCATCAAATTCATTCTTATTACTTATTTATTGTGTACATAATTAGTGCAACCTATACATTACAGTTATTGAAATCATTCAATTTCCTCATGAAAGCCATCTCTTTCGTAGGAAAGAGGGGCATAAATAAAATACTAATAAATATGGAAATGTGAAGACATATACATTCATAAACAATTTTTATCCCCTACTCAGATAGTATGAAAGTTTGTGGATACACAAAGATGAATATGACACAACCTATCTTATTGAAGAATTCCATAGTCTAGTGTGAGGTCAACAAACCTTTTCTGTGTAGATAACACATAGTGAATATTTCAGGATTGTGAAACATACAGTCCCTGTGGCATCTACTCATTGTTGCACACACACAAAAAAAGTGAATAAATGATTATGTCTGTGTTCCAATAAAACTTTATTGGAAAAATAAATCAAAAAGAGAGAGCCATACATGGGCCAATGTCCAAAGTTTCTCAATCAACCCCTGGTAATAGAGACATATAAGGAAGTCATTAAATTTAAATGGGATAGTAGTAATAAAGTAGAGGTGTCCAAAGGATGCAGAGTTTAACTTTGAAGGAATACTTTACAAAGAAGTTGGCATTTTAAATGCGTATAAAAATAATGCGTAGCAATTAACTAGCTAGAGAAAATAGAGAATAGCAAGTGAAAAGTCCTGAACACAAACGCACAAAAAAAGCCATAATGTGTTTACTATGGTTCTGAAATTGTAATTGGATCACAGTGTGTGTGCCATGGTATGAGGCTGGCAATACTGTTGGTGCCTTGTATGGATTCTTAATGAATTTGGTATTTATGAAGTAGTCATTAGTGGTGTTAACATCAAGGGAGTTAGATGACAATTCTGTGATAGGAAAACACTTCTGGCAAGAATTGGGATAGGAAGATACTGGAGCCAGTCTTTGCTCTAGCTGGCTTAGTCAGAAGAGTTAATATAAATGCAGAATTTCTAGGAATTTTGGAGTAGGGGTGGATATTCTAGGAGATTTTATAATGGATATATATTCCCATATGCCTTTTGGAAAGGACTTAGTCTGGCAAGAATCGATGTCTCTGAGATCAGCTGGTTCTGCTACCTAAATCACTGCCACTGGTGCATGCAAATTATGTTTGCAAATAGTACCAACTCCAGAATTTACTTCTTAGTTTTCAAGCGATGGAATGGGGTAGGGGACCCCTTAAATAATTCCTAGCTATCTCTGTGTGATTTTTTCCTATGACTTCATACATATATGAAGTCACATATATATATATATATATATATATATATATATATATAATATGAAGTTGAATTTTTTAAAAAATTTTATTTTCAGAACTTAAGTGTAAAAGAAGAACATATCCACTTTATTTCCAGTCATATATGGTCTCATTGGATAGTGATACACCCATTCAATTTTCAGTTGGACTTTGAATTATCTTACTTTTTACGTTTAACTTTCCATGACTTGGTGCTAATTGTCAGGGTACTTCTTATTCACTTGCAAACTGGGGTTACTTATTCTTGGGGTCTTGTTGCCTGACAGTTTTAAACTTCATTGGAAACTCTCAAGGGTTTACTTTTCATTATATAAGTAACGAGAAAAAAATACAGGAAAAGCAAGAGCAGAGACAGAAGTAGAAATCAAAGGGAAAAAGAAAAGAGAACGTACACACAAAAAGAGAGAGGATAATTAATTGACTTTAGGGGCCGAAAAAGAAAACAGAAGGAATTAAAGAAGATTAAAGAATCAGGAATATATAGATACAGATATATAGATATAGAGATATTCATTCCTGTGGCCTTGCATACATGTCATTTTTGTTCTCTTTTTTTCTCAAAAGTACCCAGAAAGGTAGACTTGTGACTCATGTTTTCTATCTCTGTACTTTTATAATGGAGATGAGCTTAGATGAGAGATAACAAATGAAATCTTTGGTCTGCATCATAGAGAAAGGATAGCAAGAAAAAGAACAAGGATCATAGTATAGCAAGGATTTGGGAAAAGTGAATGTAAAGGTAGTGAAATTTGTCCTTTGGATGCCCATAGTTCTGGTTTTCATTGATTGTGTAAATGTTACTGGTGTATTCACAGTGAGAAATGTATCTACAGCCAGATGTCAGGAACATTTTAGGATAGGGCTTTTCAGCTTGCGGACCAATGGAAGAGGCTGAGAATGAGGAGACCTAAACAGTGCTTCTCTTCTCTGGCATTTTTAATCCCTCCCTGAAGACTCAGAGACCTAAAGGGAGAAGAAGATTCAAAAATTAATAGAGATTAATATATAAGAGTTATCTGTGAATGATAACATGTGAGTGAAAGGTAGAAATTGAGACACACAGATGATTTGGTGGATCTACTTAAGTCACAGCTCAAAAAGAGTCAGAAGTCCTGGGTTCTAATTTTAGAATTATAACTACCTAAATGTATAGCTTTGGATAATTCATGTAAATTCTCTGATCTTTATATGTAAACAGGAGAAATGGACCAGATGACATTTGATTCCAATCACCTTTTTTAATTGTATTTTTGAGTAAATACCAATTCTTGAGCCTTGGTAATATCTAATTTTTTTTGAAAATATAACATTCATTATCAGGTAAATAATATGAAAGGACATTATATTCACTATTTCAACCCTGAAAATGTCATAAAGTGAGCTTTTCACCATTGACAAATGCAAACCAACTCAGTTACGTGTTTTTTGTCTTTTTTTTTTGGCAAGAGCTCGTAACCACATTAGTGAATAGAGGGAACCCCAACAAGGCTGTTGAAGAAATGGAAAGCCTTTTTCAAAATGAAAAAACCTGAAAACAGTGTTAAGTGTTTTGGGAAGTTGAATAACAAGTAGAACTTTCATTAAAAACACTTAACATTTCAATATATTACTATATCAAAGTTTCGATGATAATCATCTCCCCAAAAAGAACATAAATTATAAAACATATGAAGATATCACAAAAACCATTAAACCAACTTAACAAGACAACAAGAAAACTGAAACCTAAGAGGATGTTTGATACAGTAATTAGACTGTATGTTTCAGGAATACCAAAGACCTGAATTTTATTGTACACAGATGTTATCCCTATAAAAAGAACAGAATAACTTAAGCTATCAAATCATGTTAAGAGCCAACAGCGCTTCTACTCTTAACATCCTATCATTGACATCGAAGCTGATGTAAAATAACCTTGTAATTCCTGATTCTGAGCACTTATAAATCTACCAAGCTCCTGGCATTAAATTTGCTTTTAAGATTAAAAACAATCTTTATTACACTTTTTAAAACTTCTTGCTTGGGCTTTACTAAAACTTGGCTTCTTTTCTCCCTTCCTATGGGCAGGTATTTAAAGACTGAGATGTGTTTCTTAAATAGGTGATACATTTTTTCTCCATAGATGTGTACTATCATATTATAGTGGACATTGTGAAAATTATTTCAGGGTGTTCTTGAAATCTTCATGACACTTTTTTTTTTTTTTTTTTGAGACAAGAGTCTTGCTCTGCTGCCCGGGCTAGAGTGCCATGGCATCAGCCTAGCTCACAGCAACCTCAAGCTCCTGGGCTCAAGCAATCCTTCTGCCTTAGCCTCCCAAGTAGCTGGGACTACAGGCATGCGCCAACATGCCTGGCTAATTTTTTTCTATATATATTTTTAGTTGTCCAGATAATTTCTTTCTATTTTTAGTAGAGACGGAGGGTTGCTCTTGCTCAGGTTGGTCTCGAACTCCTGAGCTCAAGCGATCCTCCCGCCTTGGCTTCCCAGAGTGCTAGGATTACAGGCGTGAGCCAACGCGCCTGGCCATGAAACTTTTTTTTTAAATTTTCTGAAATCACTATCTATGTCTTTTTTTGGCATTCTTACTTTCATCTACAGTATAGTTTCTAATCTATTTAATTTATCAATCATTATAATCTGTAAGATTTGTGTTTCTTCCCATCTCTTTGTTCCCTGCACCACATCAGAGGGTATTTTATTCAAACTATATTTATATTTACTTAAGTGTGTTGTCCAGTTATGATTTGCTTGTAGCAGCTTTTTTTTTTTATCTTTAAAATGGAAATAATGGCAATACAAGTATAGTAATCCCACCTTATCCTCAGGGGATACATTCCATGTGTGTAGGCAGCTTTTTATAGGAAATTTTTACTGCACAAACTTCAGAGTTAATCCTAGAATATGATTAAGCTTCTTAGTATGAAGTCACATATAGCAACACAGAAATAATTCTATAATTTTGCAAAAGTAATGGCCACATCGATTCCATATAGCCTGTACAATTTAGTAATTTATTTTTGATGTAAAATATGCAAAAACCAAAGAATAAACATTATGTTTGTTTTCCAAAGAGTCAGTAGAATTTAGCAATCTTCTGACTATAAGAAGAGCTGCAGAGAATTTTAAATGTGTGAAAGTCTGACACGTGTTTGTTGTTTTGAGTGAAACTGCTTTTATGTAAAATATATTCAGCTGAAAAAGATTAAGCTATGATTAACCTATCGATTCAACTCGATTTAAACTCTTCTAAGCAGAAGAGTTAGCCGTTGAGATACAATGGCAACGGTATGTTTATCTTGGTATTTTAAAGGGAGAAATATAAAAATTATTTTTCTGTCCTGACTTAATTATGGGTAGTTTAGATGCAAAGCAAGAAAACATTGAGGCTGTGCTTCTCTATCTTTGCTACAACCGACTTTTAAAAATAATGGTGGTTGGTGGATACTTTGGCTCTGACAGCATTAATGGAGTATCTCCTGTAGAAAACTTGAAAGCTTTTCCAGATTGCTCATACTGTGTTCAACATTTTGCAAGGACTTTTTTCTTCCCCTGGCACTTTAAATGCTGTGCAAATGCTGCATTTCCAATATGGCCTAACATTAATTTCTGAAATGTTTACCACCATCAGTTGTTCCCGGTTTGGTTTTTCAGCCTCTTAAGGCTTTCGTTTTCTGGTAATACAAAATAATATATATGACATTTAAATATACATGTATCTTTATATTCTTTGTTTACAACATGCAAAAGACTCATGTTTAATTATTTAAAATAAATTAGGAAATAATATGAAAAATGGGCAAAATTTAGATAATTCATTTTGTTTTCAGTGAAATATAGAACCATTTAAAGATTTTATATGAATTTACATAAAGTATCAAAAAATCCCAGCTTTCTTATAGTACAATATTCCATATTTATAAAAAGACAATAATATATATAATGAATCCAGTTACAATTTTTTTCTATATTATGCAAAATATACATCATCTGATATTGACCTTATTAATAAAATCTCAGTATCATAGTATCATTTAGATTGATGGAGGCAATTATCTACATTGCTACATGACAAAAAAGTACTGAGAGTTATTTCTTTGATATATAGTATGCATTTGTCCTATTTTCCATTGGTGTTTTACTAGTAAGAATATAAAATTTTAAAGATATCCAAAAAATTCAATGTTAAAATAAATTAAACATGTTTTTAACCTTTGTAACAGATTTTTTTTTAAGAATAAGCTTTGACATAGTGATGTATATGTCACAATGTTAATTTATATATAAATATTTATTCACAAATGACATTTTTTCATTCTATGATCTGACCCAGTCTGTGGATTCCTATAACCTGTACTGGAAAGAAATAAAAAAAAGATTCACAAAATCATAAAAATCATACAGAAGAAAAACTTACAGTCAGTCTTTGGCCTGTAGCAAATCCAAAGGCTAGGTTCAAGATAGAACAAGAAAGGGATCTAGGAAAAAGAATTTTATTTTATCTTTTTTGTATGACCTGTGGTTCTTTCCTGCTATGTCCAAACAGCTGTTGAAAATTCTGTATTTCTGATCTTCACCTAGACATTAAAACTTAACTAGAATCCTTATTTTGAGAAGCACTAGAGTAAATAGAACCAAATTTTTAAAACATTTTATTTGAAAGGAAAAGAAAAATAACTGTCAGATGTTATGATTTTATAAGACCCAAAGAGAAATCACATCTGTAAAGGGCTGTAATCACTTTTATTAGATATGATTCAAATTATTCTAATGTAAATGTTTATTTTGAGAATGTTGCATTTCATTAATGTAATGAATAAAAATTGTAGTTAATAAAATTCTTTGTAAGATATACATTACTAATTTCATTATAAATATGCTTAATGGCAATGTTTCTACGCATCTATGTATTCTGTGTAGTTACCTATTGCTACATAACAAAGAACAGTGGTTCCCCCCTTATCCTCTGGTTTCAGGCACATGATTGTGGGATGGTTTTGACTCAGGGTTTCTCCAAAGGTTGCAGAGGCTACAGTCATATCTGGCCTCAACAGTAGTTTCCAAACTTTCTCACATGTCATAGACCTCAGTTCCTCACTGCATTTTGACCAGAGGTTTCAGCTCCTAGCCATGAAGGCTTCAGCTTGCTTCCCCCAGAGTAAGAGATGAGAGGTGGAGGGGAGAGGCAGAGAGAGAGGGTAAGAGGGAATAAAAATGCTAAATATGTGGTAAACCTTAAATATATATAATAAAATTTATATTAAAATGTCTAAAATTAAAGTCATTGTCTTTTATAACTTAATCTAGGAATTGATATAACAACGATTCTGCTGTAAGCTATGAGTCATGCAGAACAACTCTGGTAGCATTTGGGAAGGAATTAGATAGGGTGTGACTACCAGGAGTTTGGAGACTTTGGGAAACCTTTTGGAGCCTACCTATCACCTTCTACTTCTTTTTATGCTTACTTCCCAGAAAAACACAATTATCTTCTAACAAAGCCAGTACAGAAATTTTAACAGTTTGTTAATACTTTCTGTTTTTTTAAATTATTATTCCATCATATTTAGGGAGTACAAGTGCAGTTTTGTTACATGGATAATGATATGATATAGTGGTAAGATCTGAACTTTTAATGTACTCATTACCCAAATACTGTACATTGTACACAATAGGTATTTTTTCATTCCTCACCCCTCTCCCACCCTCCACCCTATTCAGTTTACAGTGTCTATTATTCCACTCCGTATGTCCATGCATACCCACAGTTTAGCTCTGGCTTATGAGTGAGAACATGTGGTATTTGGTTTTCTGTTCCTGTGTTACTTAGGATAACGGCCCCCAGTTCCATCCAGGTTGCTACAAAAGACATTATTTCATTCTTTTTTATTACTGAGTAGTATTCTGTGATATATGTATGTGTGTGTATACATACATACATACATATATATATATACACAACACATTTTCTTTATCTATTCATCAGTTGGTGGACATTTAGGTTGATTCCATATCTTTGCTATGATTGTGCTATGATAAACATATTTGTGCAGGTATCTTTTTTATATAATGACTTCTTTTCCTTTGGGTAGATCTAGTGGGATTGCTAGATTGAATGGTAGGTCTATTTTTAGTTCTTTGAGAATTCTCCATATTGTTTTCCATAGAGAATGTACTAATTTATATTCCCACCAGCAGTGTATAAGCATTTACTTTTCACTGCATCTGCACCATCTATTGTTTTTTTCCTTTTTAATAATGGCCATTTTGACTGAAGTAAAGTGTATCTCATTGTCATTTTAATTTGCATTTCCCTGTTGATTAGTGATGTTGAGTGATTTTCTCATCTATTTCTTGGTCATTTGTCTATCTTCTTTTGAAAAACTTCTGTTCATTTCTTTTGCCCACATTTTAATGGGGTTGTTTGGATTTTTTTTCTTGATGATTTATTTGAGTTTTTTGTAGATTCTGGATATTAGCCCTTTATCAGATATATAGTTTGCAAATATTTTCTCACATTCTGTAGGTTGTCTGTTTCCTCTGCTGATTATTTATTTTGCTGTGCAGAAGTTTTTTAGTTTAATTAAGTCTCATATATTTATTTTTGTTTTTGTTGCATTTGTTTTTGGGGTCATAGTTATAAATCCATGGCTAAGCCAATGTCCAGAATAATTTTTCCTACTTTTTATTCTATAATTTTTATGATTTCAGGCCTTATATTTAATTATTTAATTCATCTTGAGTTAATTTTTGTGTATGGTAAGAGATAGGGATCCAGTTTCATTCTTTTGCATATCGCTATCCAATTTTCCCAGCACCATTTATTGAATAGGTTGTCTTTTCCCCAGTATATGCTCTTCTCTGCTTTGTTGCAGATAAGTTAGTTGTAGGTATATTGCTTTACTTCTGCATTTTCTGTTATGTTTCATTTATCTATGTGTCTGTTTTTATAACAGTACCATGATATTTTGATCACTATAGTCTTATATTAATAGTGTAATTTGAAGTCAGATAATATGATACGTCCAGTTTTGTTCTTAGGATTGCTTTGAATACTCAGGTACTTTTTTGGTTCCATATAAACGTTAGGATTGGTTTTTCTAATTCTGTGAAAAATGACATTGGTATTTTGATAGGAATTGCATTGAATCTATAGTTTGCTTTGGGCAGTATGATAATTTTAACAATATTGACTCTTTCAATTCATGAGCATGGGATGTTTTCCATTTGTTTGTGTCATCTATGATTTATTTCATCAGTGTTTTGTAGTTTTCCTTGTAGAGATTGTTACCTGTTTGGTTAAATATATTATGAGGTATTTAATTTTTTTTGCAGCTATTATAAATGAAATTGATTTCTTGATTTGATTCTCAGCTTAGTCATTTTTGGTGTATAGAAATGCTACTGACTTTTGCACATTGATTTTGTAACCTAAGACTTTACTGAATTCATTTAACAAAACTAGGGGTCTTTTGGAGTAGTCCTTAGGGTTTTCTAGGTATAAGATCATATCATCAGCAAACAGAGACAATTTGATTTTTTCTTTTCCAATTTTGATGCACTTTATTTCTCTTTCTTGCCTGATTGCTCTGGCTAAGACTTCCAGAACTAAGCTGAATTGAAATGGTGAAAGTGGCCACTCTTGTCTTTTTCCAGTTCATAGGGGAAATGCTTTTAGCTTTAGTCCATTCAGTATGATGGTAGCTGTGGGTTTGTCATATATAGCTTTTATTATTTTGAGATATATTCCTTTTATGTCTAGTTTGTTGAGAGTCTCAGAATGCTTTCTCTGTATCTATAGAGATAATATATTTTTTGTTTTTAATTATGATTATGTACTAAATCAGATTTATTGAACATTTATTTATTGAACATATTATCCTTGCATCTTTGGGATAAAACCAACTTGATCATGGTGAATTATGTTTTTAATGTGCTGATGGATTCAATTTGCTAGTGTATTGCTGAAAATCTTTACATATATGCTCATCAGGGATGTTTGTCTGCAGTTTATTTTTTTCTTTTCTTTTCTTTCTTTTTTTAATGGTGTCCTTTCCTGACTATGGTATTAGGGTGATAATGGATTCAAAGAATGAATTAAAGAGGATTCCCTCCTTCTCAATCTTTTAGAACAGCTTCAGTAGGATTGGTACCATTTCTTCTTTGTGCATCTCACAGAATTTGGCTATGAATCCATCTGTTCCTGGCATTTTGTTGTTGTTGTTGTTGTTGTTGTTGTTGAGAGATTTTTATTGCTGTTCAATTTCACTACTCATGTTTGGCTGTTCGGGATTTCTATTTCTTCTGATTCAAATGTGGAAGATTAAGTGTTTCCAGGAATTTATCCATTTCCTCCAGGTTTTCAGTTGTAATCTCTCCTTTTTCATTTTAAATTGAGCTTATTTGAATTTTTGCTCTTCTTTTCTGGGTTAATCTAGCTAGTGATCTATCAATTTTATATATCTTCTCAAAGAACCAATTTTTCATTTTCATAATCTTTTGTGTTTTTTTAGTTTCAATTTTTTTTTCATTCTACTCTGATCTTTGTTATTTCTTTTTTCTTCTGCTAATTTTGGATTGGGTTTGATATCGTTTTTCCTGTTCCTTGAGGTGCAACTTTAATTTGTAATCTTTTAATTTTTTTGCTGTAGGCATTTCCTGCTATAAAGGCCCCTCTCAGCACTGTTTTTTCTGTTTCCTGGAGGTTTTGAATACTTATTTGACTAGTTTCATTCATTTCAAAAAACTTTTTTTAATTTCCATCTTGATTTCATCCTTTACCCAAAGAGCATTCATGAGCAGGTTGTTTAATTTTCATGTATTTGTATAGTTTTGAGAGTTCCTCTTGGAAATTATTTCTAGTTTATTCCTCTGTGGTGTGAGAAGATACTTGATATGATATTGAAATTTTTAAATTTATTGAGACTTGTTTTGTGGCCTAACATATAGTCTATCTTGAAAGATGTTCCATGTGCTGATGAGAAGAATGTATATTCTGCATTTGTTGAGTAGAATGTTCTGTAACTGTCTGTTAGGCCCCTTTGTTTTAGAATCTGTTTCACGTCCAGTGTTTCCTTGTTGATTTTCCCTTCGTTGGTGATCTAGTGTTGTGAGTGGGATGTTGAAGTCCCCACTATTACTGAATTGTTATCTATCTCTTTTCTTAGGTATAGTAGTATGTGTTTTTTGAATCTGGGTCTGTACTGTTGAGGGCATATATGTTAATATTTAGGATTATTACATGTTTTTGTTGAATTGATCCCTTTACCATTATATAATGGCTTTCTTTGCCTTATTTTTACTATTGTTGATGTAAGTCGATTTTATCTTTTATCAGTATAGCTGCTTCTGCTTGCTTTTGATTTCCATTTGTGTGGAAAAATTTTCCAGATCTTTACATTGAGTCTATAAAACATTTTTACCAGTTAAGTGAGTCTCCTAAAGGCACAAAATATTTGGATTTTGTTTTTTATCCATTCTGCCAATCTGTATCTTCTAAGTAGTGCATTTTGTCCATTTATGTTTAAAGTTAATATTGGTATGTGCAGTTCTGTTCCTGTCATAATGTTAATTGTTACCTAATTACTTTGTATTCTCAATTGTGAAATTGTTTTTAGAGAACCTGTGAACTTTATGGTTTCATGTATTTTTATGATGGTGAGTATTGACCTTTTATTTCCATGTTTATAACTCTCTTGAGCATTTCTTGTAGGGCTGCTCTAGTGGTGACAAATTCCCTTAGTGTTTGCCTGTCTGGAAAAGACTATTTCTCCTTCACTTATGAAGGTTATTTCAGCAGGATATAAAATTTGTGGCTGACAGTTTTTCCTGTGATATTATTGAAGATAGGACCCCAATCTCTCCTGGCTTGTAAGGTTTTTGCTGAGAAGTCTGCTTTTAGTCTGATGGTCTTTCCTTTATAGGTAATTAGATGTTTTTGTTTTGATGCGTTTAAATATTTTTCCTTTGTGTTGACTTTAGATAGTCTGATGACTAAGTGCCTTGGTAAAGACTTTCTTATATTTTATCTCCCTATTGTTCACTGAGTCCATTGCAAGATCAAGTAAGTTTTCTTAAATTATTCCCTCAAATAGGTTTTCTACACTTTTTACTTTTGCTTCTTCTCCCTCAGGGATGCCTATGGCTCATAGTTTTGGATGTTTTATATACTCTTAAAGACTATTTATATTTCTCATGGTTTTTTTTTTTTCATGTATTATAATTCTTGTTTCTTTATTTTTTCTGAGTAGGTTAACTCACAGACCTAGTTTCGAGCTCTGAAATTCTTTCTTCATCTTGATCTATTCTATTGTTTGAGGTTTTAACTGTTTTTATAATTCCATCAATGAATCTTTCATTTCTAGAAGTTCTGCTTGTTTTTGTTTTAATATCTCTCTCTTTAATAAATTTTTCATTCATGTCCTGAATTAAGGTTTTGGTTTGTTTGTGTTGGTTTTCAACTTTATCTTTAGATCTCATTGAACTTCCTTACAATTTATATTTTTACTTATTTATCTGTCATTTCAGAATTTCACTCATGTTGGGATTCTTTGCTAGAGTGTTAGTGTGATCCTTTGGCGATGTCAGAATGTTTTGCTTTCTTATACAGCCAGAGTTCTTACACTGGTTCCTTCTCATGTGGAGAAGCTGTTACTTCTTATTTTTGAAATTACTTTCATTTGGATGGGATTTTAATTTTTTTTAATTTTTTATTATGTTTTTACACCCTTGGGGGTGTGGCCATACAGTATGTTACTTTAGGTTGTTTGGCTTTGATTTTGGTTGTTTTTAGGGGGCCAAGGCTCTATATGAGTTCCTTGGTTATGGTTAGCCTTTGTGTGGTGTCTTTGTCAAATGCTGACTGTAGCAGAGATGTACTGGGTATATGAGCAGGCTGTGTAGAGAGGGAGAGGGGCCCACTCTTCAGCATGTGTGGGTGGGTACTGGCTTTGTTCTTATTGGCAATTTAGGTAGGTCTAAACTCGAGCCCTTAGGGGAGTGTTCAGGTTCCAGTGGTGGTGGACTAGGTTAGATAATCCCTAATCCCCAGGCCCCTGGATGTCATTCTTGAGTCCTGGGGGTACCAGACTGGGACTGGGCTGGTGAACTTGTCATCAGGACCCCTCGGGTTCAGGTACTGATAAGGGGCAGGGTGATTTCGTGGTTGCCAGCAAAATGTTCAAGCAGGGGCATGGTGGCTGTATTGCAGGTCTGCCACTAAGGAGCGAGGGACACTTTCAGTGGGATTAGTGGAGACAGGCAGCTGCAGGGCTCATGGACGCAGTGCAGGGCACATAGGACACAGACCTCTGGGGCTTGGGCTCCCAGAATGGTGCTACCAGGCTTTAGCTGGAATGCTCAGGCAGGGGCAGGGTGCTGGTGCCTCAAGCCTGCCACCAGGAAGTGTGGCCCCTGGTCAGTGGAGGTAGGCAGCTGTGTGGTACATGATCTTCTTGCACCCCTATCCCTTAGCAGCAGCAGTGATCTCTCTCCTTTGTGCCCTCAAATGCACCCAGTTTCCCTACTCCCTCCCTGGCCTGGTGGCAGTGGTGGCAGTAGTGGCAACTCAAACCTCACAGGACTGGGCTCGCAGAAAGGGAGTGGGCTGCAGCTGGCCGTCTCAGGTCGGGGAAGGGCAGTGAGGGATGGTGGGCCCCTCTCAGTGGAGGCAGGTAGCTGTGGGGCATGTAGGCCAATCACACCTCCCTCTTTCAGCAGCAGCAATGGTGGTCTCTGTCCCTGCTGTACAAGAAAATATCCAAATTTCTAGCTCTTTCCCTGGCCTGTGGTGGCTCCAATGGCTGGGTGCTGGGCTGTGGCCCTGAAAGTTTGTGGGCCACAGCTAGAATGCTCAGGTGGAGAAAGAGAGAGGGCAATTGTTCTGCAGACTTGCCACCCTGGAGGGAGGGCAGGTTCCTCTCAGTAAAGGTGGGCAGCTGCTTGTACTACCTGCCCTCAGTAGTGGCAGTGGTATTTGTCCTCAGGATGCACAAAAGTGCCCAGCCTCCCTGCTCCCCTGGTGACCCTGCTGCTGTGGTGGTGATGGTGATGGTACTACCCCGAAATAGGACAGAGACCTCTGCAGGATGGGCTTTCTGAATATCTCAGGGCTCATCAAAAGCCTGTGGGACTCTCTGCAGCTGCTCAGGCCTCAAAGCCTGTGGGACTTCATGTGAGTTCAAGCAGTGCTTTTGCACACTCTCTATGCAGCTCTTTGGCATTAGTCTAGGGCCCCCAAAGGTCTAGGGGCTCTCTTGTAGCTAGGATTTTAAAAGTCCCTGGCAGGAGTGTGGAACCCCGGGGATCTCTCACTCATGCTCGCCCCACATCAGGAAGTTTCTCCCTTCTTCTCGCTGATCTCAGCTTAGCAGGGTATCTGCCTTTCCTCTCCTCTGCTTTCCTGATTCCTGTTGCTTCTTTGTTGAATTCCAGTGTTCTCTCTTAGACTACCTATTCTCTTAGTAGAGAAATATCTACTCACTAATTTTGATTCTTCTCCATGGGAAAAGTGTACACTAGTTGTATTTAGTCAGCCATCTTGAACCAGACCCTAAGCATGCTTTCTTTAAGATCACGTTGGTTTTTAAAAGTCCAAAACTGCTGAAATTTTTTATATCTTATCAGGTATTACCTTTTTATATTATATCATAAAAAGTATACATACAAACATACATCTAATAAGTATATATAATGGATATGTAATTTTATGCAGTTTTTAATATTGTTTGATGCAAACCAGACAAAAAAATGTTTAGAAGCTAGTTTCTATTGTTGAACCGTGCATTAAGAATCTATGACACTGCTGAAAATGAAGTTGACAAGTTATACTTTACTGAAATTTTACCTCCTTTTTTACTAGTTAAAAAGTTGTTATTTAATCATCGTATGATACTTCTTCAGAATAAATTTGCCTCATGATTATGTAACTCCATTCAAGTTTTAGTGCATTTCAATCAGCCCTATATATACTCTCAAGCCCATATATTTAGACACTTTGACATTTCAGTTTTTTCTTAATCTATGCCTTATATTGAATGCCCTTCCATGTAAATGAATTATTTTTTGAGAAAACGAAGAATATTATGCTAAGCACTTTAGGGATACAAAGATGATTAACATAATGCCTGTCAATAAGAAATCGTGATCTTGTTTGGGAAAAATAAATGTATAGGATATTACATTATTTCTTTCACTGAGGTAAGATAAGCATCAAAAGGGAAGTACAAAGAAAGTGCTTTGTGAATTCAAGAAAAAAGATCATCAAATGGTCTCTGGCAGGGAGAGAAAGCATGCACTTATGGATTAAAGCTCCTTTGAGCTTTGTCTTAAAGGATGATGAAGGTTTCCAAAGGGGTGAACTAGAATGGAGTATTCCAGGTGGAGGATATGAAACTAACAGGAATGGGAATGTCTAGAGCATATTTGGGGAATGCACAATTGTCATGCTTGGCTGAAACTTAATGAGTAGGTGTGATGTGATTATAAAAGCATCTCTGAGTAGTATTGAGAATGATTTTAAATGCTAGTTTGAGAAGTGAATACTTAATTTGGAAGGAAATGGAGTTCCATTTTGAGCAATGAAGAGAGGAACAGATCTGTGCTTAGGTTAATCTAGCAGCATATATCTGAATGAATTATAATAGGAAAAGATGGGTGAACATTCATTAGGCACAGAGAGTAGTCCATAAGGATATAAAGTAACTATAAGGAGAGTAGATATGTTCCTATACTATAAGCATAGTACAGTGAGTGCTTAACCTAGAGTGTTCACAGTGAGAACGGGAAGAAGAAAGCTGAAGTGAGAAACATGTGGAGGAATTAATTATATAAATAAATATTTTAAAAAATAAATGAAAAGAAGTCATTTCCATCAGATGGAAATGATTGAGAAAATCAGAGTAAAGGGAAACAAGGAGAGAAGTTGGTTTCAGGGATGTAATTATAAGTTTGAATTTTGGCCCAAGAGATGTAGGATTCAGTAGATCCTCCTTTGGATATTTTAAACACAAATAAATAACTGTCAATTTGTATTTCAAGAAAATGTTAGAACTAGAGCCAAAGACTACATTTTGAATAGCAGTAAAAGGACAGTGTGTAGGAATGGAAGTAAATATGGACTTGAGTGAAAGGGCAATATAAAGACGCAACCTCTAAGGACTGTCTAGATCACGAGGATGGCTAAAATAAATAAAACCCACCAAAGAGTAGGTTGAAGCATTTGGAGAAATAGAATCTTTGTGATGTGCCTAAGATCCAAACATTTGAAGGAACAGGTAATCAACAATTTCTGATGCTACAGCAAATTTTAAAAGGTTAATAAAATTTTTAAAAAGACACAAGATATAATTATAGGAAATCAGTTGGGAAGAAGTAATGGAGGAAAAACTCACAGTGTATAGATTTAATGATGATTGACTATCAAGTAGATGGAATCTACTTGATAATATCCCACTTTTTTGAGTAGTAAAGGTAAGAGGAAGAGAAAATATGATAGTATAGAGAAATATTAAAGTTGAAATTACTTTGGATATCTTTTGAAGTCTCCAACAGATTAAATGTTGGAGGAAGAATGAAATTTTAAAAAATATTTCTAACCTAAGGAACTTTTGCATGAGATTGAAACTATGATCTGATGCAGCAATATACTGTGACATTATTTCTTTCTTTTATCTTCATGCCAAAATAGATGTTTCCCCAGTTCTCATTTCAGCCACAGGAAAAAAAATTCTTATACTGATTTAATTTGTCTAAATGTTAATTTTTAAAAGCCCAGATTGAATTCCATATTTTTCTTGCTTTGTTTTGACAAAATCCTGCCAAACAAGTTTTCATATAGCTTTTCTCACCCTGTATTGATTTTAAAACCTATTATTATTGCCTCTATAGCTAAAATTAAAGAAAAAGTTAAGAATGTAATAAAACTCTCTGTAAAGTCAAGTCTTAATCTTAACAAAATATTATTTTACTTGTTTCAGGCCTGTCTCCATGACATGGAAGAAGAGAATATTAGATTATTTAACTTGAGAATTTTATTGTGTTACTATAACATGAGTTAAAGGTCATTGAAAGATAGAGGACTATCATTAGAAAATGGAAAAAATACCACTTAAGACAGGAGATCAGAAAACCAAGGAAAGATTCTTAATAGTGTTCCCTAAGGTGTGGTCAATGCATGTTCCCAGAATGGCCATATATGATTACCTAATAGACTGCTCAGATTCTCTATAGGTTTTTGCAATTCCGGACAATTTTCTATTAATTGTTGGATAGAAATAGACATTTTTACCTAAAGTGAACGTGTATCTAGTCCTTCCTATTGTTACTGCTTTTCAGTATGCATGGATGTATATGTGTATGTACCCATGATTATAGAATATATAAAGGAAATACAGCTTAATTTCCAGAAGAACATGGAGTTTGGTATCAGAAGTCATGAACTTATTCTTAGGTTCAGCATTTACCTTCCTGCAAATTAGGGGAAAATGAATGACCATTCTGAACCCTATTTTTATCCTCTAAGATGGAGGAAATGATACTATTTGCCTGTTAAGACTGGAGGGAGTAGTGAATAACCCACAGATACTTTGAAGTTGTTAGGGGAACTTTTCTTAGAACACAGTACAGTTCATGGACACTAACTGGCCTTTTGTAGCTGCCATGTATGCCAACTCCTATGGAAAGAACAATTGACAAATTACATTTGCTTCCAATATTATTTAAAAATAAGTTCTGTCATTTAATTAGGGTAGGCTAACTGATGTAGCAAACAATTCCAAAATATCGATGAATTAACACAATGAAGTTCATTTCACAGTCTGATGAAACAGAGGAAACCTTCCTCTACACAGTGATTCAGGACCCCAGGCTGCTTTTACCTAGTGATTCAATAATAATACTGTGCCTTTAGGATCAGCATGCCTGTTGTCATCAACCAACTGATTAAAGGAAAAGAGCATTAATAAGTACATAAGACACTTTACCTAATTAAAAAGTGCACACATCATTCCACCGGCCAGAACCAGTCCCATGGTCTAAGGAAGATAAGAGGTGTTAGAAATGTAGTTTCTGGCTAAAATATAGTATGGACAAGGAGGACAAAATTTAGGTGGTCACTATAAAGTGACCAGCCATTCCAATGTACCTAAACTCTTTCCAGTTTCAGCATTGAAAAAATTATGTGAATCCCCTCAGTCCTGAGCAAACCAGGACAACTGGCCACTCTAGCACTGTCAGCCACCCATGCCGCAGGCTTGAATTAAATGCTTTATGAATATATGTTTACATTTCAAAATGGAGAAACAAAGACAGCAACAAGAATTCCAAGATATTATCTAGGCATTACAATTTAAATCTGAAACTAGCTCAGGGAATAGGAAGTAACAGAAGCCACTATTATAGTCATCATTAATTGAGAGCCTACAGTGCGCCAAGCCAATTAATTGTATCACTAGGAGAATAGCCTTGTAAAGTAGGTAAAATACTCCATTTATAGTTGTAAAACTTAAGGTTCAGAAGAATTAACTGACCAGTCCAAAAATCATACTCTGGTAAGAGGTTCTAAAACACCTGCAAATGCCAGACTCCTCTTTCTTTCAGGTCACTGATATTAGGTGATCACACACACACACACACACACACACACACACACACACGCACGCACACACGCACACATGCACAGACACTGAGATGTATATTTGAAATTACACGAATTCCTAACAATACTGTTTTAAATGTGTGTACACAAATGTAATTACCTTCCAAATAGAAATACACTGACTACTCAGTGAGTTTTGAAATACTATACAATTTATTTTCTGGGGTAGTTTATTTATTTATTTTCTTCCTTTAATATTGAATTGGAATGGGGTTTAATTGCTAGGGTAGTTGAGCCCTATTGATGTTGCCTAATGGTTTCAGAGAGAAACATTTTGAATTCCTATTGAAAATATCAGAAAAAAATGCCATCCAGTTATAGCCCTTTAATATAGTTAAGTATTTAACTGACATTTGCTTTAGGATTAGGTAAGGAATGCTTTGGCTGCCTAGATCAGAAGTTTCCAAACTTTCTGATAATGCAACGATTTTAAAATTATAATAGGAACCCAAATATCAGTAGCAAGTCATGAGGTTTAATGAACATATCCATCAAATTTGAAATAAAAATAGTGTCAAAATACATTCATAGCTAGAGTGAACTATCTCACCTTATTCATGATTTATACTTTAAAAATGAATGAAACCGATAATAAATAATACAATCTGATGAAAAGTAAAAATAATGAAGATAAGATGAAACATCTTTCATTATATATTTTGGTAATAATACTGTTTAAAAAATACTACGTTTAAAATGAGACCATCACTTTATGTCTCTATTACATATCAGCTTAATATTAGGCATGAAGTTGACAAATCAGATAGAAAGCCATAAATCAGATAGATAAACAAATTATATATATATTTCTGTGTGTGTGTGTGTCCCTGTACATTTTATTGTCATTGTGGCATAATATAAAACTCCATTTCTAAAGGTATTTTGTAGCAGAGGGAAAAATTTTATAGCTACATATTGTGGGTACTTTTCAAATAATTAAAGGGTTCATCTTATATTGCATTACATTTTTTCTCTTTAGAAACAAAGCTGCTATATCATCTTCACAGTGAAATAGTCTACATTTTGTCTTTTCTGTTTCTAAAACAGTTTGAGGAGCACAGAATCCTGCATTTTGTTTTCGACATGCATTGCCAAGTTTAGTTGGTAAACGCTTCTGATACATCGATGAACAAAATGAACAAGTTAGTGTAGGTGATTTTTCAGGCCACATCTTGAAATTTATCAAGAATGATATTTTTCTGAAAGGGATAGACATTATGGAATAAGCTTGACTTATTGAAATATGTCTATAGAGTTTTTTTTCCTCCGATATTTTAAAAATATACATAAAGGAAAGTATTGCTAACAGCTCTCTGTATTATGTTTGTGAAACACCTATTATGATCTTACAGAGCTCAGTTTGGGATTGCTAATTTAGCTGATGGAATATGTTGTCCTGATAGAGCCATAGCACACACATCTTTCTCACTGTGGCTCACCACAGGGGGACTGATGCATTTTAACATGCATACCACTCTCCTAATAACATCATGTGCTTCTGCCAGTGTCGCTGAACTATTGACAAAGGCAGCACAATGGCATAGGAATAAAATGGCCTAAGAACCAAGGGCTCACAGATTTTATTGGACTAAAAGAGGAGGGGCAGGCTGACATGAGAGCATCTGGAACAGCATCACAGTAAAATTATTTTCTAACTTTGTTGGTAGGAATTCCCCTGAGAATACACAGCTTCTCAAATTTCCTATATGCAAATGTTCTAAGCATCTCTGGTCTTTATTACATATTTTACCCTGGTTATTCAGGTTTACCCTTGCAGCTTGGGGGCCTGACTATAGAATATTCTTGATTTATGGAGCAGCAACAAGGGGATCGTTCCTTTCTGGGTCTTTCTTATTTTCCTAGCAGTCTGTATTCAAGAACAAAGGTAGCAATTCTCCTTCCCTCGAGAAGTGTTTCAGGATTCTTAGTTATTTAATTCTCAAGCTCTACTAACAAATTGCTTTCACATGTCACCTCTTACTAGCACTTTGCCCTAAAATGCTTTTCTGCTTTTCCTTTTCTTTATTGGTTGAGTTTCCAAATCACTTTCCTTCCTTGTTTTAGCATTGCCTGTTGTATGTACCACTTTCCTTAACTCTTGCCTCACAGCATTGAAATTACTCTAGTGTGCTTCCCCCCCTGCTCTTTGAATCCCATTAAAGCAGAGGCCACATCTTATTCATCAATATGTATTCACCTGTTCCACACCATGTAATAGTCAATAAACACTATAGAAAAAATGAGTACACAAACAAAAGAGTGCATTCATCTAGTATTATCTTAATCCTAAATACAGTACATTCATTAAGACTCCTGAAGTGTTGTTATATTAGACCCTTTTCTTATTATATTGTATAGAAGCTATTCGAACCCTAAATTTCTGCAAGCATATGTTATAGAAGTCATCTGAATGGTTATGCTTTTAACTTCCTATTTATAAAATGAGCATTTTAGTCTATATGAAATAGCAAAGGCCATTCAATTGCTGAAATGCTCTCAGAATAATTCATAGTACTATAAGGAAACTGAGTATTTCTACTAAAAAAAGGTTTGAGTTAAGTGCTATTACATGGAAGAGAATTGCAGACCTATTCAGTTTTAAAATGGGTTCAGATCAGATGTTAGGAAGACAGACATGCCAAAGATTTTACTTATACTGTTTTCTGTTGTTGGTTTTGTTTTGTTTTGGTTTGGTTTGTGTTTTTTGGTGCTGCTTCAGCTAACAAATCCTCTCTATCATTTGTATCTATTACCTCAGTAGGATTGGTTTGTGGGGTATTTTTTTTCCTTTAATATGTCTTCTATCTTATCAAACATGCTTTTTATTTGCGATTTCTCAGGCAATTTTTCTCTTTCCTCTCTTCCTGAAACAGGGCTGTATAGATTGGACCAATTTTATGTTTTTCTCTGCCTGCCCTATCAGTTTTCCCAGTAGGTTTATTACTAGTGGTATAGATTGGATTTCTTGTTTCATGATTCTAGAGGAAAAAGATCTCAGCCTTTCTCCCTTTACTTGAATTGGAATTTTTAAGATTCAAAGCACCATTCTATTCAAACCAAGACTATATGAAGCATGTTATTAAGTAGAACAATAACTTATAGTTTTAAACATTCAGAATAGAAGTCATTGTTTAGAGTAATGTTTCAACATAGAATAAGTAGCTGTTTTTTCTAAATAAAATACATACGTGAATATTCCATGCTCTTTTAGTCACCTATTTTTATCACTGTCTTTTTTTAAAATTTAGTGTTCAGGCCCGGCGTGGTGGCTCACACCTGTAATCCTAGCACTCTGGGAGGCCGAGGTGGGTGGATTGTTTGAGCTCAGGAGTTCGAGACCAGCCTGAGCAAAAGCGAGACCCCGTCTCTACTAAAAATAGAAAGAAATTATATGGGCAGCTAAAAATATATGTATAGAAAAAATTAGCCAGGCATGGTGGCGCATGCCTGTAGTCCCAGCTACTCGGGAGGCTGAGGCAGGAGGATCGCTTGAGCCCAGGAGTTTGAGGTTGCTGTGAGCTAGGCTGATGCCACGGCACTCTAGCCAGGGTGACAGAGCAGGACTCTGCCTCAAAAAAAAAAAAAAAAAAAACCAACCAAACAAACAAACAATAAATAAATAAAATTTAGCGTTCAGTGCTTTAATATTAGAGGGTTGAATAGTTGAATTCTGTCTATTTTATTATATCTATTATATTTATTTTTCTATGTGCTTAAGAATATTTTCATTATTGGGACAGTTTATTATTCATATTAACATGAGTTTGAGGCTTGTTCCTCTAGTCATATTATGCATACATAGTAATATTTACAGAAGTTTTTTATATCAAAAATAAGAAACAAACTTGTCTTTATTACATTTTTTGTGGGCTAAATATGAAGGTACCAAATACATATTCATTTTCACCAGCCACAGCATGTTTAAACTTCAGTGATTGAAAAATACAGAATTGGAATGCTCTATTAACACTAGTAAAAAAAAAAAAATTGTCTTCTCATCTGAGAGAGCCACAACTATCTTACAAATTATACGTCATCAAAGGAAAAATGTAAATAACAATAATTTCCATTTAATGGTGAGCACTGAGAGCCCAACACTAGCCTGTGCTTTCCCTCATTTCATTTTCAGATAGATTCTTTGAGGTGGGTTGTATTATTTCCAGTTTTATATAAAGGAAAACGAAGCTCAGGAAATTTAAACTCAGTTGTCCAAAATTATGTAAATATTTAATGTTGGAGTCAGAATTCAAAATCCAGGTAGATCTGATTCCAAAGCCTGTCCCCTTAACCATTATCCTATATTGCCTATGAAATGACTATTAGTAAATTATAAAAACTTATGATTGAGCATAGAACAATGACAGCTTATACACACCTAGTCCACATTAGTGTCTGTTCAAACATAAATTGTGTACCTTTATCCATATACAGTATATAATATAAACCAAATTATAAAACCATTTATGAGATGTTAACATAATACAGATTTATAGTCAGTTATAGGAAAAGACAGTATGCTATAGTATTTTAGTGATTCTTTTCTTTTTTTCCTATTTTTTACTGTTTAGTAATATAGAGAATGGCCATGGCAAATACATTACCTAATTTATACATTATTTAGAAAAAAACTAAGCCCTTAAACTAAAACAACTATGTAAAGAAGCAACTTCTGAATTTGTGTGTACATAAATTTTTATTTGATTCAGAAGGAAAACATATGATTTATATATGATATGCAATAGGCTTATTCAAAGAATCATAAATATTGAAAAAGATAAGCTTCTTAATTCTTAGGAAATATGAAATCCTGTGATTATATTAAGGCATCAATATGTTTTAGTTCAAATTTTCTTTTTCTTTTTTGTTTCATTAAATATAAACCTAGATAAATGTCATTCAGCCTTAAAACAACAGTATTTAAGCCAGGTTGTTCTATTGCTAATTAAAACTAACTTACTCTTTGTCAGATGAGACTGAAAAAAAAATTACACTACTTAACATTCATTATTCAGTTCATCTTTTCCAAGTACAGAAATTCAGTGATCTGTAAAACCATGAGGTAATTTGGGTCCAAGTGAAACAAAGTTCTTTCACGTTCCAGATGATTCAGTTAAAATTATGTTTGGTTTATATTATTCATAATCTATGTTCTAACTGTATTCTTCAGGTTCTTGGCAGGTTATCTGAGGCCATGTTGAAGCAGTTATAATCATGAAATTTGTTGATTCAAACAAAAAAATCATAGAAAAATCATGATTCTAAATGTTTTCACTATATCATGCTTTAAAAAAACACAGTTTTTAGAATTTCAGAGATGGCAGAGAGCTTTTGGTTCATTGCCCCAAACTATTCTTTTAATGGGTGAGAAAAATTAGGTCCATAAAAGTGAAGTGCCTTGCTCAAAAATATAAAGATTTTCTGACCTAAACCTCTCTACCTTCTTCTCACCTTGCCAACACATTTTTCAAAGGTAGTGTTCCAGGGCTTTATGGTCAGGCCAGTGAGTGACTAAACACTAAATAAATGGCAGATCCAACTCATTTTCTGTCAGTCTCAGAGTTGTAAAGGTCAGAATTTAACCGTAAACATTTTCTTTCAAAAAATTTACATTATTTTTGAATGAGTTTTCATAGCAGATTAAAATTTCTTTGTGAATTTTATATTGATTTCCAAAAATATTTTAATTTTTTGTACTAATGCCTATTGTATGACATGAAGATTGCATGTTGCTTCACTTATATGGACAAATTGTGACTAAGTATTATTTAATAGCAAACCTGTTGCTAAATGAAATGTATAATGACTATTTTACTTAAAAATTAAAATATTTTTCAAATATATTTAAATGCAAATAATTGCATAGTTTTCATCGTTATTCAGAAGTATTTCAATAGAGCTAAATAAAGCAAGTTATTGGTTAGTTATTTTATTTAATACTAAACTTATAGCTTATGAAACATTAAGTTAATCCTCCTAGTAATTTTGTATTTTATCCAAATTATGGTAATTTTCCTTTACGTATGTGCTACCATCATGATTTAGTACAATAAATTAAATTTTAAGAGAAATTGGAATGAAATGCATTGGTGAAGCGTATCTTCTATGCTTCATCCCAAAAGACAAGGTACTGAAAATTTTAATAGTTCTTGAAAACATCCTTAATTGAATACAGAATTGGGACAGGGGGAATTAAACAAATTCCTCATTGTCAGAGCTGGCAACACTTTTTGGAAAGCATTGTATTTAATATTGGGCTGAAATAATGATAAGAATACAACTATATGCTCTGCATTAATCTGCTTTGTTGAAAAAGGAGATATTTTGCCATATTTTAAAGATGTTGGAGTACATACCCTATAAAAAAGCTTATTGTAAGCAAATATCTTATGGCCTACCTTTACCTGACTTACGGTAATTAAAGACAAATGAAACTTAGGCATTAGTTCTTTGCAAGATGTCTTTCTCCTAGCATGTTTTTTTCTACTTTGTGCTCTTAATATTTATTCACGTGATGCTTTTATGACACTATTATTAGCTCCTCTTAAAAATCTCTTTAGGTAAGTAGGCAGAATAGGGAGAAGTTTCAGTGGAATAATTTATATTATGCTATAAATATATAATTGTCTTCTAATAATCATGTTTTATACTTGACTTATGTTCTTTTATATTTTATAGTATATTTTATTTTTAATGTTCTTAAATTTTAAGATGTGTAAAAGTATTCTTTGTAAAGATTGACTTATTTTGATTTGTAAATCAAAATGTTGTCAGAATAATAAAATCAAACATTTTCAGATAACTTACCTAAAGCCAGACATTGTATAAAGAGGTTTACATAAAATAATTTATTTAATCCTCAAATTGAACATTTGAGGTATCTATATTGTATATATCAAAACAATGAACTCAGTAATATTGTTAGTGACAAAGAGGTTTTGAATCTAGGTGCACTGACATATTTGCCCAAACCAGTCTTAAGTTTAACATAAATCTCAATCACAAAAGTAGCTCCTTATAGTTTTATTTTTTTTTGGAAGATTCTATCAGTTGAGCCCACGAGTCCTAGCTTGCAGTAAGCTTTGATGGCTCCGCTGCACTCTACCCTGGGAGACTGAGCAATACCCTGTCTCTAAAAAAAAAAAAAAATACACGATCCTTTTTATTTCCTTTTCAAATCATGTTGCTAATACAAGTTTTAAAAGGAGACAGAGATGGAGTAAAACAAATAACTCCTTGAATTCATACTATATGTAACACACTATGTCAGTTTCTTACATAGATTTCCCACTAGATCCTCAGTAGAAGAATCTGAGCTGGGTATTGTTATTTTCACTTTATAGATGAGGAACTCTAATATCAAAGGAGTTAAACATCTTGTCAAATTGACGTCAATGACATATTATAGAGTCAGGATTTAGACTCAGTGAAGAAAAAATACCAATAGCTTTGTTCTTTATGTTGTACCATCCACATATGAGTGTGATCTTCTCCCGAAACTGTTTTTCTCAACATGTGGAGGGGTCAATAATGACTAATAAATGCATGACAGGTGTTAGGCTTGAAGTAGACATTTTTATTAGCTTATCTCATTTAATTTCACAAAAACCATGTGATATAGAAGTTATCATTTCTATTTTACAACTAAGAAAACTGTGGATCAAAAAATTGATATAGTTTACCTAAGATCTTTACAGTGTCAATCAGACCTAAATACAAACATATCTGATTTCAGAATCTGTAAAGACCAAACTCTCTGGAGATCTTTGGTCTCCTTTGTTAGTGCAGAGAAAAGCAAATATATTTCAGTAGATGCAAGAGAGAGAGTAGAAATCTAATATTTGATCTCTGCAAACACAAGACTGGTATACTAGTTACATAATGACTAAGAATCCCATTTCCCTATTAGACAGATCTGAATTATTCTAGTAACAGTAAAAACTCAGGAAATCAGGAAACAAGGTAAATGATTCTTCTATCACTAATTCCCCCTCTAGGACTATCATAAATTTGTCATCTCAACTTTTTTAAAACTTTCCCAATTATTATCCATAATTCCTAGAATATATATAGCTTATTAATTGGACATTCAAATTTATTCACATACAGTTTTACTGAAATATAGCAATTAAATGTGTTTCAATACTTTTATAACATCTATTTCCTTCCCTACTTACACATTTTAGACCCAAATTTGGCTACTTATCAGCTCTATTTATTAAGTAGAATTATACTCTACAATTCTATTTCTGTTTCAGGAACAGACATTATTTTAGAAGTTTTTTTTAAGAATATGAAAAAATAAATTGTGCTTTTGTTTTTTGATTTGAATTAAATTTGGTATTGAAAAGTTTATTATTTTATTGGTATTCTATACATGGAATAGCAATAAATCAACTGCAGTTTGAGTATCTTATAAATTTATTGACTGAATTATTCATGTTTGACATTTCATCAATCCAATGACAATTCTAAGTGTAAATAATATATTGGCTTTTCTATGGTCTGGTGGTAGTTATTTCTTGAGATGAGATGAGAGTCTCTTTCTTAAGGTTCTTTCTCTTAAACGATGTCCATTTGATAAAAGTAGTTGCTAGTTGTTCTTTGTATCAGTTTGATTTACTTTGTTAAATTTTACAAAGCAATAAAGGGTTTATCTTAGGCTATATGGATCTTGAAAGGAATATATATATATGAGAGGTGATCAGGGCCATTCATGTAGTGACTCTCTCTGTTAAAACAGTGGGCAGTGGGTTTCTCACCACAGTGATCTTGAAATGGAGTATTCATTCAATGCTAAAGTTCAGTGGGCTTTTATCTTTGGAGTTGTCATCCTTATTCACTCCAGGCCTAACTCTTTAGATCCCTTCTCAACCTACTCATCTCTCTTCAAACTCTTGGTACTCCGCTCTCTGAAAACCTTCTATTGCCATCAAACTGAATCCTCACCTTGTATTTGACTAGTGACACTTGTTCTCATAAAAGACTTTCAATAAGACATTTGTTGTGCTCTTTCCCTTTTAGTGTCTTATGGAGGTGGCAGGGCAGATATTTTAACAGCACTTCTTCACTCACTCTCATTTATTCTTTTAAGTTCAAAACTGGACATCATGCTAAAGTATTGCAATAAACTGAAGATGTAAAATTCTTAACTCTCACAGATTTGTTTTGTTCTCACTTATTCTGCTCCAGTCCACTTCAGCAGTTCACTCCTGTCATCCCCAGAACATTATTGTTTCTATAACTACTCTGCACTAAGTATCTTAAACTCCAAGATTCACACTCTGACCACTTCTCAACTTCTTAATATCATTGCTCCTCTTGTTTCACCTCTTAAAGCAATTACAATTGACTGTTCCCTCATATTCTAGTCACTCAACTTTTCCTACTTTCATTTCTTTAGTATGTAACCTAGGTCAAATGGTGAAACAATTCCGCTGTGCTCTCATTAGGAACTTTCATTTCTTTGGTATTTTCATCCCTCACTCCAGTCTCAATGTATGGATCCTGACATCATTTGTAAGGCACTGTTAGAGAAAATGGCAAGGCTATACATACCAGCATATTTATTCAGGGATAATTTTCAATCTCAACTGCTTACTAATCTTATTGTTGTCAATAATTGACTTGCTTTCCCACTGCTAATCAAAATCACCCTCATTCTCATGCATTTTTGAGTCTATGTTCTACTCTCCCAATAGGTAAGAAATTACCATGCCATTTATTTAACAGAACTAATAAGACTTTCTGTGATCCTCCATTTTATTCATATTTATATATCTATATTCTTCCTTCCAATCTCAGAGGAAGAGAACTCCATTTATAGCCCACACTTTTCTCTCTCAGCCATGTCTTCAATCTTGGCTTACCTGACTTCTCGATTACCTTGGTTTGTGAGTTATTTTCTCTTTTTGAAACTATTTCTGTCACCCCCCTAAGAAGCTCCCACCCTAAAAATCTAAGTAACTTTCCATCCTGTATCAGTCATTGTTGCAACAGAAAACAGATGGTATACTAAAATTAGTTTAACTTCAGTAGAATTTTATAAAGGGACTATTTACAGAGGTGTAGGCAGGGTGTAGGGGAAGCATAAGGGACAGTGAAGTACCAGGGACTAGTAATGGTGGGGTACTTTACCATCCCACCTTGTGAAGTGAAGGTGTGAGGAGATGGTGTGGTTCCTGGATGCAGAGGCAGAGAAAGCCCTAAGGGAAGAACTGCCAGGAGGGGGCTGTGACCTGTGGTTGGTAGATACAGCCACTGGCCCACTCATAGTTGTGGAGCTAGGGCAATGACTACCCAGAACTCAGATTTTACACACTTTTTTTTCTTTGATCTCCTATCAGTGTTTCCATTGACTTAACCCAACAGGCAGTCAGAAGACAGGGGAGCCGATGAGCTAGTATGTCAGCCTTTGGTGGCATAGAGCAGGTTAGAGAAAGATGGAAGATCAATCTAGTTGGGCAAATGAAAGATATTTATTATATCTTGATTTTATTTACCTTCTCAGCTCTTCTGAGTGAGCAACTTCTTGATCCCAGAACATAGGATAATCTTTTGGGCGGCTGTCTGGGCCGCTATGTTTCTCCTACTCAGATTGATTTTCCTTTTCTTCTCAAGCTGCTGAAATCCATCTCCATTAGCCAACTCAGATGCTTACTTTCTAATATAATTTTATCATTTTCACCAGGTAGTTAATTATCCCCTCTCCTACTTTCCCATAAAAATCTTTACATATCTTCAGATAGGAATTATAGCAAAGACTAACTCATTTGTCTTTATATTTTCTGTATTTATTGTTGCTTGGTCCATGTTAGATACTCAGTAATTATGTGTTTTATTAATTTGCATGCCATCTGTCTTTCTACCAGTACTGATTTCTCTAATTATAACAACTATGCCATGGCCATCTATATACTGAATACAGTTTGTCAAGAGTAATCTCTTTGGAGTATAAATAAGTGGCTATACTTGAAGTGAAAATCACTTTCTAGAAGGTTTGATAGTTTCAGTACTGTCTTTTATCTTAAGTTACATAAATTGGAAAGGGCGACCTGGAAACAAGTTCACAAAGATAACATTAGCATGAAAGACAATTCAAGGAAACTTATGGGCAGAAGACTACACTGCTATTATGGCAAAACAGCCTTTCTTTCTTCGATGCTGTTATTGCACAAGCACAGACAGGGAGTTACGTAGGGACACAAAGAATCAAAAGAGACAAATTTACCACTAAAGACACATGCAGAATATACTGAAACTGTGGGATTTATTTTTAAGAAAAAAAACATGAAAGAAATGATCTACCTCACATAATAGTTTTGAATTTAAATATACATATTTAGTCTACTGTGCATTTTTCTCTTCAATGTTATCAATCAGTCATGCATTACAATGAAATGTGTACCTGTCCTTCCCTTTAATCACCTGAGAAGTCTGTATTCTTCTATTGTGCTAGAGTAGGGTTTGTCAAATTGATCATGTGGAATATCATCCTTTGACTTTCAGGAATAGATCTCTCAAATGATTTCATTGTTCACATGCTATATGAGCATTCCTGCATGACTTGACTTGACAAAGAGAATGAAATGAACTAAATATATGTGCTGTGACATCAGTGGCCCTCCTTACTGCCCATTTAACAAAAAACTCCACGTTAAACTTGTCATGGCATATATGAGAAAATAACATTTCTTTTTTTTTTTAGTAAACCTTGTTTTTGTTCTCTTATGCTGAGAGATTTTCAGCATGTGTTCTTTCTACATATCTTTTTGTCATAGCTATCAGAAAAGAAAGGATAAGAAAAAATTTTGCTTTATTTAAATTTTCAGATAAAGAGATGTTGCTGATATGTTTTGCTTTTGTTTTTACGTAAGCCAAATTGAAAGATATGTCTCTATTCTTCTGTGCTATCATTTTTGCTTTTTGAGGTGATAAAGTCATGTTGTTGTCACAAAATTGTGAAATTAACTAGCTGTGTGTACAATATTCTCTAGCTGTTAACAGTAATTAAAAGGTGATTTTATTCCTTAACCACACATTACATTTCACACTTCCCCGATTGGAATTTTAATCCCAAGGTTCTCATTGAATGGGAATTTAAAGTTTATTTTTAGGTAATTTCTTCCTGTTTACACCACTTTCTCTCAAATTCTTAGAGACAGCTATAACTAAATGCCAATGTAGAGAGTTGTCAACACTCTGAATAAAGTTGTTAGGTTTGTTGAAATATGCCCAAGACAAGTATTATTCCCTTTCTGTACTCACTCTTCACAAATATTTAATGTAAAATCCTATTATTCTTTGTATTGTGATTATATTCACTTCATTTCATTATGGAGTTATGATGCTGGGCATTAAAGTACTAGAGGAAATAAATGATAGGGAGGAAATTATCTAGAAAGGGAAAGTATGTGTAACAGAGAACGAAGTGAGACAAAAAATCAGGGGAAAAAATGACAGTTTGAAGATTTATGGAAGTGTTTCAGAACAATTAAAAGTTTGTGAATACATGTAGCTTGTGTGGGGGGAAAGAGAATGGCAAATATAATGTATCTGAATCTAAAGGTGAAATGGCTTAAGTGATTAGGAATCAAAAGCACCTGTAGATTATTCATGCCCAGAAAAGTTATGAAACCCACTTCTGAACTTCCTTTTATTGCCTGAGCAGGAGGCATGTGTATCCATGTCTTCATTTGTATGTGTCTATTTTTAATATGCTAATATTGGTTTCTACAATATTTTTGGTCATTCTATTTGTGTAATCTATTTTTCAAGCAGTAACTATAACTTTTCAATATTTTTCCTCTAAAGATGTTTTCCATGTAAATCTCTATTCATTGCTTTCAGCAATCTGCAGTTATAGAATAAATAACAATAACTACTACTTAAAAAAAATAACTCCTACTTTTATCTGCTTACTACATGCAAAGCAGAGTGCTAAGCATTCTACCTGACAGGTGTTATCCATTACATTAATTTTAAGAGCCAAGTATCACTATACCTAATTTAAAAACCATGCAAAAAAGAGAAATACACCTTCAAATAATAGATATATAAAAATGTTAAGTTTTGATTGTCATATGTTGTTCCTGATCTATACTTGGTTTTTGTTTGTTTGTTTGTTTGTTTTTCATTCTATTTTTTCTGGATATTTCCTTCTGTGGTTCTGAAGCGCTGTTGATGGTCCCAGCATAATGCACAGTACTCCTCAAAACAACCTGGAGAATAGTATTAGAATTTAAACTAGAGGCCCATGTGGAAAAAAAATTAAGAAGGATGTGTGAAATAAACAGGGTAAATTTTAAATAAGCAATTGATTCATGGGTAAGGAGGAAAAAATTAACTTAAGGATCTTGGAGCTATTGACAAGTATGAAGTTTGTGATGAACTTTGCCACCCAGTTGGGACACCAGGATAATTGCTAAAAAGGCCATTTGGATTCTCTGGCCTAGTTGGGGTATTTCTCATATAACAATATTTTTAAAAATTATTTTAATTTAGGAGTAAATAAGTTCAAAAACATTAAACCTACACTGTGGAATTTATTGTGATGTTCCTGGTATTACGACACACTTCTGCTTTACTGTACTTGTAGTGTTGGTTATAGCCAAATGTAGTTACAGTGATATATAGAAATGGTCCCTGTAAGCAGTCTTCTTGCATTTCTCTCCTCCTGGTTCTCTGATTCGCATTTTCCACTTTAGGCAGTGGGCATGCAGATTTGTCAGGTGAATGCCAATGCAAGGACACTCACTATTTCTAGGTGGCATTGTCCAAAATTCACTCTTGAAAATACAAGCCCTAGGCCTAAATTAGAGATCACCAACTGTATGTTGCTCTTGCCTTTTCTATTTCTGTTCTTAGTTGCTTTGTACAAAAAATGTTTTTTTTTTATTCGTATTCAGGTACTGCAGGAGCTGCAACGATCTTTTGCTATGTCTTTCAAATGATCTCTGCAAATGCCTCCTATATCTACAGGGGCATGGAGGTTGGGAGGCTTCATCCCTTTCTCTTTAAAAGAATATCATCCAGCCTGACTGCATGGTAGACCCTTTTCTTTCACTAAGAAGGGATTTTCTTTATGTTTGTCCTTCTTATCTTATTGCATTATATATGCCTTGGGATAGAGTCTTGCCTAGGAACCTGGCTACTTAACAATTTAAAACACAAGTCAACCTGCAGTCTGCACATAAGAAAGCTACTGTCTTACCTAGAAGTGACCCTTTGTGTTATGTCACTTTCTTCTCTCTGCTCCTTTCTTTATTCTTTCTGTTAAATCTCCATTCTTAATTTATTTTTTTCTTTTTCCATTTCATCTGATTTTTAATTAAAAAGGCTAACCCTGGCTAATGTTAGTCCCACTGGTGGGTTAAAAACTTAAAAAAAAAATTATTCAGTTCTTAGTTGGAGGCTAAAGTGACGAGCAGAGAAAACTTTTTAAAATGAGCAAAGTAAAGAGAACAAAAAACACGTGGCATAGTTTGCAGTTTTTCTTAGTATTTTGTTAAGTGGTCATTTCATAATTTCCTCTGAATTTTTGAAAATGCAGTTCAATTTCAGAGCCACAGATATTAAGCCTGAGTGCCAAACAGCAAAAAGAGCAGAGTTCGATCATCATTTCTAATTTGTGAGACCTTAGACACATTTTTTTCACAGTGGTTTCTTCACTTTCAAAGTGAAAAATATTTATGCACACTACAGAGTGTTCAGTGAAATTAAATAAGAAAATACAAGCTACGTGTACAGCTTAGTTCACATCGTAGAACATAATAAGCACTCAATATATAGGTAGTTTGGCTTACTTTATTGTGTCTTATAACTGTTGTATGCTATGTGTTTCAAGGGATACGGAGAGATAGTACTGTGTTTAGGAATTATCAAATATACTTGTTACAAACGGTAAACTTATTAGGTCTGATGTGGGAGGTAGGCATACATATTTTTTATATCAAGCTCACCAGGTGTTTCTGATGGTGGTGAAAGACCTCAGTGATTAGGAACAGAGATGAGAGATTTATACAATCCTGAGCTCAATTTAGTCTTTGACCTTTACTAACATGTGACCTTGATTTGGTTATTTAAACACTTCAAGCTTATTTTAGTGGGAATAAATGAGATGTTTACTTAACATGTAGTAAACAATCAGCAAATCGCACAATTACAATCTAATGGGAATATTTCCACATAAAGAAATAATTTAATGACCTCCCCAGAAGTGACTATAATACCAAGATTAAAGAAAAAATAATGTTCTGACCTGGGATTATCTGTATTATAAATAAATGCAAATATAACAACTTTTCCACCCCCTTGTCATTATAAATCCATACCGAGTGGAGGAGTTTGTGTCAAAGATATGCTTCTATAATTATTTTCAAAACTCCTCCACAATTTTGTAGACTTTATACTGTTTGTTGTGTTCTCTATTTTCCACAAAAGGATAAGAAGAGAGAGAGAGAGGAAAGAGGCTAAGAATTGATCTTAAATAAATGAAGAAATTTGGTACATTTATAATAAGATTCTTAAGACTGGAAAAAAACATATATCAAAGAATGGAATATTTTTCTGTGATTTCTTAGATAATTGGATTCTTTTGGCTTAAATTGATTATTAGTAGGGAGATAGTATCTTAGTTCAGTCTTACGATTCACCTACTGCACCCCCCCCCAAGTTCTGGTAATAAGTCCCAGCTTTTCCAAGTAATTCATGAATTGCATATATTTTCTTAAATCTACAGTACACTCACAAAAGACAAATATATTTTAACAATATTTTAATGACCTACACCAACATAAATTTTAGTTTCTATCTTCCCCGCCTTTGTCTTAATCTAAACTTTCTTTTTTAGTCCCATCAATACTATCTCTCTTGAAAGAAAATTACAAAGGCAAGTAACAAATGAAGAAACTAGTAAGAGATGATGCTCTATCTCTAATGTGGCAGCTCCTAGTTAATTTAAATACTGAAGGAGAAATCAACTATCTTGTCCTCCACACGCAACATCAAGAAGCCCAGTGTGGTCCTATCACTTAGCGCTACTTGTCTTAACAGAGTAGTCATAATAGTGAGGGGGGAAAAATTGGTGGCACCCAGCAATAGCCTTGACAGCCAAGAGTCAATACCTCCTTTATACTTAATGAAAAGCATAGGTTTTAAACCTTAGGTTGATTTCAATAAGACCAAACCTTGAGGCAGTGGGAATGTAGTTCTAGGATTCTCAGTTAACTGAGGATAAAATTCCCTGAGTTTTCACATAATGAGAAATATGAGCATATGATTGTTGAGTATTCAGAGCCTAACAGTAAGCCTGAGAGTAAAAGAACATTTTGTGCAAAGATTTTCAAAAATGCAAAGGATGGGTGACCCCTGTGCAGTTAAAATGACATTATAGTTTTGCGTTCTTTCTGAACTTTTAATCTAGATTGGAGAAACTAAAATCACTACATGTACAAAGGCTTTGAGCCAATGCAGATTTCAGGCTCTTAAGCTGATCAGAGAATTAAATGTTCCATACTTGGAACATCCTTTAAATAATTTATTGTTTTCTCCCCTTTGTTAGCTTGTTTGTTTATTTGTTTGTTTAAATCAAGGAGTCTATCCTTGTTCAGCTGCTGCTGTTACCTGCAACTGAAGTGATAGAGACTCATTAATGTAGATTAGTGTCTGAAAGTGAGCAACACTTATAGATAGCAATTCCTGTTTTCCTTTTCCAAATATTCTCTTGAGTGAAGAAAAGCCAAGGGGCTAGTTGCTAGAGGAGAATTAAGCCATCTCAAACAAACAATAGTTTTAATCCTTTTTTACTCTGGTGTTTATAAAAGAGCAGATTACCCATAGTTGGAAAAGATGTTCTGCTACTTTGCATTCTGATTATGGTAGCTGATGACAACAACACAAGCACAGTCCCAAAACTTAATAATAAGGCATATTTTAATTCTTTCAGAAACAAAGTGGTACATTTTGACTACATTCAGCACTTTAATCTCTGTTGAGATGGCATACTTTTAGACCCAGAAGAAAGAATATATAAATCAGAGTCTATGTGCAGAGAAACTGTATTACATGAACATTTTATTACATGAGGTAAGAAATAATATTACAAGAGTTTGGCATGAAGTCAAACTCATCGCACAAGATCAGATTTAAATATAGCATCATATTTTAATCTATTTTTGCCTCTGTCAAATTGACAGTCATCTTTTGTCTTGTAATTAAATATCAGTTTGGACCCTCAGGCCTCTGAGACAAATTAGTTGTATTCTTATATGTTAAACACTGACTTAATTCAGTTCAATCTTTTAATTCTTCTTCCTTTAATTACTTAGTAGCTAAAACTAATAACTGGTTTTGTTTCTTTAAACTTATTGTGTAGTCTTGCCAAAGCAAATTGCTATATCTGATTTCATATGAACACCAAGTTGCTTAGCAACTTAAATCTGCCTTATATTTTATCTTTTACGCTTGCTCTTTAATCTCTAAATTTTTATCAGGGTGTAACTTTAGGAGTATATCTATATTTATTCAGATTTTCTTTATTCACACGGTGAACAGTTTGTTCTCCATTGAGTTTGTAGTGGTATGTTTGTGTGGCGAGGGGGCGAAGGGGAGAAAAGGAGAGAGAACAGGAGATAGAAGTGGGAGTCAGAAAAAGAGAAAATTTATCACATCCGGGTCTTGTATCTTTTAGGCTCTTAAATCTTACTGTTTTTCCACCTCTTATATGTGGTTCACATGTTCTGTTTTGTCTTCCAGATACCAAGACTCTTGCTTCTAACCTTAAGGAGTGGGGATTTAGTTATCTATACCAGTTCCTGCACAATTTCATGCATAATTGGCATTCAGGCTCAGAAGACTCTTAAAACAGATCTGATTCAGAGCCTTGTGTGGCTTTATCCCCAGAGAGAAATTATCCCTTTGGGAGGTTTGTCATCTTTGGCAGGAAGAAAATGGTGTTACTATTTCTTACTTTCATTGTGCGGTGGCAGACAGGCAGTGACTTTTCAGCCAGGTCCATAAGCTAATTGTAGAAATGATGGAAAGTGTCAGAATTGAAAGAAAAAAAAAAACTCTTAGAGTAAGTGACAGTTGTCACTTTGCTTATTTTCTGCTATTTGCTATAATAGGCACCAAACTATAAAAGAACATTTGAAGGAGAAAAAAGATTTGTTTCACACATGCATAATATTGAAAGGAAATGAGCTTTAAATATTGGTGTACATTCCTTCAGAATGTAATTACCCTATATTACCCTATCAGTCACTCTTCTTCATCAGGGTCCAAAAATAATTTCTCCAGCGTCTCTCCATTCTTGCATACCCACTCTCATAAATGCATATTCAGAGGTGTGTTGCTTACAAATCAGGAAAACAAATGGCAATGGGGAGAGTGAGGGCCTATTAATTTTGTGCTTTTTTTTTGAGAACTGCTTCAACCCAGCTATTATTTGTCTCAGGCATGAAAGCAATCTTCAAGCTTAAAACTGTGAATTGTTGGTTTCAACGTTATTCACTTATTTATTTATTTGTGTTTTAGATTGGGGATCAAATTTACATAAAGCAATGGCAATACATGTTTAATGAATGCTAAATTAATTTTAGTTTCTGTTTATAGAACTTTTAGGGTTTTTTGACATCTTTGTATTTTTCATTCTGTTTTTCTTTCTTTTTTGCTTTTTAAATTTTTTTTTAATATTTTTATATCTTTTTTTAGATGCTCTGGAATATATGATTAAGACTTTTTTGACTAGGCTTCATTTCTTCTGCATATCTGTCACTTGCAAAATTTCAAAGGAATAGTTTCTTATCTGTTATTTTAAAAATAAATAGCATATGAAAGTGTCTCTATGTTCATTACAGAAGAACAGTTTTGTATAGCCTAAATGCCACCAAGCTTAATAGAGGCATGTGGGTAGTAGCAGTGTCAGTTCTCTTCTAAACTGTCCTCCTAGTGATTTGAGTAATGCAGCCTAAAAGGATGTTTAGAGGAGGGTGAAGATTACCTCTACCCATCTTAGTTCTTAGTTGGGATCTTCAGCTGGGTCTAGGAACCAAATTGACACAAGACAGATTTAACAGGATAAAAAAGCATACAAATTTTATTAATTTTTACACATACATGAGGATTCTCTCAGAGTGAACACCTGAAGATATAGTCAAAGCAGAGAGCATTAGTAAGTTTTAGACAGATTAATGATAAATTTGTAATGGAATGACAAGACAAAGTGGTTTGGGCTAGGGGCAATGTATTGTGGAGAAGTCACTAAGAGATATATGGGGTGGGATATGAAGCTAGTGAGAGATAGGGTTGTTTTAGTAACTTTACCTGCACAGATCCATTGCAGCATCAATTCCCAGTCTGTAGTGGTAAGGGTTATTTCCTCATCCTGGTACAAGGAAGACACCTTTTTCGCAGGAATTTTTATGGCATGTTACAGGTAAGAAAGGACACATCAGATAGCCCTTTCTGCAACTACTGCTTCTCAGGTGAATTCAGCTTGAAATAATTAATATGCCAAATTGGCATATTTAGGGGTGGTATGTCCTTAACTCCTTCAGATGTGTGTGACCATACATGTCCATAAACATATCTGTCAACTTCAGGCACCATGTGGTTACCCCCATGTCCCTATATCTTTCTTTCCTGGTCAATTTTACATGTATCCTCATCTGGGTTACACAAAGGCACCAGAAGAAACCCTACCTCTGCCATTATCTGACATGGAAAATTCAATATACATACAATAGGGCTATATATAGATGCTACTAAACTTCTAATTCTTTAAGTACCAGAAATTAACTCTTGTTCCAGCCATAAACAGGCAGAGTACTTTCTCCCAAACTTTATACTATACCATGGACCTGGGCCTCTAAATTTCTTTGTGTAAAGACTCAGAATGGGAGCACACAGTGGTTCGTCCGGGTTCGTAAGGTCTCCCTCAAAATTTTTGTGGACTAAGTAAGAGCAGGTACTATTCCATCCACCATCTTGCTTCACCTTAGCTTATTGATAAACAAAACTTCTGCCCTTTTACATAATACTACAAAGTCTGTATCTATGACTCCAGATGAATATATTCTGGAATTTTATGTTTCATATGGGTGAGTAGAAGAGTGTTTCTTACTAGTAGCGACTGACCAAACCCATGCTGAATACAGGATCATATCTATTCAGTGGTAAATGAAATTAATCTCCAAAGGAAAGCTGGGGAATGTGAGATTTAAAATGTAATCCCCAAAGCAGTTTGGCTTTTCTGCTTGGTGATGACTTGTTATAGCACTGAGTTATGAAACTTGCTTTTGGCAAAGGATTTCAGGTCAGTTGGAAGGGTCTATCCTCTCTACATTATGAAAGGATACATTCCAGAAGAAATTAGCTGGAGTTGGTTTATCAACTTTCTCAAATTGCTTCCTCTCTGTAGTGAGGATATTCTTTGATATAGGTTATATTTCTTTCTCGTACTTTCTGCCAAGTCTTTTCTGGCCCAAGATATCGTACACTGTTTTTACCTTTTAGGAAAGACTTACCAATCAGACAGGGAAAGTCTGTTGCCAAGAAAAATCAGTGAAATTCTTGGGTGGATATTTGGCATCCAAGCGAAGAAATCCCATTTTTAAAAAAAGTTTTAGTATCTTTCTGTTTTTTTGAAAAAATATCAACTAATAGAGAGCCAGCAAGTGAATGGATATGGATTAGAAAAAGTCCCTCAAACTGATATGTTTCCAGCACTGTTCAAAAGTGAACCCATACAAAGAATGTCCTTTGGTTCATTACAGCTGTCACTGGATACAGTGCCTGGCACTCTCTGAAACGTCACCCTGCCTCTATGTGACCAGGTGTGCATAGGATCTTCTTTTTAAAAGCTACCTCGATTTTGACTGTTAGATTAGATAGCTTACATAGTCACATATGCCTTAAATATATGTGCTATTTTTGGTCTAGCTTGTTTATACATTCCCCTCCTTGTTTTCATGCTTCTTGATATAGGTATCTTGTATTTTATAATAAATGTGTACTATATACAAGACAATATGTTCTAGTGTGGAGAAAATTATTAGAAATTTTATTTCTATTTATTTAATACCAATTCATTATAAAATAGATTTTGTGCATACTTTATAATGTTCCAGTAAATCAATATGGTAGTATATGTTTATATTTTACAAATAAAAATATGCATGTGTGGGGAGGAGGTGCAGAGTTTTTGTTTTCACTATGAGTGTGAAATCAAATAAAGCTAAGAAACAAAGTTGATGGCATCTTTCAGAACTGTTTCACACAGGAATATATTGATAAAAGTCTAACACTGCCCTGATGTAAGAAGATATGTAGTATCAGTTTCGTGGAACATGACTTGAGTATTTTCTCTTGAAAAGTATATGTTGGGAAAAGGTTTATATAATTTAGCTAAAAATCATATTCCATAATATCTTATTTTTTTTAGTATTGGTCCATTCAGCATCTTTCCTAAATAACCGTCTTAGGAACATTTGACAATGTCTTTTCCAGTTGAAAGAATGTCCTGAAAGATTGAAAAATGGGATGATAGAAGCCAGGACAGGTGGTTATGTTAATTAAAACTGTATTTTCTGTGTTTTTATTATAAGAAGTGGTTTATGCATTGGAGAACTAGCAAACAAAGTGCACAAATCCCATTCCTGAGAGGTCTAATTATTTTTAAGGAAGTTTAATAATTCTGACTATACTGTCAGTCGTAAGTCATATTCATTCAATTGGCCTCTGGTGGTGATTTGTTTAAAATAGCCAAAGGACCTTATCATATTGCATTATTCCAAAATATGTACAAAGATTCAGTGAACCAAGACATCACTTTTCCTTCAGTTGCCATATACCCAAAATCCTTTACAAATTTATTTTATTTTTTTTAAGAGACAGATACATTAATTCATTGTGACCCTAGGCATGGAATTAAACTCCAATTTCCACAACCAACAGCAAAAACCCATGGGGTCAATTATAGTTATTGGTTTGTTTTGTTGATTGTATCTTCTAAAGTGGAAAATACAGTATATCAGTTGCCAATACTCAGTTATAATTATATTTTTCAGCATGTAAGCATCTACTAATTAGTCGACAAATGCAAATTTGCTTTATCTCTAAAAGAATAAATCAAATCAAAGGATGATTTTACAGAGAACTATAATTTTAGAATAGCATCTTAAAATCCTCATGTTATGTGACAATTAAAAATGACTAAATATAACTTAGAAAAATTATGAAATTAATATAAAACTTTTTTGCAATTACATTTTAGCTACAGTGATCCTCTTGGACAGACTAATGTTTTTTAAACATTTTCAAAATATTGCCTAACAAAAGGTTAAATGATAAAAATATAATTTTTAAAATACTTTCAATTACATGTAAAGACTATTCTTATATTAGCATATCTGGTGGCTAAGATGTATATTTGCATTCAATGGTCAGCCTATTACACATCTAGGTACAAATTTTTCCATGACCTCCAAAATATCTTACCAAGTATCTAAAATAGTGAACAATAGCTTAGTATGCCCTGAAAAATAAGAAGACATGAGAAGTTCTACAGATTTATTTTTATAACATGGAATCAATTAAATAAAGTGAGGTATTTAATAAGCCATCTGATAAGTGACATCGAAAAGGATTTTGAAACATATTCCATAAGTTAAATTTTCTTTTTATATCACATTCTCTTGTGCAATAAATCCCATCCAATGTTCTGTCACCATATTCTTTGGCTCCATCCCTTTTTCTTTATATCTGTCACCTAAGATACTGGATTTGCTTCTGTCATAGAGCAAGGATGTCCTTACTATCCACTAGTACACCACTTTTTTGTCCTTCATGACCTACCAACTTTTCATACAAAGAGCACACAAAAAATTCATTATTCTGGTGAGACGATAATCAGTTTTATACCCTTAATTTACAAGCTAGTATGTGTTCCATATGTCTTAAAATGGAGATTGCAGTTTAAATCCTAATGGTAGGTTCTACAATTCTGGTCATATATAATAAAGATTCTTCAACAATAGAAGTTATAATAAGTGGTTCCCCAAGGCTATTTCAATTTACCAATGATCTTTCTTATAATGGGAAATCCTTAGAGAAATTTATATATTGCTCTTTTTTAAAAAAATGGAAGAAAATTAAGAAGCAGGGGTTTTTAATTGGGGTATTGTGATGAGAAAGAAAATTACAAAAGGGAGTAAATGTATTGAATACATAGTATATGCTAGAAACAATGCTAATATTATTATATAAAGTTTTATTTAATCTTTACCAATGGTTTTATTATTAAAATTTCTTTTTACATATATGAAAACTGGGGCTATGTAATTTGGTAAAGAGTATAAGAAACTTTATCCAATGGTTTACTTGAACACATATATTCAATACTTATAAATGAATTTACATATAGTCACTCATAACTTAGTAATAATTATTTTTGAATTATCAAGAAGAATATGAAATACAAATTGAATTTTGAGAAAAGTGAGAATTTTTAATGCCCATTCCCCAACTTTTAACTCACGTATATCTACTATACAGATATTTACAGGATACATAATATGCTCAGAACTGTGTTATATACTTGCAGGGAAAATAAAGACAAAAATCCAAATACTTCTTTAAAAGAACTCTCAACTTATTGGAGTGATGGTTCAGAATCAACATGTTAAATGCTAAGAGAATGTTTGGAAAAACAGTTGTTTGTTCACAAATGAAGTACAACAAATTATAGATAGGAGGAGAGATTTGATTTAGTTTAGTAATGGACAAATTTTGACATCTTTCTTGAAGGATGAATAAGAGTTGATAGACAAAAGGGATGAACAAAGGTATTTCTGATAGAAGTGTTCAGATTTAAGAGATACCATAAAGTATGGTATCTAAAACTATATTTCACAATGTATGAAATTTAAGTATGAAAAATGGGCAAGAACAAACTTGCCTTCAGCTTATATCCCATAGTGAAGAGTTTGAACTATAAGAACAGAAATAAAATGATTATAGTTGCAACTGAGAAAGACTATTCAGGGAGCAGGAACAAAATATCAGAAAGGATCAAACGAGAAGAGGAAGTCAGTTTGAGTGTTGCTATGATCAAGACTAGGTACCCTTAGGGCGTGAATTGGGACAATTGCAGCAAGAATAGAGAAGCAGAACTCAAAAGTTCTCAAGATAAATCGAAGACGTGTAATTGAGAGGACTTGGTGACCAATTACATGTAGCCTGAGGAAAAGGTATTTGTTGAGAGAGCTCACCAAATTCCAGATAATATAGAAGTCTGGATGATGAGTTCCATTTGAAGATGCTGAGTTTGAGATTCTGTGAAGCATATAAAGAGATATCTAGCAACCAGCCACAAATGGGGTTCAAAATGTGGTCTAGATTGAGAAAAGAAAATACAGAATCCACTAGGATGGCTGAGTCTTGGGCATAAATATAATCAACAGTGAGGAGTTTTCAGAGGGAAAATGGAAAGGACAGATGGCCAGGAACTGAATATATGAAAATATAGAACTTAAGAGTTATTAGAAAATAATAAAAATAGTAACTAGCAGGAAGAGAACCACATGGTCTTAGTGAGAATGAAGTAGAGGATGAAAAAGTTTCAGGGAGGAGGAAGTGATTAATTGTGTCAAGTAGTACAGTGATTCATTTTGATGAGGATAATGGATAAGTGACCCACTGGTTCAGCAATTCAATTATTGGAGATCTTAGTGGAAACAGTTTCAGTGAAGTAGTAAGAATGGAAATCAGCTTCTCTGGGTCTCATGAATTGAAAATGTATCATAGAGAAACGAGTATATACTACTTTTCCAAAAACTTGAGTGTGAGAAGTGATAAAGATAATTAAACCTACACAGGTTGCATATTTAATGTTTAATTTAATTTAATTGTTTCCCTGTGATATGAATATATTGTTTGAAATTCTGCATAGAATTTATATTTAGATTAGAGAAAATAGCTTTAAAAAATAAATATTAACACCTAGATGATGTGGTGTTCAGTTCCTAACAACTAATGATATGGTGAAAGTTAGATAATTAAATCCTCATCCAACTTTTTTAGTAACATAATTTTCAGTGATTTCACATTACAATTTCTCCCCATTATACTTAAGCATTTCAAAAAATGCATTTTAGACAGCATGTTTTTATAATATAGTTTTGCTTTGCCACTTTACTATCTTAAGTTATTATATATCTTCTAATTGGAAAATGTTTTCTTTGATGGGAACTAAGGAGTATGTCTTAAGTTTCTAATGTGTATAATAATGTTCATATATTGCAACATACTCATAATCATAGTATAAGTTATCTTTTATAGTTGAGAGTTGAAGATCACATATTATTAGATTCAGAAGTCCCAGGATTTGAATCCTGGTTATTCCAAGAATTAGCATACAATCTTCATCAGGTTACTTAGCCTCAGTTTATTTGTGAGAAAATGAAATATTGATTTCAAACACACTTGTATTAAATAATTTTTGTAAATACTTTGCATGGTTTCCAGAATATAATGTAGACTCAATAAATTACTTTTATTTATGTTTTTACTTTTCTACCACTGCAGAGTACCTGAATTTCAAGCAACTACTCATTTTTTTTAAAAAAAACAACTTTTTTTCTTAAAAAAAGAATATCTTAAAGGTCAATGTTACTTAAAGAGCCTTAGAAAGAAAACTATGTTTTTTCCAGTTTCCAATGCTGCAAAGTATACATTTCATAGATAGAAATATGTCTTTAAAAATGACTCCTTAAAAATATTTTTGCACAACTAAGTTCTTTATATGGTAAAACTCTTAAATAATTTTAAAGCAGTACTGCCCAATCTTTTTCACATGAGAGCACACATAAAAAGGTATACTATATTTTTTGTATGTATACTGGTGAATAATTGAGGGAGTTGGGCTATCTATGAGTCTTGGTAATTTTTTTTTTTTTTACAAATCTTCAAGTATTATGATAAAAATAGACATGGAAATAAAAAAAACATTTTGGAAGATAACATAGATTGTTTAAAATTCCAAAGTGTTTGTTTTTAGACCTCAAGATTATAATCCAATAAAAAACTAGTATCAAATATTGAAAATAATAACCAGTTATTTCCAGAATTTAAATACAATGTTAGAACTGTCACTCTGTCGTTATGTTGGACATCACAAAAGCAGTATGTCAGTGGCAAGTAGAAAAAAAATCTCCCGCTTTGTTTGAAGACAGAGCCTTAGGGCTGCTACATTTAATAGGAGTTCCCTGCTCATCTCTCCATCTCCCTACTAAACCACACCTTGGGTCCGGCTCCTTCCTGTTAACCACCAGGAAAATAAAATTCTTCAGTCACTCCACCAGCCCTCTTGGAAATCAGTATACTCTCTCTATAGGGCGATGTTTAGGAAACAGCATCTCCCAGGCCACACTCACTGTGGTGTAGAGGGCTATGAATTAGTGTATGTTGCTCATCATGCTCACTGACCAGGAATCTGCTGGCCTCTGATAATTCTTGCGAGAGTTCACAGGCTGTTTAAGGCTGAAGATGACCAGGCAGGGGGCTATGACTGCCTTAGGGGTCAATATCTTGAAGTACACCTCTACTGCACATACAGAAGGTAAGCTGGGCAGATATAACCTAGAGTACATAGGAAATACAATAAAATAAATTAAAATATATCAAGAGAACTAAAATTCTGGAAATGTGACCAAAACTTTGAAATTTGGTATGAACCAAAATAGAATGCAACTAATTTGATGATTTCCCATGACTTATTATAACAAACAAGGAATTTATTGATTTATTATAAAGGAGAGATCTATAGTTTTCTAAGCCTATTTGATCTCATTTTATACTAAAAACAAACCCCATTAAGTAGGAAAGGAGGTTTTACAAACATTTTACAATCGAGGAAGCAGAGAAATTAGAGATTCCAAAATTAAATGACTTGCCCAAACATTAAAAAAAGGTCTATAGGTAGCAGATACCTGTTCAAGGAATCTCAGTTATACAAGATAATTATGGAAAATTCTGCCACAAACTATATCTACATCTAATTTTATAGTCTTAAAATTTTAGTAATAAGGTATTCAAATTGTGGAAAATACATTGAATTCCCCTTTCTTCTTCTTACTTCAAACCCTTTAAAAATTATAATTGTGATGTATAATTGCTGTCTGAAGAGAAAGGACAAGAAGCTAGGAATTCTCCAAGTTTCCCATTCCAAGAACACAGGACCAAGGTAGCAGGGATATACTCCTTTCTCATGTCAGTTTAGACTTGGCATGAGGGATCATACAAGGACGGCTTCCGAAAAGCCTGCCAGCCCGCTCCATGCTATTCTTAAAGGGAAGAGCAAAAAAAGCTCTAGGCCTTTCCAAAGCTTATGTGGAGACTGGCCAGACTTCTGGGATTCAGAATGGCTTGATGACTTCTGCATCTGTCACTTGAGCTGCCCTGACATTTGAAAGCTTTGTACAAGTCCTTCAAGTATAAATTTAAGGTCATAAAGTAACTCTAAATATAGCTGGAAAAAATTTAAGACCTGCCTCAATTACCTCCCCCAAAAGATTTTATCATGGCTGGGGGCATTTTTTAATAAGCTTATGAAGGCTATTCAACTATATCTGTAAGAACAGAGGTCTTCACCATTTAACTGTAGATCATTTTTTCCCTATCAATCATGAATACCTTGCAATTATATTAAATGTAGAAATGTTAGGATACATGCATATAGGTACTTTAGTTGGAATAGACAAAAGTTTCAGAAATCTCCTTTAATCAAGGTCAAAACCATTCTCAAAGTATAGCTAACTGAGATGAATATCCAAGATCTCATTTTTTGAGGATCTCTGTTGCTGGTGATTTGGCAACATCTTAGGAAGACCACTGATGGTCATATCACTACCAATGAACTTTCAACATGCCAATATGTATTTAAATTACCCAGGAATAACTCTCAGCCGCTCCTGAATGCAAAATGGTAGACATGATGTCCACACCTTTCCAGACATTTCCATCTATCTCTCCTTGAGGCAAACTTCAATTATTTTGTCAATTTGTTTCTCTTCCAGAGTGCCCTAAACATCTGTTTTATTTTGATCTAATTATTAAAAAGAAAGAAAACAGGTATTTGGGACTGGGGAGAAGTAAAGCCAATAAAATAATTTTTGTAGACTAGCCGGACTAGCCTGTATGAAAAATTCCCCCTTGAGATACTACAAATAAAGGGAATTTTTCCTCTAATTGCACCATTTGCTTTCCACAGTCTAAAAATGGGGTTTCGGGAACCAGTTTTCTGGAAATTCCCATGAAATTGGGATAGGTAAACCAAATCTGGAATTTCACTGTAAGCCTAGCATGTTTTATGCCTAAGGCATGTCATCTGAATATAAGATCTAGAGGAGAAAAGTCATGACTTGATAAACTTTCCCTCATTTCAAATTATACATTATTAAAAAATAAGCTTATTATTGTCAGATGCAACTATGGAAATGTGTTTGGGATTCAGTTATGATTGAAGATATTTCTCCCAACTGGATAATGATGAGGGTAAATATGCCATTGAAGCTTGTTGTACATGGATTGAAAAAAAAATCTCTGGTAACATGGATCAGGCTGCAGAAAGTATTCAACCCTCTTTATCCAGTAACAACTGACATAAATCAAGTATTAGCATTGACTTGAATTGTTACCCAACTGCACATTTACAATAGGGTTTTGAACAGGAGTTCCATAAATATTTGCTTGACAAAATTAAATCAAATGATTCTCAAACTCTGGGAGGTCTTTTGATTCTAGCCACATCAGTTAATTTTCTGTTTTGAAATATACCACACTTTTAGATAACCAATTTCCCCACCTAACAGTAGTACTAATTTTACAATATATTCGTCTAATCCAATGCCACTTTCTTTCAATGAAGAATTAACTCACAATTCTAAGGAACAGAGAAGTTATTTTTATAAGACGGTTTGCCCTTAAAGTAAACAAAACTGGATTTTTCAATCGTTCTCTTGAATTTCTAATTTGTATAACTTGTAATTTTAAAACCATTCTACTTTTAAAACATGTATTTCAATTAGTTTAGATTTGTAAAATGTTTATGTTAAGTATATACAGCAATGTCTTTTATATTACAAAAAACATATAATTACATTTTTCAGACATGAGAAATGAATTAGTGCTGCATTATAAGTGGGGACAAATTTTCTTGTTTGTTCTAATTTCACTGAATAGCTACAGTAAGCTTCCTTGGCACAACTTAGAATAGCTCATTTGGCTCTTAATGCAAAAACTTTGGTTAGTGTAAAGAAGCCAGTACTGTATTAAAGAAACAAAACCACATTTTTAAGATTCTAGAAGACAAAATACAGGTATCAGAGATTTTCCAGTGGGATACCAAATAGAATTCACAATTGCTAATCACAAAAAGAGTATTTGCCAAGCTGGTAAAAAATGATTTAATTTATATAATAAAGCCTTCAATTTTCACAACTAAAGCAAAAGTTTGGAGTTAACAGAAGCTCAAAATTAGTTAACTATATCACGAGACTATCCAAAATATTAATGGGAATTTGGATGAATAAAAGTATAATATGTTGTCACCAAAATGTGGTCATGCTATTTCTACTTTGTTCTCTTTGGCCCATCCCTGCAGTCTTGGTACTGTACTTAAAAATTCTATTAATAAACCAGAAACACATACAGGAAAACTGACCAAGAAGTTGAAGGAAATAAAACATGACAGATTAATTAGAGGAACTGGAAATGTTAAGTTAGAAGACGACAAAACGTTTTGATAACGAAAATCATAGCTTTTGAACATTTGAAGGCTCTATTGTGAAAAATAGATGAATGACTCTCATGAAAGAGGATGATTTTGGGCGTATGAGTCACAGTAACAGTGTATAAAAAAGAATATTCTAGAAATTAGACCTGTTCCTCAAATAAACAGGCTCATTCTACAAGTAGAGAATTCCCAGTCTGCGAAGGGGATAACTAGAGTTTAAAATCAGATAATTGTTTATAGAAGAAATGATTCAGATACTGGCTTAAACTAGATGAACTTAAATGTCCCTCCTTACACTGAAGTTCTCCCACTATGTAAAACTTTTTATAAATATGTCTTTACCATCTGGAATGGCTGCCACCCTCATGTTTAATTAGTACAGCCAATCAAAAGCTTAGGTCTCTTTTCAGATGGAAATGTTTTTAGTTAATTGAATTTCTTATTTTAACAGAACAGATTCCTGTCGTCCTCATGATTGCAATGAACCTTCTGTGATATTTCTTGTTAAAAGAGCTAAGTAATTTCAAAATGCTTTATTTAATTATTGCACTAATCATCTACTATAAGAAGTGCATAGTTAAATTTGTTGTCATCAGTATTTACCGAGAGCCTATTATATGTAAGGCAGATATAATACAGGTGTTTTGAATTAAGAACCTTGTCATAAGGATGCAAGAAGTTAAAAAAATAAAGAAAAATGTAAAAGCTTATCTAATTGGAGGATCAGAAAAGTCTTCATGGGGGATGATGGAGGAGATGTTATTTAAAATAGGTGTGAGAGATGGGGATTATTTGAATTGACAGAGACAAAACTTTAAGTATAAGTAAGAGCTGGAGAAAATGGAGAGGAAGAAGAATATAAGGCTTATAGTAAATTGTGACTTCAATAAACTGAGACAAAATTGTGGAGATATGACTGGAGGATCTAGGATATGACTTTGTTAAGGCTTAGACATTTTGTACTTAATTCCATGGGCAACAAAAAAATGATTAAGAGCTTTGAGTAGATGAGTCATAGGATTACTCATTAGGAAGGTTAATCTTACGAATTCTGTGGCATGGATTAAAAGGGGGAAAGCCTGGCTTTAGTATAACTAGTTATGAGGTTATTAAAATTTTTTGACTGAGCAGTTTGAAACTGAGTTGGTGATGGTTCAAAAGAGAAATGTGATCTTTGTTCCTAAGTCATGTTTGGAGATCCTTGAATACTTTGGTTAGAACCCAGCTAGAAAAGTTCTTGTAACCATTCTGACCACTAAATGTGTACACAGAGACTTTAACTTGGAAAGGATGTGTAAGTACTCTCGATGATAAATGACACTTGCTTAGAAACACTACTTAAAACCATAAAACAATTGCTTCTCTTTGTGATACTTGATGTGCTTGTGTAAATAGCCCCAAGTCAATATGGATCTTGAGAAAGAAATATTTATTAAATATTTGAGAGGCTTCACTGCTGTGAAAAATGATTATGACTACCACAGCAAGCCGTAGATGGGGCCTCATAAATAGAATGTTTAATGTACTTAATATCAAGTGCTGAAAGGGTTTTCATTTTGTCCCTAATGCACTGAAAGTGTTTTAAACTACTGCATTTGATGTGTCATGTTACTGTACCTCTGCCGTGACCCCAGAGGACCATGATTCTGTTCATTTTCATTCAATGCATTCTTACTTATAATAATGAACTAAAAGGCAAGCAGAGCCATTTGTCCAAAGTTTGGATAAATGAGAAAGGACTATGTGGTCTTAAAACTGTGAGTTCAATTGACTGTTCATATAAAAACATGTTTTAAGGCTTAATGACAGCATATGGATCAAGGACACAAAATTATTCATGTGGCATGCTTGGTATTCTAATGCAGTCCTTGGAAACTTTCTTTTCCAAGTCATGAAAAATCTGTTTTCAGACATATCATCAAGTTAATAAAATGCAATTGCATGCATGCCTTACTTTTCCCCTATCATCATCCTCATTATTAGAAAGTTGGTGTCACCATCAAGTAGGATTTATTAAAAGCTTGCATGCACTAAGTGCTTTCATTTTAAATTCAAGTGATGGTTCTCTTACATACTTTATATGCATATTTGGGCAGTATGTCCATTATTGAGCTTTTATGACAGTTTCTGGAGTCTGAAATATTTTCTGAATGGTTTGCTTCTTATCACTGGGTGTCCATTGCAGCAGAGCAGTAGAACTTCTTTCATTGCAAATACCTGTTTGCCTCCTATTACCTTTTTCTATGTTAGAAATAATTTTAATAGGAGTTCTAGTTAATGATACTATAGAATGAACTAATATATTTCTGTTACTTGAGAGTCAAAATGTGATACGTGAACCACGCTTTGAGTAGCACTGGCATTACCTGGAAGCTTTTTCAAAAGGCAGTATCTCAGGCCCTAACCCAGAGCTACTGAGTTGGAAGCTACATGTTAACTGGATCTCTATGTGATTCATATGCTCTGTAAGGGTTGAGAAGCACCACCGTATTTAGTTTTCATTGTACTCTAGTTTGAAATCAAATTATAGTAACCAGGTTTGGTAGCAAAAGATCCATTGGGGCCTCTGCACTTCTCTGTGAGTATAAAATACAACTATATCAATATGAACATTAATATTTTTATCCATGAGGTTGCTGAACCACTTAGGTGAAAGTTATTTTATAAATTAATTATTCCTTAAGTGATAGTTCCTGGGTGTATATCTAGCACTTTCTCTCCTTAATATCCACTGATGCTTTCACCTTTGCAAGGTAATTTTTTAAATAGTGTCAGCTATTAAGGAAATGCTGGACTAATTCATCACAAATGAGAGTGGCCAGTGTGAGACAGCAGAAAGAACACAGGAGGGGTGGTGACAAGAAATGTTTTATAGTCTTAACTCTATTTTGCATTAGATATGTGCTCTTAGGCAAATCATTTAAACACTTTAGAATTTCAGAGTCTTAGTTTCTCCTTGCTTAAGGTGAAGGAATGGGTTTGAATTATCTTGTATCTAATGTTCTCAATTATAAAATTTTAAGGATAATATTCACAATGAGAATTTTTTATTCAGCTTAATTATAAGTACATATTGAAATCGTGACGTTAACAGGGTTTTGCAGATATAAAAAGATGAGGGGCTTAAGTTAAAAGTATGAGTTTTGGATTCAGGCACACCTATTCATAAATCCAAGCCCTGCCATTTACAAAAAAATTGTTTGGCACTAAGCAAATTACTTTTGCACTTAGTATCTCCATAGGGCTGTTATGAGAATGAAATAAAATAATATATACAGTATCCTCCAGTATAATGCCTAACACTCTAATTACAAGATTTTTTAAACTGAATATATTCATTTAATATTTTCTTGATACTAGAGTAGAAGTTTATGGTTGTAAGTTATTTGATATTATTAGTTTACCTGGATGTTGAAGGAAGGAAATAAAATGTATAGAGATGTGGTTTTAAATACTGACTGCTCTGTATAATCACCTGTGAAGTTTTAAAAATTACCCATACCCAGGCCGTACTTGCCAAGTTTCAGGATAAATTGGTCTGGGGGTATATCTCAAGCATTAGATTTTTAAAAATTTCTATGTAATTCTAATGTGCAACTGAAGTTGAGAATCTCTGGTACAGATAAGCTCTTGAATTCATTGTTGGCAAATGCTATAAATGAACGGAATATATTGACAGATTTCTTAAACAGATGAAACCCTGTCAACAACTTGTATATGAGTACACTTATTATGCACAAACATGCTCACCCATCAAATCTAAGTAAATACTTAGTAAAATCCAAACAGCATATTTGCAGTGAAAAAATATCTAAACAACAGTAGAAAAAGTCATCTAAGGATAATCGTTCATTTGGAACTTATCATTTTCTGAAATGTTTATTGTTATGGGACCTTCCTATTGGTTCCTGTGATATTATAGACACTTCATTTTTATTTATTTTCATTTTTTTATTTCAGAATATTATGGGGGTACAAACGTTTTGGTTACATGAATTGCTTTTGTGCCACTTGAATCAAAGTTATAAATGTGCCTATCAATTTTAAACAAATATTTTATGTAATCTTCAATCTTACATACATTCATGATCCACATCAGGACAGTCATAAAATTATTAACTAAATGATTATATTACAATATACTAACAATATTAACTTTAATTTTAGTTACTATTTAAATACGCATTTCGCTTTTCAAGATTTAATACCATTTGTAATTTGGATTTTTTTGTTGTTAACATGTGTTTCAGTGTCTGTAATTGTCCATACCTAAATGTCCAAAGTTGGGCAGAATGTAGTTGTTTGTTTACATATAAGTAAGACTCAGAAAATGTACCATAATTTAATCAAAATACAAATAAAACAAAATAGAATAAAACAGTTTTGATATAGTAAATTGTTCCCACCATGCTTTCCAATACAAAATAACTGAATATCTCCTTTGCTGCATGATTCACAGCTTGTTTCCAGAAAACTGATGATTAACAGGTGTTGTAAAGATGGATCATTTTATTGCAGAAGCCTTAATGTGTGGGACTTTTTAATGCTATACATTTGGAATTTCCCCACAAATCTGTGTTTTTTAAATAATATTTTTACTATAGGATTTTTTTCCCCAAAGTAGATATTAAACATTTTTCAAAAGGCTTCTTTCTCACTCTTCAAATATAGATGAACTGATTAGTCCTATATTGGTGCACCAATATTTCTTATGTAATCTTTAAATGGAATGAACATATTCTTCCTCTATATATACAATTAGAATTTCATTCCATTCTTGCTTAAGCTCCATTAACTGATATTTTTATGTAAGTAGTATTTAAAGCTAAGGATGAAGAAAATGTTTTTAAAAACTGTGCATCTCTGTAAAGTCTATGGATTCACCTTTACAAAGGAAATGAAGGATATCATAGAATGATTAATTTTTGTGTGAATTTTGTCCTCTGTGAATACTTTAATTTATTGTTTAAAGAATGATAACTGACACTATGGTGTCAACAAAATAAATCAAAGACTCCATTCCTGATGACAAATAGAATCATGTGTTCCAGCTCTTGTTTTATAGACAGGCTAATTATAGTCCACAGAGGAGAAATTATGAATCCACAAATATATAGACAGTTAAAACGAGAGCCAGGGATAAAAGTCAGTTCTTTGCCTTCCTATCTCACCATGCTTCTTTAATTTTAATAATTCTCTATTTCAGTCTTTCTTATGTCCTATGTCACATCCCCAAAGATCACAGTTCAATATACATGATACATTTTTGTAAACTTCGGGATTTTATTGGTGCCGAAAACAAGTATTGGTTTTATTACTGCTTAAAACATCCTGAAATATGTCCTAATCATGAAAATTAAGAACATACTTTGATGTTATCTTGTGGGCAGTGAAAGTGTTTTTATTTTATTTTATTTTAAACCTTTTATGTTTTTATCAAAATCATTACTTAAAAATATTTATCATTCCCACAATTCCTATTTTGCTGAAATTTCAAGCCAAGCATACCAATACAGATTCCAGTCTTTAGATTTTTCATTGTAGCCAAAAATGTCCATTTTCATTTTATGTGGGAATTCTCTTTTTATAATGTAAGAATAATTTTATGAAAAATAATTTTAAATTTGTAGATTTAACAAAGGATTATTTTATTTTATACATTTGATAAATATGTATTAAAATGTCTTAGTAACTTAGAATAAAGAATATTATAATAAATAATATTTACAAGAATGCAATAAATAAAACAAAATAAGTCTGAAATGTAATGGAAATTCCACTGTCTTGAACAACACAAATGTGCTATTGCTGCTGTTTCAACTTGTTTTAGGCTCTGTATAATGCACAAACACAATAAAAAGATATAAAATCTTAACTATTAGAAAGGAGAATAAAATGTATTCATTATTTGCAGATGATATGGTAGCCTCAAAATTCCAAGAGCATCAATGAACAAACTATTGGAATTAGTTAGAGAATCCATAAAGTGGATTGATACAAGATCAGCATACTGAAGTCAGTACTCTTACTTATATCAACAATAACCATTTCAAACACAATAGGGAAATAATCTCATCAAAAATAGCAATACATGAAAGTAATTCTAAGAAGAAATGCACAAAAACAGTTACTGAACCAGGGGCAGATACTGAAGAACTATTAACCTTTAATGTTGATAACAAAAACTCACTACCAAAAATGACAGATACTTGTTAATGAAATGTTCCTTTAAATAGAACATTTCTAAATTAGGTCATACTTTTCTTGACTTTCATAGCAATATAAGAGGTGCAGTTTCTGCAGGAAACTGTTTCTTCAGCATAGTTTTAACTATTAAAATGTTTATCTTGATGGAAAAAAAATCAGAATGCTCTTTGCTAGTCATGGACCATCCAAGAGAGATTACTTATGAAGAGTTATACACAACAGTACAATCCATGGCAGGGATGCATACAAATGGTTGGCAGGTAGCTAAAGTTTTATGTGTGTGTGTGTGTGTGTGTGTGTGTGTGTGTGTGTGTGTGTGTGTGTGTATGTAACCCCAGAGCCTCATATTGATGATATCAACTGGCAGTATTAGGTATGCATTCAACATTTTCTTATTTAAATAAAGAAAGGGTATAGTTTATGTAACATTTGAACAAAAATGATTAGTTTGTCATTAAAGACAAAACAGGACAGATATTTCACCAAGTTTGGAGTATTTGTAACTACACTATTTACTTAAGGTCTATTTAACGATGCATCTGGGTAGCGGTACCTTATAGCGTATGAACCAGTCACAGTTGACAATCAGGGACTATCTAATTGAACATCATTAAAGAGGATTTTATTTATATTAATCCAGTCTAAATGTAAATACCGCCTCCTACTACATCTTAAGCACATTGATGAATCTGTGAATAATATAAATGGATATTATGTGGGATAAAATACAGTCTATTTGTATTTGGCATTGGAATGTAAAAGATTTTTTAAAAATATATTTTTGATTTATTGTTTGTTGATTTGTATAACTTTTCCTTCCCTTAAGAATCATTGGCTGCAAATGATAGCACTAAATATCTTTTGGTAGAATTTTTAAAGATGTGTTTTCAGAAAAAACAACCTTTGAAGATGTATCAGTATCAGTGGAGAGTAGAAAATTCCAGTTCTTGTCTAAGGTGTCTAAGAGCTTATATACACATATTCTCTCTCTCCCTCCCTCTTGTCACCCTCCCTCCATCTCTGTCTTTCCCTCTACCCACCACATGCCTACACATATCCAGTCCCATGTTTTCAGTATGCATCTTATTTCCAAACTTCTATTCCATTGCTATGGTGATTAATTTCTAATATTTTCAAAGTAAAAGAATCTTGAACAAAAAAACATTGTGCTTTAATATTCTGTCTTTAAAATTTCGGGGGGGAAAGCTCACTCTCCAATACTTTTGTGGTAGAGCACGGTAGATCTAAGCAAATTCAAACAAGAAAAAATAGATAAATGAAAATCTGACCAACATTTTCCAACATTCTTTTTTGCCATTGCTAATAACACCGGTAATTAAGCTTATGTGATGTTTCAAATCGTTTTGCATAATTTTTATTTTCACTTAGTGGTCCACAACCTTTTTGACACCAGAGACCTGTTTCATGGAAGACAATTTTTCCACAGACCGGGGGACAAGTGATTTCGGGATCATCCCATGGTTTACGGATGATTCAAGCACATTACATTTATTGTGCACTTTATTTCTATTGTTGTTACATTGTAATATATAATGAAATAATTAGACAACTCACCATAATGCAGAATCTAATGCTGCTGCTAATCTGAGAGGGAGCAGCTCTCAGGCAGTGATGTGAGCGATGGGGAGCACCTGTAAGTGTAGATGAAGCTTCCTTCACTCCAGAGATGCTCACTTCCTGCTGTGCAGCCCGTTCCTAACAGGCAATGGCTGGTACCAGTCCACAGCCCAGGGGTTGGGGACCCCAGTTCTAACTGATTTCAAATAAAAATACTCCATTCAAAATAAACTGGAAAGACTTAAAGGACAGGCTAATAATTTCCAATTATTACTTGGTTTTTAAAATAATTTTATTATTTTATTTAAAAACTCTTAATTCTTTAAAAAGCTCATAAGTGATATAATTCTGTATATAACATTAATAAAGGAATAAAGCACATTAATATATTTTAAATTTTAAAAATGGAAATATAACATTTTCTTGTTTTCTATTCAGTTTGGAATACTCAGAATTTTAGTTTAAATGTGACAACTGAGGGAGGTTACTAAGACATGAAATTCAGAAAGTTCTCATCCCTAATAATAATCAGACTGGTGTTCATTATGGAATTGTTTTAAAATTAAATCCCAACCTTATGAGGCATATCAGAAATACAAGATATTATTTAAGTACATTATTTATTTTTCATTTTCTGTGAATAGATTAAGTATTGTGGACTGTTTGATTTAAAGTAAGACATCATTTAGAAATTGCAGAGTCTAAAAATTAAAACAAAAAGAAATTGAATAAATAACACAGTATTCAGAAATCTCTTGTTGACCTGATTTAAACTCCAAATGGATTTATGAGCATAAATTAAAGTTGACTTTAATATTGTACTATTAAATAACGATTTTTAATTTTTGTATTAAAATAGAATGTGTATCAGAAAAAAAACTTTAAAATGTTTTATACTTTCTAAAATGAAACAAATTTAATCTCCAAGTTGTGGAGAATACATATTATATTTTTATCAAACTTCAATAAGGTTTTGATGGAATTTTAATTAAATTGAAGCTTCTTAACTAATAATTTATTTTTACGTGCCTTGATTTAAATCAAATTCACTCTAAATGGGGATATATATTTTCTGAATTTAATATCCAATGATGTAAAGCAAGAAAATAAAGAAAAGGCTTTAGTGTGATAATCTGCAAATAGAGCAGATTTTAGAAATACGGAGCTAATGCCATGTACTAAATGTTACAGACACAGACACACGTGAGATGACATAAGTCTTACTGACTATCAAATGTATATATTTAGAAACTTCCAAGTATTTGGAACAAGATTACATATAAAATTTGAATCATGAATTAGAATAAAATAAAAGAGAACTAGTGATGGTGCAAACATTCAGTACAAACTTTCAGTGAGCTCTCTTATTTTAGTTGGCTTTAAAAAGAAATTAATGAGGTGCCTTGGGATAAAGGGGATTGTATTTGAAGTGGACTATTTTATTAATATTTTGAAATGGAGTAAAGATTTTTTTAAACTCGTCAATTATCTGAAAATGAGAACAGGAGTTCCACCTTGACAAGCAGAATGTCTTAAAATAAATACTGGAGTGTATTAAAACTCATTAGAAAATGCATGGAAAAAAAATCCTGTTTCACTTGACAGCTCACTCTAATGCATTAGCAGCTTCCTCCTGGGTGTTGGAATTAATTCTGCCACAAATATATTTAGTACGTTACAGATCCCCTCCCCTGTAGGTTTCCACACTTATTCTTCAAGATACCTATGATTTTCTACATCTCGTGCTGTAGAGAGAAATGACAAGATATCGAAGGAAAACCGATTACTTTGGATGGTAGACATAATCTGTTCAGTTGTTTTTGGTATGGTTGCTTTTTGTCCCCAAGGAATTCTCAGAGTTTCTTAGCTTTGCTAAACCTTGCTCTAGGAAGCAAATCTGTATCAATTGTTACACATTCTGTTTGCAGTGAGAGATCTAGTCAGACAAATATTGCTACTGTCACTCATTCTCCAAAGAGTCCTTTGTTTCATACCAATAAGAATTAAGATTTTGAGATATTCTTTAAACACAAATATTGGAGAGGATATATTCTAAAAATGAACAATTTACATAATTCTCAATAGGCTTTCTTCTCTTGTTTATGTTTTTGCCCAAGAATGATCAAATGATCTAATTTTCCCTTTTTGTGCTCATCTATTCTTTTCCCAGATAGGAACTTTTTAACTTATCTTTTAGAGAAGATAAATGGAATCCTATGTATACAAAATAATAAAAGATACTTTGAGATGTTTTTACCCTGAACTATAATTTGTAATTTCTAAATACAGATATAGATTTTCACAAGTATGGGATCATAGACACCACTTTTCTTAATCTTGCCTTATTCTTGCCTTAATTTTGGTGTTATTTTGTTTGTAAAGAGCAAGGGCTATTGTTCTTTGAGAACTCTTTCTATTCAGGAACTTTAGAGAAATGATAATTTTTAGGGAATATTTGGACATAATGTCAATAATATATAGTTGATTGCTCATTGCTCAGACTCAACCAAGTTGTAATAGTTTTATAATTCTCTTTTCTCTGCTGGCTGATTGAATAATAGATGACCACTGTTCTCCTAGCAAGGTGGAATACAGGTTCTACTGGTTTAATTAAGATGGTCTTTTAAGAATTTAACAGGCACTATGCACATTTTCTCTTCATCAATGTGCCTCATGTGTTGCATATTACTAACTGGATTTGTTTTTAAAAGTAGCTATCTTTTCACAATATTTTATCACAATATCTATAGAACATAATAAAAGAGATTTAGAAAATTATCCTTATTACTACAGATATGGAGTTTTAAAATAAAATTGTACCACATACAGGGATTGTAAAGTTCCTTTTTAATAGACAATACTAATTTTCCTTACCTTGCGAATTAGCAATTTTATTTATCGTGAAAATAAATAGGACAATATTGGTTGTAACCTGAAATAACTTTCTCTGATATTTCCATTTGAATAATTTGCATTTAACTTAGATATTATAAATTTATATCATATAGATCTACTGAAGCAAATCAAGTTGACTCTATATCTCCTAAAAATACTACAATTTTAGTCTACTATGAGTGAGACTGTTTCATTTTAAAATATTAGGTTAATATTCCATTTCAATTTAAAATCACATTAATTAGCACTTGATAATCGAGGCTTAACTACTATTAATTAACTGTTTCTCGCTCTTTTAATCATTTTTCTTTCTGGTCCCTAGATTTCTCATTTATAAAATAAATAGATTGAATAGAAAATCTCAAATGCACCTTCATGCTCTAAACTTCCTTGATTTATAACTGTGCTTATAAACTGTATCAAGCTCATAATTAACATTTGCTCTCTCAAAGAATGGTTTCAAAGTATTTGAAGATCTAAATAAGATTATTTCCTTTCCATTCCCTTCAAAATCCATATTTGCTGAAGGTTGAATGATTAAAAACTGATCTTAAAGTTCTTTTGTTACACATCCGTTTTCTTTTCATTAGCAGGTAAAGAACGTAGGCCACAGAATGTATGTATAATTCATTCTGGCTATCTTCCCAAAGGAATTTATTTACTTAGCAATCAACTTCAATTTTATATACTACAACATCAGACAAAAAACTTAATTTTGGTCCTGATTTGCTGTATATAAAGTGATACAGTGATTTACTTTCAAAAATATTATTTTCTTTAAACTGCAACAATTTAATTTATTTAGCACCTACTTTGGTGCCATGCAATGTTCTAGGAGGTGGGTAAATAAGCAATAAAAAAATCAGCTATGTATTGTTCTCTTTGATGTTTCTGTGAGTGTGTATTAATATATATGGATGAAAGTAGATGTGAGACTAGACATGAAACTGGTAATTGAACTGGGTAAAATACTAGAATAAATTAAAGAAAAAAAAAACAACTTAGGAGACATGGAGTAACTGGCATAACTGGCAGACTAGTTCAGATAGAGTAGTCTGGGGAGTGAGCTCCAAACAGGTGGCCTTCATCATACTTTTTGAATGCTGGGAGACAAAGAGGATTGTCACTGTTCTTGAGGCACAGGAGAGAGAGTAATCAGGAAAGAACCAAGTCAAAAAAATATTTAGCTCTCTGTTACTGATGGGCTGCATTAGTTGCTCCCAAAGCTGGCCATCAGAGATGGTGGGTGGACCAAAACTATTGGATGCCCTAACTAGGGATAAAACCCTGGAATCTGTATTTTTTAAAAAAATTCTCAAAGTGATATGATGTTCAACCATATTTGGGAACTCTCTGGGGTTCAGACTGTTGAATAATGTTTTGATTTTATAATCTGGCACCACCAAGCTTTTCAGCCTTTATACAATAACCACCCAATGATATGTGCATATATAATAGTGATGCAAGCATGGTGATATGCATGGATCATCAGCAGGCTGTTGAATGCTCTTCTGATTGGACTGCTATCCTGGCAGAAACACTTTTTCTTCTTCCCGTGGTGTCTGCTCTTCCACCTCATACTATCTCACCGTGCCCCTGGTCAAACCTCATTGTTTCTTCAAAGACCAATTTAATTTTTATTTCCTTTGTTATGTCTTATACAGTGGCACAGGAGTTCAAAGTCCTTTATACTCCCATAGCATTCTTTGTATGTCTTTATTAGAACATTTAGTCCATGTTATTTTAATTCAGTGTTTGTTAAAGTAGGGTTAAGTAACTTTTTAATTCAAGTAGGCCAGCCTACCAAATTAGAGAATATAAATCTTAGCCAGAGAAATTTTGCTCTGGTATGGCTTGAGGGCAGCAATCTCAAAGAATTAAGGTAATATAAGGGAATTCCGGTACAATAATGGCTATTTATTTTGCTAACTAAAAATTATGGTACACCTCAGTCATAACTACATCTAATTTCTTCTTAATAGTTTCCTCCCATCTGCTTCATAATTGGGGTTGGATGAGCAAAAACTGCACTGCTAGTAAATAATTTTTAGAAATCAGAACATAGTGAATATGTTTTCTAAAACATGAGCAATTTAATTTTTTTGAAAATTTGACTCACCATTTGTATATCATCTGTTTTATCATTAGATGGAATGTTTCCTTGATATTTTATTTGAATTTAAGATGCTTTATGAGATTTCCTATTCTCAGCTATTTACCATATGTTGAATTGTTGAATAGTTTTTCCTAACATAATAATAGCTACATTTGTATTACCTGTCTTCAACGTAACAGGCCCATATTTCACACTTTACTTTGCACTGGATTCCTTTGCTGTACTGTTTTGTGAACCAGAACCAGCTGTGCCTCCTGAAAATTAACCTCACATAAAGTCCAATGTTACAGCCAAGATATTCATCCCAATCTAGTTAAGCTGAATTAGATACATTTTCTTATTGAATTTTTTAAAAAACTATTGATACTTATTTACTGCTTTCAAGGTATATCCTCTTTGTAAATGTTCTGTAAACTTCCTTAACTTAGTTTTACCTTGAGGTATATTTTACAGATGACTACTTGCTCTTATGACATTCCACAGTTGTCCCTTCTCGTTTATCCTGTTTTTTTCTTATCCCTTTCATTTTCTTGAGATCTTTCAGTGCTATGAGGGAGGTTTGTTTTTATTTTTTTCATTTTCATAGTGCTACATTAGTATTGTTTAGATATTTAAGATATTAATCATTTGATCTAGGCTAGTATCAGTAAGTTTAAGAAAAATTTCGTTTAAAAACATTGCATTTCTTTTCTAATTTATATGTTGGCTATGTACATTTTTTAAATTTTACTTGCTGATTGTATGTATTTGCTTGAATTTTCCTAACAGCAGCTCATATCTGAATTTTCACATATTCAATATGTTATAAAAGTGTCAATTCTTTTAGGAGAGTACAGCTAATATTATTGGTGCTGTGTATGGTTGTCTAGAAGCAATGTGCATCTAATTAAGTGTGTGGGAGGAGTGTGTTTGTGGTTTTGTTGCATATTCTTGGAGAGATACATTCTAAAGACATATGTTTCAAATGAGGAACAAAAAATTGTTGGATTTTGATTATGATGTGAAGTATTAGCTTCCTGAACACTTTTTATAGTAAGAGTTTTAATATGAACATTTATTTTATTTATGCTTGGAAGTTTGTTGAATATATTCATAATTCTATGCTTTTATAAAAAAATGTAAAAAGAAGGAGTCCTTTAACTGTTGTACCCATAAAAGTGGGAACAATGTGACGTCTGGCCAAACAGTAGGCCATTTAATTTTACTTTAGGTAGCTGTTGTTACCTCTGTTGAAGCATCATTAATGCCCAGTCACAAGGGAGCATTCTTTTGTTTTTCTTCTTCAAGCTTGTCAATGGATCTCCATTTTCATTTACTGTTTTCTTCAGGCATTTGTAACAATTAATTATTTTCCATCTAGTGCATCAAGTTTCCGCATTGTGGACAGAATTAGTCTAAGCTTCCTTTTATTTTTGAAATATTTATATTGTTTCTTCCTCAGGACATTTGCTTATTGTAGTTTTCAATAAAATGAGAAGTAAACAAAATATATGTGGGCCATCTCTGTGTGCAAGGCAGTGTGACATGGTTAAGGACTATTATTTAGCAATTTTTACCATCAAATGTCCTCTTAGTTATTGTGTGCCTATGTTTCTTTTTCTTTGACTCTTTTTTAAGGAAGTGTGGGTAGGCATAGTAAGAGGTGATTCAGGTCAGCAAATTCACAAAGAAAAAAATTATAGAAGTTTTTCAAAATAAAATATATTATTTTATTTATTTAGATACTATTTTTAAAGCAGACTTTAGAGAACTGTTTTCGTGGCTAAATATTGAGCATAACTTCAATTACAATATTTCTCTGGCAGTTTAACAATGAATAAATTGTAGCAGGAATATTTCTTTACACATTGATTCCCTCTCTACACAAACCTAGGCTAATATTCGTCAGTCTACCCATCAGTCCATCTATCCCACCATATATCTGTCTGTCCATCATTTCTTCAACCAAGGGTCAAAAATTCACTTTGAAGCTGAAAGAACCGGAAGAGGACAGCAGCAGAAAGACTATACTTTGGGCACACACCCCTGAGACTCTGTAAGGTATAGTACCAGTCCACATCACTTGGAGAGCTCCATATGTTAAGTTGGATCTGGAGACTGAAGTTTAAGCTGGGAAAGAGAAAGTTAGGATTTAGAAGACTAAGAAAATAAGAAATAATCCCAATGTGTTATTTAGTCAGAAAACATGTTAAGAATAATGTTCCCTATCAGTTCCTCAGGCACTGTATGATCTAACTTAGTCCTATCCATAGTCTTCCACACCACCCCTGATATAAAAGAGGCTCAGGAGCCATTTGTACAAGTGCTCAGAGAAAAATGATTTTCTAATCACGAATATTTAAAATGTTTTGAGAACATCTATAAAACATCTTATAAGATACAGAAGATGTACTTAAAGTTTTTTGTTTTTTTGTTTTCTGTGTGTGTGTGTGAGAGAGTGTGTATCTAGTGTTAGTTGAAAGATCTCTTCATATGGAGACATTAACTTAGTGTACCACATCATTTTCTGAAGATTGTTCTATGGTAATGAATTAGTCGCTTTCATGTAAGCTGGACTCAAGCCAGTGATTTGGAGTAATAGAATCTTTGTCTCATCAATCTCATGAACCATTTAGTCCCCATTTCAAGAGCAGTTTTAAGTCTATTTCTAAATGTGTATTCTATTTTTATATTATGCCAATCAAACATGCTCTCAGAGGAAAGCTGAGTGAATGGCTCAATTACGGTCGTTGATGCCTTTCCCCTCTGTTTCAGGACCGGTGCTTCTAAATTACTGTGGGCAAAACTTGGATTTTCCCCATGGGGAAGAATAATGGAAGAAAAAGAAAAAAAGATTTGATATTGTGGATTTAGAGTTCAGTATTTTAGCGTTAATCATTATTCCCTTGACTATACTTAGGGAATTATGATATTAATTTGTGACTTGCCTGCAATTTTAGGACATTGAATTTGTTTTATTTGTTGATTTAAAACTAATTTATGCCAAAAATTAATATATTTTTGCCAGAAAGCACACAGATACATTTTTCAGAATATACATGTATAATTATAAAAATATATTTTAAATGATTATCAACTCAAACTTTTTTTTTTTGGTACGTGAATTAAGATACCCCATAAACCATAAGTTAAAGATGAAATGCTTTTTCTTTTAGCTGCTTTAAGCTGTCTAGGAAGCATCAAAATTTTCCTTTAATGGAAATTTTAGGAATGAGTTGAAAAATCAGTCCTCAATTATAATATTTACTTTTTAATTGTCATCTCTATTTGTAATTTGCCCCCTGTATTTACTATCTGTAAACTGAGATACCAAAGAAATAGACATCAATAATAACTTTGATAAATTAAAGCTCAGTAAAGACTGAGAGTAAAAAAGTACCCTCATTGTGACCTACCTATCATTTTTCTTAACGACCAGACATAACAGAAGTGTTAGCACTATTTTATTTTTTTGACTATGAGTGTATCTGAATAATAAGTTGATGTAATTATCCTAAATGTTAAGAAGGCTGCTATAACCTGGGTTATGTGCTGATATTTCTTGCCAGGATTTTGATTTTTACCATTATGTTTTGGGGTGGGGTTATTTTGACAAAATAAATAATTTCATACTGTTCATAACCGTATTCTAATATAATCACATGCCTTTTTCTGTTCAATTTCTTCAAAATTATTGCATTTCCATTTTCCAATAAGCAAATTTATTTCTGAAAGTATTTTATGTTAAATAAATGCTCATAACATGTTAAATACTGACATTTTACTGTATTTTTTTCATTATACATCCTATCTGATTTTATCTACTGGCACTTTTCTCTTTTCCCAGCTAAGAAATGCCCTTTATCTCAGAATATGGTGATTGTGTGGGCTAAAATCATTGATTTTTTTTCAACATATGCCTAAATGGTTGAATGTGAAATGTGAACAAACTACAAAAAATCAGTGTGAAATTCTCTTTTATTCATTTAGAACAACTTCCAAAATGTACAGCATGGCTGTACTTTATATCAAATTATTCTTATGGAAAGACTAGATTCTATTCCTCTAGGTTGCTTGAAACCATTTACTTAGAGCAATAAATGGGAAAATTAGTTTCATCTGTTATCTTTTAAACACTTAAGCCTAAGGTAAAACAAATTTTAGGTTACCTTTTTAAGGGCTCAGTTTTCAAATAAAATTTACTTCTATAACAGTGGAAAATAATTTTTGTTACTATATCCTGAGCTATCAAATGAATGAAGTAAGGTTAAATAAAAAAGGAAGTGTATTACTACCTGTAATTGATAGTAAATGCCTAAGACCAATACTCCCAAGGTATGATTTAGAAAGGAAATGTAATTTAATTTATAAAGTTTTGAATAGATTTATAAACCACAGCATCATAAATGGCTCTTCTAAAGCTAACACCAGGAAGATAGCCAGGTATTTCTGGACTGCCTCTTACTTAATATAGCCATCTTACTTATAATTTAACATTTTAAAATAATTATGATTTCCTTATTATGGTTTTTGAAAAGATACATATTTTTTCATTTTTTGATGGTCAATGAAATTCGTGATAGCATCATAGCATAATGGTTAATAACATGGATCTGAGTCATACTGCCTTGAATTATGTTCCTCATCCTTCTGTTTCTTGACCTTCAGCAAGGTGCTTAAGAGCTCTGTGTCTCAGGGTCACCATGTGTAAAATGGAGATAACTTTAGTAAACCTACTTCATACAGTTTCATATTTGTTAATATTTTTAAAATACTTAAAATGTCTTACGCAGTGACTAGCATGGAGTAAGCTCTCTATATGAATGTTAAATGATTAACAAATATTAAAATACTTTTAAAAGCTTTTGTTTTTAAAATAGAAAATATATATTTATATAATTTTAAAAAAATAAATATGTATAACAGGATGAGAGAAAAGGAAGGAAGGAAAGAAGAAGGAGAGAGGATGATGGAAGAGAGGGAAAATCACAAAAGAGATTTTCAGGGACAGTTGCCAGGACAAGTTCACATATTTTGTGTGTGTGTACATTTAACTAAATTTTGTATACAATCAGTTTTGCTCATGATAAAAGGATGGAAATAACTAGTATTAATATTAGATTATCAGGAGTGTACCCAAATTTTATCCTGTAACTATCAGGAACCCTGTGTTCACATTCTCTTGAAAAATGTGCCCTCAAGGATCCATTAAAATGTTTTTCATAGATTACCCAATAGGTGGTCTTGATTGTGTTTCATTGTGGTGAATATAAAATCGTGGGTACATTGAATTTTAAGATCTTTGAACAATGACAATTTGTATTTTGAAAAGGGGTAGTGGATAATTAAACCAAATAACTGATAAAATTTATAAACATAAATGTGAATTGAGCCTACAGTATAATAAGTTACACTTAAAATAACAGCAGCAAAATTTAACTTGCTTTTGTTAGATATTGTGGAGGATTCTTTGTAAAAGTTGATATATGATCATTGGTATGAGAAAAAGACATGTTTAATTAGAAACTGTCACTCTCTAAATAAGATCATTTTCTGGTTATTATTTTTATCACAACCAGAGGATATGGGATTATATTTTCTTTCATATAATAACAATATTATATAAATATATATAAATAAAATGATATACTATAATGGTAATAAAGTTAGCTTTTATAGAATCATCTTCAAACAAAAATATATAACCATCTATAAGAAGTAAGTTATTACCCAAACTGGATGATCTTTAATTACCTTTTATTTTCAAATAATCATAATAATTATAAAAAATGAGATAGTCTTTTCCCATATATTATGAAGAAAATATATTAAATGTAAATCCATCTTTACACCAGTGTCAGAGATTATTTTCCCCTGAAAACTGAACAATTTATAACACCAGTAGGATGTATCTTTGAAAGATTAATGTATTTTGTGTCCTTTAGTAGGCTAATGGCTTCCACTTATTAAATATTCCCTGATGAGAAATTACCTTTTTTTACTATCCAGTCTCCTGTTTTAAAAACCCTACTTCACAGGTATTAGGAGAGATCTAAGTGAAAAATAAGCCCAGTGAATGGCTGTTCAATTAGGGTATAAAACCTTTTTAAGTGCCATTTCAAAAAGTCAAACTATGTACTTGATAGAACTTAGAGGAGGTCATGTGCCAAAGAATTACTCATAATGATTTAATTCATGCATTTTATAGATTACAGTTTCCGCTCTTCTGTTGATGCACAATGGATTTATGTGTTTAATTGCCATTAACACTAATAGCTCAGGGCATAAAACAGAAATACATTTAAAAGAAATAGTCTCTTTTCCCATCTATTAACTATCTATGCCCTTTCTTTTCTAAAGGAAAAACTTGAATTTAAATAAAAATTTTGAAACTGCATGATAAGAACATTTAAATTATTGGCAGTTACTTGAGAGAGATCTCTTCATCATTTAAGACATCTACACTAGAATGGTTACAGCAGCGCAATTCACAATTGCAAAGATGTGGAAACACCCAAGTGCCCATCAATACACGAGTGGATTAACAAAATGTGCTATATGTACACCATGGAGTTCTTCTCAGCCACAAAAAACAATGGTGATCTAGCACCTCTTGTATTATCCTGGATAGAGCTGGGGCTTATTTGACTAAGTGAAGCATCACAAGAATGGAAAAACAAGCACCATATGTACTTACCATTAAATTTGTATTAACTGACTTAACTGATCAACGCTTAAGTGCACACACACATAGTAGTAACAATCAAGGGCTGTCGGGCAGGTGAGCGGGGAGGAGGAGATGGGTATATTCACACATAATGGGTGCGGTGTGCACCGTCTGGGGGATGGACACGCTTGAAGCTCTGACTTGGGTGGAGCAAAGGCAATATATGTAACTGAAACGTTTGTATCCCTGTAATATGCTGAAATAAAAAAAATAAAAATAAACTTATAAGAGTGATTGCTCTATAAATACAGAGAGTTTTTATTTCCTGAATGTTATTATTTGGTAATAATTTTGCATGTTGCTTATTGAATCATTGCAGGACATTGAAACCTTGACATTGATAAGTATTCTGTTTGTATAGATAATATTAAGCTTAAGCCCTTCCCTTTTGTTAGGTTAAACAGTAAATAATTATTTTCCATTTTTAGACTGTATTTTGACTCTATCTTACTTCTTAAGTCCAATCTGACTCTAGTGTAGACAACATTTAAGATGGTGATGGCAATGTGTCCAAATTACTTTCTCTGACAGATGGATTGCAAAGACAAAATGTATGGGCACTTATTTGATGGGATACTTATGAATTGGCGTAGAGACCTGAAGATGCTTTGAGTTTTGTTTCTGGAGATAGTGAACAACTTGCTAGTGTTGTGCAGTTTTAAGGAGAGTCACAATGAGATAATAAACAGGCTTTATGTGATCTATCTTCCTCTGTCATGTTCAGATGAATATAAAAACTCTAAGCAATAAAATTTAAAAGAAATAAAGAGCACTTCTCTAAGTAACCAAAGCATGCATTATTTATGCTGCAATGTATATAAAGTATGAATCTATCTAAATATTAATTTCTGTGAAAGATACAAATGACAGCTATTCAAAATAATTTATTGAAAAAATAAAACCAAAACATGGTTCCTATTGTTCTTTTTCTGAAAACCTTCCAATAAATCCCCATGTCATTCAGAGCAAAAGACAGTTTTCTTACTATGGCCTGTAGTACTTTACTAGAAATATAATGAAAGACACATGTGATAGTACATTTTCTAGTAGTCACATTAATATAGGTAAAAAGAAACATGAAATTATGCTTAATTATATGTTTAATTTAAACTAATACATCTAATATATTATCATCTCAAAACACAATCAATAATGAACATTATTTTTCTCATACTTATCTTTGAATTCCAATGGATATTTAACACAGCACTTCTCAATTTGGATTCAAAATTTTATTCAGGGATACTTGATTCATATTTAAGTCTTATAAAATTTATAGTTGAATAAGATTCACAAAACCAATGTTTCAAACATACTTCAAATTTTTTCAATAACTGAATTGACTACCCAAAATTGCTGTGTAAAATCTGCATCCACACTGACAACAGTGTTTCAGTTTTAATATTTAAATTAATCAAACAATGTACAATTAAAAATCGAATCCCTCAGTTTCATTAGTCACATTTTGAGTGCTCAGTGGCTACCTATGGGTAAGGACTACCAGATTGAACAGTGCAACTCTATTTAATAGAACTCTTGTTATTGTTCTGACCTCATTTTCCGCTACTCTCTTTCTCACTTCTCTCTAGCCCCACTGGCTACCTTAACTCTGCCTTAAACTCTCCATATACTCTTCTGCCTTGGGGCCTTTGCACTGTCTGTTTCCTTTGCCTGCAGTGCTATTCCTCTAGATTCTGGCATGGGTAACTCCCACAACTCCATCAAACCTGCTCAAATCTCAGCTTCTCAGTAAGGCTTACCTTGACCCCATTACTGAAAAATTACTCCCCTCTCACCTCTACATTTGGAAAGCTCTTATCTTTATCTTTTGAAAAACATATCTCTTGCCAACATTATGAATGATTCTTTCTGTTTCTCTCTCTCTCTAATGTCGATTGTTTATTTTCTTTCTTTCCTAACTAGAATATAAGCTTGAAGATGACAACACATTTTTTTAATCACTTTTCTTCACTAAAATATACTGAGCAGCTAGAGTAGTGTCTGGCATGTAATTGGTGTTCAATATGTTCTTGTTGTATTAATAATTAAATAGCTTCATACAGTTTTGGTTTGCAACCTACTGAGGTAGCAAGCCGGTAGGCAGGAAATGGACCCCCAAAAAGAGGGGATATTTAATGATAATTCTGTTTAAATCAACTATCTATCTCCTACAATAAATGTCCATTGGGAAAAGAAAAAGTGTTAGAGAGCATTGCAGAGGGAGCCAGGAAATCTAATTTCTGTTCTCACTTCTGTCTCTAATAACCTCAGGTAATCCAAGTCATTCATTCAGGATTGAAACTTTTCTCCTCTATATTATGAGAAAACTGGAATAAGCATCACTGAGTTTGCTTCCATTTCTAAAAATCCTATTCAGAGCTATTCCTCCCAAAAAACAAATTTCCAAAAAAGTTTGAATAAATCTATCCACTGGGAGCAGAATGCAATTTAGCATAGCTCAGTAAGCAACCTGCTGCTGTACATACTTGCAAGGTTCTGCACTCCAGAGAGCACTCTAAAAGCAAATTTCATAATGGGGAAACAATGAATATATAAATGAGAAGAAATTGACATAGACAATATTGGAGACAATGAACAGGGAACTTAAGATGACGAAGAGCCCCAGTATTAAGAGACATGGGTGTAAAATACATTAAAATGTGTCTAATTTGGTGATCAGACCCAAGCATTATTTTTATATTGTAAGGGGCTATAAAACATAATTTGAACCAAGAGAAGTTTAGTAAAGCCTGGAAATGACATTACCTGCTACATTTAGATTTTTTTCTATAAATAATTGAGGTCTGTAGGCCATGAAAGATGTGAAAATAAGTAACTACCTACAATTAGGGAGCTTTAGTTGAGAGGGAAATATTTAAACTAGTAATACAAGGCAGAATGTGGAAATTTCTTTATAAAATGTACAATTTGTATAGGATTTCATGGATAGAAGAGATTATTCATGAAAGAAAAGATGAAAAAAAATTTCATTGGGGGGATGTTATCATAGCATTTTAACTTATACCTGTGTTATATTTACTTAATATGCCCAGTTTGTTTGTTCTTAATTTTGTTTTACTCTCTCCCTTATATGGTACTAAATACATGAATGTGTAAAATATTAAGATTGAGAAACTAGAACCAATTTCTGACTTTATAACTATAATTCTCTCTCCTATATATTATATATACATGCACATGCTTATATACAAACAAATATATAATTGTTTCATATGCATTTATAATTTGCATTCATAATATATTATGAGCCATGCAATGGAAACTAATAAAAAGCTGTATCTCATCTTCTGTTAAACAAAAGGTGATAGTTGAATACTTGAAAAGAAAATGGAGAGAAATAGTGATGATTAATTAACCAAAGTTATTGATTTGAAAAATGCTAGGGTAGTATAAAGCTATTCATTAGCTGACTTTTAAAAATTACTTTTAGGGACACATGATGATCTTGTTAAAAGAATGTTTTCATTAATATTAATAACAACTTAAAAAAAGGAAGTGCCTTTTCTTTTCTTTTCTTTTCTTTTCTTTTCTTTTCTTTTCTTTTCTTTTCTTTTCTTTTCTTTTCTTTTTTTCTTTCTGAGGTAGGGTCTCACTCTATCACCCTGGCTAGAGTGCAGTGGTGTCATCATAGCTCACAGCAACCTCAAACTCCTGGGCTCAAGTGATCCTCCTGCCTCAGCCTCTTAAGTAGCTGGGATTATAGGCACGTGCCACCATGACCAACTAACTTTTCTATTTTTTTGTAGAGATGAGGTCTTGCTCTTGTTCAGGCTGGTCTCGAACTCCTGGCCTCAAGGGATCCTATTGCCTCAGCTGCCCAAAGTGCTAGGATTACAGGCATGAGCCATTCTGCCTGCCCACCATTTCATGATTAATAGTACCTATGTTGGTGGTAATACCCATCAGGTTAAGTTTATTCAAAAGAGTTATAGGCTTGCACTTCAGAATGACATAACCAAGAAATATGGTTAATTTTTTTTTTTTTGAGGCAGTGCCTCACTCTGTTGCCCAGGCTAGAGTGCAGTGGTCTCATTATAGCTCACTGTACAACCTCAAACTCCTGGGCTCAAGCAATCCTCCTGCCCCAGGCTCCTGAGTAGCTGGGACTATAGGTGTGCACCACCACGTCCAGATAATTTTTTTTTAATTTCATTTTTTGTAGAGACGGGGTCTTGTTCTGTTGTGTAGGATGGTCTCCATCTTCTGGTCTCAAGTGATCTTCCCACCTCGGCCTCCCAAAGTGCTGAGGATATATATTTTTTTAATACTAAGACTCTCATCATCATCTTTCCATTGGAAGCCAAAATAAGAATTTGAGGAAAAAAAATTATTTTCTAAAATATGGTAGTTATTATCAAGGCTGTGGTATATTTGTTGCTGTTATGGTTGCTAGCGTTTTTGGTCTGGGTTCTAATTTTAAAAATAAGCGCAATTTTATACATATTAATATTCATTAGGGGGAAGAAATTAGGTACCTTTTAATTTAAAACTAACATTACTTAGTCAAGTGTGGCTTGTTCACATATATAAAGTATACTTAAAATTAGGAATGTAAATCCATGTTAAAAGTGGATCTCACTGAAAGTAATTATTATTTCTCAGGAAAAAATGTCACATTGGAGCACAGTAAGCTAATTCTCTTAAAATGCAACCCAGCTATTGAATTAAAATTTATTAAATTCTTGGCAGCTTATTACATGCCAGCAGTACTTTTCCATACATTCCATTAGATAACAACACAGAGACATTTTCAAATGTAGTTGCATAAAAAAGTATGTTAGAATTGACTTTAATTACAATGATAATAGTTGCAATGCTTACCAGTGAAGGCAGGATATATTGTTCAGTTAGCGTGCAAAGAAAAAAATGAGACATGGTATAACTTTCAGAAGAAGTCAAGATTATCTATTAATAGTTTCAAAAATAATTAAGTAGTTACTATATGCCAAGTGCTTTCCTGATGTTCTCCATGCATTACCTCATGTAATCCTCATATAAATCATAGGGGGCATGTTCTATTATTATTCTCCCCAAATAACTAAGGAGAAAATTCAGACACTAAGAAGTTAAATATAATAACTTGTTCACTTTAGTGATGCAGGTGGGATTTTAACTTGAGAAATTTTACTGCAGCCACCCAACTACAAAAAAAAGAAAGAAAAAGAATCTATTGAAATAGATATTCATTTTACCAAAAATTGTGTAATATATTGTATATGTTTTAAAATACCTTGAGAAAACAAATCTAAACCTTTTATGTTGTTTCTGTTTAGGGAAGCTAGGAGACATCTCAAAAGTATTAATAGATCAAAGAGCTCTTTACCTGGATGTTATCTGTTACATCTGGTCAAAATGAAAAGCAATTAAAAATTACTGCCTTGTGTTCAGTGAATACTAGTTGAAATTAGTTTGCAATATTCCTGTATTATGAAGCATTTCATTATAATGGAAACACTTTATGAGAAAGGGTGACTAAGGCTCTAATAGTAAGAGATTATTAGGAGATAATACTTTTATTTCCTTTTTCTTACTGTCATAAATTGTCTTTGGACACCAATATTGGGTCCGGATGTCTCATTTTTTCATATAGTCCTACCATAACCGTTATGTTGGGGTATTAACCTGTTTAGTGTTTGTAATTTTATATGTGAACTATTGTCCTAATGATAGTGGGTCATTCATTTTAAGATACTGATGGCTATATTCTTATAAATCCAAACTATAAAATCTCCATCGATTTATTATATTAAATAGCTATTATTTCTTTTTAAATTTACCTCTAGATCTCTAATATATTATAATCTAACAATTTCTAATTAAATATATTTTTAAACATTTTAAAATAATTTTTTCCAAATTAAATGAGGATGTGTATTTAATTCAATTTTGATATGAAATCTTATAAAGAAAAAATCTTTTTGTCAATTGCTATGCTGTAGTTTTGTTAATAAAAAAACAACTTATCTAACAAAAGTTAAAAATAAACAAAGTTACATATGAAATATCATTCTTTAGGAAAGCACCATTAAGCTATTTCACATTATAGAATCTGTTTCTCGTTATTGTGTAGAATTAAAATCTTAGCTTCTTGTTTGGTTAGTGCATACAAACTCTACCAAGAAAAAAACCCTGAAATTATCTTTAGAACTTTTTTCTCCATTGACAGTTTTCATTGTTTAATTTTTTAATGTAAATTTATGTGCATCAAATTTTATGTAGAATATATATGGAAATATGATACAAAATAACATTGCCAGTGATCTTAGTAGGAGAAATCCATTTAGTAAGGGATAAATGCCTAGTAACTCCCATCTAAGCATTTTTAGCTCTTTGTGTCACTGCTTTTCTTTAAACGATCCTATTTTTAAAAGTTGTCTTGCAGGAAAAGAAAGAGCAGAAAATCCATATTTAGTAGTCAACCAATATAACTTCCTTTGTGTTTTTGGATATCTCAGCAAACAAATCATATTGAACTACATGGCATTAATACAAATAAACTGTTTCTGCTACAGCTAGAAGGTTGTAATTGTGATTTAGGATCACCCACCAGCTTTTCAGAGCTAAGAACAAAGTAAAGATGTTCAATTTTGGATTAGCATAGCATCTTGTGGAGTACATTTGTATATAGTTATATATAAAGCCAGAATAAGGACACTTTTGTAGCATTACATCATAAATGTAAAGCTTTACAGGAATTATTGAAACAAAGAGTATTCATATGCAGATATCTTATCTGCAGAAAGCACAGAAACTGTCTCCCCATTTTATATTCATAACTTTCATTCACAAGAGCATCGTAAATAGATGTTCTCTCAAATGCCCCATTCTTTCTTTCTTTCTTAAAATGAGCCTTTTACAATCTATTAGGGGAAGATGTAGCTGTTTTCTCCCTTGGCGTGTTTAAGTGTATACAGGTCATCACCTAATGCTATTTGTAACCTTATGTTTTTCTTTCATATCAAAAGAATTTATTTTATTTTCACTCTTGCCATAGGGCTTTATAAATAAACTTTAGGTAGTCTCTACTTCTAGGGTGTCTAATGTAATACAGAAATGTTAGCAATGTATTTTGGCATTATCATGGTTAGAACTACCTATATGAAAAAGAATTTTTGATTGGTCTGATTATACCACAATAGATTTCTATTTAATGGTTATATTTTACTATTAACAGTACTGCAAAAATATAGTAAATGCAAGTAAGCTTAGCTTAAATTAGATTTTTAGGTATAATTTTTATCCTCTAAAAGAAAAAAATCCATTTTTACCTATAATTAATCTTTTGTAAACCTAGCTATTTCCATGAATTAGCAGACATTTATATACATAAAACAATCATAATCTAATAATTTAATAAAATAAAGCAATTTTAATGCATATATTACACTGATTTTATGTACAACAGGCATTTGCATAGGAAGGCTGAGGTATTTTGTGGACTGTCTTTCCTGGACAAAGGGAAATCTTATATTTACATGAAGTTTTGCACATGGACTTATGAGATTTACATGGTCACATAGATATCTACATATACCAAGGGAATGTGCCTTCATTCTCTTAATTGTAGATTACCTAAAATTCATGAAACTATACTGTATTTTTCCCTAGGGTTATTAATGAGGGATATTTTATATATTATGTTCACAGTTAAAAATAAAGCAATAGATATCAAGGTAGAAAATTAGAGAAATGTGCTAGAAGTATTTAACCACACTGGTCTGAAAAAAATCTTAAAAAGACTGCTGATTGGAACATAGTCATTATTCCTAGGGCACATAATTGCAAAGAAGTCATTTTATCAAAAAGACATCTGCACTCAAATGTTTACTGCAGCACAATTCACGATTGCAAAGATGTGGAATCAACCCAAGTGCCCATCAATTCATGAGTGGATTAATAAAATGTGGTATATGTACACTACCGAGTATCATTCAGCCATAAAAAAAGATGAATTGTTGCTATGCTACCTTTTGCAACAATCTGGATGGAACTGGAGATCATTCTCCCAAGTGAAGTAAAAAACAAACACTCATGAAAAACCTGTACTTACTATTAAGTTGGAACTAACCAATGAGCACATAAGTGCACAGAGGGAAGTAAAACTCAGTGGAAAACAACCAGAGGGGAGGAGTGAGGGAAATAAACCAACCTAACGGGTACTATGAACATTATTTGGGTAATGGGCACACCTATAGCCAGGACTCAAGCATTGCAAAAATGATCCGTGTATCCTAAAACATTTTTACCCCCTTAATATTTTGAAATAAATAAATTGCAGTTTCTGGAGATTTCATCCCCCACTGTTTTTTTGCTATAAGTACCAAAATAAAAATATTATATAAAAATAGCCTGGGGAATAATAGTAAGGCCACCACTTTTAATTACAATATTCTCAAATTTTATTTATATTTGTTGTATAAAGGCTTACTTTTCCATTGGGCATGGAGATGTGTAACTGTAGTCCTAGATGCTTGGGAAGATGAGGCCAGAGGATTGCTAGAGCCCAGGAGTTTGAGACCAGCCTGGGCAACATCGTGAAGGACCCTGTTTCTTAAAAAAAAAAAAAAAAAAAATCATCACCATAGTCAGAAGCTTTTCAGACTATGAACTTGAGTAGGAAGGATGATAAGGAATGCATATACTACATTTCAACTCTTTGATATACTGTTGGAAACCAAAAAATGAAAAAGGAGAACACAAAACAAGTTTTAAAGTTTAAAGGTAATAGTAACTATTGGAGCATCAAGAAAAAACTTTTTAAATATCCCAAACAAATATCGTAAAACAATTTTTATAGAGTGTTGGGTTTTCAAGTTCCTGAATGGAATGTGAAATCAAGTACATCAGTTAGCTTGACTGATACACTTCCTCATGCCTTGGTCTGTTCTGTAGTTGGTCAGACCAATCCTTACAATCTTATACATAGATAGGAAGTTGGCTAACTTTAGAAATTTCATTACATGCCTCTTAACTTCTATTTTATGTATTTCACTGTATAGTCACTTTAGCAGACCATGGATTCATGCTTGGTCAAAATCCTAGCAAATACATATCCTTTCTGTTTAGCTGATCTGTCAGAGTGATTTAAGTGCTGAAAGAGGAGTAAGAATTCAACAAAAACTGAATAATATCTCAGTCCAGGCAATTCTAAGGATAGCACTTCAATTGTCATGTACGTCAGAGAGATTATGTCACATAATCAGAGAGATTAATAACATCAAGTTCAGAATTGTCAGTAGAGATATCAAAATAATAATTTTAATTTGATGTTACCTCAGTTTTTTTTTCTCAATGGATACAATACAAATATTTTAGGAAATAGCATAAATCATCATTTGAGCTCTCTCTTTATGCTGATGGCACTTTAAAAACAGAAGAATTTTTATCATATATTTGAGTGTTAAATAATTCTCAAATGACCACTGATTTATCCACTTAAATTTGGGTAAACTTCCAATTGTATTATGCCCCTTTGTCCTGGTGTTTTAGTCCTATATTAATTTTTTTTCAAGTAGTTTAAATTACTATCATAAAACAGATTTTTAAAAAATATTTTAAAATATACTTCTAAAATGTACCCTACACATTCACCTTCTTATAGGAAAACTAATTATTAGAATACTGTTTGAGACTGTGTATTATATGTGTAGGGCAGAGAAATTAGAAATATTTCCAAGTAATGAGGAAACATTGAAAATTTCTGAGCTTAAGGAAACTGAGTGACTTACCTGTGCTTTATTTTACATGTGATATCTATCTACCTATCATTTTAATTCTGGTCACCTCAAATACCTTATAGAATTTTTCCTTTCTTCATAAAAAATACAATGCAACCTATATTATGTTTGATGAAAATCTTCATAATGTTGACTGGATTGTGTTTTATTTTAGGTTTATTTCATATTTAGTCATTAACTTTTCTGCTAAGTTGGTGTCTGTTGCATCAGACATATGTGAGTTGAAATCTGCCAGCTATTTACCTACCATATGACCATCAGCAAGTTTCAGAACTTCCTGAGCTTAGTTTCCTTATGTCAAATCTAAAATGAATTACCTCATGTAAAACCCTGTTGAGACTGCATGTCACCTGGTAGGGATATAAATTTGATAATGTCCTCCACTCTGTGACTTCATTTTGAATAGTTGAAAAATTTGAAAACATACCTTCTTTATACCAAGCATAAGATTTATCAAATTTGGTCTAGTTAATTAAAAAAAATAGTATACAATTTTTCTAATTGTTGTGGATAACAATTTTCTTTCTTTTCTAAACAGAAAAAAAAAAAACCCAAAAAACAGGATTGTGAACTGACTCTTCCAGGTTTAATCATCTCAGTTATTCCTTTTGTGTTTGGGAAGATAATTTATGCTCCACTATGAGGCACAGGGTAATGGAAAGCCTGCTGCTGGTCCTCTTCCAGTTCCTCAGCTTCTGTCCAATAGCTCCACTCCAGGGCACTGGGGAAGAGGCCAGTGTCCTCCCCTGAGCCTACAAAGCTGACACGTGGAATGATCACAACACATTACATACCACTGTCTGTGATGCAGATCTGTCTCGGTATAAACAAGGACTGTTTTCAGATATAAAAAAAAAAAAAGGCAAAAGGGAGTCTGAGTAAACAGGCAAAAATAATTCAGTTCTCATATCTATCATTGCTAAGTGTTTCTCAATGCAGAACAATTGTGAATGATTCGTGAGAATGAATATTACACAAAAACCTTCATAAATATCACCACATTTTTTTCTCACAAACGATTTTAAGATTTTGAGATTTCATTGGGACACGTATATTATCTGCTTTTAATAGAGGAGAAAATAAGAAAAAAAAAGTTAAATTTTTGCTCAAGGTTGCTCAATCAGTAAATAACATTCAGATCACAACCAGGTCTTCTATCATCTGGTCAATATTTAGCTCTCGTTTATATAAACATTGAAACTAGGTTATTCTCTTGGGAATCCAAGGCAGAGAAGAAACATTGTGAGGTGGGAAAGGGAAAAATAGTAATATTCATTAGATTAGTATGTACTTTGCTTAGGGCCTTATTAAATATCATGTCTTACATTTTTACAAGATAGATGTAACAGCATGTACACTTTACAAAGAGTTTGAGAGATTTTTGTTTGTACTCCAATGCACAGGGCATATTATTTTGCAATACATGGACATAATTCGACTCTTTATGAAGGACAAAGTTATTTCACAGTTCTAAAGGCCATGCTCTTTCTTTAGAACAGTGACTACAGATTGAAAAATGCAAAGCCCTTTGCTCCTCATAGTTATTTTTCCTCTCAGTTAATGGCATAAATCGCTGAACTTTTCTGAAACTCAACACATTTCTTGACCTATGACATAGAAGTGACTTGATAACTAGGTGCCTGGGTGCTTGAATACATAACAATGAAGGTGTTCTTGTAGATGTGTAGAATTGAAGCCACATGGGTAGCAGTGTTTTTGCACAGGTGCAGTGGGTAACATTTCAGTAAAAGACAGAACAAGGGCACATCACATTATGAGAAGTCTGAAAAACAATCTGAAAGAACAAAGGCATATTTGATTACGGGGAAGTATGTTGCAATGTTGGCAGCAAACACAAAGCTTCTCCATCCCGTCCTAAAACACATGCTAGTTATTCAGCAGAATCCAACTGAGTGCATATGTCCTAAAGATTTTTTTTTAAAGATGTTTATGTGAAAATTTTCCAAGTTGTATTTGTCACGTTTAAAGTATCATTTTATAACTTCGAGAATGCTGTATTTGGTTGATTCTAGCCATCTGCGTGTTTACATATCATTCATTCATACATACACGTAGTCATTCATATTTTAAATAGATATTTTATATATATATAAAATATAATGTCTGTCCTTCAAATATGAAAGCTTATTTTTCAAATAACTTCGATATAAGTGTCAATTCTTATCCTTGATAAGGCAAGAAAGGGATAAAATTAGGATGGTGAAAATGATGTTGCCCAAAGAGCAAAAAGGGGAATCTCCATTCTTCACTTTTCTGTCAGCCTTCAAGGAACTTCTGATCCAATTTCAACCAAGAACATAATATGAAGAATGAATTTATTCCATGTAACAAACCTTGCCTTTCCTTCTTCTATCTCTTTCACCTAAACTTGGGTAAGGATTATGGACACTGTAATTGCTTTTGAAATGCTGCTGTCTTCTTTCACATAAATGATCTTAAATATAAAGGGATCATAGCCTTAGGAGAAACTGTTCTTAATGAAGTGTATTCTTTTCTCGCTCCTGAAGATCCAATTAAGGAATACTACTCTAGAATCCCCTATTGGGTGTCTTGTGGTATATAATGTTGGCTTTGTTGTTCAAAGCCAACAATAAGAAAATAATCAAAATGTCTTTCTCTACCTTCACAAAAGCTACAGTAAAAAATTTTCCTGTGTAATTTTTTTTCATTGTCTTTTTTTTTTTGTCCCTAAATATTGTGGCTGGAATATTGGGCAAGCAAAATAAAGATAGGTAAACACAAACTTCCCCAGATTTATGTGTTTCCCTATCATAGAGCGGCACAACATGCATTCTGTAGAAACAGAGAAGGGTGTTAGCATTGAATTGAAGTGCCTTTGGAAAGAAATAGTCCATTAAAAAATAAGCATATAATGATCAATTTTATTTCTACCCACCTTAAATACTTTTATTGATATACCCTCAGCCATTAGCATGCAATGAAGTACCCAATTAATATATGCCCTGCTGTTTTCAACACTTTCAGACTGTCAGTTTTCAGTTTTGAAATAAGCTGCCTGACACGGTAGGCGTCACTCTTTCTGTGACTGGTCTGCTGAGCTGATATGCTTTCCGACTTCCTCAGGCTTTTCTGCAGTTGTAAGTCAATGCTAATATAATAGCATGATCCATGCTTTTGGTTTTAAAACCATTTACACAGCAAAAGAATTCTTCGAAATCTTTCTTTTTGTATACCAGAGTTTATTTCCCTTTATTTTCCCCATAGAAGATCTGAAATGCTTACCCTAAAATTTGTCTTTAGCCAAAAGAAAATTTTATTTTGTTTTTGTTGTTTAAAAGTGTGAATTACCTTTGTTCACTTTAAGACATATGATCACCACCTAATCTTAGGGTCTCTTGTTATCCAATTATCATCTTAAACAATTTGTTTAGAAATCCCCAAAAGAACTCCAGGATAGGAGCTTATTTTCTTATTGATACATAGTATTTGCAGATATTTATGGGGTACATGTGATATTTTGTTTCACGTCTAGTAGGATTGGAACATATTAAACCCATATTGTTTGATATAATAGGTACTAGTTACATGAGCCATACAGTTGTGGCTAGTCAAAATTGAGATTTTGAAGACTTAACACGAAACAAAGAATGTGAAATATCTGATTTATAACTTTTATATTCATTATGTGTGGTAAAGTTATAGTATTTAAATAGATTGGGTTAAATAAAATATATTACTTAGTGTAAGTTCACCTGTTTTTGTTAATTTTTAAAAAGTGTCTACTAGAAAATTTAAAATGACATTTGTGGCTTGAACTCTATTCTAATTAGACAGCCCTGTTTTCATAGACAGTCTAATCTGTGACATATTTTAGTTACATCTTTTAATATTAAGTTGCTCTTGGTTTATTATTTTTTTCAGTATAATGCTGTTTATTACTTATATTCTTAATGATGAAAGACTCTTGGAATTATTTCCAGTTTTTTAAAATATGTATTTGTAGCTTTTTTAAGTTTTAATTGACAAAAATTGTATATAGCTATAGTGTACAATGTAATATTTTGATATGTATATACAGTGTGAAATGATTAAGTCAAGGTAAGTAATATATCCATCACCTTACATATTTATCCTTTTTTGTGGTGAGAATAATTAAGATCTACCCTTGGCAATTTTCAGGTATACATTACATTATTAACTATAGTCATCATGCTATATAATCCAGAGCTTACTCATCTTAACTGAAACTTTGTAACCTCTGACCAACATTTCCCTACTTACCGCCACCCTCCAACCTCTGGTAACTACCATTCTACTTTCTGCCTCTATGAGTTTGATTATTTTAGATTCCACATATGAGTGAGATCATGCAGTATTTGTTTTCCTGTGTCTGGCTTATTTCATATAACATAATGTCCTCCAAGTTCATCCATGTTGTTGTAAATGACAGGAGTTCCTTCTTTTTTAAGGCTCAATAGTAAGTATTCCGTTCTATACCATATTTTCTTTATCCATTCTTCATTAACAGACACTTAGGTTGATCTCTCTTGGTTTATTCTTGAAATATTTAAAAAATTTTAGGAACAATAACTATTGGAAAAGAAAACACACTGCTGCTTCAGATAATATTTCAGTTACTTTTTCTTCGTCAGTATCTATTTCTTTTCTCTTACTAACCATTTCATCCTTCCTTATACCCTCCAGAACTCTTCATATTCATGTGTTGTAGTTTTTAAACACAAACTATACAAAACAGGTATAGCATATATCAACAGGGGACCTCCCCATAAGCATGCCCAATGCACCAGCAATTAATTCCCTGAACTACATCATCCTAGTTATGTCTTTTATTCCTTCCTTTTTCTCAGTATACCTACAAGCAGTATATCTGGATCACCTGGAAATATTTGAAGTATAATTTTTCACAGGGTGTCAGGGTGGGCATGGTGCTTGAAAGCAAGGGTTGAAACTATTCTTTGTCACAATGGGAATAAGTCTAGACTTAAATTTTATTTCTTGAAAAATCACAAAGATGTGCAGGGCAATAGCTTTCCTTTTTCCCAAATAGACTATTTAAGAAGAATCTGCTGTCTGCAACCAAATTTTAATTGAAGTTTTAAAATAAGGAAAATTCAACATAGTACCAAATAGGAAAAAAATATTAAGATTGGACATTGCTAAAAGTTCTCAAGAAGGGGCCTTCTATCCCAGAAGTAGCTCACATAGGGAAAAGAATAAGTTTGATGTCTTTTTATGTATGTTATTTTCTCCAGCAGGCAAAATGTATTCTATATGTCAATATAGACTCTGGTAAGGAGTCTAAAAGAAAGTCAACAGAGATGCCAATGGAATTAATTCCATGCCTCTTCCTGACCTCACCTTAGTCTTTCCATAATTGAAAAAGAGGACTAGGCATTTGCTTTGTAGTATAGTACATTAGATGATGTTTATATTTAAAGAAAATATACATTTATTTCCTTTGGCTAAATATCAAAACTTAACATGATGAACTTTATTAACAATATCTTGAATCTGCATTTTATCAGAGCATGTCCAAAGTCAGATCTTTTTAAGCACTTTATATCTGATGTGGAAAATTTGCTTTCATAGCAAATTTGAGTCTCTATTTGAGGACACTGTAAATGTTTGTACAGTTTTCTGGGAATCATAAGAGTGCAGAGCGTTGCAAACCAGGAGAGGGATGATGCTTCAGTTAAAGAATAAAAAAGAGTTTTGTGGCTTGTGCATTTAAAATATAAAGATAAAATTGGAATTCTAGAACTATTTCTTGAGGGAAGAAACAGAAAGGTCAAAAACTTCTGATGACAGCAGAAAAAGGTAATCCTTTTTGTAAGATCTAAAAGATAATCCTTGCATCCATGAATCTCAGTTAACAGAAAGGTCAGTGAGTAGTTTACTGTCTCAAGGGTTTTAGCTACATGACGCCAGACATCCACGTTTCTAGATATTTCTAGAGTTGATATACAATAGGAACAATTTTCTGATTAATTATAGATTCTTTTCTTCCCATCTGGATATTTGGCATCATGTAAACAAATCTTATATAATAGACATGCTTATACCATAAGTTATTCCACTCATGTCTTTGCAAGCAAATAAAATTATTCCACTTCAAATTTTAAAAGTTCAGGAGATTTAGTGAGGTTTATAAATTTTAGTTATTAATCATATAGGATCACCCTTACACATAGATTATAGAATTAGAATGGCAGTTTCTTTTTGCCCAAATTCGGTTCATTTTGGATTTTTACTACAAAGGATTCTTTTGATAAATAAAGTAAGTATTAAAAAGTAGTCTTCATATTGAAGGCATTCTTCTGACTACAGGTAATTAATTTGTGGTATTTTTTTTTGATAAATGATCTGTATCTCTCTCTCTCTCTCTTTTTTTTTTTTTTTGAGACAGAGTTTCACTTTGTTGCCCAGGCTAGAGTGAGTGCCGTGGCATCAGCCTAGCTCACAGCAACCTCAGACTCCTGGGCTTAAGCGATCCTACTGCCTCAGCCTCCTGAGTACCTGGGACTACAGGCATGCGCCACCATGCCCGGCTAATTTTTTCTATATATATTTTTAGTTGTCCAGATAATTTTTATTTCTATTTTTAGTAGAGACGGGATCTCGCTTAGGCTGGTCTCGAACTCCTGACCTCGAGCGATCCACCCGCCTCGGCCTCCCAGAGGGCTAGGATTACAGGCGTGAGCCACCATGCCCGGCCTATATCTCTCTTAATATTAGAAAGTTCTCATATATTTTTGTGATTATTTGATGAGTGGGCACATCTTGATAAAGTTATTCACCATTGTCAAAGGGAAAAATTCTAAGTATCTGCATAACATTGTCTCATATATTCTTACATACCCTAAAAGGAAACCCAACCACACATACCAACTAAGTTTTCTGTATTTTTTCCAAGGTTTCCTTACTACTTTTTATATATTTCTGCTATAGCACTTAAATTATTTTATTTACTGTTAATGCCTGTTTGACTGCAGAAACTATTTTATTTCTTTTCACATCTACCTGCATACCACGGTGTTCAGTAAATATTTGCTTGTTGAAGGGTGATTATTCCATAAGGAAACAGAAGGCTAAGAACTGAGTAGATGAAACCGAATTTTCTGTCTACTTCTGAGTGAAGTAGACGCTCACTTGCTACGTAATATTCCATTGTGACAGCTTTGTCTATAGATTCTATATACTTTTTCAATTTGATTAATTCTGCTTGCTGGCCTAAACACTGAATTCATATTGGTTCCTGCCACTTTCCATACACAAAAAGTAATGGCCCAGGTTCTAAAACCAGCTGGGGCACATGTATCTAAGGAATGAAAACATTTGGAAACCTCTAATTGTAAAATCCTTTAGAACACCAGCTATACAAATTTCAAAGCTGTGGGTTAACAACTACTGCATTTTGGTGTGGTAAACATAGTATTTGTAATAAGCATAACAAAAAAGTAGGTGAAGTTTTCACAAATCTGAAAAACTACTTTTTTGGCCATTATTAGTGAAGTTTGTCTTAAATCACCATTTATTTATATTGGCACATATGGTGATACCCTGAGAGTCACAAGAAGAAGGAAGATCAGAATAACTGGTCCTGATTAGGAAATAGGTTCCTGAAAACAACTGCAAATGGGCCTTTATTTGGATTAAATAAATAGAAAGGGAGAAAAAAAGGTTTTGAGATTATAGCTAAGGCTCACTTAGTCATAATCAAATTACTTTAAGAAGGCATATTATGCATTACTAAGACTGATTTGACATAAAAATTTTCTTTATAAAGAAAGATAGCACTGCATAATACTACACTTACTTGGCTATTAAGAGATAAAATTGACAGTTAATTATTCTCTCTATTGAGGATTTCATGATTAGGAAGTATTTTAATTAGTACTCTCAACTGGCATTAAATGTGTGCTTCTATAGCATTTTAATCCCAGAGTTGCCATTATCAGAAGTATTTAGTAAGCATGGGAGTTGCATAAGACAACTAGAGAAACTTATTAGGAGATGGGAATTTGTTGTTGACTTTAAATGATGATTTATAATATAAAGCTCTAGACTATCTGAAATGTCAGTCTTAAAGCTTTATATTTTCTGTATAATTAAATTTAATAGTTATTAATTGAAGCATTAGCAGCAATATTTAGACAGTCCTCTACCTCATCTGATCTGTGGATCTATGATTGTCTGTATTCTGAAGAAATCAGAATCTTGGAATTTGAAAATAGTTCTTCAAGCATTTTTTTACGTTAAAAAATAACTTTCAGCAAATTTTGACATTAAATTTTCTCCTCTAGCAAACTAATGACCAGTCTTGATTCCCTGGAAAATTGCCCCATTTTCTCCCTCTTGCATATTTTGCCACAGAACTACAATGAAGTAATTTGGGTATTTAAGAACTTGATACAATGCCTCATTCCTCACATCCAAGTCATTTAAATTCTTTCCTCAGTGCCTGTTTTCCACCAGATTGTGTCCAAGTTCAGCAGTTTAGTCCAAAAGCTCAGTATCAACTGAACTTTTGACTCACATAAATGATTTTCAATAAATGTAATTAAATTTATATTAGAGGATTAGACCTGGTCAGAGAGATTTCCATTTCAATTATCAGAAAATAATATTTCAGGTCCAAGGATTGCACACTATTTCCATCCTTTAACTAGAACATTTTTTGTCTTAATTAGAGTAGATCTATTTACTTTTAGGCTTCCAGACTGTCCGTACTAAAAACAAGCTTTGGGTTTGAATTTTTAATCCCCCAAAGAAAACAGAGTGAAATAGGACAGCAGGAGTTGTTCTTGCCCACAGTTCTTTTCTATTTTTTACTATGCTTATCTTCATATATTGAAAAATGTTCCTTTTCCTGCATTGAAATGTTGATGTACCAAACAAATTGAATTTCTCTTTCCTACCAAATCTTTATTGGCTGGGACTGGAAGTTTCTCTGGATTTTCTTGTTGTTTATCAATGCATTTTTGTCCTGTGAAATGGCTCAGCATTTCTAAATGTTACCATTTTAACCTTCATTTAGTTTATCTCAAATTTTCTCCAGGCATATATTGAGCTGATATTTAAATGGAATAAGAGAGGAACTTACCTCTAATACATATATACAAAGTACCTAGCATATTTTGAATATGAGTTTATATAAAAAATTTGTCTTACTTCCTTTAAAAATTTTCTGTTTTACTTTTTATTTTTGCAAATAATCTATATGAATATTAAAATATTTATAATAGTTATAATAGAGATGTTCACCTAATAGACATGTGCAAATTATAACATGCCTACATTATGTATTTTTCAAATTTGTTTCTCAATTTGGCAATATATAGAATATTTGATGTGATTCCAGATAAGCATTGAAATTGACAATGATTATTTACAGAAATGAATTTATACAGAAATATATTTTCATGTTTCTTAGGTTTTGTTTTTTTAATTTTTGCTTGATTAGGAAATATTAAGTTCATAAATTAATAGTGGATTTCCCTACTCACTAATAAAAACAGAAAAGATACAAAATAATGTTTTTTAAGTCTATGAGCACATTTGATTTGTCTAACATCTACCTTCAACTGTAGTAATTTCGGTGCTCTACAACCAGAGGAGAGTTTCCATTTGATCTGTATGCTCTAGACTCAGCATGGTGGGGCCAGGATGAGAAATTACTTAATCAGTATAATGTACATTATTTGGGTAACGAGTACCTCAAAACCCCTAACTTGACCACTGTGCATGTAACAAAATTGCACTTGTACCCCATATATTCATATAAATAAAAAAATACAATGTGAGTAAGGATCACTAGCAGCCAGTTAACCCGGGGTGCCTGGTAAAAGGCAAATTGCAAGGATACAACACAGACATACTCAAACCATAACTCTGTTAAATCTACAGGCTATTCTTATACATATTAGGTTTTAAAATAGTCTACAGCTGCCAATGGCTGAGAAATAAAATTTGTTAATGGGGAAACACGGGGGCTTGACAAATAATCAGGACCTCAATGCCTTGTCAAAGGCACCATGAATATCTCAGGTCAAATATTCTGTATGTACCAGTCTGGAAAGGTCTTCAATGGTGCCTAAATAATCAAGTTACACATAATTTGTGAAGAAACTCTGTAGCTTTATATTAATATTAACAGCATCTCTGTAGTTTGGGACTATATGTTATATATAAATATAATAATGTTTTATTATATGTTAAACATTAATAGGAATAATAATTCAAAGTTATAGTTAAGACTTATGCAGAAAATATTTCAAATATTGAACACTTATGAAGATAAAAAGAATTCTCTACAATCTGAAAATATTGAGAGTAAAATAGAATTCCAAATTCTATACGCTTTTAGAATATAACATCTAAATTGCTTTTGTATTTGTATATTAAAAATAGATTTATTGTAAAACATGCTGACCTAAGTTTCTTAACTATTTAAATTGAGAAATGCCTGCTGAAAATTCTTTTCAAAATGAAGGAATATTTGTTCTGGAAATACCTAAACAATTTGGAATGACCCATCTCTATATTTCTTATAAATAACATAATAATAATGCATTGTAAATTTTTCCTCATGAAGTATGGTTATAGTTTTTATGTTAGCCACTGAGTTATATCTCATAAGTATGAGAAAAAATATTTAAACATTAATTCAAATAATTTAATGGATCTCTTCATCTTAGAAAACTTATAACTTAGTAAATAGTTATAAATGAGACCAGATTTTCAAAATCTGGCCTGATTTTAGTCAAATTTAGCATTTTAACATTTGAAATAAATTGTTTTTGTTTTAATCATGTTTAATATTTATAGACATGAATTGTTTTTAGCTCTTTTGTCTGTAGCTTTATAAAGTATTCACTCTTAAATAATGCAAACAATGCACCATGTGCGTGAAACCATTTTTGTATTTTGGTGAAAGGTGGAAGTTAGAGAGATATAATAAATATGACAACCATTCTTAAGTTTATGTAAGTTCTTTTATGAAAAATATAGCATTTATCCTCAATGAATTTTCAGGAAGCAGGTTTTGTGACCTCTTCTGTGTAAGAAGAATAGCAGATTTATATAATTCATTGGAATTATATACATAAAAATTTAAGTCATTATCAAGTTTGAGTTGAACTGATGTAGAGCACAAATCATGGCCAAAAGAGAAACAATTTCTTTTATATATATCCAGCCAGAACCACATCCTTAGCCTTTAGCACTGCTACTGATGCATGGCAGTAGCCCATCTGGCAGGTGTCCAATAAACATGGATGAAGGAATGTAAGAATGATTACTTTAGATGTGCAGATGATTACAGACAGAGCTTTAGATTCCACATCAGTTTAGTTCTATCAGTTTGGCATTTTAATCTTGTGACTCAGCTTCCTTTTCATTGTAAATGTGACTTCTCTCACCTCTTGTACACATTATTCCAACAGTTTGATTTCCTTCTTTCCAAATCATTTCTCTTCCACTACCACCACCAAATATTTATCCTACATAGAGCCACAATATTTATCATGTCATGCCACTGTTTAAAAATCTCCAATGGGTTTCTTTTGTCTTTAAAATTAATGCAGACTTTACAACATGGTGCATATTCTTATGTTTTCTCACTGCTTCAAGTTTGCCTATCATTCTCCTCCTCGAAACTTCAGTTGTGTCAGGCTTCATTGTCCTGTTTTATGTGAACTGCCTGCCTTTTGTTACACCAAAACTTTGCATAAACTTTTCTTCTTTCTGGAACATTCTTCCCTTTTCTTTGTCTAACATCTACTTACACTATCAATTTAAAATTTGCTACATGCCCAGCTGTCCCCAGACAATATTTATAGGTCCAACATTTCTACCATATAAATCACAGTGCTGTATTTTTATTATAGTAACTAATGATGTCACTGGTGCTGATACAAAACAGAATTTGATTCTTTCATGATAAGCCAGATGTCCAGGTTAAGATATATCTATACAAGAAAATATGTCTTCACATGGACCGTTAAGTTTTGTGATGATTCCATTATAGATTTATGTGAAGATAGTAAGCTATGAATGAAAGGAAAATCAAACAGTCAAATATAAAATAATGTTATTTTCAAGCACTGGCCCAAACATATTGCCCTTATGGCTATTACAAATTCCATTAGATGAAAAATCCTGCATATCAAATATCTATATTAAGTCCTACTTCCACTGTACTCTATGAGAGGGAAAGTGTTATTATTTTAAAATTTTGACAGGTTTTCCAGAAAGTCATTTTCCTTCGGGAGGGTAAGTGTGCTGGGAGAGAAGTTGATGATTGGGGGAGGATGGGAACCAGTTCTTTCCTGAGGGATGGCTGACAGGTACAAGATTGAAGGTAAGGTAATTAGCAAAGCTAGGTGGGAGGAGAGGTGCTTCTAGGGCAGTTCCTGAGATGAATCTGTAAGTGATATCCCCATTTGTACACTGGTGTAATAGGTTTCCATTTAAAAAGAAATTGAAATATAATGAAGCAAATTTGATGTCTGCCAAGTTTGTTAAAGTAGAGTCCTACATTTACTCACACTTCTCACCCGAGCTGATACAATGTAGAAATGCGAGAAGACTAGAGTATGCTCATATTTAATCTCTTAATTCTAACAGGAAACAAATACATGTATGTATTGAAAAACTCTTTTATAAATAAGTTCCTTTCAGGGACATATGTAATCATTATACCTGTACAAAAATAATTACCTAATACATAATTTTTAATGAGTTCAAGGCCTATATTCTCCTAGTAATATTGTTCTGTCATGAGAATAAATTATTCCTTTTCTTCTTGTCAATAATTTTATAAATGTATATTTATTTATATATATGTATACACATACATATACACACATCACCACATAGCTGCATGTATGAAGCAGAAATGAGAGGCAGTAGAGATCAACATTGCTGTGGTTTATTGCAGGGGAAATGTAAAAAATACTTCAAAGGACATTTTCTTGCTGATTATAGGCTTGTAGTGTCATTGAATTTCTATGAATATGATGGTAACTTTAAATATCAGCTTGGGAAATATAAAACAATAACACAAATATTGATCAGCAATTTTATTATGAAATTCATATTTTGCATGCAATCACTAACTTTTAGGGAATTATAATTTGACTTTCAGAACTTTGCACAAAAGGGCATACTTTGCTCAAAGATACATTTAAATGATAAGACTATCCCTAGTGGCACAAGGTCAGAATGCCATTCATATTAACTACTGTATCAAATGTGTTATCCAGAATGTATAATAGCTACTTATTCACTGTTTAAAAAAATGAGGTGCCAATATTCATGGGAGAATGTTTTTAAAAGTAGATTAGCTTCCACAATAAATTAAGCATTAATATGTGCCAGACTGTTAAAGGACCATATATCTGAATTCTTGACTTACTAGACAACAACATCTTGATACTTCTTTGAAATATATTTATTCTTTCTCAGTAGATTACTGAGAGAAACTCATACCTAATAAATGGCTATTAATGTCTTTAAAAATTACATGTGGCTTTCAAAGTAATCATTAAAAACATTTTATTTATAAATGTAAAGGCAGGAAAGATGGAATTTTACTCCTTTATGGTCTTATAAAATCTAGGGATGTGCATGCACATCAAAATATGGCCCTGGCAATCTTTTAAAAAGCGCATTAATGGGACTTGAGGAGATTGAGAAAAAATAACCTAAAGTAGGACCTCTCTTCAAGTACATATTCCATGGTATGGTCCAATTATTTAGAGCTAGACAGTCACATTCCTAGGTTGACTTTAATGGGTCAAATTTGTCTCATAAGCTCACAAAGAAACTATATGACATTCTCTTATTGCTTTTGTTTCTAGGCACTAAGACACCTGGCTTATTTGCATGATTGGATATGTGCTTAATATACAGTGATCCATAAATACCTCCGACACACGTTACTAGGTATTATGGAGAATGAATAATCCTCATCTTAAAAGGGGCTTATGGTCTACCTAGAGAAACCAAACTCATATAAGCATATTTTTCACAAATACATGTTAGTTTTATTTATTAACTTAATACTTCTTTGGTCCATCACATTTGTTTGAAAACTCCTGCTATAGAAACTTGCTCAAATTTCTTTAATTCAGTTTTGCAAAATTATTCAAACTGTGAACAAATTTGTTTTTCTCCAAACTCCTTTTGCCTTACTATGCAGCACTGGAGTTTCTCGAGCACATCTGGGAAGCCCTGGTCCTGGCAGGCGAGTTGTAGGCATTAACGCACAGGCCCAATTACAAAATTGCACCACAGTCATTTAACGTTTCAGTCTTACTGTCTCCATTTGCAATATGTTGTGCAGTCGGGACAGATGCTCTCTAGAGGATCCTCAAGCTCCAAATCTCCGTGATTTCAATTGGACATTGAGTAGTAAACTCTATGCTGCTATTAGTGAGATAGATCTGAGAGGGGAGAGATCAATGTGGATTGTTTGATGTCTGTCTAATTAAATTTGTTATACAGAAAGACAGATTCTTCTTAAATATTTCTGGGCATTCTAGGATATCAGGTAAGAATGTATTTGATTTGTAAGTTTGGGTTCGATGTTAATTTACCTATATTTAACATGTCAGAATACCCATGTATCTATTAAAGTATTAGTACAGTGAGTGTAATTTTGTTTTGTTTTTGAAAAATAATGTTATATACTTATTACATTAGAATGGCATAATATTTCTGCCAAATATTCATGTGAACTATTTCCAGGTGTAGGTAAATGTGTTAATATAGATCCTTAAACATTTCAGTGAATTTGTTCTTCCTTATAGTATAGTCCACTCTGTAGCGATATATAAAGTTTACTAATCCATGATTTCTACTAGATAGTTAGTGTCTACTTCCCATTCATTTCATATTGACTTTATTGTCTTTTTTTAATCATTAGGGACTCTGGACTGCTAAATTATTTTTTCTACTATTAGTTTTACCTTTTATGTTTGGAGTAATAAGAAGGATTTTTAAAATGCTAACAGTATGCCAGTATCTTTGTGTGGTGCCCCAGCTGGGTTTTAAAGAGTTTTTGGTATGTGTGCCTTTGATTGTATGTATAGCAGCAATTAGCAAATTTTCTCTCATAATAATGATTCTTCGCCCCCCTCATTGTGATTTTCTGTCTGCTCTGTCTAATTGATAGACCAATGGGAAGGATAATCTTAAAATTGAATGGTCATTTCCTGTTTTTCTTTCACCTACATTCTCTGTTCTCCTTCCTTATCATTCATGTAAACCCCTAAATTAGTAGTCCTTAAGTTTTATTTTCCATCAGAATCATATTGTATTCTTATTTAGAGAGTTTATATCTGGGCCTCATCAACATAATCTCCTATTTAGTGGAATATAAATTGTACCCTAGGAACCTGGAACAAACTCTCTTACCAAAACATAAATTGGGGAAATGGGAGTTGTAAATAATTGGAGAAAGAAATTAGATTGATTCCTAGGCTATAAGTATCGATGTGGTAGGATACCTTCCAGCACCACTGTTACTGCCATTAGTCTTTGGATGATAGAAGCTTTTGTAGGGCATTCTGGTGTGGGAAATAAAATACAGTCTATTGCTTACTAGAGCCAAATTATTAAATTTCTAGATTCTTTATTCTTCCATACTGGAGATCATCTTACGGAAAAAAAAAAAAAAAGAAGCATTATTTTCAATATAGAATTTTACCCTAAACCAAAAGCTATACAGTTTACACAGAGGTTAATAATAAGCAGAAAATATACCAAACTAGGCCAAAGTTAAGAAAACTTTCTGTATTTAATCTATCACCTACCAAATTGTATAACCTTGCACAAGTCACTTCACTGTTTTGAACCTTAGTTTCAAAATCAATTAAATGGATTAGATGATATTGAATTGCCTTCTAACTCTTACCTACTGAATTTGGAAGTAAGGGAAAGATTAGGTATGTAATGTATTTTAACCTTATTTTCTAGAAACAGTACATCTAGTTTTATAAAAATTCTAATAGGCTACCAGAGGAATGGAAGTTTACAAATTACTAATTTTATAACAGTTTCCTACATATTACTTATGAATATTTATCATCGTTAGCTTCTTGTGCACACAGCTATTGGCAGATCTTTCATTTTTATACCCACAGCCCAGTTACCTGAAATATTCTTGAGTTTATCTGATACAATATACAATTCAGTCCAGTATTGATATTACAATATTCAGCTACTAAACTAGTGAAATGTAGATCTGTGCTACGTTAACTTTATTTTAATAGGCAAGATAAGATTATATAATGCAAAAGTGAAACTCTTAAAAGAGAAATGTTAGGTTTCACAGAAAACTCAATATTGATTATAGCCATAATCAAAGATTCATGGCTAATAGCATGGCAAACATACAGTGAAGTCATCACAGTCCTAAATGTAGGTAGTTTTTTCCCTCTTCTGTTCATATAATAACTATTCATTTTTTTATCCTGGTAAGAATTTTTGAACGTATGAGAAAGAATTTTTAATAAGAAAGAAAATCAATGCTTGAAAGTGTTGGTTACCAATGAAGAATATTCTTCCCTTAAACACTTAGTATATCACTAGTCCTTTCAAGTGATCTTAAGCACAGAAATCCAGAAGGAACATTTCTGGTATAGGGCAGAAAATATAAATGTCACTTTTATCCTCTTACTGCCTGCTAGACTTCCCATTCTCTGGTAAACATCATTCTACTGTCTACCTCTATGAGGTGGGGATAAAATGAGGATGGTTAATCGGTGCAAAACATAAAATAAACAAGATCCAGCATTTGATAACACAACAAGGTGAATATAGTCAATAAAAAGTTATTATAAATTTAAAAAAAACTAAAAGAGTGGAATTGGAATGTACCTACCACAAAGAAATGATACCATACTTGAGGTGATGGATACTTCAGCTATCCAGATTTGATTATTACACATTACATACCTGTATGAAAACATCACACATACCCCATAAATACATACAACTGTTATGTACCTATAATAAACAATTTTAAAGAATTCCACTTTTATCCTTCAGAGCTAGAACCCCTCAAAACCAAACCAAACTCAAATTCCTCAAAACTCAATAATATATCAAAATACACATGTTCTGTGAGGAGAACATAACGTGTTTGCCCTCAAGGAGAAAACATCCAATATTTGTACAAGAATGTTCCTGCATCATTGAGAGAGAGAAAAAGGACACGTAAAGATTTTTTCTCAAAGTCCGTCAACCTAAAAAGGTACAAGTTTGGAAAGTGCATCCAAGATTGCTTTACCTATATATAAGTGTTTCTCTGGAAGCATAATATGAATAAGATAATCACAGGGAATATATGAGAAAATTCATTGAAAATTCTCCCCTAGTTTCAAAAATTTGATGTATAACATGACTTAAATCTCTTAGTAAAGGCCAATACATATTTAAAAGTACATAATCTTTCACATGGAATTAAAAAGAGAGGAGTTTGTTTTCCTCATTAAGAAAAAGAAATACAATAATTATAATAATATTTAAATTTACAATATCCTAGTATTTTTAACCAACTACTCTCATACATGACCTCCTAAAATATGTATTTATAAAGACTTCTGCATAGAATTATATCTAAATAGCAGATTTAAAATCAGACTAAAATTGATGTAAATTTAGAGATGTCCTCTAATAAGTAAAATATTTAAAAGGAAAGAAAACTTTAATTTCAATTCAGAAAATCTCAATGTACGTGCTTTCAAATATCTAATGTTGTCTAAATAAATATGCTAACTATTTTACTATTTTGTGATCTCATACTACCTTACTATTTTAAGGATATCTGCTTATAAATTTAAAAATTAAATATATGCATAATACGTATATTTGTGTAAAGAAAATAATTTTTCTGAGAAGTTATAATATTTAATTATTAAGATTCATCTAATAAGGCACATTTTAAAATATGAATGATTTGTAGTTATCTATAGTGTAATAGAAATGGTATAACTGAATGTGTAAAATTTGCTGTACTTTGTTATGATTTCTGATGAGAAACTCATTTGATATTTAAAAGATATGTTTGTGCACTCATATATGGATTATACAGTCACATTCCTATCTACATAACTATCTACACATTATGACTTAGTGCATTTTGTCTTATGTTGTTAAGACATTTCTCAGGTGTAACATAATTATTTCTCACTTTTAGTATTTTACAAGGAAAGTTGATGCTCTTTCTGCCCATATGATGGTAAACATGTTTACCTCCGTAAAAAGGAAAATTTGTTTGAGTTGGTGTTTTGTAAGAAAAGTTATACCCAAATAATGATTTCAGATATATTGCATTAAAGAAAAGAAGAGAGAAAATATTGTTAATCAAAATATAAAAACCTATTGAAAATATTTTAGCTTAATAACCAAAAGATTCAGAATAGTATAAAGCCAATTTTCATTAATTGGTCATTTTAAAAATTTCTATTTTTGTTTTCAGCACAGAACTTTGGCTTTCATTTCTTATTGATCAGAGAAGTGAACAAATGAGGTGCAACGACTGTCAAATTTCAAGCAAATATGACAGCTAATGAAATTAATGAAAGTACTTAAATTTATTAATCACTTTGCAAAATAGATCTATAAAATATGACATTAAAATTTTAACTTCTCTTATAAATTTTGTATAAAGAATTTTTTAATTAACACTTTAAATTTATTTTTTACAGGTCACTAAATTTTAAAGTATTCAATGAATAGTAAGACCCTTTCAAATTCATATTTTTTTCCTTTGAGAAATGAAAGCACATAGCATATGTGAGTGTCTTGGTGCTATCACTCTAGATATTATTTAGAATAACTAAATAATAAGAATTTTACTATGACATTTTTGTTGTAACAGATGGACTACCTAGTATACAACTATTGACTTTATGCAACATGCAATCATTTTGATGTTTATTTTATTTGTATTAGATCATAAGATGTAATTTTATGAAACATAACACATATAGAAAATTCTTCATGACCTATTTTCATCTTCATTTCCTGTTCTAGAAAATATGTCTTCCTCACTTTTAGAATAAAGGTATTTTTATATATTTTACTTTAATCATTTATTTGATGTTTCCCTAAATAGTCACTGTTAATTAGGACATTAAAGTAATATGACAGTTGAAGAGCTAACAGGTCAATCATTGGTATACTGTTATGTTGAGAAATTAATAATTTGGTCATTTCAAATTCTATATAATTAATTTTTTAGTTTGCTTTTATTAATCATGCACAAGGTGGTGCAGGTGCAAGGATGAAATCATGAGTTTCTGTGTTTCATGTTTAGAGAGTTCCAAATGTTAGGGATTTATTCTTTTTTTTAATAGACAATCATATAAGAATTTTTAAAAAATAGAAAAAAAATTTATATCAATCCATATGACTTGTTTCATATTTTATTGACTACAGTCAATTGTATAGCCAGTTTGATGTTATCTAAAATTTGATATGCCTGTTTTGTCTTCATTTAAATTTCCAAATAATTCTTCTATGGCAAGTATCAAAGAATCTTTGCATCATCCATCATCGGTCACACTGCTCCACTATCATTAATTAGGCATTTCTGGAATACGGGTTGAACTCATTTGTACGTACCAACCCAGCCTAAATGCCCCCATGTATTCCACTATAAGACAAATATTTCTCCCTCTCTTTAAATAATTTATAAAATAAATTTTGTTACTGATTAATAAAGACAATATTTTAGGCCAGTGCATCAAACCCCATTTTCTCAGCCATTCTCTCTTGCAGTTCTTTTGTACTCAAGTGCTTTGTATGCATGGCTATATAGCTGTCGAGAAATGAAAGATTTTAAAATAACAGCATAAGTTTAGTATTAAGCTTTCCTGGGAAGAAGGGGAACAGAGAAATAATGACTTTATGTTAAAATATATCTATCATTGCTCAATTTTGATGTTTAGAATTGAATTTTTATTTATTTCATAATATTTTTCCCATTGTTCTGCTTCTACTCTTTTCCTGCTGACTAAGGGAGCCTGAAAGCAATCTACTGTAGTCTTGAGAAACTTTGGTGACTATTACACTTTCTCTCTCAGGGCTTCTGCTGCTCTGAATTTTTTCCCAGGTAAAACACCGTTCCACTATTTAAAAAAATTCCCTAGTGATGGCTTCATGGTTTTCTTGTAATATTACATCTTTTCAACTCCAGAATCTAAATGTTCTTTTGGAATAGCTGTAGTGCTAAAGTGATTTTTGTTGCTATTTTAAATTACATTTGTTCTACATGTCTAATTAAGTTCTGCTTGTCTGCATAACTGATCAGTCATAGGTTACCATATTAAACAGGGCAGACTACTCTTTCAAGCTTGCAATAATTTGTATGGCTATATATTGTTTTATTGTAACATTATTTCCTCTATATCTTGTTGCTGAATATTCAAAAATTGCCAGTATATGCTTTATTTATTTTATCCGGATGAAAAATAAAGCACCAACCAAAACTAGGAGTTAGCTTTTTATGAGTGTGGGAGATTAGAAAATTGATGAATAAATTAAATCTCATTGCATTACATATAGTTTTTTCTAGGAGCTTTCCTATAAGTATTACCAAAATATATTTGAAGCATCAAAAACATAGCAGATTCAAAATGAATTTACATTGAAGTTTGTCATTTTAAATTATATTTCCTAAAAGTGTCAAAGTGCAGGAAACTCACACATACTATGGAATGTGTCTCATGAAACTGTATGGATTATATAAATAAGAATTATCATAGATAGAAAAACCTTCATCAACTGCATTTTCAGAATCAGCATTTTTTGAAAGTGAATGTAATTCAAAAATTACTTTCAATGATTTCATTTGTAAATTAGATCCAGTGTAAAGTGGTTTTAAAATACCAAATAGGATTATCATCGTCTTTTGTCATATGCAATTTATTCTAACTGCTGAACATTAGGAAAATGCTCAAAGGACAAAATGTCATACTGATCAACACACTAGTTAAATACTATTTTATGTTGCTAGTGTTCCATTGCTATGCATAGAATGCTAGTCTATGTTGCTTATGTCTAGTTGTTTTGTAATAGCACATTGCTCTGTCAGGATATGGTATACGTTATACAGCCCTCCAAAAAGATAAAAAGTAGATCACTTAAGTTTCTTAAAATGTCATATATTAGAGTTTGAAACCTAAATTTTCTTGATTCATTATCATTCTAATACCGTAGATGAACATCTTTCACCTTAGGTGCATTATCTGATTAAAATCATCAAACATAATGGATAATAATGTAGGAAGTGCATTTGTTTAATCAATTTTACTCTAAGTACTCATTTTTAAAAATCCTCAAATGTTTTCAGAATTGCATGACTATAGCTTAGAAGTATTGTGTTTCTAAAATTATAGTTAGGGATTAATGAATACTATAATTTGGTAGAGTTAATATTTAATTTGATTGGACAATTTCAGTTATGCAGTACTTGGGTCATGATTGAATAAATAGGATTTTGCATTTTTTTTTATCTAGATACTTGAATCCGTACGTCACAATTGTGATGAAATTTCCAGCTGAAGTCTTGGCAGGTTGTGAATGTTAAGATGAGACCCACAGTGTCCATCCAGCCTCTTCAGGAGTCAATTTTTCTTAATTGGGAATCAGGCCTGCCCTAGTAGTTGAAGATCAATTGAGGAATGTTCTTGATCCTTAAAGTCATATTCTTACTCAGAAGTCAGAGTAGCATATGGAATCCTGATTTTTTTTTTTTAATGTCATATGTGGCCTGTTCTGCTTCGTCATGATATAAAGCTCAATTTGGCTCTGAGCCCCAGCCTTTGCCATTGTTATGCCATGGGCTTTATCTAGGGTGTCTTCTTTACCTGCTTTTAGATACAATACTGTGGCATTTTTCTTCCTTCCTCATTAACGTTGGCTATTCTTTAAGCAATAAACACTTGGGTTATAGATACATAGAAAATTTCATAAAATGATATTTACAAATATTGCTGGGGAGACAAACAGTGAAGCATTCACACCAATACAATATTTGATAGTGTACTCTAGTTATAAGCACAGAGACACAGGAAAAGATTCTGAAATTCAATGTACATACTCACAACTGAAATCAAGTGGCACTTCCTTTTTATCCTCTAGCTGATCTTTGCATCTCTCTTGTGGTATGTAATGAAGCAACAATGGGGAACAATGTTTCTTCCTGATATCAAAGAAGCCCTTTCTCTAGAGGAAAAGCAAGAGCTATAAGATTTTGGGAAAAGTTCAATAGTGACAGAACACGCTAATTCCTCACCCTGATTTATTAATATAGGTAGGAAAGGATCAGGCTTGAAAAGCTAGAATTGTCTTAGGAATTAATGTTGTGGTGATTTTGGACCTGGCATTGGGCTATTATAAAATTAATTTCTATATTTCAATTTATGGAGTAAGTGAAGCTATCTAGGACATCAAGTTGCTGCAAAATTTTGGCAGCCTTTGCTTTTACCTCCCATATCTGTATGTTTTACTTTAAAAAAAAAATAGAAGAAAAGGCACACACAAAGATTTCCACAAAGTAATCAGGACTTTGTTCATAGGCATTGTGAGTCAAAGATAAGGTAACCTAAGACGGATTTTTGAATAGCAATACAAATATAGAATGCAGGCTATGCACATTCTATTACAGGGCAACAGTGGGCAGTCATAAATTCCCTGGGAAACAGAACTTTAAATAAAGAAGGCTACCTTAGAAATGTTCAGGGTAAATAAAAAGCAATTACAGTGAATAAGCCTGTGTGAGTTCGTGGAGAACATATTCCTAAGGGATAATTCTTAATTATCTGCTGATTTAGGTATGTCTGTGTTATAATGTCAAGAGGAACAAAAACCAACAGACCAGACAAAATTTTAGAAAACTTGGATGAGGATTTCCTGGCAGTATGTAAGAAAAGATTCAGGGAGACTTCAAAAAGTAATTATATAAATATAAAGGGGAAGAGATTTTAGTGTAACCATAAATAAAGTCTTATTCATTCATTCACCTGTGTAAGAAATAATCACCAAGCTTCTACAAAAAAAAAATATTTCAGTGTGCTAGTCTCCTGTGTAATTTATTGTGAGGAAGCAAAAGATAAATAACCCTTGGATTCTGTATATAAGAAACTTAGAATACTATATACAGAAAAATGGCATGTTCACAAATGAGAAAAACCTAAACTGTAAATTGCCAAATGTCATAAAGAGAGGCACAGAATAACTGCCTGGGAGTTCAGAGAAAAATGCACCTAATTCTAGCTTTGCAGTTGAATGGTAAATCAGGAAATTCCCGTTGAAGAAAAAATATTTGATTTTGACTCAAAGTGAGGAGTACTTTAAATATGTGGTGTGGGAAGAGGCATCACATTTGAATGTAAGCAAAGACACTTATGTGATATCATGTAAGAACATGAATACTTTAAAGAGTACTTGGAATTAGATTAGTGGAAATTCAGGTTGAGAAAGAAAAGTTTTGACAGCATGGTTTGGTGGGGGGAGGTAGTGTTAGGATGACATACTAAAGTGATTAGAATATTTTTTAGGAGAAATAGAGATCCACAAATGTTTTTTGTTCGAGAGAGAATTGTTTTGCTAGGACACATAGATTTGATGACTTGGAAAAAGTGGGGTGTATAAGAATAATTAGAAAGCCATTCAATGAATTCAGACAAAATACATACCAGCTACTGAAATGAAAGCAGAGGCCACGGGAATGGAGAGCAAGAGGTAAAGTAACGGAACACTATGAAGGTGGCATTGATAAGACATAGAAATGATACCATGTAAATGGGAATAGGGAAGATGAAAGCAGTGAAGATGGGGATTTTCACTTAGGATTCCAGAGCAATAAAGCTAATAGTAACACAAAAGGCAATAGCTAAGGCAGAGCAGGTGTGGAAGAGAAGACATTTCTTTTCATTTTTAGCATCCCGGTTTGAGGGTTAGTGAACCATCCATGACAGGCACCCCAGTATGTAGTTATAAAAGAGGAACTGTATTTGGACACAGGTCCCTTATTCACTTATTCCATAACAATCTGCTATGGTTTTGGAGAAATGATGATTAATAAGATACAAATCTCTTCAATCAATGATCTAATAGATGACATATCCATCCAAACAGGTAGTTATAATTCAGTATGAGTAACCTACTATTTGGATATTAATGAAAATATGAACCTTAGCCTTGGACCATCAGGGAACATATTATGGTAGTGAATTCTAGGCAGCGTATGAACCTATAAAAGTTAACAAGGCAGGACAGGGAGGGGAAAAAGGAGACAAAATGGTTAGAGGAGAAAAGCATCTATATTCAGCATTCAATAAGTAACTTGCTAAAGCTGAAGAAAATCACTGGCCTCTCATAACATCTAGTTGTCTGGATAAGTGGAAAGTTTGGATGATTATGTGAAGAAGAAGAATTATGAGAGATAGAAGAAAGGTTAGGGCAAGTAAATCCTTTGTAAGTACCCACATAAGGTACAAGTAGTAGGAAGAGAGGAAAAAAGGAGTAGGACAGGGAGAGAGAAGTATCCAAAGAGGTAAGACAACAGCTGATGGTTACAAGGGAGATACCGTGCTATCATTGTCCCATTTTACAAAGGTATGGCATCAGCTGAGATTTTTCATTGACACTGGCACATAAAATAATACTCTTACATAAAAATTTCTGGAATGTAGGAATAGGAAGGTGCTTAGAAAAGTTGAAAAGTTTTGCAAAAAAGAATAGCGAGTATATATGAATATTTCATAAGTTTTGGTAATGAAAGAATGAAAGAAGATATACAATTGGCCAATAAGCACTTAAAAAGATGTTCAACATCACTAATCATTAAGAAAATACAAATCAAAGCTACAATAAGATACTACTTCACACCATTAGAATGGCTATTATAAAACAAAAGAAAATAACTAGTGTTGGTGAGGATGTGGAAAAACTACAACCCTTGTGCATTGCTAATGGGATGGTAAAATGGTGCAGCCTCTGTGGAAAACAGTCTGGTTGTCCCTCAAAAAATTAAATGCACAATTATCATATGATCCAGCAAATCTACTTCTTGGCATATACCTAGAATAATGTAAAGCAGAGACTTAAACAGATATATTTACAGGCATAGTTCTAGCAGTATTATTCACAATAGTCAAAAGTTGTAAATGACTCAAATGTCCATCAATGGTTGAAAAGATTAAAAATATGTGGTATATGCATACAATGTAATATTATTCAGCCTTAAAAGGAATGAAATTTCCATACAGGCTACCATATGGATGAATCTTGAAGACATATGCTAAATGAAATAAACCAGACAGAAACAGACAAATACTATGTGATTTCACTTATGTGAAGTAACTGGAACAGTCAAATTCAGAGACAGAACATAGGATAGTAGTTACTAGGGGCTGCAAGGAGGGTACAGTGTTTCAATTTGAGATGAGGAACATGTTCTGGGGATGGATGGTGGTGATGGTTGTAAAACAATGTGAATGTACTTGATGCCACTCAACGATACAATTAAAAATTGTTAAAATGGTAAATTTATATCATATGTATTTGACTACAGCAAAAAAATATAAAAAATGAAATGGTAGATTAAGGGCTAGATTCAGGGGATGCATACTTTAGAAGAAATTATTACAGTAAATATTTGTATCCAAAGAAATATCCATATTTTTGAGTTGAAGAGTACTAAAGAAAAACAAGGAGAACATGATGGGGATGTATGCTTAGAAGAAATCAAGCTGGAATCAAAAATACAATTCTTTAAAACTTGCCTTTTACTAGGCTAAATAAGACAAAAGTAGGTAGTTAATTAAAAACCCAAATAAACATGGGAACTATTTAGTGTATTACATCAGATGCAGCATATATTAATATGATCAGACCCTATTTTGTATGGTTTTCAGTTAAAAAATTTATTACTCATTAGTTTTTGCATTGGTGGAGCTCCATGCTGGGTGTTTGATAATGACTCAGGGAAGAGGTGGGAGGAGGGGGAAGTAGCTCCAATCAAGCTACTGTAAAAAAAAGAAAAAAAAAAAAGAAAAAACTTCTGGTGGTTTTATGCAAACATGATTCATACGCATCAATTGTCATAGCAAAAAGCTACCCCCCAAACTCCACAAAGCCTCCATAAATGTATTATTTTTCTCGATAACCAGTGTGCCCCTAGAATTTATCCTCCCAACTAGGGCACTTGAGAGTAAAAGAGGATGATAAAAATGACATAGACACACGCACACACACACACCCCAGGCATAAACTGGCAGAGTCCCTAAACAAAGAGTATGGTACCTTATTTAAGGCTAATTTTGAGGGTTACAAAGGGTAGAAAAAAATAGTAAAGATTCAAGAGGTCTCTGTTTAATGCCCTTAGCCATGACCTCACCTAAATGGCTTAGTGAGCCATAATGGGAAGGTATGGAAAGAACAATCCCAATTTAAGATTGCCACACTAGAAACAATAGCTTCATTTAAAGTTCCTCTTCTTGTTTAGAGGGAAAATTTAAGAGGAAAGCATAGTATCGCATTAGTCTCCAAAGCTTTCGATTTCTAAAGAAACAAAAAGCAAATATTATAAATTATTTATCATAGTTACATATTATTTTCAAATAAATGAAATTTATAATAGAGTGGTGACTTTATGTGCAATATTTTATGTGTTGGTTTACCACGTATAATCATTAACATAGTGCATTTATATTTATATATAGCATTGTTGTCAAATTTCACTATTTTATTGCTTATATTTTTCATACCTATGAAATTTTTGATGCCGAGTCTTTGGTTTGAACTTCATCAAAATACTTGTCAAAGAGAAAATAATCTACTTTAAGACAATATTTACCTAAACATTTCAGTAAAACTGACCATAAAAAAATGATAATAATAATAATACCTGGTCTACGAGATATTGGGAAAACTACAAGTGTTAATTGATGAGGACATTTAATATTGTATAACAGTTCCATCTCAAGCAAATCTTTCCATATGAAGCTGAGATGAAAGAGATTTCAGAAGGATAACTCTATACAGAAGAGAAAAAGAACAGGTGGGACTAATTGTCCCTTACTCTCTTATTATCCTATTTCAGTTAGGAGATCTACTCAAATAGATGACTGGAGGTGGGGGTGGGGAAAGAGACAGTGGGGAACAGATTTCATTCTATCACCTCCATTCTTTCTTTGCATCTTCCCCACTCTGTAGCTCCAGCTTTGATTTGAGCCATGACAAGAGAGAAACACTACACCCTCATTTCCTAACCTGATATCTACCAGGCCCTTTACAATTGCCAGCCCTTTACTTAAAGCACATACAGTGCTGAAAATGTGAAGAGAAAGGCAAACATAGAAGAGGATCCTTAAAATTAAAAATCATTGGTTAGAAACTATATTTCATAATGTAAGGATATGAATCCACAAAAGGTTTTTCATAGATCAATGAGTCATGCTTTACTATTAATAAAAAAAGGTGGCACTGTTGAACTGTCAAAGATGCATTTAAGGAAATAAGAAAGCTTTTGTAATTTGTTCAGTTTGAGGATACACACACATGCCTTATCAGAAAAATTGCACTCATCTACTCTGAGGTATGAGTGCTAATTACTTATCTAATTATTTTGGAGAAGACAGACAGAGCAGGAATAGAAATATATAATAGGAGGGCAAAGTAGGAGGAAAGACCTCAAAGCTTCTTGTTTTTGAATGTTCTTCCAAAATGTTCCTCAGACATTTACTTCTTTCAAGCCCACAAAAGAAGCTCACCTGGGATCGTTCTACATTTATTTAGTATATAAATATCTAAAATGATTCTCTTTTAATGTTCGAGGAGATTTTAGAAATTTCTGTTTATCATTTAGGGCATCCATGTGTCTTGTCTGCATTTTTCTCTGAACAACCTTTGTTATAAATAGATGATGTAGCATGAGTAAATTCTTTGTGACATCAGATCACTGTAGCAGATTTAGTTCCAATTCTTAGGCAAACTTGCTTCTTAAAAGAGTCTGTCTTCCTTCTTCTGAGCATTTCAAATAATTTAGCTATAAAATGATATTTTATATGTATTTATGAAATTACTTTCCCATCATAATGTCTATCATGAAAAAGAATAGAATCTAAATCAAATAAAATTCAAATTTATATAAGATGGTCTAGAACTTAGTTCTAATTTTCTTTTAAAAACTTACTTTTTTTAATTTAAATATTTTGGATTTACTTTATCAAGAGGCCACATAGTTCAAATTTAAGCCTTTACACCCCAGATTTTATAATCTGTACAGTATACTAATCTACCTATTGTCTATGTTTATATGAGAGCTTTGAACTATTTTGATGGAAGTGTTTATAATTGTTCCATAAGAATGCCCTCAACTTTCGATTTTATCTTAACATTAGCAAAACACCTCAATAATAATAACCAAATTATTGTTTCTGTTTCCCAGTTAGGATTCTGTACTTCAGTGGTGGCTTAAATGAATTGAAATGAGACAGGAGAGTGAACAAATTTAATTGGAACAGCTATATAAAAAATAATGGCTAGTTTTAGATTTCTAAAAACAAAGCCTCCTATTAATTTCTATGTTCTTAAAAATGTTTACCAATTAAAAAGCATCCCTTTAACACCTCTACACACAGTTACAAATTCATAGTTAGAGGTGTGGAAAGGATTCTTATTGGAAACTCTTGCAACACAGAATAAAATGACTCTTATTTCACCAGACACTAAAATATCATAGACGCATTTATCCTTTGTCATCAGCATTCCACCGAAAACCGATGGCCAACTTTATACCAGCTGTCCGATGTGTGTCACGTAGAGAACAAATTTGGTATATTTATGTATCAAATTTCAGGATATTGCTCCTTATTTGGAAATTCTGCAGAAAGTATGATTTTTTTTTTTTAAGCATTCAAGAGCTATAAACCTGTGTATCCTAAAATACACTGTGTAAGTAAACTTTATGATCAAAGTCATAAAGTGTGGAAGATTCCCCAGCATTTTAGAATTCTTTATGTCCTTGGTGTAGCTGAATAACCAAAAGGTAGGAGACAAAGGGAATGTTATATGAGCTTCCTCTTGAATAAATTTGACCTATAATTCTTACATCCTTACAATCATTTTCGTAAGTGAATTATTAAGAAAATTCTGCAATATTACATATCAAGTGCTTTATTTTTGAAGATTTCTATTATAAAAACACTTATATTTATCATTTTGCATTCGGAGTTAATTCTTCTGTAAAAACTATATTAGTAGCATTAAGGTCTCTTATTCAGTCTGTATATGTCAAATATTGACAATATTAACATTTGACTCTCTTAAAGCCATATGCACTAAAATATTCAATTAAAAGAAAAAATATGGCCAGGCACAGTGGCTCACGCCTGTAATCCTAGCACTCTGGGAGGCCGAGGCGGGTGGATCGCTCAAGGTCAGGAGTTCGAGACCAGCCTGAGCAAGAGCGAGACCTCGTCTCTACTAAAAAAAAAAAAAAAGAAAGAAATTATCTGACCAACTAAAATATATACAGAAAAAATTAGCCAAGCATGGTGGCGCATGCCTGTAGTCCCAGTTACTCGGGAGGCTGAGGCAGTAGGATCGCTTAAGCCCAGGAGTTTGAGGTTGCTGTGAGCTAGGCTGACACCACGGCACTCACTCTAGCCCGGGCAAAAAAGCGAGACTCTGTCTCAAAAAAAAAAAAAAAAGAAAAAGAAAAAATATGTGTGACAGTATTAAACAGCTCACAAAATATATAACATTATTGTATATTTCCTATATAATTTATATATATGTATTTTATATAAGTATTTATATATCATACATGTATAATTTAATAGCATATATTTATAAATTTTAAACTTCTGGATTTGGTTGCTGATAAAAACTTTTGCTCATACATAAACCTTATAAAAAGTATTTGTTTTAGTCAACTCTGATACTTTCTCCTCCAACCTGGACTTTCCTGTGTTCCTTCGTTTTTCACTATCTTGATATCTCCTTTTTCTCCTGGAAAAAGCTATGAGTTTCTTCTTCATTTGCTGAGTGATTACTTTGTTACAGGTGCCATTCCAATCAATCTCTCTTTTCCTGAATGCAGAGCAAAAACATGCCAAGAGATTGGGTTCTGCTGGCCACTAATTTATAACAGATAAAGAAAATTCAGGTTGAAAACAGACTCATGACTAACTAATCCTGAGCAATTTAATCGAACATCACTATATAATAACACTTCTTAGAATAATTGTTGGGATTCAATGAAGTGAAGTACATAGGATGCCTGAGACCTAGTAGGTGCCACTATATTTTTTTAGTGGGTATATAGATAAAGGATTGTGTACAGAGCAAGGGTACACCAAAATAACACTCTAACTTTCTTAGAATTAAGAGAACAAGATCATTCTTTCAAGAACATCACTTTAAACAAAAATCAAAGGTAAAACTAAACAATACTATATCTTGGTATTGAATAGTTAATGTATACACTGAAATGTTTTATATTATATACTTTTCAATATAATTAAGGTAACTTTATTTTAATATTTATTAATATTAGCTTTATTGAAGTTTTGGTGCTGTAGGCTATCCTACATATCCAGAGTTAAATGTGAAGCTAGCCTTCTTCCAGTCTGTACCCTGTGGGAAAGACTGCAGAGAGGAAGAGGGGTGAAGCATATTTAGAATTTTTAAATTTATGATATTATGTAGTTAAATGGTAACTTCATTATTAGTCTCTTTCAAATCTCTTTGAGTTTGCATAGTTGTAGGCAAGCAGGGTGGTGGCATGAGAACAAAATAAAATTTAGTCTCACACAATTTCCTCTCTACCTTAGATTTTTTTCTAAACTAAATAGGCTATTGCTAGAGACCAGTCTTAGTGATACGTTTGTGTGACCTGGTTATTTTTACCACATAAAGCATGAGTGTGGGATCCATAATTAGTGGATGTAGTAGGAACAGCAAAGACATTGGAACTGAGCTCTGAGAAAATCTCTCTCTCTGATGTTCCTCTACAGCTAGGGCTGCATGTTCAGTTCATCACAGGGTAGGTCTGTGTGAGTGGCCAGGTAGGAAGGGTGAATAATGGATGAGCATAGGTAAACCTCATGCCCTAACTGATGAGACAGAAGTCTAAACTGTGGTGGAGGTCAAGGGAGATAGACATCCTTAGAGTAGGTGTAGGTAAATGAGGAGGGTCTATGGTTTCTCTAAGCAACAAGTAGTAATTAATCTGACCACTCTGTCCTGGCTTACTCAGGGCACTAGAAGAATTAGGTCTTGGTTGTATACTGTCTTCAGAGATAGAGTCTGGATCTGGAAGTTATTTCAACCATAATTAACAAGCCCAGACAGGGCTCAAAATTTCCATAGTTCTGAAAATAACCTGGCTAATGTATGATGAATTGGCTCTTTCATTGTTGAATTCAGACATGAATCTGTAGAGCTTGTTGTCATTAATTGGCTTAAATAGTTCAGTAAGCATCAGATCTGGTGTGAGATAGGTCTGTGTTTAAATACCTGCTTTCCCACCTATTAACCGTGTGACCCTGGGCAAATTTCTTAACCTTCACAGACTCAGTTCCCTGGTATGTGAAACCAGTATAATAATTTTTGTGCCAGTTAATATATTACCTGTCACTCAGTGAGTTTTCTTTGACCATTTTTTCCCCTATGACCATTCATTATGTTAAAGGAAAAGGATTAAGAGGAATCTTGATCTTAGTTCATATACAGAAATGTCACGTAACAAATATTCATATAATGGGGCCTATTGCAACCACATTGGAACATTTTACACAAAGCTCTTTTACCATTCTTAAACATTCTGAAAACTCTTAATGAAGTCTTAAATGTTATTTCATTTATATCTACTTGGAATACTTAAAATTTCAAATGGGAGAACAACCAATGATGATTTAATAGCCAATTTACTTCTGATAAATTTCTACTCCTTATTTAACTACTTGAATGCTCTTTTTAATGATGTTCTAATTCTTGCTACCTACAAGGTCTGATCTACCTTAACTTATTCCTGGAAATGACAGTCAATCTGAGATGGAAAATGCTATAAGTTAATAAGCAGAATTTAAAAATGACCCTCAAGAGCAGCAGATGAATTGCTAATTAGAATTATCACTGTTGCTTCAATAATACTGTTCTAAGATCTGAATTATGTCAGGACATTAAAAGTAGAAAGTTCATTAATGTTTTTAATGCATATCTATTATTTATAAAGCAAGTATTAACTGGCAGTATAGACACGAGGATATTATCTACTTCTCACTGCCTGTCTTCAGAATTTCTTATTTCTCCCTCCTGGGAGGAACAGTAGAATGAGCCTGAGCTCTGCAATCAAATAGGTCTAGGAAAAGTGCAAGGCTCAAGACAAGCACTTACCAGTTGTATGATCTTGAACAGGTGATTTAATCTTTGTGAGCTTCATTTTCCTCATTTGTAAAAATCTGGGACAATAACTACCCCAGAAGTTTATTATGTCAATTTAAAAGGTTACTAGTATATAATATTATTAATATACTTTAAATATTACATATTATTAAATATCAATGTATAATAGTTAATGTTTAGTGGTAGATTTTCTATACATGGTGATGTTTGTGTGATCTTATTGTCACAGTGTCTGCTTTCTTATCTTCTTAATCTCAATCATGGGCTTTTTTTTTTCATATTGATACAATGTTAGTGATACCTCAGTTAGAGGTGTGAGCTCATGGTGATGACAAGAGTATGTTGAATTCAATCACTCTCTTTCTCATCCAGTCCCTCTTGCATGCATCTTTGAGCAGAGTAGCTGTAGATATGGGTGGGAGCACAGAGGGTCCCACTAACTGAGCCACACATCACTTACACATTCATGACTTCGCCTTCATCAGCAATAGGGTCCAAGCAATGGACAAACCACTGACTTTGTACAAACACATGTGCATACTTTCTCTTGCATAGAGGGATTCTTTTTTGATTTCTTTGTAGCACTAGTTTAAAATAGGAAAATTAGAATAATAAAGTTCAACATCCTGAGAAATCAAAGGTAAGTTTCCTTTTATGTATTTACTAATTAAGAATTTATACTATCATATGTATAAAAATCAGTGAAAATATTGAACGAATTTATTATTTCTATCAAATTATAGAAAATCATCTTCACAGTCACATTCTCACTTTAAGACTTATTTTCTGGTGTACAGTGAATATGCAAATTTTGTAATTTTTCTCTGTTAAATATGATGGTCAAAATTGATTCTCAATTAGTCATCTTTCAAAAATAATAAAGGATGCTTTAAAAAATAGATACAAATGAAAATAATCCTGAGAAATATCATCTGTCTTTTAAAGAAAGCTAAAATAATCCAAGCTTGAATATAGCAGACTTAATTAAAACTAAATTAACATTGTTATTGTGTAACTAATGGCTTGAAAATGATAATGTCATGAGTCATCAATTATGGATCAGTGTGAAAAAGAGTAGATGCTGTAGGCTGGAATGCCTACACTATAAACATCAGGGTGTTTTTTTTACTTAATATATGTATCTGAAATATATTTGTCAGATTAAAACACAGCATTATAGTTGATTACAAATGACAACTATAATGTCACTGATGAATTATTTTTCACTAAAAAGATATTTACAGGGTATTGATAGGGATTAGGGTATTTTCATCAAGTGATATTTTTTCCAAGACCTAAGTTGTTCGTTTACTATATATTTTATAAGTAGGTATAGATTAAAACTTGAGGTTTTAAATACTTAGGGTATTTATTATGTTATTTTCTTCCTGTATATGAAGTTAATGGTTATTTTTTTATGTTCTTTGGGGAATTTTATTTATCTTTTATGAAATAGAGTTGATTCTGTCCTATTATGATGAGAGTTCATGAGGCTCTTCACAGTTCCTAAAATTGTTGTTCCCTTCTTAACTTTGTTTTCTATGCCTCCTATATTTAATTTTTGTTCAACCTCTGCTTTTCTGAAATGCCAGTTCCCTCTGCCAGACTTCCTTTCAAACTCTCTTCCCTGTACAATCCTACACCCTTATTTATAACTCTTGCTATTTTGCCTTATGTTTTTTTCCCAATAAATTATAAATTCTTCAACGATTGTGATATTAACCATTTTAGCTGTTAACTCTCTTAACATTTTATATATACTTATATAAGAAGCATAACTGGAAAATGCCCATGAAAGTACATAAAATATTAATAAAATTGATATACTAATATATCACTGTATTTTAAAATTTGTAATAAATAAAAAATTAGTGTGTTTAATATAATCAGGCTTTTGTAAAAACATTGAAGTTTAGTAATGTCCATTTATTTTGACAAATGAAAATATTTGGTTATTGTTTAAAATCTAAAGCTCATTAGATTCTCAGAGCAATAACCTTTATTTAAATAAAGTAATGATAAATATAGAACAGATCACTTTTTTCTCAATATTCTGTTCCATTACCTTAACGTTTAGAATTCACTGTCATTCTTTTGAGGGGCTAAATTGTTTATAGGCTTTATGCATTTGTGTTGAGAGGTTTCCTAGGGAAGGCACACAGATGTATTAGATAGCTGGCCCTGCATCTCCAGAAATCTCAGCTGGGCACATTCACTTGACAAATCTTCATTGCAATAAACAGGCAATTCTAGTGAAACACACTGTGAAGCACATTCCAAAAGTGATCTTTCCAAAAAGGAGCTTAAACCCCTTGGAAAAGTTATCACCTTGAATTCAGAGATACTTCGAAATGCAAATGGCCCACTTGAGATACCCAGCACCTGTTGTTCTGGCTTGATTATGTCTTCAGGCCTCAATTTCAGGTAGAGGAGAGAACAGAAGGAAGGTGTTCTTTTGATGAGCTCTGCCCTCAGGTTACTAAAGGCAGAGGGAGAATTGTTAGGCAGTATCCATTCACAGTTCCTTCCTGGCCATCAGTAATTACAAACCACTTACTGTCATTTTGAGATGTGTATAAGGTATAACTTTTCTCCTATGCTGCCTAATTTTCCGTAGTGGTAAGCAATTAAACTGAAAATTTAAAAGAGGATTTGTCTGCTGTCTCTGGGATATACAGGAAATGAAATTCCTAGGAAGAAATTATCACATACTCATACAGTTCTTGAGGGAAACAGAGCATCGAAGAAGGGTGGGTGATGATAGCCACCAAGAGACAGAAGGATAGCATTATGCAGGAGACAGAGAAGGGAGAATGTGAGGAGGCTCAGACCTGAGAACAGGTCATCAGGCTTAGCACACCAAGAACATGGTCGTGAGATACTAACTCCAGGATGCCCGCAGATGACCTAAGCTACACACAGGACAAGAGAAACATCAATAAATGATTTAGATGTAATTTGTGTTATTTTGTATTCAATACCATTCATTAGTAATTTTACCTATCTTTGGACAACTCTTCATATTTTCCTATTAGTCATTTTTATGTCTTCTTAAGCCTCCCATTCACCCATATTTTTCTTATTCCTGCATCCTCCCAAAATTAAAAAATGTAATCAAATTCATTTGGCATAAACTAATTAAGTTTTCTTCTTCTGCCTTTCAAATGTTATCGACATCTTCATTTATCTCCAATTTATCTTCATTTCTTATCTTGCTCACAGAAGATGAGGTGCCCCTTTCTTCCCTTGATCAAGACCAATCTTTTCAGGTTTACATTTGATCCATCCCTTTTTTTGTTGTTGTTCATCAAATACTTCACTCTGTCAGTATCTCCTCTATTTCATTTATCTTTGACCTCTAACTCTGCCAATCATCTCTCTCATCCTGTTTGTAAAGAATTCTCTTCTCTCTTCCCTTCCTATAACCTCCCCAAATAACTAGCCTTTTATTAATCATATACACTAACTATACTTACTTCCTCTACTTAGTTTTAATTGATTCACCAACACATTGCAGTTTGGTTTAAGCCTCAAGACTCTAATTAAACATCTAAAGTGGAATTCAGCAGTGACTAAGAATTGCCAAATCCAGTGAGAACATTCATTCAGTGTGTGAATTGGACCTCTCTATTGCATACTGTACACCAGGTACAACTTTCTATTTCAGAACTCATTATTCCCAGGCATTCCGTTATGCTATTTACTTGATGTTTTCATTTGTGAGCTCCTGCTCTGCCGGTCACTTACATATTAGGGTTGCCCACAGTTCACTCTGAAATTCATTACTCTTTTATTCTCTGTATTTTCTCATATATTTTCTAGTTTTATGTGGGAGACATGAATGACTTTGACTCCCAATCTACATCTTTAATTCAGGCCCCTTTCCTGACTTTTATGTCCATATATGTATTTATAGCTAAATATATTCTCTTGGAGGCTCTGTAGTCATCTTAAAATACGTCAACTTTCTCTGATCTTCATCTATCCTTATCTGATCCCATTTGATAGTGCTACCTGGATGCTCAAGGAAAACATCTTGAAATCATGTTAAAACATGCTTTATCTCCATTGTCTGCTACCTTTTTTCATTGTCTACCCAAATTTAAGTCTTTTTAGGAACTATCCCTCTCAGAAAACCTTCTATTAAACTTCATATTGAGCTAAATATTCTCCTCTATCCTCCCCCATAGGTATCTAACATTGCATTTGTTATGATAAAACAGCACAACATTTTTTATATGTTTCCCTACCTGATGAGAGTGTTTTTCAGGAAAAAAGAGCTATGTCTTACTCATTTCATGGTATCTCAGTACCTAGCATTGCCTTAAACATCTTTAACAATCAATAAATATTTATTAAACTGATCTGAATTTATTCCATCAGACTAAGATTCCCATGCATTTTTCCACCTTATAGAAAAATAGAAATGAAAAGCTCCGTTTAAGTTAATTGACATTGAAGTTTTGAGCCTGATATTTTTTCGTCAATAGGTTCATAGTGACATCATTAGTAAAATAAAATTTAGAAGTAATGTCTTTATGGTTTAAACAGCAAAACAAGGGGGTTTCTTGCCAATAATTACCAGTAATTGTCTTTTTACTCAGGATATTTTCTCATTGCAATTGATATTCATGAAATTTATCTTTAAAAAGTTTTAATTTTATTATTACTTTTTTGGTATAGGTTGTGTTCAACGTCACTTACTTGAATTAATCTTAAAAATCCAAATACAGTAACCCGTATGAGGAACAAATCCTCTGATACTAATTATTCAAAAATTGATGCAATTGTTTTCTGAAGAAATCTGGTAGATAAGTTTTGATGAACCAAAGTCATCAAGTAATTGGTAAAAGAAATTTAAATATCTAGTCATTTACTTAAATAGATTGATTTTTCTTAGGAAGTATATAACAAAACAACAAAAAAATCTGACCCTGATATTCTTTCTGGGGTTTCATTTTTGTTAATACTTTTTGAATCTCTTTCAGTCTTTCTCCACAGATCTCATAATGATCCTATAATGTTATCTAAATTTACATGTAGTTATTGTATTCAGACCTTACATATTTGGCGTTAAAGCAAAAATTGCACCAAAGTTAAGTTGGCAAAAAATACTTTATTCAAGGCTATTGCAATAGGAGACTGAAGCTATATGTATGTTTGAAATCAATTCTGGAAACAAATGGCAGGAGGTTTTTTTTAAGAGGGTTGGGATGAGTTACTGGGAAACTACTGACGAATATTAGAGGGTAGGTTGATCAATAGGATATGTTGAGCACAATGAATTATTTCCTGTTTGCAATATTTTTTTCTGTAATTAGGCCACCTGTGTATGCTAATTGGAGCACACTTAAGTTAGGCACTTACCTTCCCACAGAGACCAAGAGATAGGGGTACTATCTTCCTTAATGATTACTTTCCAAAGATGGCTTTCAGGTCCCTGAGGAAGATGTTTCTTTTAAAAAGGCGTTTAAAAATATTTACATATACAGGTGCTCCTCGACTTAGGGTTACATTTTTATAAACCCAACAGGTGTTGAAAATACTGTAAGTAGAAAATACATTTAATACACCTTGTCCTCTGAACATCATAGCTTATCTTAAATGTGCTCAGAACCACATACATTAGTCTACAGTTGGACACAATCATCTAACACAAAGCCTATTTTATAATTAAGTGTTGAATGGCTCATGTAATTTATAGAATACTATACTGGAAGTGAAAAACAGAATGATTATATGGGTACTCAAAGCATAGTTTCCACTGAATGTGTATCACTTTCCTATCACTTGTTAAGTAGAGGAATATGCCTGTGGTTTTATTTTGTTGTCAAATCTGCCCAAGTGGAACACAACTCAAGACATCAGTTAAAACGAAACTAACAAGATGAACTAATTTATATTAATGAAGAAATGGCAACATTTTCTTTTTGTTTTAAGAGAATTGTATAGTGCTTACAATATCTTTCTATCTTCATTCCTTTTTTTGAGTTTGTATATATTATAAAAAATATATGTGACACCTTAATAGATGTGAGAAAGTCAAAAAAAGAATTTTGGAGGAAAGAAGAAACATCCATGAACTTAGATGCTTGAGGACTCTTAAGTCACTTTACCTGGACAATTTCCTTTGTGGTTTTGTGGGAGGCCTACTGCCTGCCAATATTTCCTAACAGTAGACTTAAAAAATTTAGAATGAGTGAAAGCAACACTTCATTGGATTGATAGGGAAAGATCTAGCACTTAAAAAAAAAAAAGTGGTTTGCACTTCTGAAACTCCTCACAAGAGAATTTTTCTGAAAGTCTACGAAGATTTTAAAGGGAAAGATACTTAGCCAAAATAAAATGATCAGTTAGGGGCTCATATGCTCATCTTTCCTTAAACTTCTTTTTTGGCATATGAGATATTAGATCACTCTTATTCAATTACATTATATCTTGGGCAGAGTTATGAAAAAAACTTAATTTTTAAAAATATAATACTTCAATTTCTGGGAGGTTCAAAAGCTGAAATCTGCAAATGATTCTACATATGGGTTTATCTGTTTTTTTTTTTTAATGTACATCCTACCTCTCATCAACAGTTTGATACTTGATTTTGTTATAGGAATAAAAGATTATATAACAAATGATAATATGTAGAGACAAAATATTTATTTTAAATGGGAAGAAAATTAATGAATTATTTCAATTTTTGACACTGGTTTATTTTATAATGATTTTGAGGCATTGTAAAAATAAACAAGGTTATTTTCATGATTGAAAAATATTACTCTCACTATATGTATGCACAAACACACTCACATATTCTGGATCAAAATAGTGACACACATAATCTTAGTGTATATTCAATTTAGCTGTAATTATAATTAATAAAAATGAATTTTGGATAAGAAAATAATTTTAAACTGCTTTGAATTTAAACTTTTTATTCTTTAAAATTGGCACCTAGTCCATAGACAAAAATGTTATTGTTTTTAAGAGAATTATATAGTGCTTACAATATCTTTCTATTTGTATTCCCTTGTTTTCTAGATATTTGCAGGGTAAAAATATCTTATATCAGAGACTATAATATCATATACATATTTCCATATGCTATCATTAAACATGAGTAAAAATAGTGAGGATTACTCTTTTAAGCAACATTTAACACTATAAATTTTATGGTCACTGCATTTAGATAGCTCTCCTTTTGCTAAGAGTCTCACAAATTTGTATATAGGTAATGTTTTATGTTGAAATTGAAATAGGTAGAATCAGTGTTTAATCAGTATTAAAATATTTTTTACTTTTTTAAATTAAAAATATTTATTGCTCCTTTACTATGTGTGGGGTGCTGTTGTAGGAACTGGGAACACTGCAATGAACTAAACAGAAACAAATCTTATATTCCTATGGGTGGAATGTGACAGTAAGAAACATAAAGATACAATATAGTTTATTTTAAGGTTGTAACTGCTATGTGGAAAAAAAATAAGCAGTTAGATAGGTAGTTCAGCAGTTGACATTTAAAATTTTTAAAATAAGAAAACTTTTTTTGCAAAGTATTATGTGTGTGTTTTTAAAAAGTATTCTGCCTTTTTAAAATTTTAGCTTGGTCTTTTATGCTATAAAAATATGTGCCTATTTTCATTCCCTTAAATTATCTATTTTTGTATTAACTATATCTAGCATACAGAATTAAAATTAGGAAAATTACTATGGTTGTCTTAGTGTCTTTAGTTTTTCCTTAATTTATTACATGTCAAATATGATGTAACATTGTGGCATATTATGACAAGTTTGTATCATTTCTAAGACAAAGTCAATGAACACACAAAATGAGTATATGTTATAACATTTCCATTTGTTATATATGTTACCTTCTCTTTCCTGTTTGTTGTTATTTTTAGATGGGGGAATCACATTGCTGTCAGTTATTCTGTTAATTTATTTTTTCTGGTGTAGGGTAAAAGCACCTGGATCAAGAGTTTAAAAACTAATTTCATTATGCAAATAGCTATACAGTATGTGCATGCATTGCCTGTTATTTGGATAGTTAAGTATCTGTTGAGAATATTATGATTTCACTAGGCAATACATAGAAAGATTCAGAGAACATTACTTTTAAGGACAATCTTTAGTAGGTCCATGATGAAAAATTATGTGAATTGTTAACACTTCACTTTTTAAACAAGTGAATATTGGCATTTAGCATGGTAAATCCACATGAAAGCTAATAAAAAGGGAAAAAACAGCCCTTATGATTCTAATGTGTAGAAAACGTATCTACTAAAATATATTTATTAAGCTTCCTCTGAATAATAGTACGCCTCAAAAGAATAGACTTACTGGAAGATGTTTTAAAAATAGAAACTATTACTAGGTCAATTTTATTAGAGTTGTAGTCTTTATAAAATGTCATCTTGAATTATAAAATTACATGTTTTCAGGAAAATCTGTTATAAGGATATATGGGGTTCTTGGAATGTGTACTTTTTTTAAGCCAGGTATGCTGGTGCGTGTCTGTAGTCCCAGCTACTTGGGAGGCTGAGGTGGGAGGATTGCTTGAGCTCAGAAATTTGAGGCTGCAGTGAGCTATGATTGTGCCACTGCACTCTAGCATGTGTGACAGAAAAAGACCTTGTCTCTAAAAAAAAAGAAAAAGAAAAAAAAAGAAAGAAAGAATAAAATTAAAGAATGTGTACTTTTGTAAAGAACCAATTAGTCAAAATTTAAACCCCAACTGAATAATTCTGTAATATGATTGACTATCCATATTTCTGACAGAGACATAGGAGAGAAGGAGGCTTCTGAGCCAGCTTAGTTTTAAATTCCATATGAACTTAATAATTTATTTATAATTATACCCAGAGAAAATTGAACCATACTTCTTCCTTTTAAAATTCCTAGGTTTGACGTTGCCATACCATGGCTTTTATTTTCCTCTTCAAATTGATGCTTATAATTATGCTTACTTTTTATTTAGGTCAGCCATTATCCTAGCTATTTAAACAAAGTGGTAAAAGAATGTTCAAATTTGTGTGGAACACACCATGTACCTGAAAACTAGTCTGATCTAATTTATGACACCTTTATTCTATGGGCGGTTTAATGCTTCTCTTTGTCACAATATAGATATATTATTGGCTTACCTCTGTGTTTTTTGCCATATTCAAGATTGTTTGTTGAATACAAACAAGTTGGTAGTGTTAGAGAAAGATTTTAGTGTACTTTTTCTAACCAAAATATATGTAAAGCATAGTTTAAATTGCTAAATAGCATTATTTTCTCCACAGTCTTACTGTAGCCTAGCCTTATTATTAGTTAAAAAAAAAATCTGATTGTCACAAAGATGAATTGCCTAAGTCCAGGAAAATTTCCAAATATAAAAGCAATGGAGTTTTCAACCAGTCTTTTTAGCAGAATGTCAAAAATTTCTAATTACGGTCCCTCCTTAAGTAATATGTAAATTTATTCAATCTAATATTGATGAAGTTAGATACAGCATAGTGATTTATTATGCAGTACTTCTACAAAGTTTTCAAGTTAAAGAGATTAAGTGTCCTTGTATAAAATAATTGGTCATATAGACTATGTGAATGAAAATAATTCATTTGTCTTAAAAGCACAGGATGCTTTAAATTAACTATGAATTCCTGAAATTCATTGTTTTTATAAGCAGACTTTTATTTTCTCATTCACCTTAAGTTACTAACAGATGAAATTGTTGACCAATTTTTTGTAATTTTTCAGCCAATTCATATGAACTGTTATATGTAACATTATTGTGTAATAATTTGTCAATTTTATAAGTAGCTGTAATAATTTAATATAGCTATATTAAAATAAATTTTGTAATATTAAATTACAACAAAGGATAAAATAACATTGTGAGGATTTTAAGAGAAATAGAAAATGCTCTTTATTCTCAGAAATTGTTGAATTTTAAAGAAACAAGACAAATAGGTAGATAAATAGAATGTGACAACATGTAAGTGTCTCTATACCTAAGACAATTATATCCAAACAAAGACAGATTTTTTATTCAAAATATTTGCTCTCTGCTTCAAAATTTATTGACCTATATTACACCACCTAAAAATATAATAAATATCATTCATTTACATAGTAATTTCTAGTTTCAGAGTACCTTTTTAAAGGATACTTAAAATATCCCTATGAGATGAGGGAGGCAAATGTTTTCATACATATTTTACAGGACAGGAAATGGACTGACTACTATGATATATGCCAGGCTCCATGTTAGTCATCTTACACAGATTACCATTAATATTCTCAATATTTCAGAGAATGTAAGTAACTTACCTAAGCATGCCACTTTACATTATACCATAATGACCCTTTTTAAAAGTGACGATTCCTTTAAAAGGATTTAAAGACAATGTTCCCCTTTTAACTTATTATTTGGCACATAATATGTTTCTCCTGAACAGATACATTGTGACTGAAGGAAATGTTCACAGACACGTCCATACTATTACATTTTGATGTGTAGCTAGAATATTTGTATTAACAGTGTGGCTGTTTTTAAAACCCAGGGCAGTAAAGACACACAGAATAATCAGATGAGTTGGAATTACAGTGCAAAGAGATTGATAGTTACTTTAGAACCAAGTTTGAAGATGATGTAAACTATGTAATATATATAACAAAAGAATACCTGAAATATGATTTTGTTATGTCTTAGAAACATTATTTACGGTGAGAATGTTTTTCTAAAATGAGAATGGATAAGTGTATTCATTTTTTTAAAAAAATCCTTACTTTGCAAACAATTGAGGACATACTTAAAGTCACATCCAAGTTGTATGTCTTTTCAGTGAAAAATGTTCATCTCCAGTTTCTAGGAACTTGACAAGGCTCTTAATTTTTTCTTGTAGTTTGTCTTTGGACTATAATAGCATCTGATCACTGACTATAAGAACAAAGTACTCTATGACTACCTAAGAAAACTTTTAACTGGGCTCGTGGAGTCCATTGTAATCCACAGTGTAGTAGTTTAATGGAAGCCAATTTCTGAGAAGAATTGAGGAGTTTGATGTTCACTTTGTTAAGTAGAGGTTTATTTAAGTGGCACCTGGCAGGCAAGAGACGGCCTGCATTTGAACTAACAGATTCTATTTACCAAATTATTTCCCAGAGGGTAAATTTAGCTTTACAACTTATCTTTCAAGTATTTCTGTAATATTTTATTTTTTGCTCATTTGTAAGATAATGAGATATGAATTAATCCATTATATAATTTTAGTTTTGAAACATTTTAAGAACTGAAAAATTTTCACAATAATAGAGACAAACAAGTAATATGTATTAACATTTAGTAATTAGACTCTTCTCAATAATTACAAAGATAATAGTAATAAATTGTCTTAACTTAGGAGGAGTTGTTTAGATATTTTGTGTCAATAAATGCAAAATAATCATCTGTAACTACACATAATAATAAGAAAGTAAACTAAGGGAAGCTTTTGGATATTTCCCGTTAAGCCTACATGGGATATAAGGATATTTGTCACTTAAATCTTTAACATCAATCGATAAGTAGTTATTCCATGAGCTGTTTATACTATACCACAATTTTTGTAATTTTAGCACAGTTAGTTATACTTGTTTAATACAAATATGTCCATTTTTTTGTTGATGAATCAAAAAAAAAAACCCTTCACTTAAACTTAAAATCTTATTAAGGTGTCTCTTACTTAATGAAAATATGGTGGTTATTCTTCAATTCTTGCTATATTCAGCTATCTAATAAATTGTCTTTAAAAGACAGAATAATAGCATGGAATTTTAAGATAAATTTAAATATAAAATAAAAAACTTTCTGTTTATAATTTTATAGCATTTTAAAATATAAAGCATTTGAACTATTGAAAGATTTTATTTAGTTTTAATCAAACATATTGTGTTCCAGGTATTCCTAACATGGATATAATTTCAAATGAAAGAAACTATGCTCTTCTAGTATGTTGACTGTTGTTCATTATGGTGCTAAATTTAAAAAATTCAACTTTGAATGCATTGGACTGAATGTATCATATTATAAATTAATTTTATTCATAATACATATTTTATTAATTTTCACAATTTTTGCCAAAACAAGCAATGTCTCTGAGAAAAAACACTTTTATTCAAAAGTAAATATAAATATGTATATAGAGAAATGCAAAAATAACATGATTTCAGAACAAGATTATTACATTTTAGCTGCTTTCTTATGAAATAAGCAAACAAAAACTTTTAGTTGTGAAGCTTAAAATTGTTTAAAAAGACAAAATAATCAGTCATATTTTAAATAAATTACAGAATTAAAAAATTCCTATTTCAAGTAAGGGTAATTGGGTTATCCTATTTTAGAAAAATTTTTAATGAAAAGTTAACATCAAACTAAAAGACTAATAATCATGTATCCTCTGTCCATCATTGGTAATGTAAAAGTCTGAAAACAATTGTAAACTTAATTTCAGAATATTCTAGAACTTATCCCTGCTGAACAAATTTATTATAATAAGCTATAATTATACTGTTATGTAAGGAGGACTACTTAGATTTGCTCTTCTATTGGTATAACATAGTTTTGTAATGTAAATAAAATTTTAGTCATGTTAAAATATTACTATCCTATAAATGTGTAATCCCATACAATTTCAAACCCATTCACAACCAAAAGCACGTGTAGTATTCATCACCATAATAGGATATTCTGTCGCTCTTTTAGAGGTGAGGAAAACTAACTCAATAAATTTAAGTGACTAGATGTAGGGTGTAATTTTTTTCCGGACTCTCTCTAACAGCTGCCTCCTAAAAGCACAGAATGTGACCAGCAATCTGTTTTAAACATTATAATATTTAAATATTGCTGAAGAAGCATTCTTTCAAAACACAACCACTTCTTAAAACTTTTCATTTATGTGTCCACTTTTGCTTTTCATATTTTCATCAGTAACAAACAGGTATCAGGGAGCTATCAAGTTTAGATCTCTGATTTCAAAGTGCTTTTATTTTTTGTTTAAGTGCCACTATGGAAGAATATTAACTAATTTATAAACTTGTATTCTCATCAAGTAAAGAGTACCTCCCCTAGAGACTTATAGCAATCTACAAATCTCATTTGAAATGCGTAGCTGACATTTAACTATTAGTGTATTTTATTGTGAAATGGTTCAAGTATCATTGTCTGTACATTTGGGTAATAGACTTCTAGAAGTAGGAAGAGAGAGGGTTGACAGTGACTGAAATGTTGTTTTACACTCTTTCAGTTACCCTCATAATCACTTTTAATGTTTAGTTAAAGGCATGTAGGTTCATTATGAGGACATAACAGTCATAAGGAAGGAATAAAGTAAATACAAAGGAAAAGCTGAGACTGGTATTAAGAAGCTGGTGGTGAATTTATCCCCCAAAATTTCAATTTTATTTTTTGCCTGATAATCTTGTGACTATTAGGTACTGAGGTGTGTGTGTGTGTGTGTGTGTGTGTGTGTGTGTGTGTGTGTGCGCGCGTATGTGTGTTTGAACAGAATTATGCTTTAGTATATAGGCAGTATAATGAAGGATATTTTCCTTCTTTTCTCTATCTGTTCCACCTAAGCTACATGATGTTGGAAAAGTCTGGAAATATGATTGTATTTTAAAATGATATGTTAGTTGTGTTCTAAACATAATATGCATAATATGTTTTTCGTGAACATACAGACATATACATCTCTAAATTTAGAACAATCCTTATAAAATAAATAGACACACTGTTTCTCTCTTTTTTTTCCAGACTGTTAGACACAGTATATTTATTGCCTTTAAAAAAAATCAACAATAGGACCCAAGGCTTTAAATTTAGATATGTATTAATATTTCACCTTATAATGTAGGTCCAAGTTTAAAAATTTATTAAGAATATTATTTAAGAAGGTATATAACTTTAAGAAAATAAGTCAACTAATTTTATGTATTTTGTTAATTATCACAAAAGGGCAATTTTATATTTACATAGGCGTATCACATTCTGAACCCACTGTATTTTAAGCACAACTTAATAGACATACAAAAATCCATTCCAATAGTGGTAACCTTTTGACATTTTGTAATTGTATAAATTGTTAGGTCCAGTTTGCTTGGTGTACCATTAGGATGTTACCATTGTCATAGACTACATTTTTTATATTTTAAAAATATGCAACTATGTCCCACAGTTAAGTAACAAGAACAATTAAGTAAAAATATAAAATATCTCTTTCCTTTAAAACCCAACTGTGGATTATATTGGTGTATCATAACACAAAAGCATAAATAATCACATTTACCCAGGATATCCTTGGGATTGTTTTGATTTGTTTTGATTCTGTTTTCCTGAAGGTATGGCATATCATTAAGATACCAATTAAATCATTGAGGTGGATTTCTTTTAATGTATATTCTCAGAGTAATGAATAATTAGGATTTCTGAGAATAGTTATTTTTATATCTGACAATTACAAATAAACTTTATTTTATGAGAATTTGCTTTTTTATACTCTCCCAGGGATATTTTTATTGTTGTCAAAAATATTATTTTTCCAGGTCAACAGTGGTTTTGAAGAATGCATTTAGTGGAAAAAATAAAGCACAAATACTTACGCTTTTATTTTTATTACTAATTTAACAAAATGACATATTTTTACTAAATATTCAGATGGTTCTTATAATTTTATAATGTAAGACAAATTTTGCCTTAGCAGTTTCCCGGTGTTTGAATAGATTTTAAAAATATTTATTCCCCACCTTGCTAATTTAGTATAAACTGTGGTATTTAGACTATATCAGAATATAAATACTGATTTGTACAACTTTCTGAGTTTTCAGTGTTTTTGCCACAGAATTTTAAAATGAGTTAATTTTTCTGAGTTTAGGTAGCTGTGACCTAAATATACAACTGTCACTTAATAACAAATAATTTTACTTAATGATTTTGAGGCATTTAGATTAAAGCTTTACATAATTTTAGTCTTGGAAGTATTTGGTATGGCTTTAGAATATCAAGAAAATTTTGCTGAATCCCAATTACAAAATGACAAATAATTAATGTGCTTATGAATATTTTGAATATATCTGCACACAAAACTTTTAAATATATATTTTAGCATATTCAAATACAAAATTATTAGTGCCCTTAATCCTGATGTATATATAAAATGTTTTTTTCTTTTATATTAATGAACATTCATAGAAATAGATTGAAATAGATGGAATGCTTACTATGTTGACCTCCTGCTTTCTACCTAATCAGAAAGAACAGGTTAAATTTGTTTTTATAATTCATAGGATAGAATAGGTTTTGGTTAATGGGAATTCAGCAGGTAGAGTCAGAACTCTTCAGTGAGTCATGCTATTGTTTTCAGCTGTCCTTTCCTTTGTTGCATTTGGGCCCCAGCAGGGAAAACTGCATTAATATACTTTATCTGCAGTGTCATGGAATATATTTGTATACTTATTGTGTTTTCCTAGTGATGGGTTACAGAAACTTTTCTCAAGAGTGGGAAAAGTGCTGCTTTTGGGTAAGGTTGGACATTCAAAGAGGTGATAGAATATAAGAGAGAGATTCAATGATTCTCTCGAGATTTCCTTTAGAGTTTTTTTTTTTTTTTTTCCTGTTAATGACATTGGTGGATTGTTTGCACTTGATTTTCCAAAACAAGTTAGGCATTCAGACTTAGGGACTTATCGTCCATCAATTATTGGACAAAAATATCAAGTTAAATACAATATCAATACCTAACAAGGTGTTTATCTTCCTAATTTTTAATGTTTATTTTATTTGGTAGGATGCAATTTATGTTTATAGTTACTGGCATATTTTACCATACTAGTAATTTCAATGTAAAGACAAAAATTTGGGATGTTAACAATAACTAGAAAATGTAATTTTTGAAAAATAAATGATGAACATCAAAAACTGTTACCTCCATAAGGGTATTATATTATTCGTATTGATCTCACCATCCTGGAAGAGACAACACAATGTGATGGAATATTGGAGTTCTTTAATTTATTATAGCACTGTCATTTTGGACAGCACATTCATACTCCCTTGGCTTCAATTGCCTTGTTTTAGAGAACAAGCAAGTATTAAACTATAGTATTTAATGATTCTAAAGACAAGCTAGGTGTGATTTTTTTAATCTGCATTTGGGAAGCTAATGGGAAAGTTGAAAATGGTAGGAACAGTGAAAGTAACTGGGCAAATTTGAGTTCTACGTCTTCAACTCATTACAAAGGAGGGTGCCGCATCTACTGCTGACATCTGAGAGCGCAAGGTGGGCAGTTATCTGTGTGATAGGAGAGAAGGAACAAGCACAGAACACAGAATCAACCCTGCTACTGCCTCTTTTGAAATAGTATTGGTGTTCCTATTGGTCTTTTACAAATTTTACTCCCTTAAGAGTCCTCTAATAAGTTAGGAACATCCTTGAAAAGGAGTTATGCATGAAGTTACTGTCTGGGCATATACATTTTAATGGTGACAAAACACACAGACACATAAACACATCAATTTTTGCATGTGAGTAAGAAGAATGAGATTCTTGGAATTCTCTTAAATTATCAAAAATCACATCCTGAAACATATCACTTGATTCTTACTTATTTACTTATTTGGTTTTTTGGTAGAGATATGGTCTTGCTATGTTGCTCAGGCTGGTCTTGAACTCTAGTCCTCAAGTGATCCTTCCACCTCAGCCTCCAAAGTGCTGGGACTACAAGCATGGGCCATAGTGCCTGGCTGAGCCCAAACATATCACTTGAGATAAGATAATTCAAATTTGTGGTTAGTTTCAACTAAATGTCATATTTTGGTTTTTGAGTCATTTCTTTGCATTGATCAGTATTTATTTGTAATTACATTATATAGTTAGCTGTGCTAAATTCTTATCTCAGGGGACTTGTGTTTTATGAGCTTATACAATTAATAGTATTCTATAAATTTATTTTGCCTTTAATACTATGAGTTTTACAGATTGAATTATATATGTATTTATTATAAATATATTTTATTTATAAGAACTATAGGTTACCATGCAGAGAAGCTACAAAGAAACTTAAGAAAAGTATGCGAAAAAGGCACGTCATAGATAGTCAATTAAGACAAAAATATAAGTTGGACTATGATATCTAGTGCTAATAAAAAATTATGCCCATTTTTATGGGATTTAGCAATTTTAATATAAATGCGAGACAATTTTGTTGCTCAATTTTCCCTCTGAAATGAGAGGTTTTTATTATATGTGAGGATTTTTTCCTAGGATAAATTACCTTGTGAGAAGGTAGAAGCAGCTCACCTGTGCAGTGATGGAAAAATGTAGAAAGTACAATTCAAGGGTAGAGAGGTATTTGGAAATAAAAGGACAGTAATATGAGGCAGCACAGAACAAATGACAGGTTCGGATTCAAGCTGGAGTTCAAGACCGGTGCTGTTAGCAAATATGTAATTGTCTAATGATGAGATGCCGTAAACCAAGCTTACAGGTGAGATTCAGAAACCGGAAAGACATCAAAAAAATGTGGGCTTAATCATCAGAAAACTACATATATGTTCTTAAAAGGCTCGCACTCTCCCAGGTTTTGTTAGGTCATGCATAATTATTATGTGGATTTTTTATGCAGCATTTTAAGTGCAATTATCCCTATTCAGTGCAACTGGAATTCACTAATTTTCTTTGAGATGCAAAAACTAGAAAATTTATAGTTAGTAATTTAATACAAATTTAGATAAATCTTTTCTCAAATGATAATTTTTTCTGTAAAAATTTTCTAAGGGCAAGATAGATGTGGTTTCTTTAATGTACATTTAGTAGGTCAAAAGGAAAGTAAGAAAATTATGAGGAAAGTAGAAGCGGCCTTGCAAATAACTTGTATAACTTGACCTAAATATATAAATTGGTAGTATATCTTAGAATAAGAATTTAAAACACAGCTGTATTCTCAAGCACCTTTTAACACTGTCCTTATAAATCCTTTCATATATAGTAACATGCCTGGAAATGTTCCAAGTGCTTTGCCAACATCATCTCACTTAATTCCACATTGATCCTGAGCTTGCCTCATTGTCTTTAGTTTGAAGATCAGGTTTTGGTGGCTTAAGAGGTTAAGTAACTTGTTGAAATTCACACATCCCATGAATGGGAAGTCATTTAACAGATAACATGTGGACTTAGAACCAAACAATTTGACTGGGTCATATGTCCTTTTGAAATTGCTGCTGCTTCCCAGCTGCATGCCAGAATATCACAGCTTGTCTTTAACCTAGCAAGATTCACAGTCCTGCTTTTAATTAGCTAAATTACAGACTTTAGTTATTTAAATTAGGTATTCTTCCTCCTTAGTGGTGTGAGACCCAGAGACTTGTCTTTTGAGAATACACTGGTCTGTGCTGAAACCAACTTATACAAGACCTATGATGTCTAATGCTTTTCCCTCAACCATGCTTTCTTGATAATGAAGGTAAATTTAGTCAAGAACTAAACGAATAGATTAATGGGGTTCAGTGCATTGTTTTCCTCTAAATGGCTTCATCTTCTGCAAAACCCTGGATTTCATATGATACCTAGTTATTTTCTTTAATATATTGAAATAAATTAATAGCTAATCATTAGTGAGGAACAGTAGATTACAGTTTTCAAAAGCACAGACCCTGGAGCTAGAATGCCTAAGTTTGTTAGTTTGCTTATTTTTACTTCTATGTGCATTTATGTATTTATTTTTATTATTTCAAAATATTATGGGCTACAAATGTTTTTGGTTACATGTATCGATTTTGTTATGCTTGAGTCAGGGTTTTAAGTGTGCCCATCACCCAGATAGTGTTTGTTGTACCTGTTAGGTAGGTTTTCACCCATCCTCTTTGCCTCCCTCCCCCCATTTGATTTCCACTGAGTTTTACTTCCTTCTATGCACATGTGTGTTCACTGGTTAGTTCCAATTTAATAGTGAGTACATGTGGTGTTTGCTTTTCAATTCTTTAGATACTTCACTTAGGAAAATGGACTCCAATTCCGTCCAAATTGGTGCAGAAAGGCATTAATTCATCTTTTTTATGGCTGAGAAGTATTCCATGGTGTACATATACCACATGTTGTTAATCCACTCATGAGATGATGGGCACTTGAGTTGATTCCACATCTTTGTAATTGTGAATTGTGCTGCAATAAATATTCTAGTGCAAGTATCTTTTTGATAAAATGACTTATTTTCCTTTGCGTAAATACCTAGTAGTGGGATTGCTAGATCAAATCGTAGGTCTACTTTTAGTTGTCTGAAGAATCTCCATACTGTTTTCCATAGAGGTTGTACTAATTTGTAGTCCCAACAATGTATAAGTGTGCCTTTCTCTCTGAATCCATGCCAGAATCTATTGTTTTTGGACTTTTGAATAAAGGCCATTCTAACTGGGGTAAGGTGATATCTCACTATGGTTTTAATCTGCATTTCCTTGCTGATTAGTGGCATTGAGCATTTTTTCATATATTTATTGGCCATTTGTCTATCTTCTTTTGAAAACCTTCTGTTCATGTGTTTTGCCCACCTTTTAATGAGGTTGTTTGCTTTTTTCTTGCTCATTTGCTTGAGTTCTTTGTAGATTCTAGTCATTAGCCCTTTATGGAATATATAGCTTGCAAATATTTTCTCCAATTATGTACATTGTCTATTTGCTCTCTTAATTATTTCCTTAACTGTGCAAAAACTTTTGAATTTAATCAATTCCCATTTACTTATTGTTATTGTTGCTGTTATGGCCAGTGGGATCTTCTTCATAAATTCTTTGCCTAGGCTGATACCTAGAAGAGTTTTTCCACAATTTTCTTCTGGCATTCTTATGGTTTCATAGCTATATTTAAGTCTTTTATGCAGCTTCCATTAATTTTTGTGAATTGTGAGAGATAAAGATACTGTTTCATTCTTTTATATGTGGCTATCAATTCTCCCAGCGCCATTTATTGAATAGAGCTTCTTTTGACCAGTGTATATTTTTGTCTGCTTTGTTAAAAATCAGTTGGCTGCTGATTGTGAATGCTTTTATATCTGGGTTCTCTGTTCTGTTCCGTTGGTCTGCCTCTCTATTTTTGTGCCAATACCATGCTGTTTGGCTACTATAGACTTGTAGTATAGTTTGAAGTCTGATAATGTGATGTCTCCAGATTTTTTCTTTTTGCTTAAGATTTCTTTGGCTATTTGGGCTCTTTTCTGATTCCAAATGATGCATAGAATTATTTTTCTAGATCTGTGAAATATGATGTTGGCATTTTGATGGGGATTGCATTGAAACTGTAAATCACTTTGTGTAATATGGACATTTTAAGAATGTTGATTCTACCTATCCAGGAGCATGATATGTTTTTCCATTTCTTTGTGTCACCAGTGATTTCTTTCCTCAGCGTTTAGTAGTTCTCTTTGTGGAGATCCACCAAGAGACTCCCGGAATTGATAAATAAATTCAGCAAAGTCTCAGGTTACAAAATCAAGGTACACAAATCATCAGTAGCATTCCTATACACCAATAACAGTCAAGCTGAGAGTCAAATCAAAGACTCAATATCTGAGTTTAAATCTCAATTTTGCTGGTCACTACCTGTGTAACCATAGACAAACTACTTAACTTTTTATGGCTCACTTTCTTAATCTCTTAAATTGGGATAACAACGGTACTCTCCTGATGCAATACCCTTCTTGAGGACTAAGTACTTAACACACGTAAAGTGCTTAGAACAGAGTGTAGCATACAGGAAACACTGTAAAAATGACTGTTCTGTTACTACTGTTTGAGTAGTGCTAGTAATAGTAGTAGTTTTATTGATGCTATTAGTAGAAACAATGCTTTCTGGAAACTACTGTTATACTTTAACCAAAACCTCTTGTTTCTCAAGAGTAAACTGTATTGGATATAATATTTCAAACATAACAATATGCTTTTATCTACAAGTTTTTAAGGAAAGTTATAATGGACTTCCAATCTTTTTTTATTCTAGTATATTCTTTACAAATATGGATAGGAGAAAAGTTCATGAAAATGATATAAACTTCCATAGATAAAACCTGTAATTATCTGGAACTCTCATTGACTTCATTTTCTTATTTTGGGAAATTTAGTACATTTTCACATCTCAATATAAATAGTTCTAGTACTGTTACCACCTGCTTCCTTCATTAGATGATAAGATTACTTGCTATGTCTGCACAAGTTACTTCTCTATTACCAATCCCCAAATCTCAATGGCTTAACCGAATGGAGATTTATTTATTGCTCAAGCTAGATTGTTTAACACAGGTTGAAAGAGGATTTAATTTGCAATATCCATTCAGGGATCCAGGTTACTGAGATTCTTCCACACTTCTACTGTTCTCCCTTAGAGAGAAGGGAGGTGGTGAAGCATGTGAATTTTCTAAAGCTACTGACAAAAAGAAACTCACATCAATTTACCCATGTGTTTTGGCCAAAGGAAATCACATAGTCACACCTCACTTCAAAGGAAGAAAGGGAGTGCAATTCTATTTGTGCCAAAAGAAGAGTTTTTGGCAAGCAGCTCTCATGACCTCACACTACAAATGAGCTTATCTTCTCTCTTGCAGGGCAATCTTAGCCATGTAACCATTGCCCTTTAGCTACAGCTTTTTAATCAAATTAACATATAACATGAACTAGTTAAAGTACAATAACTCCTGATTTGAATATAGAATTTTTTAAATGTTTAGATTGCTTTACTAAGCATGCTTTAGTTTCAGTGATATGAGAATATGAACGAAAAACGGAAATTATCTAAAAGTATTTGGTGCTGGCAGAGAGCCACTTAGCACTGTGAAGGCATATGGGAAACCTTTCCTCCATCCCCATTGCGTACAATATGTGTATAATTGCAATGGATATTTTTGGATTATTTTTATTGAAATAGTTTAAGTGCTTATAGACTTACAGATATTATAAAGAAGAAAATGAACTAATTATTCCCAATGAGTTAAAGTGAGGATAAATTGCATCAAATTTAGGTGATGATCTACCTTTCATCCTTGTAAAATGAAGAATCATAAGCTACGAACCTTTTAACTGAATCTCTTCATGGAAAATGAATAGGGCATGGCAGAGTCAATCTGTTAATTTCAGCTATATTAACCAGCCATGAGAATTCCTGCACAGTCTCTCAGAGCCAATATAAATCAGGATGATGACCTTAATGAACAGATTGTCCACCAGTTAGTGGGATTCACTGAAGTGTAAAGGCAAAGATTGCATTTTGTGTGTTTTGAAAGTAATTATTTTTCCAATTTATCTTATTATCCCATTTGATAATGTATTTAAAGGTATATTCCTAATCTTCACAGCAAATCTATCATAAATTGTCTTAGGGAAGAGATTACAATGACAGTCCAAGAACTGTGAGTTAATGGTAAGCAAATCAAAAGTACAAAAACAGGCAAGGGATGACAACTTAAATGCTAAGCAAACTTTTTTTTTTTTTTAGTCTTTAGTATTACAAAATAATTAGTAAGAGGAAGTAAATAAAAATAAGAATAATTTTTTTGTGATAATGAGTATATATTTGAGAATCTTTTCAGTGACCTTTTCATCTAACTAAATTTTTAAGGTATGCCACAAATAATGTGTGTGAATGATAAAAACATTGCATTAAAAGAAATTAATCTCAGACTATCATTTTTATTTCAAGAAAAGTGTAAGGGCCTACTTCTAGCTTCTAACTCCATGATCCAAAAATTAAATTCTCATCATTTCTATCCTGGAGTATTGCCCTAGCTCTATAAGTGGTCTCTCTATTTCTACCCTTAGCTCCCTTTAATTCATGCTCAACACTCTAGCCAGGGTGTTTCTAATTTCATATAAGTCAGACCATGCCTTCCATGGCTCAAGTTCTCCAGTGGTTCCCATTTCAATAAAAGAAAATTGAAGTCCTTCCAGTTGTCCTCAAGGCCATACACAGTCTGACTCTGACATCATCTGCAATTACAATCCTGTCAGGTTTCACTGCTCAAGTCACACCCAGCTCTTTGCTGTACCAGGAACACAGCTCAGGCATCCCTCCCTTATGCACTTCATGCTGGTGTTTGTTCCTTTGATATTTTGTTTGTTTTTGTTTTTGTATTTCACCAAAAGTGTTTCAGGCCCTTATTCAAAAGTACAGACTGTTATCCCTTTCCATACCACCCTTCTTACCCATTTCAGCATTACCTGTCCCTCTTACTAGCTTTATTTTTTTAATAAAAGTTAAATACACAAACACACTTACACACATTTACACACAATCTCACTTTTAAATACAAACTTCCTAACAAGATTTGTTGATCTGCTATGTTCGTTGCTATATCTCCAATGCATGGATAGGACTGGCAAATGTTAATATTCATTCTTGAGAATTTTTTTTTTTTTTGCTTGAGAATCAAGGAGTTACAGATATTGTCTTCATTTGGTTCAAGAATTTATATTTTAAGTGATTTGAAAGATCCATTTCAAACATCGTAATTACTGCTAAACATTACAAGATAGATAAAGTAAACATAGAGCTATGAAAAGACATAAAGATGTGGAACCATGAATGGTGAAAAAGTCTTTTAATAACTCATAACAGAATGTACCAATGCAAGGTACATGTAATCTGGAGTGTACAAGGTGATGTGCCAAATGTATGCCAAGCATCTTTCCAATTTCGTTTAACACATATATCTAGGATCTCACTTAAAATGGGCCACTGGGAGGCAATTTCTAATTCTTCTTGAATATTTACTCTTCTTTGTTAAAGAGAAAATTTTGAGGAAAGATTTGCAAGGCATTGACTAACACACCATATGTTTTTAGAGGTTGAATTCAATTCATATCAGTGAATGTTTATTTGACTACTTCCTATGGACAAGAAAATCACTACTAAAATTACCATGTATCTTTTATAATTTTCCCTATTTAATAGTGCTGTTTTTATTAATAAAATGTGTTGGTTGGATTTTTGTAAAGCTCTTAGGACAACGACATGCACAGACTAAGAAATGTATGTCTAATCCATCCATCCATCCAATCTGTCTGTCTATCCCTATCAGTGTTCCTACATTTCAAATAAATAAGATTTTTTCCTCTCAGTATTTTCTGTCTCCTAATGTCCATATATAGAACTAAACAGCAAACTTTTATTATTTGCAATTTTATATGGTGAAGAATAGGGACTTTGTCAAACACACTGGCTTTCACGGTTATCACTTGAAAAACCATAAACTAGGTGAGAAAATCAAAGAAAAGTCAAAGACCATAAATATTTTATATTAGAGGGGCCTATCGTCCTTTGGTTTAATAAGTTGAAGAATTATTCCCTGTCAAGTTCAATAATGTTAGTCAGATACAAATAATGAAATTATGTTATCTATATTGATTTGTGGATGATTAATTCCATTTATAGTAATTAACATCTTTTACTTATATGCGTATATAGTTAAAAAATAGGATGTTTCACAACATGTGGGCTTTTGAATAAATTTAATTTACATGGAATAATGTTTTCCCATTGTCTACCTAGTCTGCTCGGTGCCTGATGTCAACATGGCAATGGCAGAATATAAGCACAAAGATTGTATTGTGCCAAGGAGATCATCTGGGCAAATATTCAACCAAGAAAAGTTTTTTCAGTTTGACATAAAAGATTAAGTATAGATCATAAAGACAAATTCTCTGAATTTGAATTCCAGCTTTGTTACTCAGTACATGTATGACCTTAAGCAAAGTTTTTAAACACATTGTGCCTTAGTTTTCTCATCTGATAAATGAGATTAATGTTCATGCCCCTTGGGATTGCTGCAAGTTAATATCTGTAAACATTTAGAATAGTGTCTAGCATACACTATGTTAATATCCAGACTTAGCACCCATGGATTCTTATCTTTTAACAACACCTAAATAACCAAATAAGGTTCTCCTTGGCCTTTTGTAATATTAATTATAATCATATAATAGTATCTCTATGCTTTGTGTTAGGGTATAAATTAACACATTTTTATGGTTACTCTTGTTAATGAATGTCTCATTAAAGAATCATTATTCCTTTTTTGATTTTTAATGAGGTCTTTGTTTTATGCAGTTGCAAACGAAAGCAGGTAGAATCTATAAACTCAAGCAAATTATTCTTTAATGAATATTTTAAATCTATTAACTTTCTTTTGGCTTTATTCCTACAGCATGATACTTTGATAATTAAATTTTGAAAGTTATTTTAAGAATAACTAATGTTAAATATTCTTCATGAAAGTAATAATTGATTTATAGGTATAGTAATTATCATGTTGTCACTTGCATGATTGTATTTGGGATTTTATTTACTTTCAAGTAAAATAAAGCCCAGATACAAATTAAATTTCTAAATATCATTTTTTATCATGGTTGTACAGATAATCTGTGCAGGATTTTCTATTTTAGAGAAATATACAATATATATAAGTGGCTGTAAGGCATTATTTCATCAAGAATAAAGGATGATTGTGTTGTGTGGCACTTCAGAATTTACATGCACAAGGGTTTGAGTTGTGAGTTGTTATTTCTTCTATGTCACCCTGAAAGCACAGAACACATAGTGACATTGGAAAGGAAGGGATTAGGCTTGAATAAAATAGTTGAAAAAAATCATAAGAACTAGATGAAGCGCCACATAGGTAAGGAGTAATAAATTTCACTGGAGGGTAACCAGATTATTTAGGGAAGGAATAAAATGAGGCATTTTTATGAGAGAGCTCTACAGTTGTATCTTGGGAGTTTAAACTCTTCTTTTAATCAAATAATATATGTGAATACCCTTGGTAAACTGTAGAGTACTAAACATTATTGGTATTAGCATAATAATTTGCTACTACTAAATTGATCTTTAATACTATTTATTTGTTTATGTTGGTTTTCTCTCCTTTGTGCTGACAATTCTCTTAGTCATGCAATATTTATTTATTTTATTGATTATAAGATTTTACATATTTATGGGGTCCATGTGATATTTTATTGCATGAATAGAACATATATTGATCAGGATGTATGGGGTATCCGTCCCCTTGAGTTTATCATTTTTATGTGTTAGGAACACTTATGTTCTCTCTTTTACCCTCTTCAAAATATATAATACATTATTGCTAACTATAGTTACCCTACTGTGCTTTCAGACGTTAGAACTTATACCTTCTATCTAACTGTATATTTGCACTTATTGATCAAACTCTTTTTATTCCCCGCTCCCACTCACACATATTTCCCAGGTTCTGATATATATCATTCTACTCTATACCTCTATGAGATCAGCATTTTTAGCTCCCACATATGAGTGAGAACATGTGAAATTTGTCTTTCTGTGTTGGGCTTATTTCATTTAACATAGTGAATCATGCAATTTTTGAACTGTTGGTGGCCTTCAGAGATTCATTTGCCAAAGTGAGAAAACAATATAGATCAATTGAATGTAGCATTAGTATCTACTTATCTATCTATAAATTTGTTCAGGATGTTAAATGATTAAGCACTTTATTTATGTTGGTCAATTAATGCTATTTCCCTTCAGATACTTAGCACCAAGTTATAAATATATAATAGGAGATATGAAAATAAGGACTCAAAGACTTAAAATTTAAAAATGTTTTGCTAAAATTTTTAATATTAATCACTAACCACTGAGTATAAAATAGAATGCATATTTAGTGGTGGAACTTTAATTAATTCACATTACTTGGAAATGATTTTAGAAATATATAATCACACCAAGTTGCTACTGTTTGAGCAATAATCACACTTAGAAGTTAAAAACTTTATAAGTCAGATATTGCAGTGCTCACAATTGTATTGTTATGCACAATGTTGACCCAACCTCATCTAGGTAGGTCATTTAATGAGTATCACAGCGTGTAGATAGACATGTCAGGTTCAAAATAGCATTAGCCTAAAATGAGGTCAACATAGGTTGATTCTCTCAGCTGTATGGGCAGCTGAGCCCTCTCCAAATTCCAAAGCTAAGTCCCACAGATAGCAGACCTTCCCAGTCTGCTAATAAAGGAAAGATGTGTGTAATTTTCTGTATACTACCTTATGCTCTTGTGGCAAACAGAAAATTTTAATTGTTGGATAGAAATGCCTAATATTTAAAGAGATATTTTAGTTTTATTAACAGAATATATTATATAATTGAAAAAATTGTAATATCCTGAATGTTAAAGATCTCCCACAAAACAAGTTGTGTGACAAATAAAGTTGACCCCTGAACAATGTGGGGGTTAGAGATGTCAACCTCCGAGGCAGTTAAAAATCCATATATAACTTTTGACTCACGAAAAACGTAACTACTAATAGCCTACTGTTGACTGGAAGCCTCACTGATAATATAACCAGTCAATTAACACATATTTTGTATGTTATATGTATATACCGTATTCTTACATTAAGCTAAAGAAAATAAAATGCTATTAAGGAAATCATAAGAAACAAAAAATTATTTAATATTCATTAACTGTAAGTGGATCATCATAAAGGTCTTCATCTAACTCATCTTTATGTGGAGCAAGCCGAGGAGGAGAAGGAAGAGAAGGGGGTTTGTCTTCCTATCTCAGGGTAGCAGGGACTGAAGAAAATCCACATATAAGTGGACCTGCGCAGTTCAAACTCATGTTGTTCAAGGTCAACTGTATTTTCTCCCAATTTGTGGTTGTCTTTTAAATTTCTTTATGGTTCCTGCGAGGAGCATAAATTTTTAATTTGAATATGGTGAAATATTTTTTACAGTTCTTTTTGTGTCTTGGTGAAGAAATCTCAGTAGTTGAATATTTTCCTCTAATATTTTACATTTTATAATTAAGACCTTAATCCCTAATTAATTGATATTTTGCATAGGGTGGAAGTTAGGACAGTCTTTAACACATGGGTAACCACTTGTCCCACACTGGATTTGTGAATAATTCCCCTTTCCCCACTGAGCTACAATTCAACGTCTATCATTATATTCCAGATGAATTTATGTGTGAATTTCTATCTGAGCTCTATTTTGAACTGCTTGTCAGTGTGGCTATCTATGCTCAAACACCACAAGTTTTAATCAGCATAGATGCATAGGGATTCTTGAAAACTTATAATATCTTTGCAGGAATTAGAATAATCCCCATACCGAATAAGGAGTACTTCTTTCTTCTTTGGTTATGTCTTGTTCATTCTTTGAGGATCCTAGGCTACGTGTGTAAGCCACTCCTCTCCAGCTCTGCTATGTGAGGAAAGGGAGTAGAGAGAGAAAAACTATATTCTTGGAGAACTTCCGTACCCTCTGGGAGACCAGAAATGCCTCAAAATTGTTCCATGGAGTTGCTCTGCAGTTGGACAGTCTCTTGGAATACCTAGTATGCCATAATGATACAAAATAGATGTATATATTTCAAATATTTGCTTTTCAATAGTATCTTTTTAGATAAGGCTGCTCTGGTTTGAATGTCCTCTTCAAAACTCATGTTGAAATTTAATTGCCATTGTAGCAGTGTTAAGATGTGGGACTTTTAAGAGGTGATCAGGCCATGAGGACTGCACCCTCATGGGTGGGATTGGTGCAGTTATAGAAGGCATGTTTGCCCTGTTCGTGTTCTTTCTTGCCGTTCCACCTTTTGCTATGGGGGATGACAGAGCAAGAAAACTCTCATCAGATGCCGACCCCTTGATCTTAGACTTCCCTGGCTTTATAATTGTGAGCAAATACATTTCTGTTCATTATAAATTGCTCAGTCTCAGGTATTCTGTGATAGCAGTAAACGTGGACTAAGATAAAGACATAAAGAATTAATAAACATGTCATTATAGATATGTTTACTTTTATTTTTTAAAAAACTTCCATTTAATCTACACAGTTTAAATCATCTACATGTAGTTTTTTATAATGGTAGTCTGAGTCTGCTAAAATAGCAAATCAACTCTTGTATCCACTTCTTGTGTATCATGGAATCACAATTCTCTGAAACACACACTATTTCCCTCTCTATTTCCACAGAGTCTTAACAATGGGTGTTGGTAGGTTGAATTTTCTGATAACTAGAAAGAAGCTACGTGTTTTTTTCTCGTACACCAGCATGTATATCCGAGTGAAGGTTAAGGTTAACTTAATTTCTCACTTCAGTTGAAAATCAATTCTTCTACCCTTTTGTCATAATCCTATCAACTACATAGAGAAGCTGTTCTATTCTTGAGTTATATTTGAATTTGCACAGGGAATTAAATTTTAGCTTTCAGAAACTGAAAGGTTTTATAGGATGACAGGACCTTTTTGTCAGTATTTACCGGAATAAGTAGTGACCCTGGAGTACTGTAGGGGTTTTCATAAGGGGCCATTGCTAAGAATAAAGGGCATTCAAAGGAAGAAGTTAGGAAGTTGAGAGTATATGGTCCTGCTGCTAGGAGATGGTGTACAAAAGATACTGCTAAGATCGCACAGATTGAGACAACTGTACTTTTAAAGGACATTTAAATGTGGATGTTGGCAATAAAATGATCATTTAAATCTATCTAGTAGCTTTTCTTGAGCAGAGATTCTTTTTTCCAATGAAGATCAAATACTCCCCTTATTAAGTTATAAAATAGTTAGCATATACGTGTGATAAGAGAAACTGACCTTACCAATTGCCTGAGCTAGCATTTTAAATTAGTTTATTTGCTGAATTCAGTCCATTAAGAAAGGCAACAGGATGGCATAGACTGTAATGTAGGTAGACCCATCTAATTAAATGAAAACATAAAGGTTCTTTTGAGGCTTAGCATTTTAGAACTTCCAAGTTCAATGAACAGAGCAATGGTAGATTGGGATACAGAGATGTAACAAAGAACAAATGGGTATGGGTGTAAAATTATACACCTAGCTTGAGCCTAGTCTCCAAGATTGGTGCTGTCTTTGATTTGGAGAGTGCTACAGAGGCTGCTATTAGTTGTGGACAAGTTCTCATAACTCATTCAGTTTTGGGCTTTTCTTTACTCATGCATGTTACTCTATCCCTGACCTTGCCCCCCTACTGAGAAACCCTTCCCCTCAAAAGTGCCCCTGTTAATGATCATGGATTTTTATTTTTCACTTCTGTTTTGTACTTATCTGACGTGGTCTTTTGCTGCTGCTTTCTCTTAATCCTAGTATTATCATTATTGGAAATTTAAAGACTTTCATGTAGTTACGAGCCCTTCATAATTTCAGTTCAGAATAGAACATGAATACACCTTCTCTCAAATGGAAACAAAGGCACCGATCTTCTCAGGGCAGTGCCTAAGAGCAGCTGATTGTTGCGATGCTGCCAAAAATCAACTCTACTTCCATTCCAAAAATCCAAGTCATGAGGGCTCCCTTCGATATTTATTGTTGTTGTTTTTTTTAATCAGCTCAAGGTGCTATAACAAAAGACCATAGACTGGCTGGTTTATACACAACAGAAATTTATTTCTCACAGTTTTGGGGATTGAGAAGTCCAAGATCAAGGCACTAGTAGATTCAGTGTCTGGGGAGAAACCGCTTTCTGGTTTATAGTCGGCTTCCTTTGGCTGCATCCTCACAAGGCAAAAGGAAGAAGAAAGCTGTCTGGGGCCTTTTTAAAAATAAGGCTACTAATATTATTTATGAGGGCTCCGTTCTCATGACCTAATCACCTTCAAAAGGCCCCACCTCCTAATACCATTACCTTGGGATTAGGTTTCAACATATAAATTTTAGGAATATACAAACATGAGTCCACAGAAATTGTCAAATCTCTTTTTCATCCTAGACAGCCTTCCTTTAACAGGTATCTTTCGTGGAGTTGGTCATTGGTGAAATTTAGGAGAAATCCTAAGAGTTTCTCATTACTGTTACTGAAGCAGACCGCTATTATGGCTGGATTTTATATAGAAATAAGAATGGGTTTTATACAGAAAAAAGTTGTGACACTGGGTAGCTCTATATCATTATTTAGTTGCACATGGTAAGGCATAAGAACACATACATAATATCTACAATGATGACTTTTTCTACCAGATGCTGGATAGTTTCTTTACAAATAGGATCTCATTTCTTTTACAGAATAGTTAGATTCTACTAAAATCCCTCTTTTCCAGTACAAGACCTGGGTCTGGGAGAGGTTAAGAAACTGGCCCAAGTTATTAGAAAGTGGCCAACAGATTCCATAGCCCAGTGTTTCTCAGCCCAGCATAAACATCTCAATCACTCTGAGATATCTCCAAAGCACTAATGACTATACCTGTGCATACAAATAAAATAATAATTCAACACTTCAGGTCAGTGACATAAAAATCTTATAGTTGGCTTTCTAACATTAATATTTTTAAAAACTCAGTGTCCCTGGTCATTGCTCAGTGCTTTATCTCATGCTCTTTTAACCACATAAAAGATTTAAGTGCTTGAGGTATTACTCTTTATTATTAGGAGTAGTATGACTATTTTGATGTTTCTTGTGAGGAATAAGGCTTTGGGAAGATATCCTAGAAAATTAGCAACACTTTATCAAACATGTTCTTTTTTGGAAGAATGTATTTTTGGTGTTAGATAACTTACTTGGAAGAAACTTTGGGAAAGTAGCCAATTTTCATTTTAAAGCTGCCTATACATTTGTTCATAAATTTAATAATTGTTTCCTTTTATTATCCAATCCTCTATACATAATGTTTACTGAATTCTAATATACCTAAAATGAGCAGCTACATTGGCTTGCCTTATTGTAGGCTTGTAAGTTAGGGTAGATTTCTTTGAGCCAGTTATTATAGAACTTAAGGAACCTAAAATTAAATTTAAAATGATACCTTATTAATATTAGAAATACTGGGTAGGGTATATTAAAGAGCTTTTGGGTTGTTGAATATTATATGCTTTAAGAAAAAGTTAATTTTTGGTATTAAATGTCCATTAGTGGCAATTTCAGTATTTAACAAATTTCTTACAATTCAAATTGCCTTAATTGCAAATTTCAAATTATTTCTGTTGCGTTTCTTATTTTCTCTTTTCCTCTAAGGAGAGACTACCTAATGACTGTTTTTTTCTATAATTACTTTACCTTTTGTCTTTTCCACAATAGGTTTAGTTTGGTCTAAACCTATGTCATGTTATTTCATGCTAGGCTATATAATACTCTGTAATGTTGATCTACTTTCACATCTGTTTTCCATATCCTTGATTACTTTTGACTGTAGACTGTGCCTGTGCACATGTGTGAGTGTGCTAGGCCAGTAGGTGCATGCATACAAGGATGTGTGGCCAAAAGAGACTGCAATTATGATAATTTCCATGTGGGCTCCATTGCCCTGCTTGTGATTGTATTTGTGGTGACTGAGGCAATTTCAATTTCCTATGCTGCATTTGCTTGAAACACTTCATCTTCCTCTTGGGAGCAGGTTTGTGTACAATTTCCTACTCCTCAACACTCAATAACTGTGCAGTTTTGAGGTCATATCCTCCCCCAAATCCCACCAAATTCCTTTTTGTATCCCTCTTTTTTAGTTCACCATATAGTGACTACATAGATAACCTTCTCTCACATTTTCTTTCTAAAGTAATTGTATATTTTTAAAAGAGTATTTTTGTATATCCTTCTATTGGCAATTTGGAGAAGAAAATTATAAAGATGGGAATAAAATCTACCTGCATTTGAGGATTAATACTGCTTTTATTCTAGTGTTTTGTTGTGTGTGTGTGTGAGAGGTGTGTATGTGTGTGTTGAGAGAGAGCTAGCTCTACTTATGCAAACATAGTTTACATTCAAACCTGTAAGCATATGTGTATACATAAGAAACACCCATGAATATATTTTATACCTTTTTACTTAATCATTTGTAATGCCTACATCTCTCTCTATCAATAGTCTTCAAAAATAATTTTGTAGTGATTGCATGATATTCTAGCATAGCAACAGGATATAAGTTATTAACTATTTCATTGTTTAAAATTCATACTATTTAAAGTTTTATAATATATATTTTTGTATAAATATTTATCCAGAAACTCAAGTGTTGTATTAAAATTGGAATAACTGGGTCAAAAAGTATAACCATTAATAAAAGACAGTCACACATATAAACCTGCTTTTCATAATTTTGGCAAATTGCTTTTCCAAAAGTTTTATAATTTGAATTTTTTTTCAGCAGTTTAACATTGTTGTTAATAATCTTTTATGATGATTAAAATATTTGTTTGTGTATATATACACACACACACATAGATACATACACAGAGAGAAGGGAGTAAATTGGTAGCTGAAAATGACACTAAAATATTGTTTTATATAATTATTGAGATGGAATATTACTTATACTTTTATTTTTTTCTGAATGAGGGTGTTCAGTGCTTCGAATGTTTTATTATATATGTCTTCAAATCATTCAACTTGTGACTTTCTCTTTTATTATTATGCTTATAAATTTTTTCACGACCCAAAAATTATTCACATCTTTTTCTTATACTTCCATTTCTGTGGTTTTAATTTCTTCACTTAATTCTTTAATCCATCTGGAATTTATCATATAAATATATTCACATATAAAGTAATGATCAAATTTTATTTTTCAAATGTAGCTAATTTTCTTATTTAAAAAAAGCCATCCTTTTCCCGTTGGTTTACAAGGCTCCCTTATACACTGTATATGACCACATGCACACACACATATGCACGTGCACACACACACAGGTGTCTGCATCCACATCTGCATTAGGATCTTTCTAAAATTATCTATTTGTTGCCCATTTTGGTAGGTTTAAAAAATGTGTTATTTAAATGCCTAATATGAAAGTTTTCCCATTCATGATCCTTCTCAAAAAATTTTAGGCTATTTTCTCCTATTTATTTTTTCAGATAAAATTGAAAATCATTGCATCAAACTAAAAATACTGAATTGTTATTTTCTTTAAGCTTGCACAAAACTTATAAATTCTCCAAAAATTGACATTTATGCAATAGTCTTCCCATGTAGGAATAAAGCTCTGAGGAATTATATAACCAGCTAAGGAATTTAATAATTGGAAAAGTTTCACATCTTATGGGACGCAAAGGAAATATTACTTCTGTCTTGAATTTAAAGTGGCAGTGATTGAATAATTTGTACCAGATCGTTGACCTGCACCCTAAATTATTAGCCAGTTTTCTGTTTCTGTCGACTGAGGCTATCTCAGAGGCAAAGTGAATTTGTAAAGCTCCAGGACGGATGCATGTCTTGGTAAAGCCATTCTTTGTCTTAGTTCCATTAAATAAAATATAGATGAAATAGTATTCTATTTATCCCATTCTTTTATAAAAACTATGCCTTCCTGTTTTCTAATATTGATCGCTTTCCTAAACCAGAAAACATTTTATGTCGCAGTATTTATTGATTAATTTTGCTGACATGAATTTCAGTATATTCAAGTTTTAAAGATTTGCTTTAGAACTGTGGAAAAATTGTTGACTAACAGTGTTCAAGAACTTATCTGGGAAAATTTGGGGTGTGGAGATGTCAAATAGCTCCTTTTACCTGATTGTGTACTTTTGTAGAATCTATGAGGAGGTCAGAAGATATGCTTTGTCCTGTTTCTGTACCCCAGACGTCTGTCCTGGACTCCCTCCATTTTCTCAAGCCCTATGCCAAGCCTGGGAAGTCCACTTAAGAAGCTTAGTTATAAACCTGTCCCTCTAAGTTCAAGTTTTCCACAGTCTCAGGGTGAAAGTTCACATGGCCTACGAAAACCTAGGTGAACTGCAAAGAATGTGCTGTCAATAATTTGGGGTTTAATGAAATGAATGAATGAATGTATGAATGAATGAAGGAACCTGGGGACGAGACTTATTTGTCTGCTGAAAGAGAAGACTTAAGAAAGAACCTGTGAGTCATACTGTTGACATAGGTAGGAAGGTATAAGGGGGTATCAACTCAGGGTGCTGAATAAAACAATATAGAAACATCAAGTAGCTTCATATTTTAAATCAACAATTATTTTTTGCACAGATATTTATGAGCTCATTATATGTTTTACATGCTAGCCATTTAGCACTTAACAGTCATCTGTTAGTAGATATTAAAATCTATGTCATTATAAGGAGTGGAAGAATAAATGTGTGACCAAAAATGTGCTACCATAGGGGGGAAAGTATATATGTCTATATATGCACACACACACACACACACACACACACACACAAATACTATAACACTTTAGTTTGTCTATTTGCAAGTAATTCTAATTACAGGTATTTATGTAGAGTGCTTACCAATTATTCATGACAATCATGCAATAAAAATGACTTTTTCTTATCTACAAAGAGATCAAAAATTTCTGTAGGTTTGGTTAAATTTACACTTCTAATTATTCTCCCTAATTTATCTTTTCATGTAACAATTCTGGTAGCAAAGCACTCAACTAGAAATATATTGCTTCAAATGGCTAATGGAAGTTGGCTATCAGATGTCTGCCATTTGGAAAAACTGTGGTTTGTGTTTCTAGGGTTTATACAAAAAGGCTTACACACAGATCACTCAGAATTTCAATGATATTTATACATTGTTTATTTAACACATTATTTTTAAGTAGTAATATTTTGCAGTTTATATATCATAGTCTTACCTGGAATTTAATCTTGAAATTTCAACTTTTGCTTATGGATTTTAATTATACGGCAAAAATATTTTGCAGAACATTATCAAGAAGTTAGTTTTTCATGAATTCTATGTATTGACAGCTTCCTTGGCAATAATACATTTGTAATATGTGTAAATATTATACAATAGTAGTAAATAATAGTTTTTACTATATGATTGGAAATAGAAATATTTTGAAGAAAATAGACATATACACAGAACATTTAAAGAAGTACAATTTATCATCTATCTGATAAACAAATAGAATTCAAGTAACCTCATTCTGAAACTTACCATATAAATTTGAAATATTTATACATAATGCTAATTCACTTATTATCTATGCAACATAGTCACATCATTATGTATCATATTCGATTATAACAGCATGCAATTTGTCAATAGTGTTAGGTGTATCTGTGTGGATGTTCCCTGGTCCCCTGGTTCCCAGTGTCAAGAATGTGTACTGTTACTGAGTTTAGCCCATGACAGGGTGATCACAGACACAGAGGAATTTTATACAGTTTATCACATAAAAGAAAGAGTAAAAGTACAGAAGGAAGCTACAAACAGTGCAAATATATTCCAGAGAGAGCAGAATGTGTCAGTCTCCATGAGTGGAGAAAGATGCTAAAGTCTGAGCACACATTGCCTTTTATAAGCCCACTAGTTTGTCCCGCCTTTCCCTTAGCGGGATTGTTTGTCTTTTGTGGGTTTGGGGCAATTAACAGGTTGGTGTTGTATAGCAGGTTATATAACAGAGTAGGTTATATAACAGTTTCCCTTTATGCACATGCTTCTTCCCCAGAATCCTTCACAAATCTCCACCCATGTTATGCTAATTATGTAATGGGCTCTAGGTCAGCTAAAGGTTGCTAGAAACTTTTCACTATGTATACTCCCACCAGGGAACAGGTTTTAGCCGCAATTTGGTTCTTAGCTACAATTTGTTTCCTGTTCTCTGCCCTTAGCCACTTCCTTACCACCTGTTTACCCTCCACCAGACCTAACATTAGTATGAACAAATTATTAACAAAACCGATATTACATTTTTGCATTTCTGTGAGTTTGCAAACCGCTAGTCCAAGTTAAAAAGACTTATAGAAGTCTTTATAGAAGGCTTTGTAGATTGCATATATTCCAAATGGTTTATTTCTTGGGATCCGTGACTTAGTAAACAGGTATTTGCGAGATGACATTTGAGAGTTACCTTAAAACTTTGGTAAAAGGTTTGTAAAGCAAGATGGGGGAAGGACAAAAAGGTTCTCAGGCATATGGAACCACATGAACTGGAATAACAAGAAAGAGTTCAATGTACATTGAGTAGTATATCTTAGCTATCCTAATGATAAATTGGTATGTCAGAGGCCATCAGTCTTAGGACAGACTGAACGACAGAAAATTTATGATTTAATTGGAGAGCAAAATGGACTCTCAGGACTTTATGCCCTCAGACCATTAATCTGTATATTTAAGATATTAAAAAAATACGCACACTACCACATCTACATAACTGCTATGTATTAAAACATAAGGACTATAAAAATTCTTATTCCCCTCTTAACATTTAATCATTTCATTTAGATTTTACAGTAATCTGTATTCACATAATAGCATATACATCATTTTTAAAAACAGCTTTATTGAGACGTAATTCACATATACAATTCATCCAATTAAAGTGTACAATCCAATAGTTTTTAGTATGTTTACAGAGTTGTATAACCATCACCACAATCAATTTTAGAACATTTTAATCCCCCCCAAAAGAAATTTCATAATCATTAGTAGTTATTCTCCCCAACAATCACCTCATCATCTACCTACCCCATTGCCAGGCAATTACTTACCTAATTTCCACTTCTGTATTTTTAAAAAAATACCAGAATAGAAGTCATTTGTATATGTTGTCAAAAATAAGAGCTGGTGTTGGATAGATCAGTAGTGTGACCATAGTTAATGTTAATCAACTGTGCATTTCAAAATATCTAGCAAAGAATAATTTTAATGTCTTTAGAATAAAGAAAAAATAAATATTTAAGGGGATGGCTATCCCAATTAACCTGATTGGATTATATGAATGTGTCAAATTATCACATGTACCCCCAAATATGTACATCTAATATTATCAATAAAATAAATTAAAAAAAATTGGTATCAATTTTGGTATGTAAAATTGATGCCAATAACTGCATTATTACATTTGAAGAAATTATCATTATGAAATGACTAAATACAAGATTCATTTTGTCTTTTTTTGTTGTTGTTGTTTTTATTGTTTCCTTTTCTTTATTCACATTTCTTGTACAATCTTGAAGGAGTTACGTGAAGGTGAGCTGGGTTATAATGGAAAAAAACAAACGGATAACTGGTAAATCCTGGCATGTATAATAAAATGTTTAATTACTTCCTGGTGTGGTCTCTGGAACAAAGATTTTTAAGGAAATGACATAAATAATATCAAGCTATAATTCAAAATTTCTCCCTCAAGAAGAGAGGAGTTATAGGAAATATTGAAGGATGTCTGGGAGAGTCTTCGCTCTTATTTGGGCCCATTTCTAACTCTCTCTCTTGCCCCAAATAAACTATCAGGCATCAACCGCATTTTCAAAATCATAAATACCTAAAGAGAAGTCCATCAGGCGAAGTCCATCAGGGGAAGGCCAGTGTTCTTTGAATTCCAGTATTTAAAGGTAAAGTTTCCTCTATTTCCTGACAGAAGATGTGTTAGGAAGATATCTCCTGAGACTTGCTCAGAATAAAACCAGGCATGTTGTGATTTGTATAGGCAAATTTCTGCAGTTGCTTCATTTCTTTTAGAATGATGATGTGCCCCAAATGAATAGACACGTTAAGATTTGCCCTTATTTGGGATTTATCTTTCACATGTTTAAACATGATTCTATTTTACATTATTATTTTTGTAGAATAGTAAATTGAACATCAAGTATTTATTTCCATTTTTAAATTACAACCTTGCTTTCAAACTTGAAAAGGGCCTGTGAGATTTTTTTTTTTACAAAATACTTTATATAGAAACAGTCAAGTAATTCGTTGAATATTAAAGGTATTTTTTCATATATATGAAAATATATTAACATATATAAATTTCACATGCGTCTGGAGCATCACATGGAATGGAAAATTCTTAAAAGCACCCAAAATTTCAAAGGTCAATAACTACATGATAAAGAGTCCCAGAATACAAGGGGATTGAAAACTATTGGATTTTTTTATATTAAATATACTTAATGGGGACTGTAATACACTATCTCGCCAATTTAATGAATTCATTGCTAGCTCATATAATCAGATCTCTTGAAGTACATTTACCTTTGAATATAAGAAAAACAGATGACAAAGAATAGATACTAAAATATTCCATTGCTTCCGTGCACTGATTGTGCTTCCACAAAGCTTAGAAAGCAAATTTAACCTTATTCTCTAAATAAAGCTAAACATATTTACAAATCTTTAAAGAGAAATGCTTTTTCTAAGAAAATTTTCTAAGAAACATTTTCTAAGAAAATTTTAAGAACTTAAGAATGCATTTAAAAAGGAAGTCCCAGGCTATTTTAAAAATTACTCCTAATGCTATTCTGCTGAGGCTTTACTTAATAAATTTGTAAGAGGGAAATAAATGCTTTTTCATATTGATGTAATATGTGCTTAAGGGTATACAATTTTAATATGTGTTTCTTCATAGTGACGTATACTTCTAATAGTTAAAAAAAATTCTAAATATTTGAAGATCCCTTGCTTTTGTATGTCTTAGGAAATGAATAAATGTGATGAGTGTGTGATAAATATTATCCCTGAAGATGCAGAGTTCATATCCACTGAAGAAGTTACAATTTTTTAAAACTGTGGGCAACAGTCTGTAAAATGTTCAAGCTTCAGTTAAAATTGGTTGCTATTTTTCTCAAGTATACAGTATTTGCCTCATAGGAAAATTGAATTACTAACCAGTAATTATAGTTCTCTGAATATAATATTCTCAGTGGATTTGTATCAACTATCTTGGGGCATTTTGGCATATGAGATATACTAATATAGCTACACTGTAAAATAAAGAAAATTAAGTTCTGATAGATTGTATCTTAACTTTGTCTAGTATCTTTCCATAAAGCCACGTTTTAATTTTTCCTTTCTAACAGTCTTGTGAAGTAGAATCAGTTAATCCAATATGTAGTTTCTTAAAGCACAGGAAGTTTGAACACAGGCCCAAGATCATAATGTCATTTATAAAATTGGAAATAAAATCAGTGCCTGATAACTTAGTACAGTCACACTTTGTTATATCGTGTCTGCCTTTGCATTTGCTCAATTATGTAGTGAAGCAATATAAGTGGAATGGACTAATCTTTAGAAAATTTAATACATCCCTCAACCTACTAACCCATGTGCTATAATTATTTGAACCTTGAATTCAATATGCCATGTTATATATTAAACTGTGGATGCTTATTAAGATATATATTTGAAAATTTGGACATAACAGAAATTCAATTATTTTATATTGAGATTTTAGAAAGCATAATATACAAGAATCTAGATTATAGGGTAAAATACTGAAATATAATAATTATTCTATTCACAGGTATATGAACAATGAAATACCTTATCCTTTAGGCATCATAAGCAGCAAAATACAAATTTCTATTGAATCAAAATTTTCTACAGTATAATGTAACTAAGGAAGAACTAGTATCTTCTGGGATATAGATATTAGATAGAATAGATAAAACTTTGGGAAGTTTTAAAAGAATGTTTTAAAAGCTTAAATTATCCTAAATGCCAAATGTTTGCTTCCTGTTGCCAAGTCAGAAAATCCCCTTTTCCTTCTATTTATATCCAAAGTTTAAATATTATTTTTAGAAGCTGTGAGCTTACTTATCAAAAGTGATGTGAGAATACTGAAGAATGCCATTATTTTAGATATTTGTATGATACAAATACCAATTATGCTAAGAGATTTTATCATCATTCTTCTGGAACAAGATTCAATTTACTTACATTGCATATAATAATATTAAAATGGATTTATTTATTTATATGATCATCTGGAAACAAATGTTCAACTAAGAAAAAAAGTATCTAGTAACTATTTAAAAGCATGTTTAAGTACTTTTGAGAAATATGCCTTAGACTTTTCTTTTTTTAAGAAATAGAGATTGCATGATAAAAATAATACTTCCTACAGCCTTTTTCAATTTATTTGGGGCTTCAAATTAACCCTTATTTCAGATGAATGCTTTTGTTTCTTATTTTAAGGAGTGAATAATTTCAAAAGATTCTAGTATTAAGGATGACTTCCACGTAAAAGGTTTAAGCTGATGTGGGAATTAAATGGCTTTCCCCCCAGTCATATATTAAATGGAATAATATAAATTTCAGTGAATATGCCCAGCTCTAAATTCCATTTAAAAGGTGAAAAATATTTCATTATGTATCAACAAAGATGATTTTTGTTTGCAGTATTTTTATCTTATTCGAAGAGGAGTAAATAAGAAAATGGGTGTAAATATAAAAACTAATAATTTATAGACTCCCAGTTTTATTCAGATGACATTTTATGGTAAAAGTAAAAGCAGGTAGCATTTGGAAGCAACAGTGAGTGCCAAATACTCTGTAAGCATTATTTCCTTTCAGGTTTATAACAGCTTCGCAGGGAGAGCTAAGTCTTCCTCCCAAACTAGGAGGGATACAGAACCTAGAATTCAAACCCAAATTGACTTAACTCTAAAATGCATAGCCTCAAAGGTGCTATCCTTTCCCCATTGCTTTTATTTGATAATTAAAAACTTTTAATCCATTTCCAAATTTTAATTTGTATTCAATACTACTCAATACCTTTCTTTAAAAGAAAATTTCCTTTCTTATTACCAAACCAGTACATGCTAATTGTAAAGTACACACAAAGAAGTAAATCAGAGAATTTTTAACATTGCCTGTAATCATACTACTTCAAAATGTATTTACTAATTAAGTACAGATTTCTTGGACTATTTTCATATGTTAGGTACATAAAAAACCATCTGTCCAGAAATAAGGGTTAGGTTTCCTCCATCATGGAGCTTGGGGCCTAAACAGTGAAAGGCACCAAGACTGAATGGTCTCTAACACTATTACATAGAGAGTAATAGTGTTAACCATAAAGTTTATAACTTTATTTTTCTGAAAACATTATAATGTACATAATTTTTCATGTTAGTAGTGCTTGCAACATTTTTATTGATAATACCTATGTGATATTCTAGTAAATATTTTAACATTTAGTTTCTCTAATAGTTCCCTGTTTATATAGCATTTCAAGAAAAATAATGTAGACATTTAAAAACACATTTTTGTTTTATAAATCAACAAATGCATACTGATTATATTTGGTATTCTTTAAAATAATACCTTTTGTCTAAATTTTATCTAATCTGTAAATTTGCCATGGCAGTGCTTATGCCCAAACCAACATTTTCTTCTTTTACTATCTCAATCATAATTTTTGGGATCTATGTAAATATTGATTCTGAAGTAACACTTAATGGATATATCTCACATTCATCTTCAATGCAACTTGGATTTTTCCTTTTGTGAAATGTGAAAATTGTTATGGTCATCTTTTTTTATATGCCTTACTGAAATATTAGCTATGGACAGACAAAGCTCATGTTTGCCTAATTCTTTGGCATAAAGCAGGCACTTGGTGTATATTTGAAAAGTGGACAGAAAAAAACAATTGTTTTTGAATCTCTTCCTTAACTGTGGAGTTTTAGTAAAATTTAATTATATTTATTTCTGTTTCTCTCAGATGAGTCCATATACCTATGTTTATTTACATGACTGTACTTTCAGGAGTCCCTGTTTGGTTTAATTCTCCTAATAAATTAAACATAGTATCTAAAGTAATTTTTATATAGGCAAAAAAAAAATAACTTGAAAAGTAAGCCACCTCTTTTCACTCTTCATATGGAATTATAAGATGATAAAAGATGATTTCCCTGTAGGAAGTAAAATGTCTCAGTGGTCTTTTCTTTTTAAAATGAAAATCACCAAAGGAATTTTAAAATAATATTGCTAAAAACTTGTAACAATTTTCAGTGTATAGAGAAAACAGTTCATCAAACAAGACTATAATGCCATTATTTTATTGTGGAAATGTTTTCTGACATAATTATTCATTTGCAAAAACTGTCGAGCAAATTATTTTTATTTGCCATAGAGAAATCAGAAGATGTGTTTTCCCCTGTGCCGATATTATAGCATTATTGTCACAAACTAAATGGCTCTACAATCTAACTACTGTCAGAAATAATAGCTTGAGATCAACTACTTTTTGAAATTAAAACAACTTTATTTTCAGATTTCCTCTGCTATTTAATTGGCATCTATCCAATATCTCTGTACATGGGTCAAATTATTTATTTACCTGCAAAATACATTTTGCAATCAATTTACCCTGGAGCCTATAAGAGTAAGTTGAGCTGCAGAAAATTAGATACCTTCTGAATAAAATAATTGTGTTTTTTCAATAAATTTGATGGTAGATAATAACATCAGTTTTTAACAGTTTTGAAGGAAAATTCTTCATTTCCTTTCTCTGCAGTGCTGAACTTATGGGCTTTTTATATTCATTTGTCCTTATGTTAGACAAAGCTGACCCAGATGTGCATTCAGAGGATAAAAAATTCTGGGCTCAGACCAGTCCATTTTCCTGAATAAGTTGGTTGATCAGTCAAGAATTTTGGTTAACTTCTTATCTATAATAGATTTGAATTTTAATGCTATAGCCAGCACCAAGACCACAAAAGCATATAAACCTGCTATTGTTTGAAAAACAACAAGCACCATTTTACTCATGTATTGAAAACCAGAACTTTTGTTTAGTTAATTTATCCCCCCAGATAGTTACAATTTTATACTTGTAACCAAGACAGAGAGTATTAGAGTAGTGACTTTATGCGACAAGATATTGGTCCCTGAAACATTTTTTCCCTTTTATATATTTTTTAATTTTTATTTATTTATTTTTAAATTCAGAATGTTACAGGGGTACAAATGTTTGTGTTGCATGTATTGCTTTTGCCCTGCCTGAGTCAGAGATACAAACGTGTCCATCCTCCAGACGTTGTGCACGGCACCTGTTGTGAATATACCCATTCCCTCCTCCCCCTCCCACTTGCCTGACATCTGATGAATGGTACTGCTGTTTTTATTTTTTATTGACTTTTGTAAATATACATTAATCGTATTGGAAAAAAAAGTTAAAATTTTCTCAAATTAATAACCTGGTTATTCCCAAGTGTTATCTTTCAAACAGAATTGTGATTGTCATCTTACACTGTATTCGTTAAATGGCTTGCTTTAAACTATATGGACACATTAGGTGACTTACACCCTAGAATTCTTGACTTGAATACTCACTATAATGTGGTAAAAAAAATAAGTGAGCCAACGTAATTTATATATATTAAATGTATAAATATTTTCAAGAGTGACTACTGGCTTCCTGATCATTGTAAGTCAAGAGTATGTTGAAAATTTTAAATTAAAAGAAAAGAATCATTGTTCTTCATATATGTTGTATCTTTCAGGGTTCTTACTAGCTGCTACAACATGATAAAATGACAGCTCGTTCTTAGGAATGGAATAATACATATATTGTACACATACCCAGTAAAAAATAGATTTTCACGTTTAAAGTGCTTTATGCATACTAATTATTCTTATGACCTTTCACTGAAAGAAACAAACATTATGATTCTTGTTTTAGAGGTGAGACACAGAAAGGTTTAACTACTTGCTATGGACACTTAATGTAGAGATGACACTCAGGTTAATCATCTATTAATATTTGGTTGTTATTTGTTCCCAGGCAATCCATATAAGTAGCCATTCGTATCAATAGATTTAAGAATCAAAGAATTCCATGTGTACAGTTATATCTTTTTTCTTATTTTAGCAAAAATTAAAAGACCTAATGTGAATAATTTACTTAATGAAATATGATTTCAAATAAAACAATTAGTAGAGGGAAATCTCATGGTGTGATGTAGACTCTTAAGAAGCACTTACATACCTACATTATATATTGTACCCAACTTATTATGTCTCCAAAATCTCATAGTTTGCCCGAATTTATGCTGAAAAGAGTATATAATTAAAGCTAAGACTGCATAATAAACTTCAATTTTATCTTCCAGCATAATGTTTAGAGGCAAAAATTTTAAATTTATAAAAAATAAAAAACCTTCAATTTTAAGCTAGCAATATTTATCTTTCACTTTCTTGTGCAACTTACAGAAATATAAATAAAAACTAAAGTTGAATGTATTATCCTAATAAATTAGTCTCACATTACTATGCTGGTAAGTTATTATTTTTGTACTACAGTTGCAGAGCATTGCCTACTGTCAAAAAAAATTAGGTTACCTGGGGATGAGTATTCTCTAATGGTAAGATCACCAGATTGCAGTCATGGGTGAGCCCTAGTTTCTATTCTTGGAACCACCTGATAATGCCCAACCTAAGCTTCTGCAAGTCTTTTTAGCAGTCTTCACTTTTGTTTGTTCAGTTGTAAAAAAGAGAGTTCAATTCAGTTCAACAAAGTACTATGGAAGCATTTACTAGCAAAGTAATATGGAAGCAATATGGGGATACAAAAACTTAAAATAGGGAATAATTCCCCTGAAGAAAGGAGGTGCCTAATAGGATAGGAATAATAAAAATAATTATTCTAATAAAATATGTAGAACTTATAGAATTTAAAAAATAGTAATTACTTTGGATGGTGAGGTCACAGATAATTTATCAAAATGTCTCCTCTTCTAGGCAGAAGAGACAATATAAGCAAATTTTAAGAACCTGACAGATGTAAAGTATGCAAGAGTAATGGTGGCAATATGTGATGTAAATAAAGATATTCTGGAACTAAATTGTCAGAGGCTTTGAAGGCCAGGCTAAGAAGCTTAGATTTTATTTTTTGAAGCAACAGGGGGAGATTGAATATTTTAATGGGTAGATTCAGATAATCAACTGCTATAGGTTTGCCACTATTGGAAGATGCTGTAAGTCTATTTCAATTGGTGGCTCTGTGTATGATAATGTGAAAAATATTTTAGTTTAGATTGAGAGATCTAAACTAGGACAATGGCAGTGAGAGATTAAAGACTGCATATAATACATATATGTATATGTATATGTATTCAACCTCTGAAATATCTATCTATAGATATATATAGAGAGAAGGACACACTATTACTTTGTACTTTATATAGATGATTTCTAAGACCGTTTTGTAAATCAATTCAAAACTCTTCAAAATAAAGGTTTTCATGTGATTGCAAATTATGAATAACACTTTTAACATTTAACATTAATACTTTTAACAATATTTTTAATTCATGTAACAATATGGGATATTTTCTTTTTTGAAACATTATTTTCCAATATAAGCATTACTAACTTATTTGATTCAGTATTTCTGCTAAAAATTCTCAAGTTTTATTTTGACCAAATATATTAAGTCTCTCTGACATTATTAGGATATGAAGTCATATTTTATTAAGTGAGTGACATTTTGATAAATTTCTGGACTGCTGTATACACATATACATATACATTTGGCTGTGCACAATTTTTTAGAAAAATGATACGAAGACATTTTAAACAGTAAAGAATTTTATTTTATTTAAAGAAAATAGATTGAAGCATAAGAAAAGGAAGTATTTGAGCCCTGTAGTAATATGAACAATTCAATTTTTAAGGCTGTAGCTACAGGCAAAATCTATTCTTAAATATTATTTCTTTCCAAATAATGCATGATTCTTTTCTATGTAGTGTCCATACCTACACATCTTAGTTGTGTTGCTGTTAGCCATCATTTTGTTTACATCTGACTTAGACTGTTGCTCCTCAGGGTACAGGCTTTGTCTTTTTCTATTCCACAGAATATATAGAAGAGCTTTTAGAATCAGAGAAACACAGGAATTTTAAGAGACTCAGGAGGAGGTCATCTATTCCAACCTTTTGGCCAAAAAACAAAACAAAACAAAAAAACCATTCTGTGGTGCTTCTGGCTCTTGATTCTCTTGTTTATCTTTGAAAATGAACAATGAGCTCACTCCTTTCCAAAGCACCCCATCTCATTGTTGAGCAGGTTTTAGGATTAGAAAGAGCATAGTTAAATTGACCTGGAAATTGCCTCATTTTAACCCCTAAGCAGTGGCTCTTTGCTTTCTTAAGAAACATAGGTGTATAATCCTTCTTTCACATAATAGACTTTCAAATATTTGAGGACAGCTATCTTGCCCTATAAGAAAGCAAAAAGTACATAAGGGTGGGATAAACTGTCAAGTTTGTTGTTGGTGTTCTTTGGTTTATTCATTTATTTGTTTTTTCAACAAAATCCTCAGAAAATTGAGATTCACTGTTTGTTGGAGACACTGTTTATCGTTTGCCACTGCATTAATGTGGGTTGACTTTTCCCTATCAGAAAATTTCTACTGAAGTTTTCTATTGACAGCTGACTTATTTTTTCATTAAGCTTTTTTTAAGCATTCAAATAGAGTATGAGGGTGACCTTAAGGGAAACAAATAGCTAAATTAAATTAAACTAATATCCAATATTTTGACTTTTAATTAGTCTTTACTTAATATAATAATTAAATTTTACTATAGAAATTTACCTACAGTTTTAAGCTTACTAAATTTCAGTATTGACATTATGAGACTTGAGGAAGTATTTCCCAGTCATTGTTAATCATTTCTAAATGTAATGAAAAGGGAAAGAGAAGATAAAAGATTGATGTACTAGATGATGATGTATCAGAATCAAGACGTAGAGACAATAGTACATCATTTATGTTCTATGAGTTAGTCTGCTTGTGATTCTGAACTGAAGAGATTGTTACTACAGCTCAACAACACAGCAACAACAATATAGCAAACAACCTGGGTAAAAAATGGACAAAGAGCTTGAATAGACATTTCTCTAAAGAATATATACAAATGACCAATATGCCCATGAAAAAATACTTAATATTGCTAATCTTTAGGAAAATGCAAAACAAAACCATGATGGGAGAATACTTCACACTCATTAGGATGCCTATGGTAAAAACAAAACATAATAAACAACAACAACAAAAAAACAGGGAAAATAAAAGTATCGATGAGGATAAGGAGACACTGACACCCTTGTATGATGCTGATGGGAATGTAAAATGGTGCAGTCCCTGTGGAAAATGTTATAATGAAAACTCAAAAAATTAATCATAGAATTACCATATGATCTAGCAATTCCACGCTGGAGTATATATCCAAAAGAAGTAAAAGCAGGGACTTGAGCAGATATTTGTACACCCATTACTCCCAAAAGCCAAAAGTGGAAGCAACCCATGTGTCCATTGTTGGCTGAATGGATAAACAAAATGTGGTGTGTGTTAACAATGAAACATTATTAGGTTTTAAAAGGGAAGGAAATTTTGATACATGCTGCAGTGTGGATGAACCTGGAAAACATTATGCCAGGTGAAATAAAACAGTCACTAAAGGACAAATATTGTGTGGTTCCCCTTATATGAGGTTCCTAGAGTAGTCAAATTCAGAGAGAGGGAAAGGGTGGTTGCCAACAGCTAAGAATGGGAAGTAGGTGTTTAATGAATAAAGAATTTCAGTTTTAGATGATGAAAAATTCTGGTTATGGAAGAGGTAATGGTTGTACAATAATGTGATTTTTTTGTAAATAGTGTCACAGCACTATGCATTTAAAAATGGTTACAATGGTCAATTTTATGTATATTTTATCACAATAACAATAATTTTTCACTCTAATAAAATAAGTAAGTAATACAAAAAGGGGAGTTTTGAGAGTAAAGAAACTTCTGATAAAAAATGTGTGTCATATCTAACAACCGTGACATAAATGATACTACAGTTGATATGAATCATGTCCTAATCTTAGGAAACGTGAAGCATTAGAAGATGGAAATGGTTGAGAAGACAAATCAATAACATTTAAAGTTGTGGGCCAAGCCGATACACAATTTTGATAGATCCATTTAATGGGTTTTGAAAGGCTGCCTTCAGCAGTCTAAGAAAAGTTGTCATTCTCATGCAATAGGCTGCACTGTCACTTTGCAATAGGATGTGCATGAGCCACACCCCCTCAGCAACCCATAATTTTACCTATAGATTTATATCTAGCCTTCTTCTGATATACAGTTGTTGCCTTTATTCTTAGATTCTATACACTAAAGCAAATTGGATCAATTCTATTAGGAATAATTTCAAAAGTGGTATCTTTGAAACAGTTTTATTCAATGAGATTTTTTAAGATGAATGTCAGAAACCTCACTTTTTTTTCTATCAGTGATATGCAGTTTGCTGTGGGGTTTTATAATTTTCTCAAACTGATGACTTGATTGCTTTGGGGAAATTCAGAAGTAAATTTTACCTTGAAGAGTCAAAAAGCATTGCTAAATGATGGATCAAGTGTAATGGGATTAAGGATTTTTCCATCCTTTTTATATTAATTACCCATCCATAAAGAGAGAAACTAATCACTCTGTCCCTGACTAATACTCTGTAGGCTTTTGATATCTGTTTGATGAAACTATTACAAAAGATAAAGCTCAAAAAATTATTTTATACTTTAGATATGCATATAACACTAGATTTGGCAGGATTTGAGTTTCTCAGACCAAATGAGTATGAAGTGATGAAATGCCAGCCCACATTCAGAGTAGCAAACTTAACAGCTATCTTTGATGTTAAAAATAAGTGTGATATATGTGTTTCTAAAACCCAAGTCTTACTGCCCATTAATCAGGCTCTGAAGGCATAAAGCTGTGGCAACGGGAACTTTGGCTGAGGATGGACATGTACATAGTCAGGCTGGTAGGAGCTCGTTCTTCATCCAAGGCAGGAGTCTGTCCTGCACACACCTAACAGGTCCTAAGAGAAAGGAACAGCCTGAGTTTTTAATATAACATGAATATTTGTTCTTCTGTTGTGGCTCTCTTCTATATAATCATTTTACTTTTTTCAGTTATTCCCTGTGCAAAGCCATACTTTCTAAAACTACTGGGGAGAAAATAATCCCAGTAGCAACTCCCAATGTAGGAAAATTTAAGTCCTCTGTGTACGAGCGAGTGGTCATTTGAGATATTTTGTGTTAGTATGCTCTTTTGTTCCCAGTGGAGAGTCATAATTTAAATTTATTTAAATAACTTTATAATAAATTTATGTCTATAAATTTATTCAAATTTGGAAAGTAGGAAGTGGAACAAAAGTTTATATGTTATTGTAAGTCTTAAAGGTAACTACTGGTGGATATAAAAAGCATGACATATTTGTTAAAACTCCCTGCTACATATAAAAACAAACAACAAAGTCCAAAATAAATGAAAATTTTAAAAATAGAGAGCTTGAAACAAGCTGGGTGCAGAAAAACCACAAATATAGTTAATGCACTAACTGTAAACATTTTAAGCCTTAAAAATGACTTTAATTGGATAAAAAATACTTAGAATAGTCTACTTACAGCAAAGTTACCTAAAGTAAAATTATACCTAACATAAAAAGAAAAGGATGATCAATTCTCTTAAACACTATATAATACTTTCAAATGAATAGTATATTATTATTATATCTTCTAAGAGAAATGGAAAAAACATAATTGTCACATGAAACTTTACTATTTAGTCTTCATAAATGAAACAGACTATAGAAAAAAGCAGTGTAGGAGAGGAAAAAGGCAGTAATTTGATTTTTGAACTTATTACAATCATACTAATATATAGAACTTTATACAGTAAACATGCAATATACTTTTCAGTGTGCTCTTTTTTTTTTTTTTTTTTTTGCCCAGGCTAGAGTGAGTGCTGTGGTGTCAGCCTAGCTCACAGCAACCTCAAACTCCTGGGCTTAAGCGATCCTCCTGCCTCAGCCTCCTGAGTAGCTGGGACTACAGGCATGCGCCACCATGCCCAGCTAATTTTTTCTCTATATATTTTTAGTTGGCCAGATAATTTTTATTTCTATTTTTAGTAGAGATGGGGTCTCGCTCAGGCTGGTCTCGAACTCCTGACCTTGAGCGATCCACCCGCCTCGGCCTCCCAGAGGGCTAGGATTACAGGCGTGAGCCACCGCGCCCGGCCTCAGTGTGCTCTTAATTAAATATTTAATATTAGAGATGCAAATCATTTGTACTAATGTTCAGAAGCAAATCTGTAATCCCATGTCTAGTTTATCTGTGAATAACAATAAACTTACATAACACTAGGAGACATTATAAATAAATAAAGGGGACAGTTTTCTTACACATATACTGGTTTAGCATTGAATGTGACACTTTGGCAAATATATATTTCAATTCCTTAAATTAATACTATTTACCTAGGAGGCCAAACCAAATATGACCTGAATAATATTTTTAAATGTTCTTGAGTTTTCATAATTGGTACAATTATATATGAGATTTATGTAATAAAATGGTATTTAAACATTTACATGTAAAATATTATTTGGTATACCTTGGAATAAGCGTTTGACTATTAATAGTTTGCTAAATTATTTTCTTTCCTACATATTTTTGAAAAGATTTTTTTAACCTACTAATTATCAAAAATACTAGATTATGATATAATTTTTTAAATGAGAAAGTAGACAAATTGGAAGTTCTAATAATGGAGGCCCATAAATTGCACAGTTTCTTAATTGTGGAGGTAGTGAATAAAAACCTGCAGAATTCAGGAGAGTTTATTTTGCTTATATTTAAATCCAGAAATTCCAATGTAGTACAATGCCGTTTAAAATAGACTATTATTGAAACAAATACATTTAAAATATTTGACAATATTTTTGAATATTTAAATGGATTCTATTTGTATATGTTAAATCATTTTTAAGTTATATATGAAAAGCTGTAAAAATCCATGAGTCTACTTAAACCTCAGACAATAATTTAGTTCTGAAAGTTCTTTTGTGGATAACATAAGCTGTGATAACTTTACTGCTACAAAAGGAACATGACACCTGTTTTGTCATTTATAAATGGAATGTTACACTTGAATGATGAAAATAAAACATAAAACTATACTTATGAATAAAAAGATTATTTTAACACATTTTAAAATGCTACATTCCTCCTTGACTATATAAAATGAAATTAATATAATTATTCTAATAACTTAATCATTATTACTAATGTGTATGTGTACTCTTTGAAAACACAGTTATGTATTAAGAAGCTATGGAAGTATTTGGATGCCTTCGCCGAATATTGCTAAGATTTTGAATACTTAACTGTGTTCTTTTCACTTTCTCCTTATGATATTCTGACTGCCTTTCAATTAATCCTAAAAGCTGTAGTAAATGAGATGATTAATATCAATATCCTTCCCTTTATAGATGGTGCATCTAATCAATAGACAGGGAACACATGTATCCAAATTTGTGTGAATTTAATACAATTAAGAAAAGTGTGTATATGTATTAAAATGTGGCTTCTTACAAAGTGCATCAAATTTAGGACATGGCTTTTATCACAACTGTTCTCTCAGGCTGTTTGAAGGAGTTTTTTCTTGTATTATTTTTCTTTTTTGTCTTCCTTTGTGTATTTGTGATATATTGAATGGAATGTTTTTTATAAATGAATGCAAGATTAACACAAAAATTATAACTTTCCACTGTTTCTCTCTTCTCTATTTTTTCTGAATATAGAACCTCTGGAATCATATTATTAGGATAATGTTTTTTCTTAATAAATTAAAAGTAGTAGGACTTAGAATGAGTAATTTTATATTTCAAGTCTATGTACTGAGGTCTTCAGAAGATAGTTTTTGGATAGATTCTTTTCACATGTGCTTAGAAATTGATACCAACTGGTAGAATATATATATATATATAAAATACCCCTGAAACACACAACTAAATTCGGTTTATACTTTGAATATAAAATACTAAATCAGTTGTTTAGTGTTTATGTTTAGATTATCTTTTCCATTTAACAGTGTGCTAATATAACCAATTGTACAAGTTCAGCCTCATTTATTTGAGAGGATTACTTTAGTACTTTATTCACATTTATAGTCCCATAAATATTTATTGAGAAACAACTATATGCATAACAATGCTGTAGGCATTGGTGATACAGCAGTCTATAAAATGCAGGCTTGGAAACATAGACAAGTATGTAAGAAATGATTTATTGATATTATATTATAATATATAAAATAATCTTTATTTACATTCAGTCTAACTGGGCAAACAGACTATAAATATAAAAAATAATTAAAATATATAGTAATTTATAAGGATGTACAGAATTGGTAAATTTAAATGTTTAGCTTTCACTATCACTATTTATAATTCACAAAGTATTACAAAATTTCTAATGTACTATTAGAAAAGATTCCTCATACAATGTATCAAAATTTTAGGCATAGAAAAATGTAAGTTCTTGTTTAAGAGTAACGGATGAGAACACAATTTCTATTTCCAGTATACCGAGCTATGTTTTCAGATATAAATGAAATTTTTATTTAGAATCCAATATTCCTTGAAATGTGATTCACAAGAAGGTTTTGGCTGACACAGAGACAAGGCCTTAGGGAATCTGTGCTACCATTGCTTCCAGAGTACAAGTCATTAGCCTGTGAAGAAGAATGTGATGGAGAAATTTCATGGAATTGTCGGAAACAGAGGGCCTGTGATTCATCTCTGGGAAAGTTGTACAGAAAGTAATGCACAGTGACTAAACTAGGAAATACCAAAATCTCACTCGAAGGGCTTCAATGAATTCAGTGGTTTTGGATAGAAAAAATTGGTTTAAAATATAAGAAATAATATAAGTTTATAAGAACAAAGTGGAATATACATACAAATAAGCATGACATATACACATAAAAATCAACCTATTTGACTTTTTAAGATGGGAGTGTGACTGAAGATCTTTTAAAAACTGTCTCCCAAAAGACTCATTTCATGGTTGTTTCATTCATTAATTCATTCATTTATTCATTCAGTTAATCAGTGGTACTCTATTGGAAGTCATCTAAATGGCAGATGCTGCCTCCAAGTTGGGGACGAGGTGAAAAGATAACATCCAAGATCTTCTGGAGACTATGTTCCATTGAAATGAGAAAAAATAATTGAACAATAAAAAGATAGTATTTGCTAGAAAATTGAAGAGTAATCTGAGATACAGTGACTCTGGGGAGGCTAGTTTAGCTAACAAGTTTAATGGTTAATGAAGCTCTTTCTAGGAAGGTATCATGTAAGCTGAGAATTGAATGTCAAGGTACTGTCCCTTGGAAAACCTTGGCAAGAAATCTCCCCAAAAGTAAGCGACTATGTAGTGTAATTTTAATGCAGGCTGGTTGAGCTTTCTTCACAAGCAAGTTTGGATTTACTTCATTTACTGTTTTCCTAAACTTTCATAGAGAAGTCTGTCATGAAGAAGTCAATCAACAGAAAGTTTTTCCCATTGATTTCTTTAACAATATTTTCTTTTACTATCCTATCTTCTGGTTTTATACACACACATATACACACTATATACATATACTACATATAGATATATTGTATATTAATATATATGCTACATATATACATATAATTTTTTAAGAAAACATTGCCCTCAATTCACCACAGAGGAATTATATGAGAGATATGGAGATGAAGTGATATAAATCAACATGGCTAAGAGAAGAATTAAAAAGATTAATATGTCATTATTAATATTACATTTAATATATTAAAGTATATATAATTGTGCAGTATGTATATTCAAATATAGATGCATATCAATTTTCCTGGGACATAAAAGTCACATTGAAACTGATAAATTGAATACTAAATTAATGGCAAACCTAAAAAAGAAATGAGACATATACATAATTTCAAGTATCATCCACAAAATCTTATTAAATACCGTGGTACTTTTAACATAGATCCACAATTTAACATACTACTTTCTCCAGGAGAGGGTGCTTAATTCACCTCCACTTCAGTGAGGGCTGGAATTGGTGACTCACTTCTTAGACAATCTGAAAGGGAAAAATAATAACCTTGTGGTTGAAAAACCTGACAGACGCCACCTTAACTAAATCATCCAAGTTAACCAGTAATGTTATTTTGGTATCTTGTACCCATGTTATGATAAGATATGATAATATAAGTATTTCAGATTTGTGGTCTTCTTCCATAAATCTGTAACATAAAATTTGATTTTGATAAATATACTATCATTATGTAAGAAACAAATATTAGGGCAGACTGGATGAAGGGTATATGTAACACTGTCTACTATCTTTGCATCTTTCTTATAAAACTAAAATTATTTCAAAATAAAACATTTTTAGAACTATGGATTAAAAATACTAATTATCTTATAGTTAAGTGCTTTAAAAATTCTATGTATATTTTATGGTAAAATTCTCATTTTTAATCTGCAATGGAGAATTATCTATTCCTGATACCTCTTGCAAGAATTATATTGCTATTTAGAATTCAAGATGTTTTACTTTAATTTTAGTGTCTTATATTTAGACTGTATCATTTATTCTTATGCAAAAAAATCAAGTGAATACAATTCAATTATGTAAAATATTATATGAAGATGGCTCTAAAAAGTATGCTATGCATAATTGCAATTTACACAAGATGCACTCTGAATCTGCTTTCCAGATGATGTAAACAAAACGATACTCTCAAATTAATACTTAGCTTTTCAGAGATTGCATCAGTGATGTTGAAGAAGGATTAAGGCATTAGAGGCTAAAATCTGTCAAGCACGGTTATGCATCCAGGATTCATTTACTGAACCATGAACATACTTTCATTTTCCACAAAAATTCTCTTCTAAAAATGAATGCTATACGTGAGTATTAATACCAACAAGGATAAATATACAGCATATTTGTGTCATACATTCTGTTGTTCTTTGTAATTGTGGTCCTGAAATATTATCCTATAAGAAAGCATGATAGGATAATATACTTTAAAAATTTATTTAAAGATTTCATAACGATTTCATAAAGAAAAAAAATAAGCAGTATGTTCCATTTCAATATATTACGTAGCTGGGTGCTGGGAGAAGCCAGATGCACAGTCATTTTCAAGCCTGAGACACTTTCTAACCTTCTGATGATTACCCTCACCCAATAAGTGCCTTCAAAAAGCTCTTTCTGCTGAGACAGCTATTTGATTTAATAGCTATTTTGTGTAGTTTAGATGTGAAGATAACCAATCTCTTCATAAATCTTACTATTCTATATAAAGTAGAGCTATACACTGCATTATGAAAGGAGTGATATTTACCTATTAGATATTAATACTATCTTAAACTCTGAAGTTTGCAAAGTCTGTAATGTTAAGCCCACTTTGCAGAACACAGTTTTAAAATAAGGAATGGAGCATTTGTCTTATTATTGTGATAGCAATGACACAGTAAGAGAATGTTGCAATTCAATACAATTAATTTAATAAACATTGACTTAGTGGGACCAGATTTTAGAAAAAGGGAAGGCTGAGCCATTTGTCCATAAAGTAATAGGTAGGATAAAATATTGTGTTGTCTGGAAGAAAGGCATGAGAATAAAGAATAAAAATGGTTAGATGGATAGGTGTATAAATGACAGGATATGCAGAAAATAATAAGTAGGTGATCAGGGAGTCAAAGGAGTGCATGGAGAAAATAAGATGGTACAGAAGCCAAGAAACGAGAGTAGTTTAGATGTATGTGTGAGAAGCAAACACAACATGGAAATTGACAAAGAAAGGAAAAAAATGGAGCTTTGATTGAGAGATTATATGACCTTTGATACAAAAGTTTCAGTAGATCTGTCAGCATATTTCCTAATGGTTAAGAAACCAGTGGTTTGCAAAGACATGTAGGAGTAGGCAACTCTTTTGGAACTGGGACAATGCAGAAAAGGACGGTTGTCCTAACACCAGCATTCCTGTAACTTCTGATTACCCTAAAGTGCTGAGAAATGGCCCAATATTTTATTTCATTTTTTCTTTTTGTGATCAAAATATTCAAATTTTATATTATTCTCCTTAGAAAAATAATATTTTTAAAAGCAATTTGAGACACGATGGCAAAGAGTATAGTGTAAAGCAGAACTTGCTCTAAAAATATAGCATAAAAGAATTTCTTACAAGCACACAGGGGGGATAAACACCTAAAAAAAGTTATTCGAATCAGATTGGGAAGAGGTTTTAATGCCATGCTGTAGAAAATGAAGTTTATATAGGCAATGACTGCATTGTTTACAATACTAATAAACTTTTATTTTTAAGTTTGTGAAACGTCTAGAATATAGAATTGGTCAAGATAAACATCCTACCTAGACTTTAGCTCATCATTCCTAGGAGGATGAGCCCTGTCAAAACTTTGCATTGCCTGTAAAGTTAAGTTGGACTTTGCTTAAATGAAAGCAAAGCAACTGTCTTTGTGGTATCCTCAGTAGTACTCTCTGATAGGCTTGGCACTTTGACTTTGAAACAACTTTATAAAGTGTTAATACAGAAAGCTTCCTAGAAGAGAAACATAACCCTGGCTCAAAGACAGATGACAGATAGGGTATTATTTTTGACATTCCTGAGAGAATGTACTGGAGCACTCTTCTGAGTCCCAATGTGGGAAAAATAGAACCCACAAGGGTTCTCTATAGAAAATGCCCTATCTTTTTTTGGCTGGGATAAATCTGGAGACAGTTCCCAGCAGTACTATGACTAATGTTCTTGGAAGGAGTCATCTATATATTGATCCAAATAAAGAATATTTATTTTAAGATTGGCGTCTAACTACTTTTTCTGTTCCTTAGGAGACAAAAAAGAAAAGAAATGTCATGGTCCTTATTGGAAACAGGAGCATATGTTTCCCAAAACATTTTAGAAGCCTTTGATATTATCTAAACCAGGAACAAATAAAATGTGATAAAATATGCTCTTTTTTATATGATATGCAGCATAAACCTATTTAGCACTTTGAGAGGTGAATCCACATTATTTATCTTAATGTGATTATGTAAATTTATTTATAGTAGTAATCTATAATGACTCATATTTAGACACACCTTTCCTACTCTGCACATCCTTCCCCTAGTGATCATGCTGATACTTTCTTGACAAAATTAAAAGTGAACACATTATCCTTGCTTCTGTCTGATGAAACATGAATTTCCTCTACAATGGAGCCTCTGAGGATTTGGTAAGAGCAGTTGAAGAGCTGTGAACTGCACTTAAGCATCTTTAAAATAAAAGCCTTTAATAAATGAGAGTCATTTTGCTTCTTCAGTTGCTCCTAAGGATAGCAGCCCACAAGGGGAGAAAATACAAGAATGAGTGAATGCTTAATAAATATTTGTTGAATTGAATTGAGTAAGTAATTGATTATTCTTCAACCACAAAAGATATTCTAGGGCTTTTAAAAGGAGGTACTGTGGCAATTTAGCTTGATCTATCTAGCATTAGAGTGCCAGGAAGGTGGAAGTTCCTGCCATGATAAGGCAGCATGCCTCAGCACAGAATTTGATATGGCACAATTGTTTGAATACTGCTCAGGGGAATATAGTTCTTGGCAATATAGAAGGTTAAAAATGCATATTTTTAAACTAGAGGAAACAGAGACAGCATTTCCTGACCCATGATTCTTAAATTCCTTGTGAATGTTATTTTCTTTTCTTCCCTTTCAGGGTGGGAAATGAGACAAATTCCTCTGATATTAGTAAGTCTTGGGCATCTAGGAAAGACCCAGTAATTGCCTTCCAGCACAATAGTGAAATGGTGCTCCCGGTCACATACTCAATTTTGAAAAACAAAAAACAAAAACAAAATCACAACCCGAATGCCTCATAATCTAACACCAGGCACTAACAAGCAGATAACATAATGACACAAGCAGACCTCTTCTTTAAAAAAAAAAAAAAAAGAAAGAAAAAAAGTTTTTTGTTATTTTTTCCTAATAAGAAGAAATATTTGTAGATACATTTTCACCTTTTAGGCATGTTTCTTTTATTATAATCCTTATAATTTATATCTTTACATGTATAATGGCTGCTTACAGAAATATATAGGGCAGTACCTCTCAAACATAGCACAATTGAGATTTTGAGCTGAATATTTCATTGTTTTGAGAGCCCTCTTGTGCATCTTAGGATGTTTAGCAGTGTCCCTGCCCTGTACACATTAGATGCCTACATGCCAGTCATAGTTCTTCCCAGTCCCGATAATCAAAAATGTCTCCAGAGTTTACCATCATCTCAGGGGGCAAAACTGCCCATGTGGCCTTCTGGATCGTTGAGTGTGGCCTTTTGAATGAATCTAAATTTTACAGAACAAATCCTTTTAATAAAGGTCTTGAAGTTGCAGGTTACCTGCCCTTGGAACTGATAAATTACATGTGTGCAGTTCTATTTATTTGTGTGTTCATAATATAGATCTAAAAAGGACAGATAATTTAAGAGTACATTTAAGGAAGGTGAGTTTTTCTTGCTTTAATATGCTTTGAAAAATTAGTCAATTGCTACTTTTACTATTTTCTGAGTGATTACACCATGAGGTTTCTCTTTATGTCATTGTAAAATAATACAAGTTCCTTTTATTAATACAATGGACAACAATTATACCCAAGCACTGAATTACGGTCTTTACTTATATTATTTAATCCCTAAAAAATCAGTATGTTTACAATGTACATTTCACAGTTAAGGACATTGCTATTCAGAGGACTTATATTGCCCATGGTCACACAGATGGAGTCCAAACTCCAAACTTTCTTTGACAGTGCAGTAAAATTACATGGTTTAGGAAGATGGGAAAAAAATATCATATCATATCTGTTTTGTAGGCCTCTGGTGTAAAATTTAAACTGCTAGTATATTAACGAGTTTTCAATAGTTTGAAATGTTTTATATATTGAAATTTTAAAACGATGTGATATTAAATATTTTTTCAAACTTTTTTTTACATACTTTTCGGGAGTCCTTTCAATAGTATCAACTCAGATACAAAAAAGAAATGTCCTTTTCATAATTTTTTAGGAAACTGTGTACTAAAACTATGTTAAATATAGTTGAGGGAAAATATTACATTACTTATTTGTAATTTTTTTCTTTGTCATTTAGTAAATGCTCAACTTGCTGATTTATGAACTTTCTCTTTCCTGAAAGAACCAAGGTAAATTGCAATTGGCAATTCTGTAAAGGAATCTAAATTATTTTTTTCATGAGTAATATGAAAAATTGAAGTTTAATTGTTGTTCATTAAAAGCCAATGTGGATTTTTATAAGTACATAAATAGAAAGTCTAGTCTTAAAAAAGGCAGTTAAAAAAAGTGATTTTAGTTAATTTTTTCTCAGTGTAAACGTGCCATTTCATCAAATCTCTGCAAACCCTGAAGCTTTCTTATTTTGTTTAGACATATAAGATAATTCTCACATTTCATTGAAATAATATGCACATTTTTTCACATTCCAACATATCCAAATCAATGAAGTATTTTAAAAATCTCTGGTGTATCCAAATTTAATTAAGAGTGTTTTCCTTATAAGTAAATAAAATAATAATGCAAGTAACAATTGATGTTATCCCAGAGTCAATAAATTATAAAATTTGAGACACATCAAAATATCTCAATGCTTAAAATTTCAATCCTATAATATCAATTTGTATGTTAAATAATTTAGGTAGTAACATCAATTACTAGTTATAATTTTTATTAGATATGATTTAATTTCTTTGATAGAAGCCCATGAAAGACATGTAATTCAATAATATTTTCAGTGTAACTTTTCCATGCTGTCATATTTTGACAGGTTATTTGTTCTTTGTTTTTAATTTAATGCTATGTGTACATATTAATAGCTGCATGTAATTATCATTTTCAATTTTCTATTAACTACTGTTTGAGTACCCACAAGGGAACAAGAACCCACTATTAAATCTATAAACCTTTTTGATAGAAATATAGTATTTTTGTGGTCACCTAATATGCAGTTTTGAAAGGGTTTATCTGGTATCTTCCAAATGATTTGTATATACACAGCATAATATAATTATTTCTATATTTTCTTTGAATATCTTCTGCCTAGTAATTACTTGTTATCATGTTATAACAATTTATTATATTGACATGTAGCTTGTATGGTCAGACGTTTCATGTTTTATAATATATAAAATCCAATAGTTGTATTTTTCATATTCGAATATCTGTAAAAATATCCTGTACATGTTAGTCAGTATAACCTAGTTTGACTAGGAATATTATCATAGGATTACATTTGTTTATCTGTCTTTTTCCAAGCATGAAAAGCCCTTGATATTATATCTTTTACCCAAGCACTTTAAAAATGAAGAGCAGATAGGCAAGGGTTCTGAAGTTTGCATTTGTGGATACAGAAAGTAAGCTTTCAGTATTACATATTTTCAAACTAATCACAATGTATAGAATTAAGTGTAAGTGAAACCATGTAGAATGGCATTTCATGCTTTTGATTTCTTGTGATTTGAAAGGGAGATGTTTTTCTCTGACAGATTACAGAGGATTTGGTATTAACTTTCCATTCCCCAAGTTTAAATTGCAAGTATTTTTTAAGTGACAAATGGAAAGAGGCTGAACCTTGAATAAATAATTTTCATACCTGATAATCCAAAGCTAAAGTAAACTAGGGATTTGAAGCAATTATGTAAGTAATTGAAGTTCAAATCAGCAGCTCTTTTTGATAGAAAACCCTATCATTATGCTCATCAAGAGAATGCATTGAATAATGTATATACGTTTATGTTCTGAAATAAACAATGTACAAAACTTGTTAGTTGTTACTTTGCCTGTCTTCCAGAAGCTTACGACTTTAACAGAAAATATACTGATATGGGATAAATGGAGTAAATGATGGCTGATTTGAAACAACAAACATTTATTATCTCATAATTCTGCGAGTCAGGTATGCAGGCATGCTTTAGCAGAATCCTCTAACTGAGGGGCTCTCACAAAGTTGCAATAAGGGTATATACTGGTGCTACCACCATCTCAGAAAGATCTACTTCCACACTCATTCACAAGGCTATTGGCAGGCATTAGGTCTTTGATGACCGTCGCCCAGAGATATCATCAGTTCCTTTCTAAATGAGAGTCTTCATGGACAGCTTACACCAGGTAGCTGGTTTCCCTCAATTTTTTTTAGTATATGTGCTGCAGAAGCAAGCACTGGTTTCCCTCAGAATGAGCAAGAGAGAGAGAGAGAACGAATCAGGGAAGGTGAATAAGACAAAAGCTAGAGTCTTTTGTAACCTAATATTGGAACATCTCCTACTTTTGATATATTTTGTTGTTTAGAAACAAATTCCTAGGTCTAGACCACACTCAGAACGAGAGGATTCCAAAAATGTCTGAACACTGAGAGGTGAGGATGACTGGGGTTCATTTTCGAGGCTGTCTGCCAGGTACCACCAGCTCTCAGTAGGATATGCTTGCTCTCTTCTAAACCTAGAATTTTTTTTCTTCTTTCTTTTTTGTGGCTATATCATTCCTCATTTAATAAGCATATTTTGTTTCTTTTCCCTTTGCCACATCTTTTTTTTAATATTCTTCAAAGTTTTATAATCTCATCTTCATCTTAAATGTGAGACTTAGTAGGTACATTCATTTGTTGAAATTGATACTCTTGGCCTTATGCAGAGCACAGTTTTATGAAATGCGATAGCTGTGTTGTAGATGGACTTAAAGGGAATTAAGGAAATTATTAAGTTAAATTTGCCTATGACATTATGTTAGTCCCCAAACTCACACAAAATCAATGCCTGCAGGACCTAAAAGAAAGAGGATAATTTTGAGCAGGGCATTTTTAGAAATGGCATGGAACAAGGAGTGATAGGAAAATATTGAGCAAATTAATATACGTCAAATCTGAATCACTAAATGTAACAAGGGAACGTGTCCTCGTATGTGCTGGTGGCCTCAACTTGCAGAATGCAGTGATTATTATTTCTCACCAACTTCCATAAGTTTTAATTTCCCTTGATGAACTAGGATTTATTGTTCTCATAAAGTTTTCTTAATAAATGCAATGAGATTGGTAACTGCACCAATTAATTAGTCAAGTACATATAAATCCCTAGTGTTCATATAATTTGATGTTTAGAAAGGAATCAAAATATAGGTATGTAAAGAGGTATAATGGGTAGCAACTATTTTTTTCAAAATATTATTTTTAAAAAGGGAAATATACAGTTTATTATGCTTTGTAATTGGTACAGAAGAATGATATTCTGTCAGCAAAATATATTTAAAATAATAAAAGTCCTTAGAGCAGATGTAAGCCAGGATCTAATAATTTTCTTTGTAAAAGTGATGGCTATGTAAAGTTACATCCTTCTAAAATTCCCTATTTTCTTTAAACATAACCTAATCCAAATTTCAGCATCCTATTACATTTTCATTTATTCTTATTCTTTTAGATAGATCATACCTTATTTTTAAGTCATCAACAGTAAGCAACTCACTTTTACAATTAATATACATTGCTTATAATAATTTTATAATGTGTTACATTAAATATAACTGTAGCAAACATTTGTTTACTCTGTGCCAGAAAATTTTCTAAGTGCTTTACTAATATTAATGCATTTAATCTTTAGTACAATGTTTTGACAAAAATACTGTTGCAATCTCCACTTTTCAGATGAGAAAAGAGAGACACAAATAAATTGCATAATTCACCCAAAGCTGGGATGGTGAACTTATGATGTTTGGCTCCAGATTTATGTTCTAAGTAGATGGTGGTGTAATTAAAGTCATAGTGGCTGATGTAAAACAACAGTTCTGATTATAAGCACCATGAGGGCAGGAGCCTTGGCTGTTTTACTCTCCACTATACAGCCAAATAGTTGTTGAATAAATAAACAAATGAATAAAAGAATGCTTTACTTGTGTCATGTGACTAGCTGGAATACTGAATTCAGAAAGCCTAAAGGCAAAAATCATCCTGCTTATTCAACTACCAGTCATCACATTGTTTTGTTCATTTCTGGAGGTGTTTATTTTGAACTAGGTCAAAGTCTAGACCCTGAAAAGCTTCCAAATGCAAGGTCACCAAATTTGTCTCATGGAAGACCTGCCTTTGAATAGTAGTAGTAAGATGAGGCAGCTATTGTTTTTAAGCACACAAAACTCAATCTAACTCTGTTGTCACAATGTCTTATAAATTTAGTTGTTCAGATGAAAGAAAATTTTACTTGTAAAATGATATATTTATTGACAACTTATAATAAATCATTTATGATAAGAAAAAGACATTACATTGTCTAGAAAGAAGTACAGAGATTAGTAGCCTATCAAATCAACTTTATGGTGTACTGAATGGTACAATTAGAATGCACAAAATTTAATTTTCAAGATCTGAAGTAGCTCTTTGCAAGTCTTAGAATTCACTTATTTGGCAAATAGCACTCATCTTTCTCTTTGGCTCAATAGAGGTATTCTACATATTAAAATAAAAACATTTATTTGGTGAACCTTTTTTTTTTAAGTGTTCTCCTGTGTTCACAAGAGTTTGTTTTCTCTTAGTCATTGGAAAGAGAGCATACAGAGGGCCTGGCATGTGCTAAATGCCTTGTGACATGTCATATGGATTACCAAGAAGTGGACTAGTAGGAAGAAACCCCAAAGAGGCATAAAAGTGAAAATATATATCAAAAATTTAGAAATAAATGTGTTACCAAAAATAAAAAAAGTGAACATTTGGGAAAAGTTGGAAGGATTTGTAGAGGAGATGGGAAGTATGATTTTTATCACACAAAGTCTCAGACAGGCATGGAGCAGGGAAAAGGTGTAATGATAAGATCTAACTTACTGCAGGGTTGATGTTGGATAATAGAGAGATAGGATAGGTATATTTTTGAGGGCCTTGAAAAGGCCAAATTTAACCTAGATATGCAAGACAACAGAGAAACATTATAGATTCTTTTAAGATTAAAGCAGCACTTAAGGAGATTAGTCTGGAAGGGTAATAAATGATGGATTATAGGCAGCAGATTTAAGAGATGCAGAAGCTATCTAGAAAGGGAGAAGATTTAGCATTTCATAGTAAAGTAATAAAGGTTTGAAGTTCCAGAAATCATAATGGTGTAAATAAAGAAGAAACGTCATTCTATTTCCAAGAAAGCCTTCATATGGCAAAACAAGTATTAAAATATAGGGTATATATGGTAGATATGAGACTTTTTTTTACAAGATTCATGCGACTTTGTAAATTAGTTGTATGACTTCATTTTTTAACTGGAAAGCTAGAAGAAGAATGACATCAAGGTGATGACAGCTCATTTTTCTTTTCTCAATATCTACCTTTATGCGGGTGGTGTTAGATTTTGGGCAGCAGATATATCTATAAAAGTTGTAAAATCTTCTCATGGGTAATTCACTGTTTTCAACCATGAATTTATAATATTCTCTAAAATATGCTCTTCTTCCATGATAGAATTTCCTTACATCTCATTCTCATTTCTGTATACTTATCAAAGATTCCCATTATTCCCACATTTCTCTCAAACACTAGTATCCTCACTCCGCAAACCTCTATCCATTGCCACTTTCCTTGTGAGGATCCTCACTGTTTCTATCCTAGACTAAAACAGTTTCTCCCCAATGGAATTTAAAGTCCAGTTGAGGAGACTGACACTAATCAAATAATTACAGCAAAAAATGTAAAATTGTAATTGTGAAAGTGTTGCCAAGTAGTTTGTGAGATTATATAATAGGGATTTCCAAGTACAATCTGAAGACTACCTGCATTAGAATCAACAAATATTAAAAAAAAATCCTGAGGACAGGGATAGCTCCAAATTCTGCATCATTTTTAGAGATAGAGTCTCCCTGTGTTGCCTAGGCTGAATTCAAACTCTTGGGCTCAAGTGATCCTCCTGCCTCAGCCTCCAGAGTAACTGGGACTACAGCTGCATGCCACTGCGCCCAGCTCTGCATTTTTAACAAGTCCTACTAGTGGGAAATGTAAACTTTTAGGAGCAGTTGGAAATATATTGAGCCATGGATTTAGTGACAAAAGTGCTCAAAGTGTCGCACATATAAAAATGCTCACCCTCAAAACATGTCACAAAGCAATATTAAGTATTGAGAAAGCATTGCTCATACAGGTAGAGTTGGAATTAAAATCACAGTTGAATTGCTTGGCTGAGTGACATTGCATAAGTTATTTAATTTCTGTGAATTCTAGTTAAGAAAATTTATATAATGGCTTTTTTCAAGTCTCCTGCCTCCCATTAGTCAAAATTATGTTTTCTACCCTTCTGGGTTTTTGACTTTATATCTGTGGGCAGCTTTGGGGGATGCCAGAGGCTCTCTGAGTCGCATCAGGTAAGACCAAACTACCGTGAAGCCTTTGTGTCCCCCATCTAAGCCGTGACCTCACATCTGAGAGACTGAGACAGCCAGCGGTATTAGCAGTGGTAACAGCTGCGGTGGCCTTCTGTACTCTCAGTGAGCAAAATGCCAGCCCGTAATCTGAGAAATGCTTAAACTAGATTTGGTGCATGAAGCATCATGAGCAAGGGGGGGGTCTCTTCCTCTGTTCTATTGTAATTATTTTAAGTTATGCAAGTGGTTAATTCCTACCCAGGAGTTTTTAGCCATCTCATAATAAAAAGAGACAATACATTTTGACAATATATATAAACCATGAAAACCATCAGAACAGACAGACACACACACATATTTTGTAATTGTTTCAAAAAATATCAGCAGACCTAAGAGTATCTATTAGTTATAAAAATTCAGCTTAAGGTCTACAGCAATGTAGGCTATACATTTATATATAATTGCCAAGAAAACTGAGTGACAAGTATGTGCCTACCTAAAACCCTGAGGTTTATAGAAATTCAGTTTCTTTTCTGTTTGCAATAATAGATTTATTTTTTTAAAAAGTGTATAAAATAAAAAGGGTAAACATTATTACATCACCTGTAACAGTGAGCTACTTAATAATTGATAAAATACAATAGAGAATGAAATATTATCCAGATATAATGAAACAGTTGTCATTTTAAACAGAGCTATTGAAATATTTGAAGTACAATGAGAAATACAGGTATTTTTGTTTTCAAAATTAATAAAATACTGTCAGCTAAGTCATCCTATTTTCCCTGGATAAAAATTTAATCTGAAACAGACAATTATGAATGTGGCAAATCTTTATGCTGGGTTAGAGTGTCCCCAGCAGGTGGTTTACTTATGATTAATGATTTACAGTTCTTGAATATTCAGATTGGTAAATGTGCTGGAGATTTTTAATTGCCAGATTCTTTTCTACCCCCAGCTTGCCTTCATTTTAAACATGTTGTTATTGATCATGACTTAAAATGATTGCCAAAAGTCAGAAGTAGATTCATACATTGACTGCTATGGGCAAACACACTGCATAAGCTTTCCTTCTGTGTTAACAAAAATAAAAAAAAATTATAGTTTTCTGGTAGCTTGCTCAATATATTCAGATTTTAAAGAGTCAATGACTACTGGTTTCTTGGATCTCTTCCATCATAGTTTCTCATGAGAAACATCTCAAAGTATAATCAAATACCCTATTTGGTTATAATCCATAAGATACTTATATTTTAAAATGATAACTCATTAGGAGAGTAGTTCAACTTTGATAATACGTGGTATTATCAAAAGCTGAGAGAATATAGAAAAGTTATAAACAGGTTTACAGATTTTAAATAACTAGTTTATTCCAGAAAATATAAAATAAAGATGCATCTTGATTTCTGTTTTGAAGTACATGAAGGCTTATTTTGGTTGATGATGGACGTGAGAATCCATAGGAAAACTCAGTGTGTGAAAATTACACTATTCTTAGAAGACCTTGACACCTATTAATTATCATCTGAGAGAAGTCATTTAAACATCTCTAAGTTTTTGTTCACTAATCTGTACATTGCCGCTAAAAATAGCTGTCCTAATTATATCACAAGGTTTTAGGAGAATCAAATGACTCTGTTTCCTGCTATCTCGTGGGCATGATGTGAGCAAAGACCATCTTGCTTTAATTCGCTGGGAGAAAATATGCACTTCAGGGTTTTTGTTAGTGAATAAATGACACAAATTACAACATAAATGTAAAAGATATATATATATATACACACATATATATATTACAGTATTTTTTGCAAGTTTTATTAAAGAAGGAAATGGAAATTTTAACTGACCTAGGGCAGCGGTCCCCAACTTTTTGGAACTGGGGACCAGTTGCATGAGAGACAATTTTTCCACAGATGAAAGTGGGGTGGGGGAGACGGAGCTCAGGCAGTGATGCCGATGATGGGGAGTGCCTGTAAGTACAGATAAGCTTCTCTCACTCACCGTGGCTCATCTCCTGCTGTGTAGCCTGGTTCCTAACAGGCCATTGCTTGCGAAGGCCACTGCGGACTGGTACCTGTCCCAGGCCCAGTGGCTGGAGACCACAGGCCTAGAGAAAACCTTTGCTGTGTTTTAAGAAAACCATTACCAGTTATCACTTACAGAAACTCTTAGATACCTAATTACCTGGTGAAATTTTTTTGTTTTGTTTTTCAGTATTGAAGAAGGAACAATCAAACATATTGAGTGACTATCTTATACATTGAGCATATATTTATTGAGTTATTGAACAAAACAGAAGTGGATTTTGCCCTCATGGATTTATATCTAGTTAGAGGTAAAGAAAAAAATGCTACATAGATAGTTTTTTAATCACATCTATAACCAATGCTGTGTGTAATAGAAGCTTCACGGGGTAACCTGGCCACATAGCTTGTGAAGTGGAAGAATGTGGAAGAATACCAGGAATTTTTATACAGCACTTATTTATTTAGTGTACACTTTGTGCCATTCTGTTTGACACTACGGATATACAAGTAAGCAAAATAAGCAGATTATCTGAGACATCCTGTGCTTAGATATTGATTGGTTCCATTTTACAGATGAGGAAATAGAAGCTTGAAGAAGTTAGGTTTCTTGTCCAACAGTATACAGATAGTTAATTATTTGGGATTCCAGATTAGGTATTTGACTACACTATGCTGGTTCCTCTAGTTCATTCAGACACTGAAGTTGGACAAGTGTTGTTTAGGCACTCTTGATTGAATACATTTAGTGTAAATGACACAAATTAGCACAAGAGAATTATCTAACTCTGGTATTATGTTGTCCAAATGTCATAATATCTATTTCTTATCATGACGCTGCCTTATATTTTACTTGTTTTTAAATGGTGCCTTCAAAGAGTACATATAACGTGTTCGTATGGCTAAAAGTGATTGTTTGCAGTGTGTGAAGGGCCTATTGTTGCTTGAAGCAGGTCTTAGATTCATCATCTATACAAAGTCTTTTTCTTTGGGTCAGGTTCCATTGCTAATCACAGGTTTTCCCATAAATTCTCATCATTGCTTACTTCTATACATATTTCACTGATGCCCTAGCTTGTCCTACTTAGGAAGCCCAGTGCAGCTAATGATATGATTTATTTAACTGTTTCCCTTTTATGCTTATCCTTTTTAGTATTTGCACAGTGCCTTCAACATAGTAATACTCAAAACAAACAAATTGACCTAATTCACAGAAATTACAATTTTATAATTATATTCTCTTCCAGTATTTAGAGAAGCAATGATATTCTAAAATACTCTGGCACATTTTTACCTAAATATCTAGTTTTCAGTTCACATTTTCAAAATAATTATTAGAATAAAATTTTTAGCAATATTAGAATGCCCTTTGCTACATGATATAGGGTAGATTTGCTACTTATTTCTTTTGATTACATTCTCTTGCATGGTCATATATCTTCTTTCTGTGCCTGTCTACAACCTAATTTACCTTTCTTATGTGCTCACCATAATGTTAGTAGCATGTCTTGACTTTATTTTTGGATTTCAATAATAAATATTATACTTTGCTTCAGCCATAAATCACACTAACAGTATCTCTTATTTAACTTTATATAAGTACAAGAAGAGTCATTTAATTTTCACAAGTGATTTTGTAGTTTGATTTTCTTTAAAAAATAATTTGTTCATTTTTTATATTAATATTTTAATTTTAACTGGACAATTTATCAAATGCACATACATACATGTATTTCACAATAGTAGGCATTAATCATTTCTATAATTTGTGAACAACATAATTGTTGGTGTTAAGGTCTTCATTCTACATTCTTTATGTTGTAATTGTTGTCAGTTTTTTGCCATTAGCAATTTCTGTTAAAAATTATATATTTTCATATTAAAGTACCCAGAATACCAAATAATCATAGAAAGTTCTACTTTAATTTTATTGATTCTCTTATTATTCTTGACTGTATTGAAACAAGTTCATGTACTTCTCCACATGTAAATTAAATGTTGTCTTCACTCTTCTTTAATTGCTATATGCTTAATGTTCCTCCATTGCAGGAAGCCCAGCTATTTATAGGTCTAACTTCTATTAGATTTTTCATCATTTCATCTTTACTGATCCATTATAATACATATTTTTATGAGTCATGATTCATGTTGTTTTACATTTATTAGTACCAAACTACATTTGTTTTACTTTATGACATTTTTAATATGTACTTTAGTGTGCATAAAATATCACATGATCTACATGAGCAATTGGTGAGGGTAGCTATTTATATTCATCTTATAATATGTTTGAGTTATTATTTCTATGATTTTCTCATAATAGATTATCAACGTGGAAGGGTGAAGGGAGCAGAAAATATCTTCTGTACTAATTCTGGGAGCTGGGTGGAATGGGATAGACAGAAACTGACAAAAAAATAGAACATAATTTTCATTGGATATTTCAAAAGTTTATTTTTGTTAGACTTACATTGTTTACAAACATTCAAAAGTAAATATAATTTTTCATCGTATGTCCCCCAGCATCAGAGCCTAGCATTTTAAATGTTCATGGCAAATATTTCTTGAATATAGGTGAATTGAATTTACAAATCCCCTGCATATATAATAGAAAAATTGAACCATGTGTTTTCTGATTAATATGGCAATACAAAGATTTAATGGTTTTGATAAAATAGAAATTATGAGAAGTTCCCAACACCAAGCCTATAATAAGCAAGTAGGGGGGAAAAACCTGGATTCAAATAATTATAACTAATCTTTAAAAATCCAAGTTAGAGTATATACACATTGAAATTGTGCTTTAGAAGAAGAGATAACTGATTTTGAAAAAAATCAGTGAAATTGTATAGAAGTGATCCTTCATATGCTTCTTTTTTTATTTCAAAGCATTATGAAGTACAAATAATTTTGGTTACATGAATCATTTTAATAATGCTTGAGTAATGGTTGTAAGAGTGCCCATCACCCAGGTATTCTTCATTGTACCCGTTAGGTAGGTTTTCAGCTGTCCCCTCCTCACCTCTTCCCCACTCTCACCTCCCCTCCTCAACCCTGGTTGATTTCCATTGAGTTTTACTTTTCTCTATGCATGTGTGTGTGCTCATCAGTTAGTTCCAATTTAGTAGTGAGTTAATGTGTTGTTTGTTTTTCCCCTCTTGAGATACTACACTTAGGGGAATGGTCCCCATTTCCATTCAAATTGTCACAAAATGCATTAAGTCATCCTTCTTTATGGCTGAGTAGTATTCCATGGTGTACATATACCACATTTGGTTAATCCATTCAGGAATTTACGGGCATTTGGGCTGATTTCACATCTTCACAATTGTGAATTGTGCTGTAATAAACATACTAGTGCAGGTGTCTTTTTGAAAAAATGACTTCTTTTCCTTTGGGTAAATACCCAGTAGTGGAAATGCTGGATCGAATGGTAGTTTGACTTTTAGTTCTTTGAAGAAAGTCCATATTGTTTTCCATAGGGGTTATACTAATTTGCAGTCCCACCAACAGTGTAAAGCGTTCCTTTGTCTCTGCATCCATTCCAGCATCTATTGTTTTTGGACTTTTTAATAAAGGCCACTCTAATTGGGGTAAGGTGATATTTCATTGTGGTTTTAATTTGCATTTCCCTAATGATTAGTGATGTTGAGCATTTTTTCATATGTTTATTGACAATCTGTATATCTTTTTTTTGAAAAGCTACTGTTCATATATTTTGTCCACTTTTTAATGGTGTTGTTTATATTTTTATTGCTGATTTGCTTGAGTTTTGTTTTTTTTTTGTAGATTCTGGTTGTAAGTCTTTTCTTGGTTGTATAGCTTGGGAATATTTTCTCTGATTCTATAGGTTGTCTATTTGCTCTGTTAATTATTTCCTTGGCTATGCAGAAGCTTTTTAATTTAACCAAGTGCCATTTGTTTATTTTTGTTGTTGCTGCTATTGCTTTTGGGCTCTTCTTCATAAATTCTTTGTCTAGGCTGATATCTAGAGGAGTTTTTCAACATTTTCTTCTGGAAGTCTTATGGTTTCATGCCTTACATAAAAGTTCTTAATCTATTTTGTTTTATTTTGTAAGTAGTATGAAATATGGATCCTGTTTCATTCTTCTGCTTATGGCTATTCAATTTTCCCAGCACCATTTATTAATTAGGGCTTCTTTTCTCCAGTACATATTGTTGTCTCTTTTGTCAAAGACCAGTTGGCTGTATGTGGATGGTTTTCTGTCTGGGTTCTCTATTGTGTTCCACTGGTCTGTGTCTCTATTTTTGTGTCAATACCATGCTTTTTTGCTTACTATAGCCTTGTAGTATAATTTGAAGTCTGATAATGTGATACTTTCAATTTTGTTCTTTTTGCTTAGGATTGCTTTGTCTATTTGGGCTCTTTTCTGGTTCCAAATGAAGCATAGAATTATTTTTTCTATATAAGTGAAATATGCCATTGGCATTTTGATGGGGATTGCATTGAATCTGTAAATTACTTTGGGTAGTATAGACATTTTAACAATGTTGATTCTAGTGATCCCCGAGCCTGATATGCTTTTCCATTTGTTTGTGTCATCTGCAATATCTTTTCTCAGTGTTTCATAGTTCTTTCATCTCCTTGGTTAAGTATATTCCTAGGTATTTTTTTTTTGTAGCCATTGCAAATGGTACTGACTGTTTGATTTGACTCTCAGCTTGACTGTTATTTGTTTATAAGAATGGTGCTGACTTTTGTTCATTGATTTTTTTAACCTGAAACTTTGCTGGATTTATTCATCAATTCCAGGAGTCTCTTGGCAGAGTCTTTGAGATTTTCTAGATATAAGATCATGTCATCAGCAAAAAGTGATAGTTTGACCTCCTCTTTTCTTATTTGGATACCCTTAATTTCTTTCTCTTGCCTAATTGCTCTAGGTACAGCTTGAAAAATTTATTTATGACTTCTATCAAACTCATGGTGTCCGATGCAGATAAAATTGTATAATGCATGTGTCAGAGCATAGTAAACTCTAAAGAAATATATGCATGTAATTGATGTTATATTTAGAAACATTTATTTTTATGTACTAAGTGTTCTTGCTAGGATTAATTGGGAGCAGTGTAAAGATTAATATGGGATCTTCTCCACTCTGGATTCAGCTAAGACATACAGTCTTAGTCAAGTTTCTAACTTCTTGTAAATTCAGTGTTCTCATACACAAAATAGAACTTAATAAGACCTTCCTTGCAGATTTTTTAAGAAAGGTGCATAAAATTATAAGTATGACAGGGACAATACTGATATTAATTGATGTACAAAATTGTTTTCCCTTCACTTCCCTCATTAATTATGTAACTCTTCCTGAAAAATATTTCCACTATTTGGTGAGCATCTTAAACACCTAATATTTATCAGTTACTGATGATTTGGGCTGCAAAGCTAAAAAATAATTGGAGTTCCCAGTTTTGTGGGGAGATAAATTTGATTTAGTGAAAAATGTTTGGAAGCAAGGACAGGATGCACAACTCACTTGGACCAAGTATGTGAGTAGGGTGATCATGATGGGCTTTCCAGGAGAGATGAGTTAGGAAATAATTAGTGACTTTTGTGCTATGTAATGAGATACACTAATGACAGTAGGCAGAACTGAGATAATAGGCCAAATATGTACATTGATGGAATGAGGAAATGTGAAACCTGGAGAATGAAAAAGGACAAATAAATGGTATTTTAGGGTCATTATATAGCAGGGTGCAAAGTCTCATACTGGATTTTTACAAACACATGTTTCTTGAGCAATGCAGATTTTTTAAAGCATCCAGAACATGTAAAACATGAAGCCTTTGTGGCATTTCTGATCAACTCAATTTCCTATAGCAACTTTTATTAGAAGAAATAATATCTCATTTGTTTCAATTTATGCCTAATTTGAACCTACATATCTTAGGGAAACTACACATTATTATTAACCATTTTCGTCATCTTAATACCAATGTATGCTCTGTAACTTACCCTATATAAAAATGATTAAATAGGACTTTTACTACCAATATCCCCATAACAAATTATACATATTTATTCATATTATTAGGTTGGTGCAAAAGTAATTATGGTTTTAGCATTGTGAAAATTTGTGGTTTGATACTGGACTACATTCTTCAATAAATGTGGTTGTGTTATACATCATTTTAATGCATATTTTTCATTTTTCTTTGCTAATGACTTATTACTTGCTGTTTATTTTATATTTGTTTTAGACTATGGAAATGATGCTAGACAAAAAGCAAATCTGAGCAATTTTCTTATTCTAGTTCAAAATGGGTTTTAAAGCAGCGGACACAATTTGTGACATCAACAATGCATTTGGCCCAGGAACTGCTAATGAATATAGAGTGCAGTGGTGGTTCAGGAAGCTTTGCAAAGGAGATGAGAGCCTTGAAGATGAAGAACACAGTGGCTGGCCATCGGAAGTTAACAATGACCAGCTGAGAGCAATCATCCAAGCCGATTCTCTTAAAACTATGGGAGAAGTTGCCGAAGAATGTCTATTGAAAATCAAGATAATCATTGTTTTTAAATATCTTTTCTTACTGTACGCAAAAACAACAAACCATTTCTTGAATGGTTCATGAGGTGTGATGTAAGTGGGTTTTATACAACAACTGGTGACCAGCTCAGTGGTTGGACATAAAAAGCACTTCCCAAAGCCAAACTTGCACCAGAAAAAGGTCATGGTCACTGTCTGGTGGTCTGCTGCTGGTCTGATCTACTACAGCTTTTTCAATACCGGTGAAACCATTACGTCTAGAAGTATGCTCAACAAATTGATGAGATACACCTAAAACTACAATGCTTGCAGCTGGTATTGGTCAGCAGAAGGGGCCCAATTCTTCTCCAGGACAATGCCTGACCACATGTTGCACAACCAACGCTTCAAAAGTTGAACTAATTGGGCTACAAATTTTGCCTCATCTGCCATATTCACCAGGCCTTTCACCAACCAACTACCACTTCTTCAAGCATCTCAACAAATTTTTGCAGGGAAAACACTTCCACAATTGGCAGGATCCAGAAAGTGCTTTCCAAGACTTTGTTGAACACTAAAGGATGGATTTTTACACTACAGGAATAAACAAACTTTAATTTCTTTTTGGCAAAATGTGTTGATTGTAATTGTTCCCATTTTGATTAATAAAGATGTGTTTGAGCCTAGTTACAATGATTTAAAATTCACAGTCCGAAACTGCAATTACTTTTCCAGGAACCTAATACATATTGTAAACATCATCTTATTCTTTTATACTACTGAGGGTTTTATAAAAATAATTTTGAATGATTGACCCTGCAAAATATTCCAAATTGTATACAATTTTCTCTCCTAGCACTCCATATTAATCCTAAAAATGTTGAACTACAGGCATATGTTGAATATGTTCAATTGCAGAACACCACAATAAAGTGAATATCACAATAAAGCTTGTCACAAAATTTTTTTGGTTTCTCAGTGCATATGAAAGTTCTATTTACAGTATATAACTGTAGTCTATTAAGTATGCAATAGCATTATTTTTAAAAGAACAATGTAGACACCTTAGTTAAAAAATATGTTATTTCTAAAAAATGCTTATGATCATCTGAGCTTTCAGCAAATCATAATCATTTTGCCAATGGAAAGTTTCACCTCAGTATTGATGGCTGCTGACTTATCAGGATGGTAGTTGCTGAAAGTTGGATTAGCTGTAGCTCTTAAAATAAGACAATAATGAAGTTTGCTGCATCCATTGACTCTTCCTTTCGTGAATGATTTCTCTGTAGAATGTGATGCTGTTTGATAGCATGTTAGCCATAGCAGAACTTCTTTTAGAATGGGAGTCAATCCTCTCAAACCCTGCCTCTGCTTTATCAATTATGTTTACATAATATTTTAAATATTTTGTTATCATTTCATCAATATTTACTATGTCTTCACTAGGAATAGATCTCATCTTAAAAAATCACTTTCTTTGTTCATGCATAAGAAGCAACTCCTCATCCATAAAAGTTTTATCATTAGATTACAGCAGTTTGGTCACATCTTCACGCTCCACTTCTAATTCTAGTTTATATATCCACCACATCTGCATATACTTCATCCACTGAAGTCTTGATGCCCTCAAAGTCATCCATGATGGTTGGGATCAACTTCTTCCAAAATCCTGTTAATGTTGAAATTTTGACTTCCTCCCATGAATCATGAATGTTCTTAATGGCATATAGAACAGCAAATCCTTTCCAGAAGGTTTTCAATTTACTCTTCCCAGATCAATCAGAAAAATCACTATGTGCAGTAGCTGCAGCCTTACATGTATTTGTTAAATAATGAGACTTGAAAATCAAAATTACTCCTTGATCCATGTGTTACAGAATGGATGTTGAGTTAGCAGGTACATGAAAGCAACATTAATCTCCTTGTACACCTCAATCAGAGCTCTTCAGTGACTTAGGTGCATTGCCAATGTGCAATAATATTTTGAAAGAAAAATTTTTTTCTAGAAAGTAGGTCTCAATCGTGCGTTTAAAATATTCTGTAAATTATACTGTAAATAGACGTGCTGTCATCCAGGCTTTGTTGTTCCACTTACAAAGCACAGGCAGAGTGGATTTAGCGTAATTCTTAAGGGCCCTGGGCCTTTTGGAATGGCAAATGTGCATTGGTTTCTACTTCGAGTCAGTAGCTGCATTAGCTACTAAGAGAATAGTCAGTCTTTCCTTTGAAACTTTGAAGCCATGCATTGACTTCTCTTTTCTATCTATGAAAGTCCTTGTTAGCATCTTCTTCTAATAGAAAGCTGTTTTGTCCACACTGAAATCTGTTGTTTAGTGTAGCAGACTTCATCAGCGATCTTAGCTAGATCTTTTGGATGATTTGCTACAGATTCTCCATCAGCCCTTGCTACTTCACTTTATATTTTTATGTTATAGAGAGGGCTTTTTTCCTTAAATCTCATGAACCAAACTCTACTAGCTTCAAACTTTTCTTCTGCAACTTACTCATCTCTCTCAGCCTTCACAGAATTGAAGCGAGTTAGAGCCTTGATCTGGACTAGGCTTTGACTTAAACGAATGCTGTGGCTCATTTCATCTATCCAGACCATTCAAATTCTTTCCATATCAGCAATAAGATTGTTTTTCTTTCTTAATATTTGTATATTCACTGAAGTAAACATTTTAATTTCCTGCAAGGACTTTTTCTTTGCATTCACAACTTGGCTGACTGGTTGGCACAAGAGGCCTAGCTTTCAGCCTCTCTCAGCGTTTGCATGTCTTTCTCTCTAAGCTTAATCATTCCTAGCTTTTGATTTAAAGTGAGAAACTTGTAGCGTCTCAGACAATAGGGAGCCCCAAAGAAAGGGAGAATGACAAGTGAATCACTGATTGGTGGAGCAGTGAAAATGCACACAACATTTATTAACTAAATTTGCCATCTTATATAGCCATGGTTCATGGTGCTCTAAAAATAGTTACAATAGTAACATCAGAGATAACTGATCATAGATGATCATAATAGATACAATAATGATGAAAAATATGAAATATTTCAAGAATCACCAAAATGTGGCAAGAGACATGAGGTGAGCAAATGCTGTTGGAAAAATGGTGCTGTAGACTTGCTTGACTCAGGGTTTTCACAAACCTTCAATTTGTGAAAAATGTAGTATCTGTGAAGCACAATAAAGCAAAGTGCAATTAAACAAGACATGCCTGTACTGACATTACTATTTCTCATTAGCTCTACCCAAGTAAAACAAATTCTATAACATATTATCTGTATTTAATACTTTAGACTCATTACTCTTAAAAAGTATCATTTCTCCTCTGTAATATAAGATTGCCAGTAAAGGTATCTTTTATGGTCCATTTAAAACATATTATTTCCTTTTTTTTATTTAATCGGTGGGATCACAGATGAGAGAAATAATCCTTATAATATTAAAAATACAAGAAATTTGATACTGCCATTGAAATTTAACATTCAATTTTTTTTAATAATTTGGTTATATTAAAATGAAAGGTGATGGTTTCACTATAGCTGAACTGAACAAAAACTTTGTTTTACATAATTAGATCATTGTGCAGTTGACAGCAATTTTAGCAAACCCTAAGAATATTGTTTGTTCATTATTTTAAAAATTATGCTTTATAAAATTGTGATCTTTTAAATAAAGTTTTTGACATTCAATATAAATAGGTTGGACATATATTTTAAGAAAATTTGTTTTAATTAATCTGCTGTATTTTTAATAACTTATTTTGATTTTATTCTATTGATCCAATTCCAAATTATTTTAGGAACAAAATAAATCTCATTTAACACTTTGCCACTCCACCATTCATAGTTTACACTCCACAAATAGGGAATTGCTTTAGAATTTTCTTTTTGTAATTTTGCCAGTGACCACCTATTTGAACCTTACTTAAGTTATTAATCACTCCTCCTTCACTATTTTTTATGCATATTATATCTCTTCAAAATTGCATGCATCAAGATATAATGTAATAGTCTGCTCCCTGCTAGACAAAAACATTTTTTAAAACCCCCATAGCATCTAGTAGAATGATCAAAAAGTATCTGTGGCACCAAATTGAACTAATATAGAGAATTTAATACACTAGTTAAGTACCTGTGCTCAACATTGTGCTAGGAACTTTGATTAAATATAAACATATAAAATCTCATCCTGATATTTTGAGAGCTAAACCAAAATTAGAAAGTACTACAAAAGAATTTGTACAGAAACGTTAGCTTTGGCAAAAAATTTATAGAGGCATTTAATTTCTACAAAAAGAACAAGTTAAAAGCAAATGGCAGAAAACAATTTATGAAAATAAATGAACTTTTTATAAATGATTATGTAAATGACATATTTATCACTGAGGAAATTATTTTTACAGGTAAAATAAGCATATACCCATATACCTTTGAAAGCTCTGTTTTAAACATACTTCATGAAAATCTGTTTAAAATACAGAAATCTTCATATTTGGCAGCACAATTTCCACCTGGGCCACTAATAAAAATTACTATGAAGTTACTTTATAAGTTTATAAAAATCTGTTTTGTTATATTGTTCTCTAGAAGTTATATCTGTACAGAAAATTACACTAAAATTTTCCATTGTGCTAAAATCAAAATGTCATAATTTTAGAACGAGAAATCAAATTATGTTTACAAAGAAAATAAAAAGCATTAACTTTTGAGTGTAGTAGTAATGGAATACATCATAGATTACTTATAAAAATAACTTGATGCTAATATTATCAAAACCCTTTTTATTTTCTTATTACAATATACTTGTAATGCCGTCCAAATGTAAAAGGAAAAAATGTGAAGCTGGACATAACACAACATGAGTATTTAATCCTGAACTCCAATTAACATCATCTTCTGAAGATTGAGTCTGGAATATTCCTTTAACATGTTTATATAGCTCTTTTGTGTCTCTTATGACCTTTAAACTCCATAATGTATACATTTCTCTGAGTACTAGCTTTAATTGTTTTAAAATAAAAATCTTAAACAAAAACAAACAAGTGAACAATAGCAATAACACAACAAAACACTTCATGAAGAGCAGGAAAAGAAAACAACAAAACCCTAGAATTGTCTCAGTTGGTATAATCAAAAGAATTCTGGTTTTTATGTCAAGTAAACTTTTTCAGTCTGGCATGTACATGTGGTCCAAATTTTGTTTTTTCTACTTACTTTTTATTACCTCAATTTCCTCATCTGTCAAAGCAGACACGGTAATATTTGATCACTGAAGTCAATGATTCTATCATAAGTGAAATCTTGTCAAATCATACAATCAAATGACAATAGAAGAATTTAGGTCATTTTATGAACTGAATTAAGTGATTTTTTTCAGTCTGTCATAATGTTAGTTAAAATTTTCTAAAAAATTGAGCTTTTTTGTCTGTTTTTCTAGTTTTATTAAATAAATGCTCGATTTAATTTAATCTCATCTACTTTATAGCTGCTTTGACACTATGTGACAAGTACTTTTACATACTTTTAGGTTATATTAAAGGATGAACTATTAAAATCATAAAAATATTAAATTACTAAGAGAAAGACCTCATATTCAAAATATTTTTAATGAACTTTATAATCATAATATTGGAAATGGTTTGCAATTTAGTAACTGTCTTGGCTGCATCTAGGAAAATAATATTTAAGACCCTACAAAGGAAAGAGATAAAAAAGACACATACACATACATACATAGGTTATTTCAAAATTTAGAAGGCTGAGCACAGAGGCTCACACCTGTAATCCCAGGACTCTTGGAAGCCAAGGCAGGAGGATTGCTTGAGGCTAGGAGTTTGAGACTATCCTGAGCAAGTGTGAGACTCCATCTATATCAAAAATAGAAAAAATTAGCTGGGCATAGTGGCGTGCACCTGTAGTGCCAGCTACTGGGAGGCTGAGGCAGGAGAATAGCTTCAGCCCAGGACTTCGAGGCTGCAGCGAGCTGTGATGATGCCACTGTATTCTGGCCCAGGCAACGAAGTGAGACTGTTTCAAAAAAAAAAAAAAAAAATTTAGAGCTTACAAATCATGTGTTTAAAATATTTGCATGAGGCACTTTTTAATGCAAACACACAACCTGGTATCAGAATGGTAAGTGTTGATTCTTATTTCCTTTACAAAAATAACTCTTTTTATCTCAGTGATATTAATCCAAACTATCTGTTCTAAATCTGTCAAGATATGAATACATATCTCTGGGTATTTCATCCTCTGAGTATTTATTTCTATTTTTAGCAGTATTTCTGCTTTCTATTTTTGGTAATTGAACTTTCTTTTTATGAGAACCATGTTTATTCAAGTAAAACTTTATATTTTGAATTTACATGTATGATATCTTGACGTTCTTCTTTGTACATCTATCTGTCTTATTTCCTGTCAGTCGCTATGATAAGATCTTTCTTCTAGGAAAATCTGAAACTTTACTACTACTTTTTCAGCAGCCATCAATTTTACTGAATTCAAACTTATAAGCTATACTCAAATATTCATGGCTAAAGTATTTTTATCGACTGGTTTAGTGGCATAAAATAAGAAAATCAGTTGGCATATTTTTACTTTGACTGTAATTCAATTAGACAAACCTTTAGTTTATTATAGTTGTTATAAGCTCTACTTGACAGGTTAATAAACTATATATTTTAAACCAGAGCATAAGAAAACCCTCTCCTTTGTTTTTCTCTTTGTTTTGTGTCTTTCTGGTATAATAATAACAATAATCATTAACCTATACTGCAGTTAAAAACATGAACAATTCCTGAAGTAGACTATAAATCCCTAGTAAGAGTAAAGACTGAGTTTTTCATCTTTGCCTCCCTGACCGATGCCAACAATAATGGCTTACATATTGTCTATACTGTAGCACTATATTATGATGCAAATGTCATCCAAAGGCACTAAATATTAGCATCTCCAAAAAAGAGTAATTTGCCTTGCACTTTTTACATTATTGATATGCTTGAGTTTTTGAGTTTTCCTTCTATATGTGACTTAAATTTTCCAGGCTCTAGGGCAATTCACAGATCTTACAAAACCCAAATTTAATTTTGAGATTTTAGGGATACTTTGTTATAATACCTTTTTATGTAATGTTCCTAGACATGTTTTAATAAAAGGACAATGGTAAGACTGTAACAAAGGAATAGCAATACTGAAAGGTGTATGACTTAGCCAGATAAGACTTGTCATAAGGAAAAGTAGAACAGCTTGAATATACACAGATGGATTGGAAACCAACAGTGTATTGAAAAATGCAAAGTTTTGCTCACAAGGTGACCTAGGAAAAAGGCAGTCAATGGGGGTGAAGATTTTGTTGGTTTAATAATAAATAAGTATACATAAATAATTAGTTTGTGACAGTTTTAATGACAACTCAACCATGGGAAAAGATAAATCTACATATTGAAAGAAAGCAGTTAAAATGTTGACTTGCAGAATGACAGAGGTAAAGAGGATGCATTTAAGTGGAGACAGGCAGCTTGTCTAAATACGGCTAATATTAAATACAGGTGATTATAGCATTTGAAATTGAAATTAAAAATAATCTCTGATTCACTTATTTTAAAATTGCCAAGTCCCCTCAGCTGCATATTTCACCAGGTGTTGGTACAGTTGGAACAACAAGCATATCCAATGATTTAAAAATAACATTCACGGGTGTCACCTGATGTCACTCCAGATAAGAAATGATGTTCCCAATCAGAGGGAACACTCTCTGGTATTCATCCTAACACCTCCTAAACCTGTGCTACATATTTATGTCATGAATTTTAAAATAATCTTTCGGATCTTGAACATATTAAATAGATTAAGCTTTCTGAATGTTGTAAACACAGACAAGAAATGAAAGTCTTTCGTTTTGGAAACTGTATGCTTGAACAGAGCTCCTTTTACATAATTAGGCTTAAAGAAAATAAAGATTCTTTGATTTTTTTCCTCCAAAATAGTACAAACTGAGTTAAATATTAGTATACTATTCATGAGTTCTTGTTCTTCAAAAAGATATTTAAGATCTACGATTTCAGGCTGCTTAAGTACACAGCCTCCTAAATATATTGGTTCAGATTTGGGGAAGGAGAAAACATTTATCAAGGCACTCAGGTAAGCACTGTGCTAAGTGCTTTGTGTGCACTTATTTTTCCCAGTAAAAGTCCTATGAGGAAGGTGTTTTATCTGTTTTACAGATAAAGTAACTGAAGTCGTGAAAGGTTAAGTTGATTTGCCAAGATCAAAAATAAAGTCAAATTCTCTAGAAGCCTAAGCTTTTCTATTTATGTACCTAAATATCTCTGTAAAGGTTGTTTCTCAAACTTATGTGGAAAGAAGTAATGAAATAATTTTAAAATGTATTGATATTACCTCTCATTACCTCCCCCCACCATTTTATCTAGTATCTTGTAAATAGAGTCTCGAATCACAAATGCACTTATTACTATGGCTAAACTTTCAGATTGGGTTTCTTCAAGCATCTGCACAAAAATAAAATATATATAGTTCCGTTGAGACATGCTGTTGCACACTACCTGCAATTCCCATTAGTCTGAAAGTGAAATTGCAGCTTAATTTAGAATAGCACTAGCTCTGTATTGTCCAAAATCTTTCAGAGGATCATGGGTAGGCACTTCCTAATACCATTAGAAAATTCTGAGTGACAAATATAATTGACAGGATCTTGGAAGATAAAACTCAAAATGGCAGAAAGAAGATAAACGACCATGACATAGCAATAAAACATCATAGTTATTGTGATGATTTTAATAAGTTTTTTTTTTTTTTTTTTTTTTTACCATTTCTTTTTTTTTTTTTTTATTTCAGCTCATCATGGGGGTACATAAGTTTAGGTCATATACATTGTCCATGTCCCGCCCATCCCCCCAAGTCAGAGTCCCAAGCGCGTCCGTTCTCATTCTCCAGACAGTGCGCCTGGCACTCATCATGTAGTCATACCTCCATCCCCTCCCCCCCCCACCTCCCCGGGTCTGCACCTTCAAGCATGACCATTCCCCAGAGGGTGTGCAACGCACTCATCATGTAGGCATACACCCATCCCCTCCCCCCACCCCCTACCTCAGTCTGATATCCAATTGGTATCCTTCCCCGATGTACATTTAGGTGATGATCAGGGAAAACAGTTTTCTGGTGAGTACATGTGATGCTTGTTTTTCCATTCTTTGGATACTTCACTTAGTATAATGGGTTCCAGCTCTCTCCAGGAGAACCAAAGAGATGTCGTATCATCGTTATTTCTTATAGCTGAGTAGTACTCCATGGTATACATATACCACAGTTTACTAATCCATTCGTGGATTGATGGGCACTTGGGTTGTTTCCACATCTTTGCAATTGTGAATTGTGCTGCTATAAACATTCGGGTACAGGTGTCTTTGTTAAAGAATGACTTTTGTTCTTCTGGGTATATGCCCAATAATGGGATTGCTGGATCAAATGGTAGGTCTACTTGAATCTGTTTAAGGTATCTCCATATTGCTTTCCATAGGTGTTGCACTAGTTTGCATTCCCACCAGCAGTGTATGAGTGTTCCTGTCTCTCCGCATCCACGCCAACATGTGTTGTTTTGGGATTTTTTGATAAAGGCCATTCTCACCGGAGTTAAGTGGTATCTCATTGTGGTTTTGATTTGCATTTCCCTGATGATTAGGGATGTTGAGCATTTTTTGATACGTTTTTTGGCCATTCTTATGTCTTCTTCTGAAAAATTTCTATTCATGTCCTTTGCCCATTTTTTGATAGGATTGTTTGATTTTTAAATGTCATGGAAATCTGGAAGGAATTAAAAGGAAATATCAGATAGGAAATATCTAGCATTTATAAAATGCTATTTTAGAAGTTTTCAAAAAAATGGGAGACTTGGTGTTATTAAGGCACAAGAGGCATGAATCACTTACTTCATTGTGGTTTCTGTGGATGGCCATTTGGTCTGTTGAGCTTTGTGTACCCAGACTTTGGTCTCTTGGCATTTGGACATTCATTTCTTCATCATTTTCCCTCAAATATCATAAAAACTGGTTTTTCTCTCATTCACTAATTAATAAGCTAAAGGAGACTATTAATTGATTATTAATTAATATATTAAAGGACAACATTTTCAGAAATCTTTTAGCTACTTCTCCCAAGTTTGACATTGGTTCTGTTTCTTAATTAGACTATTGTTTAGTCATTTGCATTAAGCCTATCAATACACTCTGTTCTGCTCACATCCAGGCTGTATTCATTTATCATGCACACAGGTTTAACAAGAAATGTGGCCAGACTTCTTGCTGAGTCCATGTACATCAAGGTTACCACATTTCCTTGACCTACAAAATTAAAAGTGTCAAAATATTTATAAAAGATAATACATTATATAATAAGGTGAATTTGTATTGCATGCCTTTGACTAGACAGATAGATACAGAGAATCTAGCTTTCTTGCTAAAAAAGACCGGAAAAAAAAAAAGAAAAGAAGGGAAATTAACTGCAAAGAAATATAGAAAACTATGGGAGCCTATTTCAATTTACATTCCATTAAAAAGGGAGATTTTTATTATGAATCTTCTTGAAACTGAAATGATCATATCTTTTTCTTTCTACACCTATTTATTTGCTTAAGCTTTTCAGAAAATCATTGAATTGTGCCTCTCTGGACATGGGCTTAGTAAAGGGGCTAGAACCTTTTAGCAACAATAGCTTGGTGATAATGCTACATCCTTTTTTTTTTTGAATTAGTAGTGAGAAGAGAGAGGTTATTTTCCATGTCTGACCTGACATCTTAAAGTGGAACTATGCAAGTTATTGCTCATAAAATCACACAACATATCTATTGGTCGGCTTCTATATTTTAGGGACAATAGCAGAATCTAAAAAGCTGCATGTGAGACCATAACTACCTTTCTATATTAAGTTTTTAATGGAGAAATATTTCCTAAGATTATAAAGAATATATTTATAAATTATTTTTGGAGCCATAGCTTATTAATATTTTTAAAGCAATTTATTTCAACTCCATATCTTCAGATAAAATTTAAGATACTCATGCATAATTTGAGAACTGCCTATTTGGGATTATTTCTTACTGACTGATTATATTTTTTACTATAAATTTAGGGATTATAGATAAAATGCCCACAAAAGTTAAATCCTTTGATACAATAAATCTAGTTTTTCAGACTGCCAAATATCTATCAAATATCAGTTGTCACCAATGTTAGGTAAATATATAATTGCTCTGGTTGTTATCACAGTCAACATCTTGTTCACAAAAGTATATAATGGGAACTTTACAAATTATCCCCTTCAAAACAGATTGACTGAGTTCATTATGCTCTAAATAAAGGTTGTATTTATAATTATTTGTAGAATTTTAACTATTTGTACCATGGTCTAATGCAGAGAGAATTTTTAATGGGATGACCTACTATAATTAATATATTCTCTTTGTATAAGAGGGAAAGAATATAACAAAATTTTTAAAACATTGCTAAAATGGTTATTAAAATTAGAACATTTAGGCAGGGCATGGTGGTTCATGCCTGTAATCCTAGCACTCTGGGAGGCCAAGGCGGGAGGATCGTTCAAGGTCAGGAGTTCAAGAACAGGCTGAGCAAGAGCAAGACCCCATCTCTACTAAAAAAAATAGAAAGAAATTATTAGGATAACTAAAAATATATAGAAAAAATTAGCTGGGCATGGTGGCACATGCCTGTAGTCCTACCTACTTGGGAGGCTGAGGCAGAAGGATTCCTTAAGCCCAGGAGTATGAGGTGGCTGTGAGCTAGGCTGATGCCACTGCACTCTAGCCAGGGTGAAAGAGTGGGACTCTGCCTCAAAAAAAAAAAAAAAAAAAAATTAGAACATTTATTCTCAAAATTAACATTGATATATCCATTATTTGCATTACGTAGTTCCATTTCTCCCTGGAAGAAATACATATAATTTAATTAAGTAAAAATGCATTATTTCTTAATGTATTACAAAATATTCAGATTTGCTACTGAACTGAGGTTACAATTAATGTATATGTATCTAAAATATTAAGTTCTTCATGAAATTTCAGAATGCTTAGAAAACATTTTTTAAGATAGCTCATACAAAAGAGTGCTCATTTACCTACACCTATATCCTTTAGACTTACTAACATAAAATTGTAAAAATTATAAAATTATTTTAAAAATTTTATATATTTACTGATGCTTATTTGGAAAAAGTCACAAAATAAACATAGAAATTTGTATTAATGTAGGGATAGAATTTAAATTAAGGGAGAAAATTATCAGAAAATTTATCAGTCATTACAGAGTCATGTGAAACACAGTAATAGACAAAGGAAATGAGCACTTCAGCATGTAGGCATATCTTAATCCACACACACATTAAGTAGCATTTAATTAGACCCTAAAAAAATTTTATTATAATTTGTAATTGAAAGTGAAATTATTTCAGAAATTATTAATACCAATTTGTCTAAATTTATATATTAAGTCTGTGAGAATTTTCTTATGAATAGAAACAAATAGTCTTTCCCTGCATGAAAATACTATAACATTTAGTACCAACATGATTTGATAGCAATCATTGAAACATATTAAAACAAAAAGATTATAGACATTTGGTGAGTCAATTTTGGCTATTTAGTGTTTGTTACCTATGTCCCTGTAAACTTAATAGTTGCAAATTGTAGCAGACTGCCTTATTCTCAATTTTCAGGAAAATAGGAAATAAGGTTTCAGTATTATGACAGTATCACCAGCAATAGAAGAGAAACTATTAAAATGTAATAAGTAAAATGTAATTCCATTTTCAGATGATTATATTTAAATCAGTGATAAGAAATTACATTTAAACTTTTATATAAATTTTAAATAATAATCAATTTTTTTCTTCTTAAAGAACCTTGTTGTATCTTTGTAAATAAGATACTCAGCTGTATATATGTAAATCAAACATTTAAAAATGTTTCCATGAAAACAAAATGCTTTTGGCAATCAATTACTTTTCTCATGACATTGGTCATTTGACAATAATAATTACTTTATTTCTAATATAACAATTGGTTTATGAAATAAAACAATATGCAAATGCAATGTATTATTTTCAAAAATAATTGTAAAAGTGGAAATTGTATGCTAGCTTGACGTAGCTAAGAGATCACTTGGAAGTGAGTCATATTCCAGGCTTAACCAAATTTGCCATTAGAATAATACAGAAATAATTTAGAGATAACAAAGAAATCCCAAACTCCTCAAATGTTTAAATGTTAATAAAATATTTTTGAGAACACGTAAGGGACCAGGTGTAATGATGCAACATTTCTGATGCAGCCAACTCTCCTATCGTCAACCTGGTACTTAAATTATGTCATCACATAATGCCCCCTGAATATTCCAGGCAGCCCTTTGAAATATCACAAGCAATACAGTCACATCATGGATGAGGTAGCTGAGGACGTAGAGAGGTAAGGTGTCTATAATAAACTGGATATTTTATTAAAAATTATGTGCATTTATGCAGTGATGGCAATTTTTCAAATCACAGGTGTTCTGAATTACTGCTATAACATAGGACTGCAAACTAGTTACCCTGACTGACTGCCCATGCAGCCCATTCTATCTCACCTCCTACTTGAAACTTACAAAAATATGCTTTTAAGTCTAAAAGCCATGATTGACTTGAATATCATGGAGATGACTGTGTAAAATATAAGATTATTTTATAAAAAACCTGAAGACTTATTCCAACAGCAATTCAAAAAAGAAGAACATACAATGCTTAGGAGATATTATAATAATGGTTTTGAATTAGAGGTAAAAAGAATAATATGATACAAAAAATAGAAATTGAAATAGAAAGGAATAGTATTGCCCAACACTCCAAATGCAAAAACGGCATGTATTTATATCAAGTAGAAACACTGTTTGTTAATAAGAGAGCTTTTTTATTTGCCTTTGTTTTGTTTTTTATTCATTTATTTATTTTTTTTGGTAAAATTTAATGAATTGAGAAACTCAGCCACTACTGAATGTACTGCTCTAGGAAATAGACTCCAAAAATACACTGACCTTGTCATAACCTAAAATGTTCACTTCAAAACTGTTCAATTCAAAACAGAACTGCACTTGCTATGTCACCCTGCTACCAATAGTAATTTTAGGTAACTGTCACTTTAAAAGTAGCCATCAACTCTGCCTAAATATACATTATTTTTTATATAAAAACCCTGGTATCTTCTTTCAACATATATTTCAAAGAAAGCTAATACAGTGAATAATCCTTGAAAGCAACTACATTTCCCTGTTACGCTACTGTGAAAGAAAATTGTAGTCATTAGTCAAAAAAGTGAATAAAATTGGTTATATGCTACATAGTGACCTTGATATTGATTTTTTAAAAATATTCTTATAACCTGCATGATACCAAAACAACTACTGTTTCACAACCTCACCTCTATAAAGAAACTATTTTCCATTTGAAAAAACACTACTCACTTGACAGTTAGAGAAAGAGCATAATGGCCAAGAACATTTTAGTAGCTGGGATTATAATGGCAGTGGATACATGATATTATGGTAATACAATGACATACCATTTGAGGCACATGAATTCTCTTAAATTTATCTTAAGCTTTATGGAGTTTTGAATAAGTGAGTACGCATATGAAATCATACTGTCGGCTTGAAATATTAGCTGTTACAATGAAGTCATACAAAATGAAAATTATCTTACATTTGCTTAATTTTGATTTTGATTAATAGATTTTTAATATATGCTTATGTTTTCTATACCTCTGAAGTATGCTAGAAATCCACCTAAGTTTTCCAACAAAATAATAGTATTTTTTTAAGATGTTGTCTCTGAGCCTCAGGCAATCTCTATGTCTTTTTTAGTTCCTGAGATTTCACCGGAGAAAATACCAATTAGTTTCAATTTTGATGATGATATTCATGATGTGGTCTATAACGTAACATAATTTTGGGGGGAAATTTGGTGACAAGTTTCCTCAGGATATAGACAAAGACCAAATATACTCAGCATTCTATACTACTGTCTAAATGTGACATAGTCTGTCAATGCCAACACATTTAAATAGAAATTGAAAATCTCAATCCTCTATTTGTCTCCATAATGTCAAACATAGAGTTCAGATCCTTAGAAGCAGATTGAACATTTGGGGTATGTGTTTGTAATTTGAAGATAACAGTTATTGGCCATATTAACCATACTAACGGAAATAATAGTCATAATAAATTTAAATCTCTTCAAGTAAAGTCATATCTGGGATACTATGTTCAGTCATTGAACCTGTATTTTGATAGAAACATTGATAAACTTGGCACAGTTACAGGGCAATGACTCGTGTGATAAGAGAACTCCAGTAACACCTTAGGAGAAATGATCAGGGTTACTAAAGAGTTCAAATTTAAGAACACAACGGTTGTTTAGGAAAAACATACTTGTTTTAAAATAGTGAACACAGGTCTGTCTGGAAAGTATCCAGCCATTTGTTAATACAATGAGAGCAGTTAGTGTGACATCGTTGTGATCTGGCAGCCAAGGAGAGTGGACTGCAATGCACATGCGTGAACAATGACAACTTCACTGTATTAGTCAGTGGGGCACTAGACAACAATTGAGTGAACACATGTACTGTGTGGCCATCACATTCAAAATGACTGAGCGAGCAGAGTAACGAATCTGCATCAAATTTGGCGTTAAGCTTGAACATTCCTCTGTGGAAACTACTCAGATGACTCAGAAGTCTTCCGGGGATGATGCCACGAGTGTAGCACAAATAAAAGCGTGGCACGATGCTTCCAAGGTGATCGAGAATCTGTTGAAAGTGATCCACGTTCTGGAAGGTCTGCAACAAGCATAATGCCTGAGAATGTTGAACATGTGCGGATTAGGTTTAGAGACGCTGGGAGAACCGTGTGAGGTCCCGAGGTGCCTACTTTGAAGGGGACTGAGGCGTCACTGTCCTATGTATGTTTCTTATATCTCGTAGTCTTCAAGAAATGTCTCTGTTTTTCCTCTTACATGGCTGGATACTTTCCAGGCAGACCTCTTGTTGTCCTGTGGATAATACTCTAAACTGAGTAAATAAGGCACAAGAAAGAACTAAAATCAATGAGATTTGCTTGGAAATTAAAAAGAGGAAGAATTCCCTGACAATTAAAGCTATCTGAAATTAAATGCTTTGTTATTGTTAGATGTGTTAAAGAACGATGAATCAACCTGCCTGAGATGTTGTGGGAGAAATCACGCCTGGAGTAAAGCACTGGACGAGGAAGACTCTATAGACTCACGTCATTTTGATGTTCTGTGAATTTAAGAAATGAAAAATTACTTTTTTTCCAAATGTTTCAGTGTTTCAATTGTTCAAGAGAGGAATCTGTTAAGTTGAACTGTATTAAATTGCCAGTTTTGTGGGTTCAAGATGGTTGAATCGCAGCAATTTCATGTGATTATTGATGCCTGTAGCTCTGTAAGACTACCCTCTGAAACAGGATAGAAATCAGGAGGAAAAAAATGCCACTAGTAACCTCCATCTTCTTAGCATTTATTCTGCTAGTATGGTTGACACCAAATTCAGGAAATTTTATGTGTTTCATTATTAGTTGAATTGACCAAAAAATGTAAAAATAAATAAAGCTAATTGCCAATATTACAAACTCATTTCACCCAATTTCAATTCCTGTACTATGTTGGTCTAATAGAGAAACAAATAATAACCAAACTGAAAAACAAACAAAAATTCAGATAAGCTAAAATCAGTGAAAACTCTTTGAAAATTGAATAGTACTATGTATGTTATATTGTATGTTTATGTTTACCAGTTTTTATGTAACTGTAAGCAAGGCATGACAAATTTATAAGGGTATTATGATATAAACAGTCACGTATAAGGAAATATAAAGCCAAATAAAAGGAGAAATAGGACAAAAAAGGTAATGGTAAGTGGTGATAACCGGTGTAAACAAGTTAGGACATCTGCACTCAATCCCAACTGTCACTAATTCTTTAATTGACACTGATCAAGGTATGAAATCTCTCATGGCCTGAATTACTTCATCTGTAATATGAGTGAATTGGACTATTTAAGCTCTAGATACCTTTTGAAATCTTAAATTCTAAGATGGTTTAAAAATATAAAGGAAGCAAAATATAGCATCCTAGTAAATGCAGTATAAGAAGAAAATTTCACAGGGAAATCAATATTTTCTCATGACTACATTAATAGCAAAATCATATTTAGAGGCCAAGAGTATTATTGAAGGATTTACTTTAGTCCATTAAAAAAAACTGTACACCTGATGCTGTTTTTAGTCTTTCCTTTTGTATTTTGGTTAAATGCATTGCATAGACTTGCTTTGAAAGCCAGTTTGGTCACTTGTTGGCTTTGTACTATGGCAAACATGAGAATGGTCCTGTCCTGTCAGATCTTTGACTATAGGAACTAATTGACCTAGGCCCCAGATGCTGTACTGTAGACATGCATCGCCGTGGGTGGCGCTGAGACCTCATTTCCCTTTGGCTGCTCCCAGCCAATGAGTGAACATGGCAGGAATATTAAAGCAGGTCCTTTGATGAAAGGTATATGACTCCTCTGATGGTGATTCTGGCTTGAAGAATACCAGATGGCCTTGCCAAAGTCTTCTTGGAACTGCACTGACTTTTTAAGATGCTTCTACTCAATCTTCCTTTTGTTCCTCTTTCCTTAACTCAGGGCCAGACCTGCCTCAAATACGACAGTTTCCCTCTATTGGCTTTCACTTCTTTACCTGTCACATATATTTCCCCTAAAAAGTCTCTGACATGTGTAATCCCATCTTGGTATCTGCTTCTTGGAGGACCTGGAATAATAGAGCACTTAAATCCTTCACATTTTATTCAGCTTACTTGTCTGTAAGTTGGAAATAATAATGCCTATTTTGTTTGGCATGAGATTAAATTATATCAGCTATAAAAATTTTAACATATTGCTTATGGAATGCTAGTATTTACTATTGTGCTCTAGACAAACTAAATGATCCATTATTCACTGATTTTTTTGGTCTCATCACTCTTGTTCAAATTATACCCTTAAATTAAATTGCTCTCTTCATCTACACACAGCTATTTCCTACATCTCTTGTCAGAACCTTCATTAAAGCCTTCTTTTTCACAGAACGTCCAAATAGATGTAGTTCATCCCTCTTCAGGACTACTATTGCATGCAAAACATTTTCTCTTGAATGGTCATTATGCCCTCTGCTAGATAGTAAGCATTATGGGACCAGTGTTTCTGTCTCACCCATATTTATAATTCTGGAAATCTGGCACCTAGGTCACTCAATAAATGTAAGTTAACTAAAAACATAAAATTAAAATTCAAATATTTAAAATAATATTCAAAAATATTTTAAGACTTGGTTACCTTGTAGACTGGGATCATAGTAAGTAGATATTGGCCATAGAAAATTTTGGCCTTTTTGTCAGTTGCAATGAGAATCTCCATATAGATTCAAAGAAGGGCATGACAGAACAGGATATATACTTTATTCTGTGGGGAAGATATTGGGGCTGGGATTTAGGGTCTGTTCTAAAGTTGAATGTTATTTGTTATACCAAAGACTGACAGTTGTCCTGTACCTGTTACCACTGTAACTTACTAATCATGCATCTTGTCTCACTAGAAGCCACAACTTCATTATATTCCAGCATTAATAACTAACCTACATCAACATAAATGACAGAGAGATGCTCTGTAAAAGAAAATATTATTTACTCAGGATTAGGGCATTGCAATGGGAATATGCATGCCACAGTAAATTCTCTGTGTGTACTCAGGGAGTCAGGGAGGTAAAGGAAGACAGAGGTGGTTTTTTTTTTTTGAGACAGAGTCTCACTTTGTTGCCAGGGCTAGAGTGAGTGCCGTGACATCAGCCTAGCTCACAGCAACCTCAAACTCCTGGGCTTAAGCGATCCTACTGCCTCAGCCTCCCGAGTAGCTGGGACTACAGGCATGTGACACCATGCCTGGCTAATTTTTTTTTTTCTATATATACTTTTAGCTGTCCAGATAATTTCTTTCTATTTTTAGTAGAGATGGGGTCTCGCTCAGGCTGGTCTCGAACTCCTGACCTCGAGCGATCCACCCACCTCGGCCTCCCAGAGGGCTAGGATTACAGGCGTGAGCCACCGCACCCAGCCAAGACAGAGGTTTTTAAAAGCAAAATAAGGATTACATTATTGTTTTGAGATATCTTTGGCTACAAAGATCAATAACAAGGGAGGTACCTGTCCAAGTGTGGACAGGCAGTTTCTGTATAGATGTCTGTGCAGAAGTATTTTTTGTGTAAGGCTGCAGTGACCTTTATGCAAAGCTGTGGTTTTTGCAGTCTTTCATGGTAATTTTATTTGGCTTACAAGTGTTAGAATCCTCTCTTCATAGCCTTCTCTGACTCTATTTTTCACGTTTTTTTTTTTTAAACTATTATTGACTCCATTTTTATCCTGACAACTTTCACATCTTTAAGATAACTGGTGTTATGAAACTGATGAGAAAGACATTTGGGTCTCAGGATATAATGACTTTCCCTGCATTTAACCCAGATCAGTAACTTTAATGCTGGGGAAAGCGACTGACTGGCACTAGCAGAGATTAAGCAATGGAAATCTAGTGGGGATATCCTCCCCTCCCCAGGTCCTGGCATGGCCTGATAAATGGCATGTTTAATATCCTACGGGATTTATTCACAGCAAGGAGGATATTATAAAGAATCTTAGACACAGGTATATGGTGGTAGACTACAGATCTTTGGGTATTTGTTTTAAATACTGTAACTTTATTATTTGGATGGTTGTGAATTTCTATACTATCAAACATGTAGGAATGAGAATACAAAACGTATTCCATAGCTAAGCCTAAATGACACCGTCCCAGATTATCTATGGTGCTTATCCCCTCCATTAGTGCAAGTAATCGAGTATTTGAATATGAAAGTGCAAGTTTATCTCATTGTTCCATTACAGGTAATGAAAGTGACCTATGTGAGGATATTAGATTAGTGATTTTACTTAGTATTCACCTTATGCCTAGAAGGTGTGAAATTGTTAACTCGTTCAAATTAAGTCATTATCCAGTTATGTAACAAATAGACTTGTGCTTAAAAAGCTTAACTAAGCAGGTGCAGAGAGAAAGGAGAAACTCTATCAAATGCTTCAGGAGACCTGAAGCTGTTTCCACTGCTGTTCTTTATTTTTACGTCTCATTAACAACAGTATTAACTATCACATACTGCTTGTATAGGGAAAATTGGGAGAAATTAAGTGTTCTGCATAATCCTCTTAAAAATGTTTTAAATACAAGAAACAGTTGCGTTTGTTTGCTCCTTCCTTCCTTCCTTCCTTCCTTCCTTCCTTCCTTCCTTCCTTCCTTCCTTCCTTCCTTCCTCCCTCCCTTCCTTCCTTCCTTTTCTTCCTTCTTTCCTTTTTACCTTCCTTGTTTTCAACTATAGCCTGGTTTCCTTTGAGGCTTCTGATACCAATAAGCAGATCCAGGAGAGAAACGGATTATTAGTTTGCTAGGGCTGCCATAACAACATTCCATAGACTGGATGGCTTAAACACAGAAATGTATTTTCTCACAGCTATGGTAGCTAGGAGTCTAAGATCAAGGTGTTGGCAGGTTTGTTGTTTTATTTTTTTTTTCTGAGAACTTTTTCCTTGCCTTGAAGATGGCTGCCTTCTCACTGTATCATCCTCACATGTTCACCCCTGGGCCTGAGTGTCTTCTATGCCCTAATCTCTTCTTCTTGTAAAGACGCCGGTGATATTGGATTAGAACCTACCCATATTACCTCATTTTACTTTAATTACCTCTTTAAAGGCTCTATCTCTAAATATAGTCACATTCTGAGGTACTGTGTGTTAGGACTTCAACATATGAATTTTGTGGAAACACGGTTCACAACTGGGAAATTTTTCCATCCATATAGTGCATACATTTGTTTTATTTGCAAATGTCTTCCCACTTTGTGTAGAGGAGAGGCTCCATAGTGGAAGAAACCATCATTGCTACACTGCTTTTTTATATTTTTGTAGCTATTTTTCTAAATTGCAAAGAGCTCTGCAAAGTATACTTAAATATGAAGGCAATCAAAAAGAGACCACATAAGAAGAAAAAAAGAAGAGAAAAAAACGAGGCTCGGGGATGAGCAAACACAGGCCAGGACATCTAAGATATTATAGTCAATATTTCTCCTCCTGGGCCCCATAAAGGACACAGAGGTAGGATATTATTTTTAGGAGTTTTATTGACCAGTGATCCAAAAAAAAAAAAAAAAGAGGTAAAATAGGTAGACTTGTTATTTTTGAAGCCCAGGGTTCTAAAATAAAAGAAGGGAAAAAAAAAAGGATCAGTAAGTCTCTTTCTAAAAGTGATAATAATTGAGGGATTTGTTCTTTAAAAGGGAGCACATTAGCATGTCATTTTCTCAAATCTACCATGCTGGGCCCTTTTTTTGTGTTGTTTTGTTTGGTTTCAAGTTTTTTTGTTTTTGTTTCATTTAATTTTAGTGATTGTGTTCAGTGTAAGCATGAAAGTCTCTGTTATTGGTCAACTCACTGCAAAGCCACTAGTAGATTTAGGTTATTTTTAAAACTACCAGGGAAAGGTACATGGGACAACGTGTCCTTGAACAGTTCAGAGGTATTTCTAGAAAATACAAGACTTTATGTGGAAGATCATATACCTCATAAAAACATGTGTACCCCTTTTAAAAAGTTTCCTCTGAGATTAGATTTGTTTGTAATCTTGGGGATAATCAATATTTTTTAATCCTTTATAATCTTTTACTTAATAAATATAGACACAAAACAAGCCACAGACTATGAGAAAATATTTGCATAACACATATCTGCCAATGGGCTTATATCCCAAATATAAAAAGAACACAAAATTTAACAATAAGAAAACAAACGACCCAATTAAAAAATGGGCAAAAGACCTGAATAGACATCTCAGCAAAGAAGATATACTGACGGCAAATAAACATATGAAGAAACGCTCAAACATCATATATCATCAAGATATTGCTAATGAAAGTAACAATGAGACGCAACTATATCCTTCTAAGAAAGGCTATAATCTGGAAACATCACATGCTGACAAGGATGTGGAGCAACAGAAATTCTTACTCATCGCTGTTAGGAATGCAAAATGGTGTAGACAGTTTTGTCATGTCTTACAAAGCTACACATAATTTACTATGTAATTCAGTGATCACGCTTGTAAGTATTTACTTAAATGAGTTGAAAATTTATGTCCACACAAAAACCTGCACGCCAATTTTTATAGCAGCTTTATTCATAATTGCCAAAATAGGAAGAAACAAATAGTTGAATGTATGGACAAACCATGGTAACCTATATAATGGAATAAAGAAAATGAGTTATCAATCCATATAAAAACATTGAGAAATCTTAAATCCATATAGCTAAATGAAAGAAGCCAGTTTAAAAAGGTTACTTATTGTATGATTCCAACTATATGACATTCTGGAGAAAGCAAAACTATAGAGACAGTAAAATATTTAATAGCTGCCAAGGGTTCAGGAATATGGAGGGAAGGATGAATAGGTGCAATACAAGGCATTTATAGGTCAGTGAAACTATTCTGTGTGTTACAGTAATGGTGGATACATGACATACATTTGTCAAAAACCATAGAACTTTGCAATGTAAAGTTAACCCCAATGTAAGCTATGAACTTTAATTAATAATATTATATCAATATTACTTTATCCATTGTAACTGATGTGCTACACTAATGCTAAATATTAATAATCGGGGAAGCTGTGTCAGGAAAGAGGGCTTATATGGGAAATTTCTGAACTTTCTGCACAAATTTTCAGTAAATTTAAAGCTACTCTAAAAATAAAATATATAAAATATTTATGCAAAAAATATTCATATGGTCTCTATTTTTCTATCCAATGATGAAATTTTCCCATTGTTTTATGTATATTAGATATTGTAGTTGAGATTTGATTAATTTTATTGAAATTTATAAGCAGCAAGCTTTTTCTTTTTTTTATTGCTAATGGTTTAAATCTTCAGTGGTTTAGGAAGATTTTTTTTGAAAAATATCTCAGACTATTGCTGATTCTGATGTTCTTCACAAAATATATTATTATTAGTCAAATTAGAGCATTTTAATATACTACTAATTATCAACTCTCCAGACTAAAAAATAATTCAAGCATTGATTCAATCATAAAAATTTTTATCCATTAAAAACAATATTTAATTCTACAAATACAGTCTGAATTATTACTGCACTCATCAAACCAATGTACAATTAATATTAGCCAGCATTTATTTATGAGCATTTATTTAGAGCAAGCATGGTTCTGAAATTCTTGATAGATTATCTCAGTTAATTCTCAAAATTCACCACTTTATTAGGCACTATTATTTTTTCTCTTTTACAAATAAGGTACTTCAGTTATATAGACTTTAGTAAATTCCCCAATGCTTCATAGATGCTAAGTTGTGGGGCAAGGTGTTGATATTTGTTTACAGATTCCTTATATTTAATATTGAACCACTAAATTATGCCACCTTTTACCCTCTACTATCTCAACCTCTCATTACTTTCAGTTAAAACACTTACACATTTATAATTTTGAGATAAAATATCTATAAATGGAAATAGCAAATGAACAGCATAATATAGTGGAGAGTTTATAGAATTTGAAGTTAGACCTGGGTTTGAATCTCCACATCTGCCACACACTGGATGCATTTAAACAAACTTCCTTATCTCTCTAAATGTCAGTTTCCTCAGCTCTAAAAAGAGAACAATTATCATCCTTATTTCCCTAATGGTTTTGAGAATTAAATAAAATAATATACATTTTGTAAATTGTGAAACTGTAAAATATAAAACTATCACTCTGATAAATATATATATACTTTTCTGTGTTAAGGCCTTGAGGATGGCAAATTGCTCTGTATATCAAGGATAGAATCTTCTCCATATGTTGTGAATTTCTTAAAGTGCCACAACACAGGCATGTAGTAAATACTGGTCAGTGATGGTGATTCATATTAGCTACACTTTTATTATATGATGTAGAACTTTTTTCGCGAGCAGCAATTTCAGTTTTGTGCAACTGCAAACATGTTCACAACAGAATAAGAAACCCTGTTAACTCCACAGATGGAGAGTGAAGTGGTGTGCTTAAATGACTGTATAAAATATAATAGTAGAATAAAATACATGAACTCAAAAGCTAATGCAAACTAACAGAGCTCGTTGGTTGTGTGCTGAACACTGGGCATGGCTGTCATGCTGCCATTTTGTCTCTCAAACATCAATTCTCTGGTTTATTATGAGCTGTTTTTTTTTTTCCTCTCTCTCTCTCTCTCTTTTTCTGTCATTATCCTTAATCTATAATCTGACAAAGGGAGATGGAAGCCAAATCTAAACTGAAAAAATAGTCACCTTCTACTTTGAGATGTAACCAAATACAGAATTTTTGATGTTGACAGCTCTTTGACATTTCCACTATAATAACACTGAACATCTCCTGACCACAACCATTTGCCTTTTGATCTGTTGTTGCCTAACCTTGTGGTTAACCTTGTGCCTAACCATACTAAAAGCTCTTATTCTACTCTGTATGTTCTGATAGAGCATCCTGGAGATGCTCAGGGTATGTTGGCCTGCACCTGTTGTCATCCGCTCTCCAACTACATCAGGTTCTATTGCTACTCCGTTGTTATCCAGTGGGAACCTTGCTGGCACAGGGAGGGCCCTGTTGTTATGAGGCCTCACAATTTTTTTCAGGATGAATGATGTTGTTCCCAGGGCATTGTTGGAGAGATAAAGAAGTACTTCTCACAGATGGCCCAGCTAATCATCCATCTGTGGCACTAGCTCCCTTCTGATTCCACTGCTGGTCCTACTCACACAGGAGAAAACACCCCCACCTCAGGTGTTCTCATATATATTAATATTAATTATTGGATTATTAATCATCCTCACTTTTGTAGCATCTCTTGAATTATAATTGGGAGAGGGAATAAGATGTCTATTATAGGCATAACTAACAATACAAGTGAACAGATTTACTGTGTTAAACTATCTTTGCTAGAGATTTAATTTGGTATGAAAGTTATTCTAATCAAAAATATTTCACTCAGTTTTCTACAGTTTATTTTTTAAAAACAGATGGATTCAAAATTAATTGCAAAGGATGAAAATAGATATTGTTAATTACCATTTACATGTACTTATACACTTTTGAGTTAGAGAATGGGGATGTGGTTTAACTATATTTTAATAAAATCATTTCAATATAGTACACATTATTTGGGGACAAGTGAATGGAGCTCTTATATATATAACAAGCTATGATGCAATTGGGCCTTCCTTGTCAGCCACCATTGGCTTCTTCTTGACAGAAATAATGGATTTCAATGTATTGATGGATTCTGTGTGAGAAAAGCCATTGATGACGCTGGTGTAACCACAAACAGGGACCTCAACTAAGAGTGAAGTCCTTAGCAAGAAGGGCCGTAAGTAACAGATGAGACAGATAATCCCCTCTCTTAGGAGGTGAATTTCTGGCATGACTGAGTGAACAAAACTGTGTACTAGACTCAGAGCAAGTCTAGATATTAGCATAGAACCTGGGATCTCAACTGGGACCTCAAGCAATGTTTGTTGACTGAATAGTAATAGTTGCTAATATTTATTAGGCCATATTTAATAAAGGCTATTATGGCCATATGTTGTTTTGTTTTGTTTTTAGAGACAGTCTTACTCTGTTACCTAGGCTGGAGTGCAGTGGCAAAATCACAGCTCATTGCAGCCTCAAACTCCTGAGCTCAAGCTATGTTCCCACCTCTGCCTCCCAAGCAGCTGGGATTACAGGCACAAGCCACTCACCAGGCTCATGGCCATATTGGAGATAAGGCAATTGAATGGCTTAAATCTATTAAGCAATTTGCTCAACACCGCACCACAGGTCAGAGATTAGTATTCAAACTCAGGCCAACCAAACTTCAAAGTCAAAGAATTAACTACTAGACAAGACAGAAAGAAGGAAGTGAAGGACTGTTAAAAAGTGAGATTAACTTTGAGCTATAATTATAAAACTCTATTAGATTTGAAATTGCCTACATGTGTCAGAGATATATATTTAAATAATATACAATTTCAGTGTTTTGTCTAAAAAGCAATTTCTAACAAAAGAAAAATACCTAATTTAGTTACAGTGTGCAATCTCAATTTTATAGGTAGGGATATGGGAATGTTTGTCTATGTTATCTCACAGTGATGACAACTTTTCTTTCTATATATAATGAAAAAATTGATTAGACTTGAAAAGTTTATAATTAGATAACTAAATTATTACTCTGATATATTAAATTGATTTCAATATAATAACAAAGTAAACACTGAATTATTTCATATATAGTATAAAAATTCTAAGTCAGAATAACTACATTATCACCTAAATTCTTCATCTTTCTCTTTTTTGGTGATATTCTAAAGATTGTGCTTCTTAAAATATAAATAAAATTAGTTTCAAGTATCAAGACACAGGGGATAGTTTGGGTGGCAAAATTATACATTACCAGCTCTTGAAAATTCTGGTCTTTAATAATTGTGACATTGTTTACAAAGTGATTCATGTTATGTAATTTATTACCAGTTTCCTTTAAAAATTGGCTTTGAACTTTTTTTATTTGATTATATATTTGGGGACAATACCTTGGGTTCTGATAGTAGCCCCACTTTATACTGCTATTGTTTAGCTTTTTAATTTAAAAATAGAACTGATAAAAATAATACCTGCTTGATAAGGCTAAGAACACCAACTTGACACTGAGAATTAAAAGCAACAGTACTTCTAAAAATCTTTTCCTCTGGCTTGGTACAGCATAGGTTGTAGAACTATAGCTATCTTTCTGTAAATTTTTATTGGCAATGAAATCAATTACTTTCATATTTTTTATTTCTAGAAGAAAGTATCTTGTCATTTTCTGGAATTTTCTTTAAGAACATATCAGTTTGCGATTATTTACGTCTTGTGAAAGAATGAAATATCATTTTTAATGAGTATATGTAGTTTCTGTAGCTTATTTTTCACTTCTTATGTCAACTTTTCTGTTTTCACTCCAAATCATTCTCGTCATTATGATGCTTATTTATGGTAGGGAAAAAAAATCGTATAGAAAGTGTTCTGGAAAGAGAACAGTGTGGTTTCAGACCACTGAAGGATAGCAACTGCTGCTGGTTAGGCTCCCAGAGGTTAGAGAAGTGAAGCTATATCTTCCCTTGGGATAACCTGTCTTTCCTCTGAGCTCTCTGAGTGTAGGGAAGGGCCCAAAGGGAAAAGTCAACTAGCCAGATCAACAGTTTAGATGACAGTGAACAAATGCTTGACTAGCACATTTGTTTTAATGAAGTAATTTAATAAAATACTGTCTAGTGTAATGCACTTGTAATATTAAAATACTTTGTTCAGGTAGCTAAGTGATTATTTAGTGACAGATTTATTTTGTTTTTCAAGTATGCTGACATGGAAAATAAAGATCTTTTTAAAATCATATAATAACAGTGTAAAATTCTCAAATAGAATATACTTTGCAAAATCGTAGTGTAAATATACATATCAAAGTTCAAAACAATAGGGAAAGGCTCTTTTTATGTCAGGATGCTTACCCTAAGAATAACATTAAACATTTTTAATACTAACCATTATTTTTTTCTCTCTCTCTCCTTCCCTGTCCCTCCTTCCTCTTTCCTCCCTCCACCCCTTTCTCTTATAGGTGAGTAACTGAAAGTTAAAACCAGAATTCCTGCATATGAAGTATTATATACTTTTTTATTAGTGTCCTGTGGGTAAGTAAAGAAAAAGTCTTGGCTTAAGCACCAGATTGAATGCTGACACGTGCATAAACATAAATTAGTGAACCATGGCACTCCATCACTGGGTGTCACAATCAAATCTTTAACAGCTATTCAGTGTTAGACAAATGAAAATTGTGAAAGAAATATTTTTTTCTAGTTCTTAATTTTTGTAATTATGCCATTCAGAACTAGCACTTATATAAGTAAATTAGGGTGCTTCACACTTAAATGTCAGTGACTTACTTTGACAGAGCTATTGTCAGTGGATGTTACTTCAGATGGCAGATTATTTGGAAAATGTAAGTGGAGATATGATTTGGGCTGTTTCAGTTATTTTAATAGCACTGAAGTGTCTATAAAGACTACTTTGGTGATTTAGGAAAAACCTTTAGAATTTAGATTTTTAACTCTGGGCATATGATGGACCTCATTTTTTAACCATCTGAACATTAAATATAGATCAAATGAAGATATTTAACGATTGCTTAATCTTTTTGAATAAGCTATTAAGAGAAAAATGCATTGATCATTCTATTCTTAAAATTCTATTAGGAAAACTTGTAGTTTTATTAAAAGAGGTTTTGTAGAATTAAAAGGAAATTGTTTTCTTTTGTTAGTCTGTCATTTAAATAAATGCTGACTTTGTCTAAGACATTAAAAAAGTATTTTAAATAACTTTTCAAAAACAATTTTAAAAGAGAAAACAGCTGTTAAAGTGAACTCAAAATGTCAGGACTGTCTTCTTTATTAAATATTAATTCTATTCATGGAAGTTATCAGCACACATTGAAGTTTATGAGCTGTAAATCTACTTAAAAATTAAAGTATTAATTCCCAAAAGATTTGATTATGGCATTAATAAATTATATTTTTTAAAGAATATATTCTAGATACAGTATCTTTATAGTAAAAACGAATGAGATTTCTGACATACTCATGTAATGCCATTTGTATGAAGTCTTTTCTTCTTTCTTTCTTTGGCTCCTTTTGGTTTATTATCATCCATAAAATGTGATATTGGTTTTGCTACCAAATTTCAGTGTAATATAGTGATAAATATTTTAGATAAAATATTAATTTTTATGTCATTGCTTTATTTGCACATATTGTTATACATAGAAGGGACAGGATGAGAAAAAGGTATTTTTCTCTAGGTTTACATTTATAGCATAATGATTCCTTGGCTTGATAAATTGACTTTAACATGAAAAGTGCTATTACTTGAAATGATCTAGTTGTGATAGACTACTTATTTATTTTAGTTTGTGAAAATTATTTGTACAAATCATAGATATTACTTGAACAAAATATGTATTAGTGCTACCATTTATCAACTTCTGGTATAATGGTTATTGCTCATAAAATATTTAATTAGGCCAATATCAATACCATATTCAATCTTATCAGAGTAGGTTAATGGCTCCTATTATGGAGGTGATTAACATGACAGAATGAATGGTATACTGATAGGTTCAAAGAGGGAAGCCACTTCTAACTATAGTATAGGAATCTCAATGGGGCAAAGTCATCAGCTTATTTCCTTAAAGATTAAGCTGTTTATTTTCAAAGTTTGCTAAGACATCTTCTAAAGACCTAAAAGGAGTTTCGGTGATAGATGCACTTTCATTTTGTAATTTTTCATTACTTTAATATTACCTGGTATTTATTCATAAACATTTGTGGCTAAAGTATCAAAACTAGATAATGTGGCATAACTTCTGAATCTATAGACAAGAAAACTAAGTGTTGGAACTGACCCCTTTTATCATTTGAGATTGAGTTCCTGGGTATCTTTGCCTGTATTTAATTATAAATATTATAGACTTAATCTACTCCTGAGTTTGACAGAAAAGTGGCAGTAAAATTTTATTAAGCACCATAAACTTAAGAGTATGACCTCTGTGTAACATGAACAAAAGTACAGTGCTTGAAAAATAAGAGACTATGAAAAGCATATTAGCCTAGATGATCATAGGACATTCATTGTTGAGAAAATATAGGGTAAGGCTCTGATTTCAGAGCACATCTGGCTTTATGAACAGAAATACTCTGGGGAAAAGAATTGCATATGAGGCACATGTTTTTAAAAGAAAATTTGAAGTTGAAATGGAATAATCATGAAAATTTACATTCCTGAATAACTTTTCACCGCATTTTAGAATCCAGATCAAAATGTACTGCACTTATGGGAAAGACTCTTAGTATCATAACCAATAGAATGTTCTTTATTGTTTAAGAGTGAGCAAAAATCATAGTCATTTTAAATGCTCAGTTTATCAACAAAACACAGTGTAAAATAATTTATATTAATCATATCATAAATAAATTATCATAAAACCTATTTATATTTTTTCAAAGGTGAAATAAACCAAATAATAGCCTTATCTCTTTTTGGGAAAATTGTTTAAGTCATGAAAATTGTACATTTCTGGAGAATTTTATCCTGTGAAGGAAAAGCTAGAGGAAGCCACTATATCCGGACCCAACACATAAGAAATTTTCTTAAAAAAATGCACAATCTAATCTCCCTTTCTAGGTCTGTCTTTTGAGTGTCTTGTGAAAGGTGATTCAGCTGATAAGAGAGTATCTTCATGCCCACAGGACTCCTTGAATCAAAACATCTTATTTCTTATATGATTAGGGACATCAGAGTTCAATTTTTGTTTTTCTTATATAAAATTTGGAAATCACAGGAGCCTTTATATATATTTTTTCTAAGTGTTTTCATGATGTAGTATAAACTTCTGAGGTATAAATCTTTTTTACATAGCCTCTATGAGTACCTAGAGAAAACTACATTAGGAGAAATCAAATCAATACCATTTAATTTCTCTTTTTTCTGTTAAGTTTAATATGATTCTTTTTGTTGTTATTGTGTCTTGCTTTTATTCTTTTTGTTGTTGTTTTAATGTAGGGGGAAATATGTTTTTGAAAGAGTGAAAAGAACAATATTGCCATATAAGTCCCACTTTGTATTAAATAAGCATGATTTTATTCTGAAAATGCTAGACTGCATTATTTAAAGAAACAACATGAAATTCACTTTTCAGCTTTTCAAAAATATTTCTTCATTGCTTCAAGTCTATTGATCATGTATTAAGGCTATCATATATCTTTGTACCTTTAAAGATTAATCTAATAGATGGTCTTAATTTTGAAATATTGAGCAAATATTGAAGTTTAAAATTCACTAGGGATTGATACTGGTGTTTTAATCCTTTGAAGATTTAATTTACTTATTCTTTACCCAGAAGATGGACTTTAATACTATCTTGCTGTCATAGATACACTTGTAGTTTTTTAAAAAATCATAAAGTTAGAGCCTAAATAAGATGATACAAGTTCTCAGTTATGACAAATCAAATCCATGCTGTTCCTTTATAAAAAATATTTCTGTTAATTTATATTCAATATTATTCCAACTCTCATATAGTTATTTTATTATTTCTGTTTTAGTAATAGAATTCATTAATCATAACTCTTCAAAAGGCCTAAAATTCCAGCGCCTTAAAGATGTTATTTTGTTCAGACAGAGCCATAATTTATACTCAAAAATTATATTTTAAATGGATGAGAATAACTCACATATTGTTGTATTAGGACAGCAATAAAATAAGTAAGATTAAAATCACATTAGTTCTGAGAAGTTCACATCAAAGGAAATGTACCCATTCAGAAAAAAAAAATAGACTCGCACCATCCCCCAAACTCCAAATCAACATATAAAGAGACAGGCGGAATTTTAAAAGGAGAGTAAATTGGATTAAATAGAAAGTTTTCTTTTTATATATGATATATAATAAAACATATTATATCTATTGTATTTAAATAGCATTCTTTATATTTGATTTTAAATAGTTCTTAAATATTTCTGAATGCTTTAATAAATATTTTTTAGCATACTAGATATTGTGCAATGAAAAAGAATAGGCTCTGTGTATCTTTTTAGCTTGGTGTATCTTGTACTTATATAAAATTTCATGAATTCTCATGAGAAAAGTAAGATAATATTACTTAAGTTATATGACTTAGTACTTAGGTATGTGCCCAACTGATTATAAGGTCATTTCCAAAGAACTATCATTCACATATTAATATTGTCAAGTGGTACTTCTTTATTACTAAAAGCACTAATTACTTGTCTGAAAGTAATAGTACTTTGCAAATTTGAAGTACTTTATACTCTGCAAAGTGATTTTGCATGCATTATCTCATTTGGTCTTGAGAGAGGGAGCCTGCTCATTAAGTTGTCCAGATGGAGTGGGGGAATCAGAGTGTTCAGCCATAACTAATGTCCCTTCAAACCAAGGTGAATATATAACTGATAGAGTCCCGTCTATAATAAAAGAAAAAAAATCATCATCCTTAATTTTATTAGAATAAAAATTTGGCGAGTAGGTCCACTGTCATCTTTGTGGCCTTTTCATGATCCTTTTTTCCCATGTTAGTTACTGTCAGAACAAAATTCAGATAATTCATTCTGTTAGATAAGACACAATCTTCTTCATTGTTCTTATTTAGGTATTTAACATGCAAATATTTATATAAAAATCATCATGAAATTGATTATTTAAGTCCCAAACTTATCATGCAGCCTGTCCCTCAAAATCTTATAGAGAAAAATGATGTGGTAATTGAATGCATTCAAAGATTGTAAGTTAAACTTCAGAGTATTTTCTATACTGGGGAATAGTAATCTGAGGCTGTTATGTTGCTAAGAAAAACCTTTCTGTCCTAAATATGGATTTCATTTTAAATATGTATAAAAGTCATATGATCTGTGAAATTATTGGGTACATCGTTGATCACACTGACCACTTTTTCAGTCTCTAGTTTATTATAACAAATAGTGTGGCAAAAATCTCAACAATGTGCAAAGGCTGTGTACTTGACTGAAGGATAATGTCTCTCTTGGGTCCTTTTGAATAAAACCTCAGCCAAAAACCTTGCACAGTAAAAGGTTTTAAAATAAGCATCGATTGAACATCCTCAGGCTCAACTTGTTTAAACCAAATATGCAAATATTTCTATTTATATATCTTTGAGAGCTTCAGATTATATAACGTTAGATAATGTTGCAGTTAAAGTTTTATTGCAGTTTTGTTTCATTGACTTTGCAAAACCAAAAAATGATGTGAAAACATGGTTTCTGCAGCAATACTTTTGCTTATGTTTATAACAATTTAACTATTATTTCTCATTAGCCATTACATCTTATTTTCTAAGCTGTGATTTAGAGCAATAGCATAGGTATAAATCTTCAGATACAATTCAATTCCTCTCCACTGCAGTAAGTAAATAGGACCCCAGGGATGTCAGAGGTTTCTGAGGTCATTGATTCCATTATATCTATTTGTTGAATAAGTCCTTCACTCCTACCCTCCCCTCTATCCTGCTACCAAAGCATTAATTTGCTATAATCTAGAAAACTATAGAAGAAATATTATTATGCTTCGATCATTCTTTACAAATCTACCAAGAATTAGACTTTGGGAGATGGCAGAAAATAAATAATTTGATTTTTTTCTGTAAAGAAAATGCATTGGCTAAATCCCTATTATTTTATCTACTTTAGAAAGGACAAAAATGATACCTGGAATGTGCTATTATCTTGAAGTCATACAGTAGCTGTTTCCACATGATTATTTCCAATCAGGATTCTGGCCAGGAAAACCAGACAATCCTTTACATAACCAGGGAAATCCAGGCAACAAAAATGAAGTTGCCATGTGAACCATCAAAAGAATAAAAGATCCCAGTGTGCTTTTCATTAGTCTGGATCACTGCTTTGTAGATTCAAGAACAGGCAACAAAACTAAAACAGTCAGAGAAAATCAAGTACCAGCAAAAGGAGAATTCAACCTGAGGCTCTTCTCTCCAATCTCTACTCTTGCTCTTCTCTCCAATCTCTACTCTTATATACATTCACGCTTCCATAGGTAATCTCCCTTGGAACTGACCATTTGATCAGCACTTACGGGAATGACTCTTTGCTATCCCAGTTACTTCTTACACTTACTTCGACCTTCCTTTCTAAAATTTTATTTCACATAAGTCATTTGTATATAAAGGTTACTATTTATAAATATATTAACTATTGTATATTAAGTTACTATCAGTGGGGTTGGTACTTGATTTGACTTTATATTCAACCTCCCAAGAGCTACATGAGAAAGATGTTAATAACTTATCTCAGAATAATAATAACTCACAGTGATTGACTAAAAGACAAAAGTCACCTTAAGTCACCTAGCTAGTAAATGGTAATAAGAGAACTAAAATCCAGATTTGTCTCATGTCAAAGTCCCCTCTTTCCTCCTATATTTATATTACACAACCTGAAGCTTAAAGATTGTTAATACAAACAGATTTGGTTTAGTGTGTGTGTGTTTGTGTTTTCAACAGCCACTTTTAAAATTTTTGGTATATTGTCATTGGTACTGAGACATTTGAATAAAATTAATTATAGCAAATGACACAAGTTAAAATTAGGAATCATTTAGCACATGCTATTTGATATGAAAAAGTAGATCCTGAATAGTTGAAAAATATAAATTTTTCTGATCCCAGGAAAGTGTCTTTAATATACACTAAGTCAGTGTTCATCAGAAGTAAACCAGATTTTTAGTAGATATATTTCAAAAACACAGTTATACTGATTGAATAGATTATGCAACTCATTATTTAGTCAGACAAATTCTGAAGGAAATACAAGGGCACAATTGTTTACTATTAGTCAGTAAAAAACTCAGGAAATGTAACTTCCTACAAAATTACTTCCACTTTAAATTTCCTTAAGAGTTTTTAATTTGTTTGCCATTTATATTTTTATTGGTGTCTGTGTGAGAGAGATAACTTATTGCTATAGCTCTTCTTTGAATTTTTATTGATATGGTATTTTATACCTGTATTGATTTGTTACTTATATAATTTAACTTATATTTTAATCTCTTCATGATATATTGATGTTTAATCAGATCTGACTTTTTATTACCTGACATGAATAAATTAAGTTTAAATGGGTAAGATATACCAATTAAATTGAGAGTCCATTATTATAATAGAATTGGTATGGCATGTGATACTAAATATGGTAGAATAAATGGCATATCTAAAAACATGATTAACTTAAATCATACTCTGAAAAGGGCACAGTGACAAGCTGTAAAAGCATTAAACTGTATTCAGTTCATTTTAATTCACATTTGCATAAAACCTACATAGAGTAAGTGTGGTGTTACGTTAGCTTTTCCTAGACACTGCAAGAGCAAAACTCTATATTTATTCTAAAATTAATGAATGAGGAATTTAATTGCTCACAGTATAAAAAAGATGTGAAAGATAATATATATATTTTTTAATTTTCACTGAAAGTACCACAAATATAGTTTAAGCAGTTGTAACTATAAAAAGAATCAGGCTGTAATTTAGGAGGATTTCAAGAGCATTAGAGTTTGTTCTTATATTCAATAAACACTTGGAATTATAAATTATTTCAACATAATTTGTCTTTTTCTAAAGACTTACATATATTAAATGATATTTTTGTACTTGATTTAAAGGTATATTTCTATAAATGATTATAAATTAGGTCAGTAATACCAAGTTTATAATGAAATTTCCTAAGCATTTAGAAATTGACCATTCACTTTGAAATGTTTATTTTTATTTTTCACTCCACTTTTGACAAAGTCAGATTTCTGGAATGTTTACTGATGCTTACTTATCCACTTTATTCTCTTTCTTTATCATGAAAGATAATTGAAAATACATGGAAATATATTCCTAATTAATTTCAATTCAGCAAATACTTGCCAGCCATGTATTATAATATAAAATTGTAGTGAATATAACAGAGATGCCAGTTTAATGTCTTATGTAAAACAGATATAAGATTGTTGAATATACATGAATAATTTAACATTGGTTTTATTCATTAGAATTATTAAATTCACCTAGAAATGTGCATCTGTATAAATGTTACAAAAATCAATCCTCTTGTCCCAATAGTTGTAAAATCCTCACTCAGTCCATCGTATTTTGTGACTATAGATTATTCTATTTTTATCAGCAAAAAATCTAAAGTATCATAAAATGATTCTTAAAATACTTAATACTAAATACAACTTTATATTAAATCAAACGAAAATAATTTTCTTGCATTGCATGCAGCACCATGGCTTTCTGAATCTACTCTCATATACTGTTACATACACCTATTCCATTCACATTCATATTTATTCATTTAATAAATGTTTATTCATTGCATGAATGTTTATTAACTGCCTCCTATAAGCATGTCATCGTGATAAGCCATAGGTTTGCTTTAACCATGTCTCTCAGCATCTTAAGTTTGTTTTTGCTCTTCTGATCCACTAAATAAAGACAGATACAATTTATATAATGAACTGCTTATGTCAACAAATGGCACCAATTGCTCTGAAATATATTCAAGGACAAGTGGAGTTTCAGAGGTCATCTTTAAAATCCCCAAGGCTCAAAATGATTATGTGATAATACCAAGTAATTTTGCAACAGTGAATATAGAATAATGGAGAAAGAGTGAGAATGAGCTGGACATGAGATTTTTAATTCAAATATTGGATAAGTCACATGTCCTAGGGTTTGCTGGCATGATGTTTTAATTGTAAGTAGAGATTTTAAAAAGTAATAAGCAATATTATTACAAACTTACTATTAATATATGATATCTAATGTAATAATATCTTCAAGCATAATACATAACACCCACATGGTACACCTTTATGTATCAGGTATTAGTATTTTATGTGTATTACTTCATTCAATCCTGCATTGAGGACTGAATGCATTAAAGTAGGTGTTATTCTTATTTTTTAGAATAGTGAACAGATACAGCATGGTTAATACCATTTAATCTCAAGGAATGTGATTACAGAACTCGTTTTTCTCCATGTCTATCATTGAAGCTAATTTTATCGCATTTGTTAAAAACTCATTTGCTCTCAGCATTATCTGCCCTATTATCTACCTTTTCCACTGACTGATCTGTACTTCTCAGAATCAGACTGCTAACAAAGACAAAACATGTCACCTAATTTAATGACCTCATCATTATGTGAAATCCTAGCAAGCTTAGCAAAGAAAAATTTTGCAAACTTTATGAGATTTCATGCAAGCCCATATGTTAAAGAAAAATGAGTTTTGTCTCCCTAATGCAGTCAAAAAGTTTGACCTCCACAAAAAATTACAATAAGTCTTCAGAGTAAAAACAAATAAACAAACAAAAACAAAAACAAATATTCTCTAAGTAATGTCAGTCTGAATGTAAAATTTTGCCCACTAACATTCAGACTATGTGGGCATTTGGTATTACTAGCAGAATAGTTAGTTTTTACCTAACACAGAGATATAACCACACTATTCCCTATCAATACGTATACAATAGATGCATGATTGCAGAGGAAATGTATGCAAATGTGTTCGTACATATTGCTATCTTTAAAATCAAAGTTATTGTGTGATTATGATCAGGCTTTGGGAAATCACGTTAAATGTTCCACACACTCAGACTTATGTTCCTGGTATAATCCTATAGTTTGGTTCTTTGATGACCAGCCTGTTTTTCTTCTTATTATCTAGTCTCCTGGAAATCTATATAAATTCATTTTTGACCAGTTGTAATTGCCTATAAAGCAGCAGCAAAGATATTTGTAGTTCCCTCAACCTTCCTTTATCTTTCGCTCTTCCCTGCTTTTGCACAGAATGTTCTCTTCCTATAACATCTTTTCTCTTTGTTGAACTGATGAAATTCTAGAACTTTTAAGACTCCTCTGTAAAACTTTTTCTCATGTCCTCAAAGTTTGCTACATCTTCCTCTTTCTTGCTTAGTCTCACGTACTTCTCAAACTGAACTGAATTTACTGGCTATGTGACCTAGAGTTTCCTTAAATGTAAATTACAAATAAAGAAACTGCATAGGTCAGACTTCTGTCAAGATACATCTTGGATAATTTAGGTAATCAAATTGTATACTTTGAGGAGAATTTAATAATGGCTTGTTAAAAATAGGAAAAACAACAACAACAACAAAAATAAAAACAAAGTGTTTTTCCTGCTCTCACACACCACTCGACACAGTACTTCAGACAGCAGATTCTCCAGTGGACAGGAGCTGGGTGTCCTGTAATTAAATTCGGACACTATCTACCTGAGCAAAGCATCAGATCCCACAGGTTGAGGGTTCAGTCCTCCAAGACTGCACTCCCACATAAATTGGAGTTCCTAACACCACCTCCTTGGGTTCAGTTAATTTGCTAGAGTGGCTCACAGAACTCAGAGAAACATTTTACTTACATTGATCTATTTACTATAAAGGGTATTACAAATGGTAGAGATGAACCCTCAGATGGAAGAGATGCATTAGGACAAGGCATGTAGGAGAGGGCACAGAGCTTCAATGTTCTCTCTGAATGTGGCCTCCTCCAGATGTCTTCCCATGTTCTGTAATCCAGAGCCTCTTTGAAGCTGGTCCTTTTGGGTTTTTATGGAGGTTTCATTAAGTAGCCATGACTGATTAAATCACTGGTCATTGGTGACCAACTCAACCTTCAGTACCTTTCACCTTCCCAGAGGTTAGGGGGTGGGGCTGAAAGTACAAACCCTCTAATCATGTCTTGGTCTTTCTCGTGACCAAGCCCCCATCCTGAAGCTATGTAGGGGCCCTAGATATAGCAAGAATAAGGAATATCTACCTTATTGAATCCCTGTGAAAATTTTATCTCATTAGCATACAAAAGACACTCACCATTTCAGAGATTCCAAGGGTTTTAGGAGCTGAGTGCCAGGAAACCAGCACAGAGTAAATATGTGTTTCTTAATATCACAAGGCTTCGTGCATAAATACGAGAAGGGTGTGGTAAGACCGCAATAATAGTGCAGTACAATTTAATAACAATACGAGGCCTGGCTATTACTATACCTGAAAGGGCAAGAGGAGTAACAAATGTATGGAATGCAAAGAGAGAGGAGTTAAGTGGAAAGGGTTATCTAGCAGGAGCTCTGAATTTTGATGGAGGGATGTGTCCAGCTGAGGAAGTAAATGCTCTGATGTGCCTCTCCTCCCTCCATGCTCTCTCTCCAGTGCTTTCCATTGGCAGGTCACACCCAGAAGCCAGAGCCAAGGCTGGGTAGATTCCTGAAGGTTAGCCTCCTGGACAAAAGGCATGTTTACAAAGTGTAAAGCCACCTTTCATACACTATTGGATTTTTATAAACATAAGATGAAATAATATGAAAACTCAGAGTCCAAGTATGTAATTTGCATAATATAATTTGTACCATAACCACACCTAAATTTTTAATTATTCACTGTAAACAGTAAAAAACACTAGTATCCAATTGCTTAAAATAAAAACTCGAGAATCATCTTTGATTCCTCACACTCCTCTATTCCTGTATATAGTGCATTTAGAATGGAATTTAAAATACAGAGTCTGATGTCAAACTGCCTGGGTCCATATCCAGCAATGTTGTTATAAGCCCAAGTGATACTTTTAAGCAAATAGGTTGAGGCTTCATTCATTTAGGCAGTAGGTGCAACATGGCTTGGTTAGTGGACATGAGCTGGATTTCAGCCCAGATGAAATTTTTGCCAGATTCTCTTGTGGGATAAATGACTGTCACAGACATAGATGAATGCCCTGAATTCCTGGTTCCAACATTTCACAGGTGGATGATTTAGCTTAATCCCTCTATGAACCCATTTTTTTCTATAAAATAGAAATATCTACTTTGTTGTATCCTTGTGAAAATTGAATGAAATGATATAAGCAAGAGTCTTAGCAAAAGTTCTGGCATGTATTAAGCACTATATATGTCATTTCACATTCAAAATATATCCCAATCCTTTCCCACATGTCTACTGCCAGCACCTATTAGAGGATTTATTTCTTGCTGATCTGCAAACGTTAAGTCCTTATCTAGTCTCTTCTTTGACTCTTTCCCCACTTTGAATCCTACTGTCCTACACAGAGAAATATCAAACATGCTATTTCTATTTCACCACATAAATAATAAGCTTTTACTGCTTGTTATTATATCTACATTTCCTGAAAAATCTTTTTTAGATGTCATAGATATTTTGAAAATATTAATAGCTTTTTATTTTATTTTTTTCTGAATCACATTGCCCTGACATGTGAAAGTACCTAGACTGTCCTGAAAATCAATACACACTACCATAAGGAAATCTAAATATACAATGCATGTTTCCAGCCCGGTTCCCCTTCCACTTGATCTGTGATTCCATTTTCTGATTCTGTTTTCTCACGCAATAGCACTCACTCCTCTGGGTTCTCACCGTGAGTCTCTCCTCCCCTGCAGCTTCTGGTTAGCAGCTTTCTCTTTCCCTGTGGACTTCTACTTCACAGTTCCTCTCCCAGCTCTTTTTTCATCAGCATCACTCTCTTCTGTTTTTATACCAATGCTCTGCCATTCATAGTAACGTCTCCCAACAAGGATGTGTCGTTTTCATCAGCCTGAAAGATAAAATAAAATTTCCAGATCAGCAGTACCTGTAGGATTGAAAGTCTGCATTTATGAGCTACATAAAGCTTTTATGAGGCATATAAATCTGCCGGAGGAAATGCACCTGTGGAAACTCAGCGCTTCTATTCAAAAAAAAAAAAAACAACCCTGCAACTCTGAGGCCAAAGGCCTAAGCTAAACTAATAGAAAATGAATTTTTGGATATTGACTTCCTACAAAGTGCTATAAAATACCTCTGCCCCCAGAATAAATTGTATAACTCCAGAGATTACTCAATTATTATCTTCATTCTTACAGAAATCTCATTATTTGCAAGTCCTTTTAATGCTCACAAAGTCTAATTTTGATTAACACTAAGGTTTGTTAAATTATAAAGCCTCATTACAAATATATTAACATTAAAAACTTAACTGCGCATTTAGCCCACACCTTCCATTTTGTAACTGTTTTGGTTACTCTGTTGCTTTTCTGATATTGAACTGTTTTACCACAGTGTACAAAATAGTTGTATTTATTTTCTGTGGTTTGACTTTGATTTTCTTCTGCTATTTAGCTTCTTAGAAAAAGAAAAAAGATACATTTGTGTCAGGGTTTATTAAAAAATCGTTGTCTGAAAATGTACTTTATTTAACCAACATTTACAGAGAGTTCACCATATGCCAGGCACTGTTCTGATCATTTCACGAATATTAGCTCATTTTATTTCTCTAACATCTCTAAGTGATAGTGCAACGACTTAGTCTCATTTTATAGATAAAACAAATTAAAGAACAGGGAGGTCAAGTAACTTGCTGAAGGTTAAACTGCCAGTCAATGGCAGAGCCCAGTTTTGAACCCAGGCACTATTCAGATACCTGCTCTTAACCACCTAGTTATTTTGTAGGGCTAAGCAATGTTTTTATCTCAGACCCCAAAGTATGTATAAAACACCAAAGTAACAGATTGCTTTTTCTGATATGTGGTGAAAAAAATCTCAAAATACTAATGTCCGAAAGTTATCCATAAGACAAATTTACTATTTTATATGTATTAATAACTGTATCTATGCAATACATTCTGCTCTTCCTAGAAAACCACCTGGATTAATGTTTATGATTAAGGCAGTACAAGTATACATGACTGAACCAGTAATATATCTAGGGAGAAAAGAGAGAAATGGCTAAATTAGACACCAATCTATCCCCTCTAGTAGTGTCTACCTATTCCTCTTTTGTCTATTCTGTAAGTTTTGAAGGTAGTTAGAAGTATTATTTTCAGGATGTGAAAATATAATTTTGGTTTGTTTTTCCTCATTGTCAGAGGAGAAAACAGACACATAGGATGTTCTATTGACTGGCCCAGGTTAGTGTTTAAGGGATCGTGGTCATTACCTGGTGACGTGGTACCCTTGGTTGTCTCTCTTTCACTAGTATTATCTAGGGGATTTGAGTTTAAGTGATTTGTGTTACACGTGCTTATTTTCATAACTCCTTTTGCTTCTTAAGAATGTTGTTCTTAATTCTTATATGTAGCTTTGTACTGACACAAACCAAAATAAAATGAAATGACAAATTACTGATGCTCTACAAACATGCAATCAATGAAACATTTCATAGTATAATTTGGAGCGTTTACTGTTATATGAATATACTGCTCTTTTTCCTAAAACATGCGTGACTCCTTCCATTTTAAAAAGATCTTTATGTCACAGGTGCAGTTATCACAAATATACATGAAAATGTACAAGAGACAAAAAAAGGAGACAGATAGATTTACTTTCCTTGCGGCACAGATTCAGCTTTCCCAAAGGTCACTGCCCCACGTCTGATGCAGCTTAGCCAAGCTTAGTGGCCAAGCTCATGTGCAGGGACTGATTATCCCAGATATTTAGAGGCCAGAGCTTGTTCCTGCACAGAATATAATCTGTGCACACTAGAAGGCTGTCTTTGCATCAGTAAGAAAAGTTCTGGCAGAGAATAAAGAGTTGTAAATGGCCCTCCCTGGTAACTAATGCCCAAGCAATTTTCATGGCTTTCTCCATTTTTTGTTCTCAAAAGTTTCATTCTGACATCTTGTCCTGTTACCTTGGTTGCGTTTCTTCTAAAAATCCTACTACTGACTGGCTGCCAAAAAGACTCTGGTTCTCACCTTGCCTTTTTTCCAGCCTGCTCTTCTTCTCTATAGAGACAATACTCACAGAAAGAGGGAAAATAAACCTCACACAGTCCCAATCTGAGCATGTTGAGTGGGTTTCTAAGCTGCCAGGTTGCCAGCACAAAGCCGCAGGAGGAAGCTAAGATGTTATCCAATCCCTGAGAAGTGAACAAATGTAGCATATCCATTAGGATCAAAAAGGGTATGGAAGACAATGTTTTTTTTTTTTCTTTACAATAAGTGAGATTTGATTTATTTTATCTAACAATTTAGAAGTTGGGCTCCATCAGCTATGAATTTTTATTCTGCCTTTTTGTTTTAAATGATCATGTTCCAGGTAAAATGGAACAATTAACAGAAGAAATAAAGATGGTATTTATATGTGTGCAAACAAGAAGTTTTCTCCAGACTTTATTATTTTTCATTTTTCTTTCATATTAGAAACAGATAAGTAGAATACTGTTCCAAAGTGAAAGCAGTGAACTGTGCAGCTGCCTGCCCCTGTCAAATTGATAGAGTGAAGATGTTGAACGAGATAATGGAAACTTTCTATTCAGTGAGGACTGGAATAAAGAAACCATTTCTAGTCATTCATCAGCATTGATTGCTTTAGTGCTTGTGGCGAAGATCAGAACTTAAGGTTTTCAAAATAAGACTAAAACAAGTACAATGATCCACTTTGAGAAGTGTAGTTGGCTTTAGCAATCAGAATACATAGCAACAGAAACATAGTTAAGTCACGAACATGGAGCATGACAATGTGTAGGGTGGATATTTCTTCCTGTATTGTGATTCTGCAACTTATGAATATTTTACTCTGGTTACTTGGGGCACTGAGTTTATTTTTTTAATCATGTTTAATTTAGAAGATTTTATTGGATTTTTTTTCTAATCATTTGTGATGATCAATTTTTTAAGAATTGTTTAATTTGCAGAAATAGTTTAGTGATAAATAGCTACACTAAAATCCAATTTAGTGAACATGTGTGAGCCTGCATACTGTAATTTATTTTCTGTAAAGGAGGTATTGAAAATATGTAAATGATGCCTTCAGTAGTTTTCAGTTTTATTTTCCTTTAAACATTTACAAACTTTATATGCCACAAATATGTACATATTTTCACAGCACTGAATGAATATGGTAGCTCATACATTTGCTTTTGGGCAATTTATACTAGCAAGATGAAGTGGAGAACTGAAACAATTATCCAAATCATTCAAACCAAAGAAGCACTCTGGCCCCAATCATTTAGATACAGAATTTCAAATCAAAGTGTTTCTTTGGTTTGAATGATATGGACAATTGTCTCAGTGCTCCATTATCGCTGACTATAGATTTCCAATCTGATTATGGGTCTAACATAAGATGGAAAAAATAATAACATGTAATTGTGTTTTGAGAACTTGGCTCATTCCAAAATCATTGTGCCAGGGTTTCCTGGTACAGACACAATCTAAAAGGTTAGTCATCTTTTGCAGATTCGTGAACTCTGAAAGCCACTTGAATACTATTTAGAACAGAGAATAAGAAACTCCTTTCTTGGTTAGTTTGCCTCTACAAAAGTTCTTTTTGCTTCAAAAAATTTTAAATACTTTTTTCTGAAATGAATAATGTTCCTCTATTAAGTAGAACACAACAATCCATGCAATCATGATAATGTGGTTTTCACAAGGAATGTGAAAAAATGATTTAAATAAGTTTGGCATAAATATATGTGATTATACTACATCAATCATTTTAGTTGGACTTACTAATTTGTATGTAATAATAAAGCAAAAGCCAAAGTATTCAGGCAATGATTATTATTATATTGATTATTGACACACAGAGAAGAAACAATCTCCAAACCAAATCTTGTTTAATTGATTTTTTGACACCATCCTTGTCTTTGGGAAATTCTTGCAAAAGATCTGGATTCAGCTGGAAAAAGTACTGAAGTGATGATGGCTTTCTCTGTGTTTAGGAAAATTCTTTCTTCTAGGAAAAGAAAAGAGATAAATCCTCAACAGGGCTAAAATTGTTTTTTGAAGTGCTGATGCTTTTCTTTGCAATAAGAAGTAATTTTTTGTAGGTGTGGGGGTGTCATGTCTTAAAGGTTCCTATCACATGAGTACTCACAAGTAATGTGTGGTGTGTGCCAGTGGTTCTCAGTCTGTTTCCTACTTTTGACAGACATTCACATTTGTAAGACCGTTCTATGGACTGCACCTAGTAAGAAGAATCACAGGTTGTGTACAATTTCCAGTGCACTATTTTCAGTTTACCTTTTCTTTTTCCAGTCAACTAACCCAGTGAATACAGTGATGGGTATAATATTAAATCTAGCCTAAATTCAAAACCATTAGTAACAAATTCTTTGCTAAACCTTGTGGCTCCATGACTGGATCACAGGTCCTAAAATGAATTTAAGAGGATATTTCTAAACCAGTGGAGTTTGCAGTAGGTTCTCAGAAATCTGAGAAGTTAACAGTGGCTCCTAAACTCCGCTTTAAATAACACTGGAAAAACCAGTTTTGATCTTTTTCATTTCTGATAAAGAAAAAAATGTGCCTTCTTTTTTTTTCCTTTTCTATTGTCCTTTCCTCTTATCCCTAACTTTCTCTGCTTTCTCTCAATACTCATTTCAGTCAGTGTTTATCATAATTTCGACCATTTCCTATGCAATTTAAACATAACATCTTTTTGTGAATCACTATTCTAATTGTTTTCTATCCTTTTTCCATTTCTCATTAATGATTATTTCTCTTATGAAATCTTTACTATGGCCTTCAGTGAATATCCTAGTTTTCTGTTCTATAAGATAATAAGTTAATGTTAATTGAATTTTTAAATATTAAGTCTAGTATTTCACTTGCATAGTAGCCACTAATCCTTGCAATAACCCTGGGATAGTATTTACATTCCCATTTTAAAGAAACAATGCTTAAAGTTCACATTATATTATTTAACTTACAGAGGGGCATGCAGGTATATTTTAGCAATTCAAGTATATGTAAATTTTAAGAAAATACAAAACAAAAACTAGCTTCTTTCACTAATATCACAACCTTTGTATGAGAAATTGTGAAATCTGTATTTCTACTCACTAGTCCTAACTCTTGTCTTTGACCTTGCGTGACATCATTGAGATGTTGAAGAAAATAATCAAGTTATTTCTGAGAATTCTCTTCTTCAGGTGAGACATCTCCGGTCTTTCAAAAATATGACAGAAATGTCATATATTTTGCCTTTTATCCATCTTCATCTACATCATATAACTTAATGACCTTCTGAAATTATTATGTCCAAAATGATTACAATTATGTAATGAAAGCCTTAGCATGTATTTAGAACCATGATATTAAATGATACTAGATTTTAGTGAAATCAAAGTACATAAATTCAAACTAGGCCCAATTTCTCCTGAGTGAAATGACACATCGGACATTTTAACATAACTTCAGAATTCTAATTTTATTCATGTTACATATTATAATTTTCTATGTAAAGAAAATTTTGAATCTCAATTTTGTCATCCAGCAGTCTAGACTCTTGCTGATATGCTTTTTCTGATATCAGTCAAATCATTGATTAAATACGCAAAAGAACAAAACCAAGGACAGATCAAACCAAGATGAAATGGATTCTTTATTCAATGATAGACTAGGTTTTTATTCAATGTGGCTGAATTTATTATATTCTCTAGGAAAATTTCACCATAAAGCCATGACTAATGACATATATTTATTTGAATAGGTTCAGAGTATACAAAATGTTTTTGTGTAAAGGCTCTAAGTTTATCTTCACTAAAACCCTATGAATTAGAAAATATTATTTGCCTTCAATGGTGTGGAAATTAAAACTCAGGGAGTTAAATAATCCATCAAGAATGATAGCTAGCAAATTGTGTAACTAGGAATGAAGCATCCTGATGTCCAGGGAATTTTTCAGAATACAATTTTGCTTCCCACTTTACTGCTTCACATAAGTTCCACATCTATTATTTTTATGGAAAAATAAACTCTATATAGACATTTTCACAAAGTGAGGAAAAAATCAAAATGCATATGAATGTTAAATCATTTTTAAATGTAATGTGTAAATATGTATAATTTTAGAAAATTATTACTGTTTATTCATATTCAGTTATCTAATCATTACCTGTGCATATGAGAATGTACACACACACACACACACACACACACACACACACACACACCCCAAATCAATAATGAAACCTAATCCTTCTAATTATTTACTATGGTAACATACCAGCTGTTTCACTTAGAATATTTATTTTAACATTTTCACCCATGTTATATCATTTAATCTAAACCATAACCCTTATTTTAGACTTGAAAAAAATAAGATTTAAAGACACAATTTTATTTTGAATATGTCTCCCTGACCCCAGGATCAATGTTCTCTCACACTAATATATTATTAAATTAACGTTGTCTGAAATGATACTTATATTTAAAAATATAATGAGAGGTTTTTTTCAAATAATGACATTAAGATCATTATCTTCTAATTTGTAATAATTATCATTGGCCCACTTTGCAAATTGGAAACTTTAGCATCTCCAATCTTTTAGAAATATTCTATTTTTCTGAGATTTCCAAAAAATAGAAAGTGTCTTTCTGTCCATATTTCCAACTATCTTTTAAAAAAATAATTTGGAATACGACGTTCTGAATGTTTAAATTAATTCAAAATGCCTTTTTTTTTTTTTTTTGAGTGTCTTCTACCTCTCTTAGGTATAATGCCTCCAACTTTTCATTTTTCTTTCTTACTTTCAATTTCAAGTTCATTCATGGGGAGAATATGGAAGGAAAATGGGACTTAAGTTCTGCAGATTCTCTGTCATTTTTCATTAGCAAAACATCTACCAACAGGCCTGATCTTTTTTGTTCCCTACTTCTAACCATAGTTGGGAGAAAATTATCATTAGTGGTTTTTCTTTTGTTTTACTTTAAAAGCTTAGCACCAACTTTCCTATTCATTCTCTAGACCTATTTTCTGAGTTCCAAACCTGTGTTCATTGTTCCCAGTTAAAATGTGCTGATTATATGGACATGGCGGTTGAAGGAATTTAATCTTCATCTTAACTGTATTCCTTCCATATGCTATTGCTTTCTAAATTTTTTATGGCATATGGTGGATAAAATGTTACTTCCTCACAGAGTGCAGTTCAACTATTGCAGAAAAATCCTATATTTGTTATAGCATCAGTGGCAAAATTACTTCTTTCTTTTCTTTGGGCTATATTCCTTTATTAACCTAGTTTCTGGCATTGGTTTTGCTCGACCTCTCTCTTCTCAGGTTTTTCTTTTTTGGGCTTCTTTCCTAGACTTATATTTGTTTTGCATCCCATATAGGAACTATTTATTTTCTACAGCTAGTTTTTTAAACAATTAATTTATTCTATCAGGTGTGTATAGCTTGAGAACACACTAACATACAGTATTTCCACCAGACATAATAGTCATAAATAACCTAGGCAGCATAGATACAGTATAGTACAATATAGCAAAATAATGAGGAATTTAAGAGTTTTGAGCATGTATTACCTGTTTTAGATATAATTTAAATTGCACATTGAATGTGATTTAATTTTGAATAATGTCTGTGTTTGACAACAGTAGCCAAATTCCTAAAATTTTAATAATTGGCTCTTGGAAGCCAATACAAGTCGTTTCCAGGATTCACTGGAATAGAATGAATCCTGACTTTGCTTAGGACTTTCCTGGTATGTTATATAACCTCTGTGAGCCATTGGTTTCTTCGTCAGCATGAATTAGATAAAATAACATGCATAAAAACCTTAGAACAGCATCTATAGTGTGGTAAGTATTCATTGGTAGATATTGCTGGACTCCTATTTTAAGAAATATATATACCTAGGTTATGGCAAGAAAATCCAGAATCCTTAGGCCGGGCACGATAGCTCACGTCTGTAATCCTAGCACTCTGGGAGGCCGAGGCGGGAGGATCATTTGAGTTCAGGAGTTTGAGACCAGCCTGAGCAAGAGTGAGACCCCATCTCTACTAAAAATAGAAAAATAATTAGCCAGTCAACTAAAAATAGATACAAAAAATTAGCTGGGCATGGTGGCTCGCACCTGTAGTCCCAGCTACTTGGGAGGCTGAGACAGGAGGATCACTTGAGCCCAGGAGTTTGAGGTTGCTGTGAGCCAGGCTAATGCCACAACATTCACTCTAGCCCGGGCAACAAAGCAAGACTCTGTCTCAAAGGAAAAAAAAAAAAAAAAGAAAATCCAGAATCCGTGTTTACTTTTAATTGGCATATTTTGATTATGATGGCAAAATTTAAGATTTATTGCATTCATTCATAATATAACATTAAAATAATTTTTATTCATTTTAACTTCCTTGAGTTATTTGTACCTCTAGTTACAGATGTACTGTTAAGGAATGCTTTTCCTTATTGTCTCACTGTTTTTTGCTGCTGTAACAGAATACCACAAACAGGATAATTTATAAGCAATTGAAGCTTATTTGGCTAACAGTTCTGGAGGCTGGGAATTCTGAGGTCCAGGGGCCTACGTGTTTCAAGGGCCTTCTTGCTGTTCATCTCATGGTGGAAGATGGAAGGGCAAGAGAACATGGGAGATCGGGAACAAGAGGGGGACAAACTCCCTTTTATAACAACTCACTTTAGCAACAATACGACCACTCCCTTGGTAAAGACATTAATCCATTTATGAGGGTCAACCCCTCAGGACCTAAGCACCTATCAAAGGTCCCGCCTCTCAACACAGTTACACTGCAGATTAAGTGCCCAATAAATGAACTTCGGGGACACATTCAAACCATAGCACTTATGAATAATACTTATGGATTTTTTTTCCTAAAGAAATATTTCAAACTATAATGCCTGAGAAGAAGATTCCAAATTACAATGTGTTATGTAGAACACTTTGAAACTTTAAATGGGAAGAATAATTCCTATTCATAGCTTTTCAGTTTTGCCAAACTACTTTCTTTGTATCATATAATAAATATATGTTTTGCCAACCTCCTTTCTCTGCCCTCCAGTATTAAGTACGAGAAGAATTTATTATTCATTCATATGTTCGAAGGTAGCTGTTTCTACCTTAATAGAGCCAAAATTGTCAACTTTTCAAACAGTAACTTGTTTTCTATGCCCTAAGGTTTGAAACAAAATAGTCTCATAATGGAAAATAGTAAGCTGACTTTCTGAATGCATAAATGTCTCGATTCTTTATCATGCTATGCTATGCTACCTGTCTGTAGGTGGTGAGATGGTCTTCTAACAATAGGGAATGCAGTTTGTGGATAAATATGCCATACATAACAGTATTTGCTATTTTCCATTGGGTTTCTGCCATCTCAGAATTGAGCTCAAACGTGGAGACTCTACTCTCATTGAAGTTGTTTTAAGTGGTAAATAAAGTAAATGAATTTAAATGTGATACAAGGAAGAGATGTAATGACTATTCAATTCAAAATATTCTGAGCCATTTCCAACCAAATATGTGATTTACAGTATAGATAATAAGCAGATTCCTCCTATGAGTGAAGTCTGACAGGTAAATAGTATTGTTTTTAACAAATAGGCTTATATTGTTAACCATGGAGCACTGCTACTGATCAAAATCAATACTAGGGCAATACCAGATTGATTCTCAATTTTTCAATGATTTTCTCAATGATCATCCACTTTGAGTTACACACAAGGAGAAAATTCAGAATTATTTTTATGAAAACTCTAGCTAAGCAGGGTCAACACTATTAGGTTTTAACTGCTGCATATGTCTCAAAAATACTTAGATATCATTTTATTAAGGTGGAAATACAAGATATTTCAGATTGAACTGTGCTTAATGATCTATTTTCATGGCATTCCTTTGGGTAATCAGCAATTTTATTGCTTTAATATTGTAAAGTGCTGGATGATTTTTGAAGGAGAAATAGAGGGGAAAACCAACATTGGATCAATGACTTGACATTGCTAGTCAACTTACAGCATGAAAACATCCATTTAAAAAGCTAACTAGCAGCTCTACATCAGTAATCAACAGCAGTACTCTAATTATGTTGAGAAATAGTCCAATGTATTAGAGAGTTTCTCTTCATCAAGTAATGCTCATGAGGATTTAACATTGTAACCTAGACAAAGACTAAATGAAGATAATACATTTAAAAAATGTATATAAGCAACTATGTTTACAAAAGTGTTTTGAATAAATTACCAGTATATTTCTTTATTCTAAATTCTCAATTTAGGGTAAAGTTGAAAGATTAGCAAAGTAATTTTAAGCAAAGACAAATTTCTCTACATAAAAAAATTTTAACTCTCTTCTCATCTTTCAGGAAACTCCCATGAGAAATGTTGAGTAAAATATGGGAGCTTTTTAGGAAGTAGCATGGGAAAAATGACCTGGTCTGGTCACAGTTGGAGTTAAGGGTCTCTTTTCACCTCCTCTTTCTCTTTGCTGTTTTTCAAATATACAAGGAACATTTTTGCTTATTTTTTTTATTTGCTCTTCTTTCTACCATAGAAACTCCTCCTCTGATCTCTCCTTATTTCACTTCCTCACATCCTTCAGATTGTTACTCAAATGTCATCTTTCCAGAGAAGGCATTCTTGACTACCCTATTTTAAATTGCCATCTATTTATTTAGTTTTGGCCCACATATCTTCATCATACAACATATCTTACTTACTCATTTTATTTATTGTATTACCTTCCCTCTACTAAATAGAAAGTAAATTCTGTGATGGCAGGGATTTTTACTGTCCCTCCAGTGTCTATAATATAATATCTTTAAAGATTAGTTGAATGAACTGGCTTATAATATCTAATTTTGAATTAGATATTAAATTAAAATTAAAATTAGATATTATAAGCCAGACCAGATATTTGAGCTTCTTGTGTTTCTTGGGTTTACATGAGGGTTGGTGGAGAATGTCTGCCTTATAATATCTTTAAAAATTAGTTGAATGAACTAATAATAATAATATGCATAGTATAAACTAAGGAGCTCATTATTGGACACAGACAAATACTGATCTTGAATATGATTTATTAGTCACAGCAATAACCAATCTGAAATTTTCAGATATCTAGAATCAATGGTTTAAAATCCTTTGTTGGAAATAGGCAGAATACATTTATCTCACAGTTTATTTCTTTTTTATTTTTTTTTCTTTGCGGATTGTGCTTTGTAGATCCCACAGTTTGAATGCCCCAATTCTTACTAGGAATATATTTTATTTTGGTTCATTTTATTCATTCATTTGCAGTTATTCATTGAGAGGATAATGGTTAAACTCCTGTATTAGACACTGTGTAAATGCTATGGATGCCTTGAAGCTTATGCTCAGTAAGGGAAATAGGTTTCAGATAATCTTACAAAATATAAACTTACAGATGTTATTAATAATTTTAATGAAAATATATAATAGGGTGATCTGACTTAGTCTGGAATATCAGAGAAGAATTCCCTGAGGAAGTGATGATTGAACTGACATCTGAGGAGGAGGGATTGGTTACTAGGCAAAGGAGAAAGAGCAGGTCTGGCAGTCAGGGGGAAAATGTGCAAAAACCCTGTGGTAGTTTGGTGCAACTTGATACACTGCATTCACTCCCATGAATACAAATAACTGTATTTAATTTCAAATTACATTTAGATTGAAATGATTTTCAATAGGATTCATAAAGTATGGAATATTTGTAACATTTATTGATATTTTACAATCAAATTGAACACAGGGTGAAACCTTCCTTGAAAAATGAAAAGTTGAAACACTGAAAATTTGACAAATAATTCCTGATAATCAAGAGTGAAAGAAATTCTCACAAATTGATATTTTTGACAGTTACATTGCTCAATTTTCTAAATTCCTATCTATTTTAATAGATGCTTCTTTGAATGAATGTATACATTGTAAACATTCCATCTAAGGAAAGAACACCATGAATTTATAAAGCATTTATAAATTTCAATGTATATTTTCATATATATTCTTAATTAAAACTCAAAAAATATATAAACAACTGTTTGAATCCCATATCACTACTTAGGAATCAGAGGCCTTTTAGGATCATATATTCAGATTTTATGACTCCAAGCCTGGTGATTTATCTTTAGCATGTTCCTAAAATTTATTGTCATTTTACAGAAAATTAAAATCAGGTAAAATCAATAAAACTATGGTATATGAGGGGAAAATTATAAAGACATGAAGTAAAATATTTTATTACTCTATAATTCTCTAAGTTTTGAGTATATTAAGATTCTTCCTTGAATTACACAATAAAGATACTGTTTGTCACTAGTAAGGAACTATTCTCTATACCACAGAAAACAAAATTATGGCATCTAATTTGACATTTAGAAAACAAAAAACATCAACAAAAATTTAGTGAGGGGACTTGACCTTAAAAAATAGACTAAAATAAAATAAATTTTTACTTTAAATAGAAATTAGCAATTAAAGAATATTAAGATTATTGCCATATTAGTGAGTGGAATAAGTGCAAAAACTCAGGACAATTTGTAAAATACTATAATTAACATTAACACAAAGAAACAATAAATGCTTGAGGTGATGGATACCCCAACTACCCTGATTTGATTAATACACATATGCCTGTATCAAAACATCATATGTACCTTATAAGTATAGAACTATTATTATAGAATTTAAAAATTACAACTGGACATACTTGAAGCTCTGACTTGGGTGGAACAAGGGCAATATATATAACCTAAACACTTGTACCCCCGTAACATGTTGAAATAAAATAAATAAATAAATAAATAAACAAACAAAAAATATTACAACTGGAATATAATAATTATTTTAATACTTGAAAAGCTACTAAGATGATCTGGCAGAATAGCAACTCTCACATAATTATTTATAATTATTCATTCACACTGTAACTTTGATATAAAATTAACATCACCTTGAGAATTAGCTATTTACTTTTTTACTTAAAAAACTAAACAAAGTTGACAACTAGGTACTATAAAACTTTTGAAAATAAACATAGACAAATTACACTAAAATACAAAGTAAATCAATATTTTAGTTTCAAATGGTGAAGAATTAATACTCACAATAAAGTGTTAACATAAATCTGATGATCTGTGGAAAAAGTGTGTTCAAAAATGGTACACAGACTCTGGCTTCCTACCACTAGAATCCTGTGGTTAATTTTATAAACAGATACCTGTTTTGTATAGCTAATGTAACGTTTCCCTATTTCTTGTGTACTGAGTCAGATATCATTCCACTATATCCAGGGACTTTCCTCTCAGGATCACTATGTTTCATGTGACAGAAAGTCAATAAAAAGACATATGGCCCTAACAATCCTCAAGTTCACTTTCTGTTTCTTTTGAGGCCAAATCAATGCAAACCATCTGTCTCAAGTAGAAAATGAACATTTTTAATTAACTTTTCTGATACCTCTTCAGTTTATATTTCTGCCTTTTCAGTTTTATCTTTGTTTTCACTTTTTAAAATGTTTCAGTCACACTAAAATGTATTATTTGTTCAGTTGTCTTTCTGTCATTTTGTAACTAATAACATCATTTACAGGCAAAATAATGGGTTTTCAGAAGACGCTTAGATTCCTGGGTAAAGAAAAAACATCATCTTCATTTATCAATGATAAATGTTTTTCAAGTACCATTGAGTTTGGGTTAGTCTGTTGTACCTAATATATTCCAGAATTTTACTTCCTTCCTATAATTATTTCAAAAATTTTACTCCTAAATCACTCACTGGATTTATTGGCCTGAGATGAAATATTTTAACAGGTGATCAGTCCTGTTGAAATTCATAATTAAATACTTTGTAAAGTAGGCTATTTTAACGCAATTGCTACAAGTTCAGCATGGTTTCAATCTCTGGCTTGAATAATGCTCTATGTTAAAAACAAGCTGTAAGTTGTTTGGTTTTTAATTTTTTGTTTGCTTTGTTTTGTTATAATCTTGTGTTTGCTTTTATTTATTCAAAATATTTATTTCCAGAGATCCCTATGAGCTTTACTGTACTAATCAGTGACAAAATAGAATTTTATTAATGGATTTTTTTATCAAAATTCCTGTCTCTTTAGAACACAGAAATATGACTCAATAGTTTGTTGGGATTATAAAACATCAAGATAGAACGTGATATACATACAGTGATTTAGTTATAAGTTTTAAACCAGAACGCATTTTCAAAATCCTCCAATCTGTCTGCTTCATGATGTAGAAACAAAATTAGACACAGAGAATAAGGGAGTTGCTCCAGGTCATAATGTGGAATGATAGCATGTCTCCTGCCTCTACTGCTAACTTGTCAGGCCCAGGTATCAAAATTTGAATAGCACACATATCAACTCAGTTATTCCCAGACTTTGAGGCTTCATATATCTGTTAAATTAAAAATAAATAAAATCTGAGAAATTGAGAGTTGTTTTTCATCAAAGACAAAATCCAAAAATAAAATTAAACAATAAAAGAAGAAAAACAAGCATCTTCTTTTGATCATATTCTAATAGAATGTTTTACTACTGTCAAAAGAAAATAAGGATTGCCTAACAGAAAATTAAAGAAAATACATTTATAAATAAATATAATTCTAAAAAGCATATACTTTATCATTTCATCCTTATTTTTGTCATATCTCTGGACCCAGGAATATACCAAACCCTGCCAACGCTAGTTCATCTAACATTTGAGAACTGCTGTTCTAAGTCATCTGGTCTCATAACCACCCAGTGAAGAGGTTGGACATGTGTCCACACTTTACAGATGAAAGAAAAAAATGTTTGCTATGAATGATCCAAGGTCACAGGGCTAGAAAATGACAGTCAGGCGTAAAACTGACAGATGCCAAGCCAAAATCTAATATCATTTCCACTGTACCAGACAGTCTCAGAAAAGAGGAAAGAAAACATCTTTCTCACTCAAGAGTAAAATTTTTAAAGCGCAGCAAAAATATAACATGGAAACACAAGCATACATAAAATAATCTTCCAAGTAAAGAGCTTATACACTTGTTGTGCCACAGTATTCTTGATGAAAAAGAAGTGGGTTATTATACACCATTTTAAATCACATTTACTTCCTTTATGCTGAAAAAGAAAAAAAAATTAAAATCAAGTTATTGTTAAGAAAAAAAAGGCAGCTGTTTATACAGTTCTATTCAAACAACTTTCTATAAAAATATTTCTTTTCTCAAACTGAAGAAAAGAATAAAATTATGATATTGAATACAGAAACTTAAATTTATCTTAGGGTCACAATTATGTAGTGATACAGATGACATTTTATCTCTTCAGTGCCTCGGCATGAGGCTAAATCAACTGAAAAAAATAACAGTTGTCATATTTGCTTTCTACATTTATAAGTACTAAATTACATCACCTTACTAGTTGAGAAGAGTTTCTTTCTGATTAAGCCAAAATTTGTCATGTGCTTATTCCTCCATTCCATCAAGAGATACTTATCAATCCCCTACTATTTGTCCAGGCACTGGAGACACAGCTATGAATAAACAAGACAAAAATCCTTGTCCTAACTTTCATTGTAGTCAGGGAATGTAGACACTAAACAAAATTAATGAGTCAATTTTTCTCACGGAGTATAAATGGTATGGAGAACAACAACAAAATTTCCTGACAAAAGTGAGGTAGTAGATCATATGTGGATACTTGGAGGAAGAAGGTGTAGTCAGAAGAAACAGAAATGGCAATGACCCCATAGCAAGTTTGTATTTGGCATGTTTAAGTAAGTTATTGTGAACAAAGGATACATCATTAAGAAATAATAAGGTAAAAGTTAATGAGGGCCTAATCGTATTAAAATAGTTTCTGTAGGCCATTGAGTGGTTATTCTCAATGAGACAGGAAGGCATCGAAGGACTGTGAATGGAAGAGGAGAGGAGCATGATATAACCTATATTTTGGCAAAATCACTCCAGTAGTTGAGAAAAAACTGAAAAGCAAAGATTGAGCAATTAAGTGGCTACTGCAATAATCTCAGGAAAAGACAGTAGTAGCCTGCATCAGCATGGTTGCAGTAGAGGTGGTGAAAATTTCTTGGATTTTGGTCATATTTTGAAGATGTTGCAATAGGATCTGATGATTGATTGAATGAAGAGTATGAGGAAAAAAATAGGAAAGCTAAGAATGACCTCAAGATTTTGATGTGAGCATGTGCATATGAAATCATACATTAAGATGGAGGAAACTCTAGATGGAATTGTCTGGGGTAAAAGATCAGAATTTTGGTTTTAGACATAGCAAGTTTGAGATAGCCACTAGACATGTAAGTTGAAATGTTGAATACGTCCTTGGATGTGTGAGCTCATAAAATTTATGAGTCATTATCATATAAATGATAATTAAAGCCTGATACTGGGTGAGATCCCAAAAGAGGAATATACATAAAATGAGGTTATCTTCAAAGTCTGTGCTCTGGGGAATTCTTATGTTTATAAAAGAGGAACATAAGGATGAAGCATCAAAGGAGAATGAAAAGGAGCAAATCAGTGAGGTAGGAAAAGAACTAGAAAAATGAGGTGTCATAGAAGCCAAGTAGAAAAACTGCTTCAAGGATGAGCAAGACAGATGAATTCAGTCAAATATTGTTGATAGGTCAAAGATGAACACTGAGAATTGCAAATAGGATTTAGCAATGTAGAGGCCACAGGTGTGCCTGACAAGAGCAATTTAAATGATGCTGTGTGTTAAAAGAAAAGTGAAAAAAAAAGAAAAGTGAAAGAAGAGGAATTAAAAACAGTGAATACTGCACCTTTGAGGAGTTTTGATGAGAAAGTTACAGGAATAGAGCAATATTTGGAGAGTGCAGTGAGTTCAAGAAAAGTATATAAAAGAAATAACAGCATGTCTAAAGCTGTAAGAAAAATGCAATACAAAAAACTTGTTAATGTAACAAAGAGAAAGGACACGATAGATGAGTGATGATGTCCTACAGTACATGGAGGAGAAAATTACTACAATGATGTCCTAGAACACATGAGAAGGGATCTAGGACACAAGTGGCAGGCAGAACAGACTTGAAATTTAAAACAAAGACTGTTCATTCACCAAGAAGGATATTTAAGTATTAACATATGAACATGAATTCAGGATGGAGATGATGTGGTGGTAGATTGTGGTACTTTCCTTGTGATTCTTTCTATAGTCTACAGGCTGTGGAAGCAAGGTGGTCAGCTAAAAGTGAGGATGGAGAAAAGGTATAAGAATTTTGAGGGGAGATGAAAAGTTAAAAAATAATTCACTTGGAAAATGGGAAATAAAATAGACCAGAAATACAGTATGTTTGTCTGAAGCATTAAAGGCACATTTGAGGTGTATGATCATCAACTTTTTAAGAAGAGAGTATTCACAGATGTGTGCTTTTCTCAGCCACATTTAGCTGTGTAGATGCAGGCATGGAATGGATTTAGAGTTGGATTTAACTGTGGTTAGGATCTGCCTAAGTAAAGTAAAGAAGAGAGTGTTTTAAGAGTGAGGCAAAGAAGTTAAAGGTGTTTGCAATGAGTGTTTGTAAGTATATGTATCAGTGAAGTAAATAAGGAGGAAGGTTAGAACATGCCCGGGTGTGAGACAGTGAAAATATAGTGGTGTCAATGGGTTGTAGGTCTCCATATGCTATTAAATAAACTTGTTGAAGTCAAAGGACTAGAGAAATTGAGCTGAAGGGAAAGGAAGTATGTTCAAAGAGTGGGATATTTGGATTTGAGAGGGTGAAGAGTTTGCTCTTACAGGTAAGGCAAGGTCTACAGCATGAGTATGGGGTAAGTGTCCAAATGAAAGGGACAAGATCAAAGAAGGAAAATAAGTCAAGGGACTGAGAGTCTAGATGAAGAGTCCAACAACCAAGTAGTGGAGTGATAAGAAGTGACTGTGGTCCAGTTGCTAAAAATTTTCACAGAATGAAAACAAATAAGAAAACCAGAGAATTAGGCATTGTGGATGGTATGGTCTTAGGTGAAATTTAAAGCTTGGGAATTTCAGAGAGAAGGAAACAAAGTGGTTTGGGATTGGCAAGGTGGAGCACAAGCGCTCTCCAGGCCCAGCAATGAAAAAGATTTGGAAGAAGAAACTGCCATTACAGGACTTCAAGGGAAGCATTGTTCTCAGTTAAGAGTCAAACTTAGTAAAGAAACAAGATGAAGAAACTACAAACATATTTCTTGATTGGATATTGCAAACAAGGAAGTCAACATCACCTTCATACTAGCTCTTACTTCCTTTGCAGATATGTTAGATAGATACATATAGTTTATATACTGTTTAATTAACTTGTTTTTCATTTCATTTCAGCTATAAGTATAATTATTTCCATTTTTAATGCAGGAAAATTTTATCTTGAGATAAAATTATTTCTCCCAGTTTCATACAGCTTGTAAATGGCAAAATTGCAAGTCACTTAGTAATTGAGACTTAAACCCAGCTCATATACACAGTACTTCAATGCAGGTATTCTTAATATTTTTTCCCTTGAAATTGATTAGTCTTCTTAAATGAGATGCTGACAAAGTAATCCAAAAATCATCTACCTAATGCCAGTGTTATAGAATAGGACACAACAGGACACATTTCTACCTCTTGTACATGACTCTCATATATTCACTCAATAAAGTTGCTACTGGAGAAACAGTCTTGATCAAGATAGATGTTCTTGCCTTCTTGGAGTTCCATGGAGTATCTGAAAAAGGAATCAAATATTTAACTACACAAGTAAACTATTGAAAATCCTACAGTTGTAAAAATTCAGAGGTTCTCATCTGGTTAAGGGGGATTGAAAAGGTTTTTCTCAAAAAGTGACACTTCAGTAGCAGCACTAAAAGTATGTGGTTGTTTTGCTACGAGTAGATGGAAACTACAGGAAAAGAATGTATGAAGACCTTGAGAAGGAAAGGAGCTTGAAGTCAATGAGAAACCAAAAAGGCCTACCCAGAGAACCTAATGAGTAGGGGGTAAGAGGTAGAAGATGTGGCTCTAAAGGGGAAGTATATTAGGGCGGTTTCAAATATTCTTTGTCAAGGCCAGGCGCGGTGGCTCATGCCTGTAATCCTAGCACTCTGGGAGGCTGAGGCGGGTGGATCACTCGAAGTCAGGAGTTCGAGACCAGCCTGAGCGAGACCCCGTCTCTACTAAAAATAGAAAGAAATTATCTGGACAACTAAAAATATATATAGAAAAAATTAGCCAGGCATGGTGGCGCATGCCTGTAGTCCCAGCTACTCGAGAGGCTGAGGCAGTAGGATCGCTTAAGCCCAGGAGTTTGAGGTTGCTGTGAGCTAGGCTGACGCCACGGCACTCACTCTAGCCCGGGCAACAAAGAGAGACTCTGTCTCAAAAAAAAAAATGAATAAATATTTCAAATATTCTTTGTCAAAATGATCTAGCAAAGGTCAAAACCTTTGTAGAAGAGTAACTTGGGCATTTTCTTTTAAGCAACTGCCTTATTGAATTCCTTAACAATTGTAATAATATCCAACTTACTGTTCAATGATAACATTAGATGCTTTTCTCCTGGATCTTGCACATTTAAAAATTACAAAGAATGTTTTTTATGAGCCCCTATTGTAATATTTAAAATACCTTTATAGTATACATGAATTATAAGAGTCATCAACAATTTAGTAGTAAATGAATATGCTGGGTTTGGTTTTGATTATGATTAATTTTAGTTTTGTTTTGAGATATGTGCCCCTGCTTTCCATAAAAAAATTGGATAGATAGATAGATTCAGATAAAGAGATAGATAGATACATATATGTGATATGTACATCTTTCTTTTTGGAGTTCAAGTTTTTGCTTTTTAATGAAAATATAAAATCCATATACATAAATAAACCTTGCACAGGTTTAAACTTCATGATTAAGCATTCAGTGAAATGCATTTTTGCCATGGACTTGGCTTTTGCTCTGAAATTAATACAATTCCATGTTTTGCCAAATGTTCTCTTTTACTATGTGTATTTGCTAGGTGATTTCATAGATGGTAAAGTAATGATCATAATATCTTTTTGTTTTCTTTATTGAAACCAAGAATATATTATAAAATAGTAAGTTAATATAAAATTGACCCTGATTTCATAGTTTCAAAGCGATTTTTCTTTTTGAATTTCAAATATACAGCCAACTCATTTTTCTTTGACAAATAGCACTTATTATAAAGAACCTCAGGGTCATTATGTGTGAGTTATAGCATTATGTAAAAATAAGAATATTATTGGTATTTCTGAATGGTTTAAATTTTCTTTGTTAAGCAGTGACCCACGTACTAACATTTCTGTCAAGTTAGTCAAAACAGATCACTATTTCCAAGGCAAAAAATCAAGATGCTTGTTATGTAATGATATCTCACAAAAAGTGTTAATGTTATACAATAAACTGATAAGACATATAATTTACTTGTTCCAGTATGTCCTACAAAGCAAAAACTAAAAGAGTCAAAGAACACACACACACACACACACACACACACACTTACTTAATTCCTTTGACTTTGAAGGTCAATTAAGCTTGAATTCTTTCTCTTAGCTACATTCTGATCATCCATTTCCATATGATGTTACATAGCACTTAATATTAGTATCTGGCTTCAACAGCCCTTGCTACTGAAACTTTAAACTTCAGTGTAATTGAAAATCAAATTCAAGATTCTTTTAAAAATCTTTTGGATCAGCCATAACAGGGGTTTAATAGCATCTATTACACCCCTGCCAATTGGTCACCCAACCACTATTTCGGAATTCTTAATCTGTCAAGATACCTTTACCTTTGAGTCTTAGTAACTTTTCATTTATGTTTAGCAGAAATTTGCATTTTTGTTACTTTCTCTCCATTAGTAGTAGTTTTCCCACTTGCCTTACATAATGGTTTGTTTATAGTTCTTATCCACTTTGAGCTGCTCTAAAAATCACAATAAATAAAAGTAATACAAATGCAAGTACATGTTAAGAAGTTGAACAGAGGCATACTTTAAGACAGTTTATGAAAAAAAAAAAAACTTGGCCAGTTTTCAAAAGGAAAGGATGATGTATATGCTAAGAAGAAAAAATAGCGTGCATAAAATAATGCAGTTGGAAAAACTGTTTTATGCCCATGTGTGGTGAACAGCCCAATCTGACTCAGATGTTGAGTATGGGTAGGGGAGTGATGTAGCATTATACTGGAAAGTTAAGGAAATATTCTAGAGAACTGTGACTATCAGGCTAAATTTTTTTAATGTCATCTAAGACAAGGTATAAATTCTTTGAAAAAAAATTAGAAGTATTTATAAGTTCAAAGTAATCTTATTGAATATTAATTTTGAGCCAATAAAAAGAAATGAGTTTAAAAACTAAAAAAGGTAAAGCATTATGTTACTAGTCAATGATAAAATAATGGTTGAACTGGCATGATGACAAATTATTTCATGATAGAAGAAACCTAAGAATCTTCAGTTTACAATAAGAAATATGAATCATCAGAAGATGAAATAACAAGCTCAAGGGCATATAATTAGTCAATAAATAGTGAAACAGGGCAATCATTCTTTAGCTCTCTACTTTCTATTTTTAATTTTCTTTTGTCTATGGCCATACCACCCTGAATGCACCCTATCTTGTCTGATCTCGGAAGCTAAGTAGGGTCAGGCCTGCTTTGTACTTGGATGGGAGAAAGTTCATTTATTGAATGGCTAACACACTTCCATAATATCTAGCCAGATTCAGGTTTCTGACCATAATTTTTCATATAAGTCTAAATTCTGCATTAATCAACTTTCTCCTGGAAATTTCATCTTAGATTTTGCATCATCCTAAAACTCTAAGTAAAAAAAAAAAACAATTCTTTCACTGAACGTTGGTATGCTACATTCTCTCAGGCAAGAACCAGTTAACTTCTTGTGTTTCTTCTATTGCACTGGATACAAATCAGCCAGTGTACTGTGCGATCAGTGAATTGGGTTTGCCTTTCTGGTGAGCCTTCTCTTTTCTCTGGCTAGGGTTGGCTATTTTAATTATTAAATTTACAATATGTTTGCCTTTTATATTCTATCTGAAATAATTCTTTATAAAAGATAGAATAGGAAGAATTGGATGAGTTTGTAAGTGTTCCACAGCACCTTTTCCTGCCACTTCACAAATAACTCTATTTCTAAACTTTGTTCTCTTTCTTTGGACTCCTATTAATTTTTGACTCATTTAGGCTAAAATATTGATAGCTAAGAATGACTGCTGTCTATATTGAGGAGCAGTCCTGCTGATTTTTCCTTTATCTTCTGAATTTCTTCTTTTCTTTCTTTTTCTGTGAAAACCAACTCTTTTTTTCTGAGTCTCACAAATTACCTTTTATTTCACTTATTCTATCATGTTTTTACAATTGTGTTACATATTTGACCTAAATTTTACTTAATACATTTAATAGAGTAAGTTAAAAATTAGTAGGTGCCCAATGACTAAAAAATAAGTTTTATTATTTTCTTTAGATTGATCTTTACAATATAGTCACTCACAAATTCTCTTCTCCAATAAACATGATCTGGGAATATTATTTTCTAAATATTCTTCCATTCTCACTCCCACCTCTACAGCTTTGTTTAACTAGTTGTTATGTATGATGCTATCTTGTTTGTTTCTCAATCCTTATAAACTCTAATTTAATTCTAAATTATAACTCAGGCCACTATACAAGCCTTTGGCAGTGTCCCCTTTAACAATTTTCAGCATACTAGGACTTGTGCCACTCATTTGACACTTAATATTTCATCAAATTACTGATGCTTATAATTTTTGTCTGTTTCTTTCTTCCAAAACATGTCATCTAAGGGAACACATATTGTTTTATTCTTCTTGATATTTCCTTTGCTTAGAATGGTATCTTATAGAACATATTAAGTAATTTTTGTTTGTAGAGATATTGCATGTGCTTTTCTAAAGTACATGTTGTTCCAGAGATCTACAAATGGAATATTATTGCTGTTAATGCTGTGTTGTGTGTGTATTTGTGTGTGTGTGTGTGTGTGTGTGTGTGTGTGTGCGCGTTGGTAGTTTTAGAAAACAATCACAATATTTTAAGTATCACTGCCAAATATTTTGTAGATAAATATAAAAGATATATATTTTCTACTTTGAAAATGTTTTCAGCTTAACTTGGGAAGGCTTACAATTTCAATATGGAATATCACAAGTCAATCTAAAACAATACTGATCTGTGGTTTTGACTTTTCAACAATTTTAAAAAGATGGTTCTACAAACTTGAAGAGAACATCAAATTTTGGAAATTTGTATAGCTTATTAATAAGTATTAACATAAGACAATCTTTTGATAAACAAAAGCATATATTGCTTATTTTAGGGAGTCAAGGGTAAGAAATATATTTACATTTAATAATTACAATTAATTAATTAATATAAATATAAAAAAGAAATAAGAGGCAATGGTGATTTACCAGAGAGGCATAACTTCAGCTTGTACTTTTCAGTAGCATAAATCTCTGCCACAGAATCCCAGTTGCTAATCACTTTAATAAATATGTTATAAGATTCTACAGATCTGGTTAATCTTGTACTATTGTTAACCTTTCTTCAGAAACAGATGAATTGCTGTGAGTACAGTGTAGTAGTGAATCAGTGACTCTCTATGCATTCTTTAAAAATTGAAAATGTGATAACTGATATTTTCATTAATCACTAAAATATCATGATAGAGGATACAATCATCTTCTCTATAAAGGAGATTCAATGTGTACATATTCAGGTTTATATGATGGAAATTTTTAGATATTTCTTTTAGAGGAAATGATTTTTAAATTTTTGATGTTTTTAATTTCATATACTTTCCTGAGAAAATGTTTCATTATTCCTGCATACTTTTTATTATTTTTTAGCTTTTCACATAGATCTTTTAATATATTTATTAAATCTATGATACTCTTTAAACTTATTAACTACCCTAATCTAAAATGTTAAGATTTTAATTTTAAGAGAGTTAATTGCAGTACTGAAAGAAATATCTAAATATTTTTAGAGCCTCTTTGTGACTAAGAGGAAAGTGTTGTGGTAGACTAGTGGGATCACTTGTGTGTCTATGTGTGACAAGAATACTTAACTTGAGATCTTCCTTCTTAACAGATTTTTAAGTATACAACACAGCATTGTCATCTATAGGCATAATGTTGTACAGCAGATCTCTAGAACTTTTTTGTCTTGCATGACATAAATTTCATTCCATTTGATTAGTGGCTCTGAGTTTCCCCACCATCCAGCCTATAGCAACCACCCTTTGTGCTTTGCTTCTATGAATTTGACTTTTTTAGATACATTGTATAAGTGGAATCATGCATTATTTGTCTGCTATTTGACTGGCTTATTTCACTTAGCATGCTGTCCATGTTCACCCATGAACAAAGTTGATCCATGTTATCATTTCCTTCTTTATAAAGGCTGAAAAATATTCCATTGTATGTATATACCATATTTTTTTTATCCATTCATTCTTTGATGGACATATCGATTGTTTCCACATCTTGGCTATTGTGAATAGTGCCTCAGTGACCATGAGAATTCAAGTATCTCTTCAAGATGCTGACGTCAATTCTTTCAGGTAAATACCCAGAATTGGGATTGCTGGATCATATGGTATATCCATTTTTAATTTTTTGAGGAAACTCTGTACTGTCTTCCATAGCTGCTGCAACATTTTACATTCTCACCAACAGTGTGCATGTTTTCCAATTTCTCTACATCTTCACCGATACTTGTCCTTTTTTTTTTTTTCACTGATAGCCATTCTAACAGGTGTGAGGTGATATCTCATTACGGTTTTGATTTGCATTTCCATGATGATTAGTGACACTGAGCATTTTTCCACATATCTGTCAGTTATTTGCATGCCTCCTTTAAACAGACATCTATTCAAGTCCTTTGTCTATTTTTAATTGAGTAATTATTTTTTTTTACTATTGAGTTGTAGGAGTTCCTTATATATTTTTTTGGAAATTAAGCACTTATAAGATTTGTGATTTGCAAATATTTTTTTCCTTTTCCATAGATTGTCTTTTTACTCTATTGATTATTTCCTTTTTATGTGGTCTTTTTAGTTTAATGTAGTCCCACTTACCTGTTTTTGCTTTTTTTTTTGCCTGTGCTTTTGTATCATATCATCTCCAAGACCAATAACTATAACAGTCTATTTTAAGCTGGTAACAACTTAAGTTTAATTACATGTAAACATGCTACAATTGGACTTCTCCCTTTCCCTCACACTTTATATTATTGATGTCAAAATTGACATCTATTTGTATTGTGTATCAATTAACACATAATTTACTTATAGTTAATACTTTTGTCTTTTAATTTTTATACTAGAATTAAAAGTTATTTACAACCACCATTACAATAATACAGTATTCTGTGTTTGTCTATATACTTACCTTTACCAATGAGTTTTTTTACTTTCTTGTGCTACTGTGCTACTGTTTAGCATTCTTTTGTTCTTCAAATTGAAGAACTGTCTTCAGCATTTCTTCTAAGACAAGTCTAGTGGTGATGAAATCCATCAGCTTTGGTTAGTCTGTGAAGGTCTCTATTTTTTCTTCATTTTTAAATGACAATTTTGCCTTGGTAGTTTTTTTTGTTTGTTTTTAACTGTTAGCATTTTAATATATCATCCTACTCTCTTTTGGCCTACAAGATTTCCACTGAAAAATCTGACGATAGTCTTACTGAGGTTTCTTTGTCCTTGACAAGTAGCTTTTGTCTTGCTGTTTTCAATATTCTCTTTTTGTTTGACTTTTGACAACTTTGACTTTTGACCACTTTGTTTGACTTTTGACAACTATGTGCATTGGTGTGCATTTCTTTGGATTTTTTTCCTTTGGGAACTTTGAGCTTCCTGGATCTGAGTGTCCATTACCACTCCTAGGTTTGGGAAGTTTGTAGCCATTATTTATTTCTTCTATTTTCTCTTTCTCTTCTCCTCTGGGACTCACATTATACATGTGTTGGTCTGCTTGCTGGTACCCCATAAGCACTTTAAGGTTTCTTCATTCTTTCTCTGTCTTTTTTCTTTGCTCTTCTGACTAAATAATTTCCAATAAACTATCTTTAGTCCACTGATCCTTTCTTCTACTTGACATAATCTACTCTTGAAGCCCTCTTGTTAATTTTGCATTTCCATTATTATACTTTTCAGCTCTAAAATTTCTATCTGGTACTTTTGTATATATTCTATCACTTTTTTTGAAATTCTCTCATTGTTGATGCATTGTTCTCCTGACCTTAGTAAGCATCTTTAATGGTTATTTTAAATTCTCTATCAGGAAAGCATATATCTTCATTTCATTAGGGTTGGTTTCTGGATATTTATCTTTTCGTTTTTAGAAATATATTTTCCTGTGTCTTTATCCTTGACTGTCTGTGTTAGTGTCTGCACATTAAACAAAATAGCCACCTCTCCCTGTCTTCATGGACTAGCCTCATACAGGAGAAAAACCTCACCAATCTGTCTAGCCAGAGATTCCAGAGGTCTTTGTGCTGGTTCAACCTTCTTTATTTGTATGTATTGGTCCCCAGTAGCCTAGAGTATGACAAATTCAAGCAATGTTCTGAGACAAGTGAGACTGATGCCATTTCCTTGGGAAGCTCCTAGAAAAGTTGGACTGTTGGATATTTTTCCAACTCTTTCCCTTCCTAGGGAAAAGCTGAGACTTGTGATTTTTCACTTATTTTCTCTGCACTGAGCTGGTGGGGAGGGTCTGTGGTGACTAGTTATATACTAGATCAAACCACTATTTGTTTTCATTGTCCCCCAGGCTGTTAACAGCTGGAATATTCTGGGTCCATTTAGTACTTTGAAACAGGTGAAACAGGCAAGAGAAAAAAGCAGTATTTTGGGCAACCCCCAGCAAATTAGAGGTGTTTGTGTTATCCTTCTTTAAGGAGAATCTGGGATCTTGAGTTTAGCACCAACTTACTCTGCACTGAGCCAGAAGGATGAGCTATGGTTTGTGTTCCCACCTAGTTCAAACCACACTCTTTGCTCTTGGTAGTTCCTTGGGAGACTAGAGTATGCCAGTCTCCATCAACTCTCAGAGACAGTCAAGACAGAAGCCAGTCCCTCAGGTAGGAGCCAGAAAAGTTGAAATTCTACATGTGCAGTACAACTCTTTTGCTCCTCAGGGAGAAGCTGGAAGTTGGTGGTTCCCTCTTGACTGTATGACTGGGCTAAGTAGGGGGACGGGGGAGTGTGAAGGAGTTACGACAAGAGAACGTGTTCACTTTCCCTACTAGTTTCAATATAACTGCATTTTTACTTGCCTAGGGTACAGGCCCTTTCAGCTAATTTCTAAATTTCTCATAATGGAAATTAATCCATGTGTTGTTGTTGAATTGTTATGTTTATGGTGGAAAAAAAAGTGCAGGGCTTCCTACTGCAGTATCTTTCTGATGTCACTTTCAATTGGGAAATTTTTAACATATGTAAAGTGGTAGCATATAAAAGGGAAAATACAAATTGACAATAAAATATTAAACAAAAATTCCTTATCACTGAACTTTTTTTAAAAGCAACTCCACTTCAAATATTTGGTGGGGCAACCTGCTTATACCTAAGATACTTTTATAATGTTAGAAAAGATTATTTATGAAAAGTATAAAATAATAGCTTTACTGTACTTCAAGAAAAGGGCTCATGTCAATTTTCTCTCATACTTGAGAAAATGCTCAAGGATGGAGAACACCTAAGTTTGAAATTATAAAAGTAAGAGACTATGAAAAACCATAGTATAAAACACTGTAGTAAGAATAAAAGCCTTGGTGAAAATTACTATGATTAGATTAGTATATTCCAAGGGAGTCCTAAATTAATTCCAAATACAAGAACTAGAAATTCAAAGAGCTAGAATAAGCCTAAGCTCCTCACCACCAGTTAAACATATGCCTCCCAACCAATACCAGGCATTTCCTTAGAACTGCTTTCTAAACAATGAGGTGCTTTGCCTATAAGTATTCCAAGTATGGAACTGGGATATGAAATATAGCAAATCTATGAGGAAAACTAGAATCGTGAAAGAGGGGAACTGAGATGCACTAAGACTATGTATGATCATAGAGAGAATAGAAATAACTTAGAAAATAGAATTTAAAAATTTCCACTTGTTATTGGCAAGCTTAATCCTTATAAAAAAAAAAAGGAATGGGCTGATAGGAAAAAAGGACATGAAAGAATAAGTACTTCCTAAAAGTTAGAAATAAAATATTTGAAATAAAAATATGATTAAATTCCATAATTGAATAAACAACTAAAAATCAAGCTAATCATCTCTTTGGTAAGGTTTAACAGATTTTCCATATAGTAGAGCAAAAGCTTACAGCAATGAAAAATGTGATAAGAAAAAAAGGGGAGATAGAGGACGTATACAACAATTCCAACATCAGGCTAATATGAATTCTAAAGGAAGGGAAGAGGGAAAAAGGAAATGAAAAAATTTTGTTTAAAAGTTGGTGTTACAGTACAATTTTCCTACACTAAATTTAAATATATGTCTTCAGGTTGAAAGGCTCACCAGGTGATCAGAGATCTGAATAAAAATATAGCAAAACAAGACTAAACAATAGATAAAGAAATAAAAGACAAAAAAGTTTCTTAACAGTTTTAGAGGAGATTACTAAAATTAAACAATAATCTTACTGGCATTAGCAATGTCATCAGTAACAGCAGATGCTATAGAGGAAATAGAGAAGTAATTTCTATGTTCAAAATAACACCAGCGATTTTTAGTCTGAATTATATAGTTAACAAAGCAGTCAAATACAAAAAAACAAAAAGTGTTGAAACAATTAAAGATATATTTTTAATGAAAGGACTTGAAAATTTGCTTCCCAGTACTCCACATGAGAATCATTAGCAAAGGATTCAATATAGTAAACTAAAAATAATTATAAGCAAGAAAATGAAATGAGAAAGAAAATAGGATGTAAATAAAGTCTAGAAAAAAAATAAATTCAAAGGAAATTTTCAGTTCAGCACTCCCATCATCTAGGATTGAGAATAAATTCATAGAACCATGTATGAATATATATGGCAATATATGTAAAGAGTACATAAAATATTTAAATATTTTGACACAGTAATGTAAGATAAATTGAAAAATCAAAAATGTAGACAAATATCACAACAGTGCTTCAAATAGTATAAATAAATTTTAAGTTAATGACAAAAAATGGGGAACAGATTATTTAAATCATTGTGTATGTGTGTGTGTGTGTAGAATTATAAATCAGGGTTAGTGAGAATAATTGATGATATAGAAAATATTTCTAATAAAATTATCCTTGAACAAAGGAATATGCAAAAATATAAATGATATACCAATTTAAATATTGTTTTTAAATTTGGGCAGGCTATTATAAATTATTATCAATATCTCTGGTGATCAAATTTATCTCTGGAGGTTATACATTTCAAAGGTCAATATATAAATAATATTTGTGACTAAAATATTATTTCAACTTTTGATTTTTAACAATGGATAAAGGTAACAAATCCAATACAGTAAAATACTTTAGAGAAGATTTTATGGAGTGCCAAATAGTGTGTTAATTGTTCGTTTAAACACATTTAAGCAAGTATGAGAATATTTTGATGCATATGATGATACACTGAAAAATTCTAAGATGTTTTGTGTTTTCAAAGAATTCACTAAATAGGTTCAACATTTTAATCATGTTGCATCAAATTGTTATTTGACTACTAAATCTACCCGAAAAAAATCAACAGGACTTCACAGAATGGTTGAGTAGTTGCAGATTTTGTATGTCATACCAAACACGTCTAAAAGCTTTCTCTCATTATGCAAAAAGTCATGAATAATCAGGTCAAGGCAGTATACAAAGAAAATTATCAGACTGTGAAACTAAGGGAAGGCCTATTAGGCACAAGCTGTACACCTGTTTGCTCGTTTCTCACTTTAAATGGTTTGTCATTGTGTTTATAAAATCTCATTACCCTGAGAGTTCTACGATGAAGGAAAAAAAAAATCTTAGAATAAATCTTCCTCAACAATAAGGTATGTTATATTAACCTGAATAATTCTTTAAAAATGAACCTAGGTTTCATACATTATATGTGTGAAACACATATATAAAATATTATAAATAAAATATATATTCAAAAATTACATGATTTAGAATAAAATTTTTACTATAACATATTGACCAATTTTAACATGAAAATCTGTCAATTTTTTAAACATTCCAGACATTAGTCAATAAACCAGAGTCTGTGCTTGCTATAACATCCACTTCACACATATAGCTTTACCATTAATCTGAAACTTACATAGAATTCAAGAGAGAGCAGTGAAGTGTTATTTAATTTAGTCCTTATACATATTGCTGTTATAAAGACATATTTTTGCTTATGCTATACCTCAAATAAGAATAATTTGTATTTCATTTTTCATATTTCCATTTTATTAAAACAATAGAAATCTAATGCGTAAAATTTATAAGATGTTTGCTATGTATATATTCTTCTATAAGCCCTCAAAAAAAATAATATGGCAAAGTAGAATGACTATAGTTAACTATAATAATATGTTGTGAATTTCAAAATAGAAGAGAGGATTTGAAATGTTCCCAACACAAAGAAATGACACATGATTGAGGTTGTGGATATCCTAAATACCCTGATTTGATAATTATACATTCTATGCATTTATCAAAATGTCACAGGTAACCCATAAATATGCACAAATATTACACATCAATTTTTAAAATGTAAAGAAATGGCAAATTTTCACATTTAATATTTATATTTACCTGTATACCAAGTTAAATTTTATACACAGGGGATAATAATTTTTCTTGTGCTTGTCAAGTTGTTATACTTTAAAATTATGTTTAAGCCTAACTTTTTCTATTCAAAAATTTTTAAATTACAATGTAGTTTTTCCTATTGTTTCTAACATTTACTTTATTTTGCTGGCATTATTATATATATTAATATTGGTAATACTATTTTAGAAAGTTACAAATATTACCTTTTTTTAAAAATCCCAAATTTTTTTTCTTGAGAACCTGTTTGAGTTGTCTTGTCCCTTGACAAGGTAGCTCTAAAATTCTAAAGATCTTGCTGATTATAGCAATGCATTCATTTATTTATTCACTTATTCAGCATTAAATAATTATTTTTTAAATACTTACTAAGCACCAGGAATTGTCCTAAGTGCCATGGAAACAGACAGACTGTGTTCATAAAGGTCATGTTCTAGAAGAGAAAGCACACAGTAAACACAAGCATATACCCATATGTGTCAGATGTATGACTGCTATGGATGAAAATTAAACAACACGAACCTATCATTTGACTACTAAAGTCCAAATAAGTTAATTGATTATTAGTTGGCTTGATCGTGAATCTTATTTTTTGAGTACACACTAAGTGTTTGTTTTTTTTTTTTTCCCTACTGTAGTGTGTTCTAGGCTAAGGGCATTGGATATTGTCTGTACTAATCTATAATAAATGAGAGCAAACACAAGTTTTATGATTTCAGCATGTATATTTTAGTGTTTGTTGAATATCAGTAATTTGATATTCTGAAAATTTGCACTTCAGAACCAAACCTGAAGAATTCAGACATATTCTTAGAGGTCTCATCTCACAAAATTTTTAGCTGGAATATCCTTTTAAAAACTTATTTTTTATGATTTGCATCTTTGGAGTAGTAGAAGTGTAGAATTTAACTGAACAGATGATTTCAAATTTGCTGCAATCCTACTTTTAATTGAATTGGTGGCAACATCTTAAAGAATAAATCAAAAGAAAATGTAATCAAATCAATAAAGAGTTAATTAAATCTGCTCTTCATATCATCTTTGCATTGTATCCCATGTAATATTTTGAAAAATTCCAAACTATAAACTACTGGACCAATCTGATCTACGTCTGGACTTTTCTTTTTCAAGTTAGCCAATAATGACAGTTCCATAAAGTAATATAATTTTCTTCGAAGAGGATATGCAAACTGGTTTTTAATCATGAAACTAATGTTAAATTTATTAATATTTTTCTCAATAGTCTTATATGGCTGAATTTCATATGCTATATAACATATCTTAATGGAGAAATGAGATTGCTCAGCTTGCTAATTATAGTAATAATAATTACTACTCATGAGATTTCTTCACAATCCTTTGTAAAAATCAAGTTCCCCCCAAAATAGATTACTCATTCTTGTTTATCAGCCCTGTGGCATCAAAACAACAATAACAAAGTCATTGTTCTGATTGTTTATTACAAATATGCAGGGACTTTATTCTTCTTCATATTTGCTGTTATTAATTAGTAGAAAGTTGAGAACAAAATATTTCACTTTTGATAATTCTATAATATGACTGCATGAAATATTTAAATTATTTTCCTCACATTTCTGAAAGGATTTAGATTCAATTTATGAAGAAACGACCACTGGCACAGAGTCAATCAGTCCTACCTTTTAAATCTCAGATGAGGTACTTATTAGTGGCAGGACCTTGAGAAAGCATATAAATTTTCTGAACCTCTTTTTCCATATCTCTAAAACGGGTTTAATATTCCACCTGAAAAATCACTGTGAAACAGTCAATGAAGAGTAGTTACCTCATTGGTAGGTATATACTGAATTACAAGTAGAAGTATAAATGCTTTCTGTGTAGAACAATCCGCAACCACGGCTATTTGTCAGCTTTTAAAATGTGTTTCTTTTCTATCTCACTTTCTGTAGATGATTTGAATGAGGAGGTTTTGTTAGTACTATTGTTGTTTTTAGCACATATATTCTCCAAAGAAAATGTGTAACAAGAATGTGAGCAATTTTTAACTCATTAAAATATATAATAATTAATGCTAAATTAATTATTTTTTTAGATTAGGGAAATAAAATTTTCATGCTGGCATATAAGTTGTGTCTGCAGAATTCATAATATATTCAATTACATGCATATTTCAAGTAATTGCATGGTGAGAAATGGGAAGTTAGCTAGGCTGTACCTGATTTGTATGCACATATGCAAAGTTCAAAAATAAGATTCAGATGCAAATTTGTTGCAGTTTTGCTGTATATTCTTTCAAAGATACCTCAATTAGAGTCAATTTTATTTCCTCCAGAATTCTGCTTTACCAGTATGATTTTTTCTTTCCTGTCATGGCTAATTTCCCAGAGAGATTAAATTGACAATCTTGATCATTATTGTCGTCTTAATTTCTTCCTAGACAATACATTCACTTTTTAAGTAGCCTTCCTGATATACCAACATTTCGGGAGATGAATAAAGAACATACATTTTTATGGCTGGAAGCATTAGGTTTGGTTTTGTGAATATTTACCACTTCTTACTATGTGTCACACATTTTGCTAAGCACCAATGATACTAAATAGAGTGCTTGCCTATGAATTTTTCCTTGGTGAGTGCCTATTTCTCATCATGGACTCAATTTCCATTTGACAAATAAAAAAAAAAGATGCACTTAAGTGACATGCTTAAGTTTACACATCTAGCTAGTTAATGAAGCTAGGAAGACATCAAGTACATCCTGACTTCCATTCAAATTATAACATGCTGTCTCCACATTACTAATTATGGAGGGATAAAGTACATAGACTGCATTTTCTTTTAATTCTACCAAATCTCTATGGAATTTCTTTTTAAATGAGGTTAGTGACAGAAATGTCAGTGGGTTAATGAAAGGGAAAACTGCTGCACATTTTATTTCAAATTCACTTTGGACTTGAATACTGCATGGCATTTGAGTCTAGAACTTGACTCTATGCTTACAATACACTGTTAAGATAAGAAAAGTCAATTATCTGGTTAATTTGTCAACCTAGACAGCCAGTCAAGCCCCAACATGAACCTTCTTTAGTATATATAATCTAAGTTAACTCTAGACATACTCCGAATCGATTTGTTAATTACTAACTTTTCCTTCAGTGTGGTTCCTACAGACTTCAATAGGAAAAAAACCAAACAAACAAATAATTTCACTGTAAATCATGGCTTATCTTCCTTCATCCCCAAATCAATCTCTGAAGTTTTAAGATGTACTAATAGTAATTTCCCTATATGAGGAAAAAGTGTCTTTTAACAAACAAGACACTTTTTAAATATTATTATTTAAAGTCATTATTTTTTAAATAATGACTTAGTGCTAACCCAGTTTAAAGAAATTTACTTTTATTAATCCATTTAACCCTGTTAGGTAGATACAAAAATCATCCCATATTAATGATCAGAAAATTGGAGATGTTAAATAAATCAATTAAGGTTATATATGTATAAAGTCATAAACATAGGGTATATTTATAAAGCATGTCAGATGTCTCTATTTAAAGTGGTTGACTAAAGTTCAGTATGAAATCCTATAGAATTAGTAAATGCTACTATTTATAGTTTTTATTTACTATTATTAATATCCATAGTAGACTAAAAATGTTAAATATTTTTGAAAATCATGAAATATATGGAATGTGGTATCAAATTAGCCAATCCCTATATGCAGTAGTAAAAAGATAGAAAATTGGTCCAGAAAGACAAATTCTAACTTTAAGAAAGTAAATCTATAATTTGACTTCATCAGGTATAAAAAGTATAAATGAGAATTCAGGAGTAATGTTCTGAATAAAAGCAATATAAGAATTAGTATGTACTACATGTTATTTGTAGAGAATAAGGCATGTCTCAAATCTAATAATTTTCAAAATTTCTAAATAGAAACACTACTAGTATCTGATTGTGTTAATATAACAACTATAGTACATACTGTTGGTTTATCTATTTTAAGGACTGGAACTCCTATTGTCCATATATCGATATTCTATACTTTTATATTAGCATGTTTTATAATTAGATGATTAGGCCAGATCTCAAAGCCAGTCTTTCCTCACTTCAAATTCTCCTACCCACAGAAATATGATATGTTCCTAAAAAACACATTTATGTGTCACCCCTTAATCTAAATGTTTCAGTTGTTCCTCATTCCTATGAAAAAAAATTCAGTCTCCCAAACTATATTTACAGTTTCATTCTCACTATTCTATTTTATTTCTAAGATATGATCAAATTAGATAGGAGAATATTCTTTAAACATATACTATGATTTTCTACTTCCATGCCTCTGTATTCAACATTATTTCTTCCCAACAGGTATAGGAGTACACCCTTTTGAACTTAAGTTGCAAATACCTCATCCATCAAGGACCAACTTATGAAGACAGTCTCTTCCATTTTCAGTCCTCTGGCTAAAAATAATATATTTTCTACTCTGATTCTAATTATATTTTACTGATTTTTTTTTCCATGGTGATATTGGGTCTCTTGTAATTGTTATATGTGCTTGATCACCTTCACAAGATATTACCATGATTTAGGGCAGAAACACTGTCTAATAATTCTTTGCATACTCCATACTACCTTGCTTATAATCTTTCTAGAATAAGATTTTAAAATAAACTTTTACAGACTAAGACTAGTATATGTGCTTTTAGTGATATAGCTGGGAATCAGAGAATTTAAGTGATTTTCTTAAGTCATGTGAATGAGGATTTATACCCATATCTCTGATTACAAAACAAAAAAGCAAAAGAACCAAAAAAATGTCTATGTTTCTGGATGTAACTATACTAACCAAAAGGATTTCAACTGTAACATTTAAAGGGTGGAGTAAACCTTGGCCTCATCCAGGCTGGTGTTTATCCCTAAGGATTAAATGTCTACTGGTGAGGAGATGGAGGAACAAAACAAGAGTTTCTACGATGGTGATGATACTCAGACTTCTTTGTTTTATTTTTGTTTTGTTTTGTTTTGTTTTGTTATTTCAAAATATTATGGGGATACAAATGCTCTGGTTACATGGATTGCTTTTATACTGCTTGAGTCAAAGTTGTGAGTGTGCTCATCACCCAGATAGTATACATTGTACCCATCACCCAGATAGTGTACATTGTACCCATTAGGTATGATTTTAGCCATACCCTTCTCCCCCCTCCCACCTGCTTGATTTCTGCTGTATTTTGCTTCCATCTGTGCACATGAGTGCCCATCAGTTAGTTCCAGTTTAATAGTAATTACATGTGATGTTTGTTTTTCCATTCTTGTGATACTTAGGAAAGTGGTCTTCAGTTCCATCCAGATTATTCCAAAAGGTAATAATTCATTTTTTAATGTACACATAGTATTCATGGTACACATATACCACATTTTATTAATCTGCTCATGAATTAATGGGCACATGGGTTGATTCCACATCTTTGCAATTGTGAATTGTGCTACAATAAACATTCAAGTAAAAGTGTCTTTTTGACAAGATGACTTTTTTCCTTTGGGTAAATACTCAGTAGTGGGATTGCTGGATCAAATAGTAGGTCTACTTTTAGTTATTTGAGGAATCTCCCTACTCCCTACTTTCATAGAGGTTTACTAGTTTGCCGTCCCACTAACAGTTCCTTTCCCATTCAATCTAGAGCAAAATATCTGTAATAAAATAGGGAAAATCCAGTAAGTACTAGATAAGATATTGGAGTCTCAGCCAAGCCGTTGTGCTTTAAGGAAAACATTACTACTAATAACATGTCAGGCTCTTTTTTTTCCTGGTCCTTGGACTGACTTTATTTTGATTGGGCATCTTCATTCTCCCTTCCCCAACTCCTTGCAATCACATTCTTATAGGTTTGCTCCTCTTTCTCATTACTCAATTTTTAACTCCCCATAGAAACCTACATAATGACCTGTGACATCTTCATAGCACCCAGTTTCCACTGAAACAACTTATTTATTTATTTGCGTAATTATGAACTGTTTTTCCCAAATGGAATATAAACCCGTCAAGGGCAAGGATTCTGTCCTGACCTCTCCTGTATACCCTTACAAACTGCCTGACCATAGGAAGCATTCAATAAATATTTGTTAGCCAGTTCGAAATGGAAAGATTAAAAAGTGAAGGCATCACTGTTTCATACTATATACAGGTGAGCTTTATTCTGCTAGGCAACTGTTATTCAAAGACTGTGCTGTAGTTTATTACCATATTATTTAGGCTTATGACAGGAAAAAAAAATAGATCCTATATGTCTGTCTGCTGTGGTTACATCTACTAACATCTTAGGTTTAAATCAAATCAGCTGAGAACCTGAAAGAGGCTTCAGCTGCAGGTTGACGATGCTCTCTCACACAATGTCATGCTCCTGATACTTACAAATCAAGTAGATTAGCAGGTTTTGCCTTGAACACAGAGAGAGCTGTCAATTATTGTCAGAGGGGCAAAGGATGGAACCAGAAATGCCTCCTGTAGGAAGGTGAGACTTCACTTGACCATCCCAGCCCACAGGGAACTAACTCTTCTTCTTAAGTCAAGGAGACTTTATTGTTGGAAGCCACACTGATGCAGGTAGGGATATTTTCACGAGTACGTGCTATTCCTTCATTTAAAATGTATATATACTTAGTAAATGAAGATTGGTTTATCTTTTTGACAATTCTAGTGAAAGTGGTTTCTGCTGAACAGCCTGGAGAGTCCAAACAGGAAGAAATAGGTAAAGGCATTTGAAGTGGAATTCAAGGGAGAGTTCCTTACAGGCAGACACCCGTGCTCACCTTTCATTCCTAAGCCTTAGCTGAATATGTGTCACAAACAAAATATTTGTTGAATAATCTGCCTTTATAACCCCTAATCACACAACAAAGGAGATACACATGCAAAAATAATGTTAAAATCTGATAAAATCAGAACATAAATACTGAAATTAATTTGTTGGTTTAGCTTATTATAAAATAAATTAGTCAGTAAGAAGGACAACATGTAATCATTTTACCAGTGAAAAGACAACTTCAAGGCAATTTCAGAATAATGAGCACATCATATGAGCACATAAACTATGGTGATTTGAATTTCCCCAAACAGAGTGAAAAATCCCTATCCCCCAGTAAATAAAGTAGATTGTTCCAATTTTATCCACTGGCAGACTAACTACATTGTTGAGATATTTTTTTTAGCACTAGTATAATTTTCAAATGTTATTTACTCATTTTAAATCTGTCCCTATCTCTCCTGCTTATTATGTCTAAACAGAGGAAAATCATTTTTAAACTTGGAGAGCTTTTATTAATGCAACAGAAATTTTATATTTATTTACAGAATAAGTAACTATTATTTGGGAAATGTAAATGATATTTTATAGACCCAGCTTCTTGGAAAAGGATTAACAATATCTATAAATTAAACGGTGAGTATATATACATAAATGGCCAAAATAAATAATGCTAATTATAAATTCAAGTATTTAGGCCTTTTTATAGTTTTTAGGATCAGATGGCATCATGCAGACATGTCATTTCCCTGCATAAACTGAATTTCAAAATAGAAGGGAATTCTGAAGCTGCTTCCTGTCCTCTGGGGTTAATCTATGCAAATATTCACATATCCTATTTTAGGCATAACCAGAAGAATACAGATCAAAGGGAGACCTAGAATATGTGATGTGGATCAAGACATGTTAACATTTAGTCTAAAATGTGCTAGTTTATGTGCCTCCATCTTGCAGTGATGATTTCACCGTAGAGCTGCAATAATACCAAGCCTTCTTAAGGTCCATATCAATTCAGATGTTGGGATGAGATATGGGTAGTTGAGGGCCTTCAAACCCAAAACAACTAATTTGCTGCATTTTCTCTGATCTATGCTATTGACTTGTGATTTTTCTGGAAGCATATGAGAGCTATAGTACATGAACTTAAGTTATTTTGAAAGATTCAGTAGGAGATCATTATTGTGTAGTCCCTTTTCCTACTCAGTGTTCCAAAGACTGAAGTAAACCCTGAAGTAAAACTATTTTTGGTTTTTTCTGTAGAAGATTCATCAAAAAGACACAAAGTATAACAGAGATTTCCAGGAATATGATCAACATCTTCAGCACTAATAACGAAGTAGATTCCTATAACAAAGTTTCTTTAAGAAATTATTATTATTTACAGGAATCTTTTACATATATTTTTCTCATTTACTTCTCATGGAAGCCATGAGTAATAGCTGCGTAACTCCATTTTCCATTGAAGACGCTGAGGCTCATGGCTCCCAAGCATTTTGAATTCTTGTCCAGGCACTTTCCACTATGCCACTGCTATAACTCAAGTGTACAAAGCACTATGCCAGTGGTTCCCAAATAATGGTGTCTGGAACAGAGCAAATCTCTGAAAAAAAGTTCCATAGATGTACAGAAAAATTAGAAAATACAAGTATATTTGTGAGTTTCACTTAACGTTCTGTTCATAAAGATTATATCTTTATTCTGAGATTGTCCTTCCCAATTTTTCAAGTTAAAATATCCTCTTTCATAAAATGACATTATATTGGAGGTATTTATATGAGTTCTTACTTGGAAACTTTTGTAAGTATAAAGACTTTATATCAGTTACTATTTAATTTAATTGACTATAAAATATAGCTATAGAAATATAAAATATAAGATCTCCCATACAAGAAAAAAAGTGTTGAGATGTAGTAAAATTGGCATCCTGTGCTTTGCAGACCTCTTTTGGACACCAGGTTTTTTGTTGTGAGAATATTTTTGGCCCTTTTTCTGAGCAGGTATAATTTAGCCAGTGTCTGGGAAAGATCCAAGATCAAGAAACCAGAGGTCAAGATCCCTTGTGATATGGAACAAAGATAGAGTTATTAAATGAAAAATGGCAAAAAAGAGTGTGCATATGGTATATTCTTAACCATGCAATGAAACAGTAGCGTATGTGCACAAATGTTAGAATGTACACAGAATACCTCTGAAAGGAGACAACTACTTGCGGGGGTGGGGACCAGGGGGTTAGATTGGGAGGGAGATTACTCCTTGCTTTTTGGACATCTGAAATTTTGCACCATGAGCATCATGTAAAAAAGTAAAAAATAAATATATATATTTTTAAAAACACCTCACATGAGGGCAAAAGCAGTAATGAGAGCTGGGTTGCTGGGCTGGAATAAGAAACAAGAAAATCAAGTTCTCATAGGAGGAAAACAATTATCAAAGGAAGAATCACAGAGAGAAATTCTAGATTTCCTTCTCTTATTAATGAAACTATGATAAGCATCTGCAATGAGACAGGAATTATATTATAGGAAAAGTAGATAGAGAAAATAAGACAGGCCAGATTATACCTGGAGAGGCCTACATTTCAGGAACTACCACGTAATTCCACTCCTCAGACTGGCAGTGTAAGCAGACAGCTCTGCCATCTTGCCAGTTGAAAGGAGACCCCTCTTGTGTAGTTCTTCCCTGCTCTTCTCAATCTATGATTACAAAGAATATAAGCTGGATAAAGACATACAGTGGATAAAATGGAATAGTGTTAGTGCTTCTCAGTGTTCAGTTGTATGAGAAAGGGGAAGTAGAGGAAGGGAGGGGATGAGACTATAAATAGAATATTCTCAAGTTTAATATTTTCTTCTATAAATTTCCTTTCAATTTTTTTAGAGCCTGCTACAATTACAATTTGTCTGCTTGTATGTGTGCTAGCAGCCACCAAAAATGCTCAAGAAAGAAATAATTTGTAATATAAAATATGCAATAGAAGGTAATTCTGAATTCTTCACATTATTTGGGGGTGGGTAGGGGTTTGAGTTCACACATCATTTTATATTACTTACAGATGATCTGCTTGCTTTTATAAAATTGTTCTATTGTGTATGAATTCATGGTGTTCCTATAAAGTACATGGTGTCTGTGGAATACTATATAATATTACACTTCATGGGTGTTCTGCAAAGTAGCTCATAGGGCTGAGATGACTGTTTTATCATGATACATTTACTCATTATGTGAGTGAGGTCAAGTCTCCTGACAATCTTATTAAAAAGGATCCCTCAACTAGTACAGTGTGAATAACACTTTTGGTTAGACTTCAGAAAAAAAAAAAAGAATGATTATATGTGGTTCTTTCATAACTGAAATTTTATATGCATACCTTTTCTGAAATTAATGTTTTGTAAAATCCTTTCTTCCTTTCAATTTAAATAGTTTCTTAGAATGTTTTGCTAGAAAATAAGGTGCAATGATATCAGACTGAACAGTGTATTCTAATATGTGTAATTGTCATGCAAACAACTAAATTATTAATACTTTGCTTTAAACTGTATATACCAATAAATGAATGGAACCATTAGCCTCTATGTTCCAATCAATTTATGTCCCCAATCATCCAGATATCATTCCATAATGGTTAAGTATGAGCAGCATTCTTTTTTGTTTTCATAATTTGACTGCAGATATATCAGAAATTGCTTCACTCAATTTTTTAATTAATACTGTCTATTTCCAAGAATTTCCCAAATTTTCAGATTAATACCAAAAAACACAAATTTTTTTCTGTTTATGGCTTTGAGACAATGTAGAAATCCTGAGTATGTCCATTAAAAATATGAGTTTACATACCAAGAAGTTTTAATGTCTTCTAAATAATGAGCCATATAGACATAAAAAAATAAAATAAGCAATTGCTAATATTCTATACCTACTCTTTCCATCTTGAATACTTTTATCTATTGAAATGCTAATATATATAAAGTTTAACTTATATACTTTCTCATTAACCATTTATAGTGTTTTTATATGTGTAATACAAAGTTTAGATTAGTTAAATTGGATGCTGTATGATCTATAATTATGGTGCATTATGAGTACGTGGATGGGTATATTGGAATGCATATGTGGCAATGCATTCTTTGGTATCATTCCCAGATATATGTTTGAGTGAGTCTGGCAAATGTTGTATTGCTAAGGAAATAATTTGTATCTTTCTTCTTCAACATCTACATAATATAACAACTGTATGTACTTACTGGCATAATCACTGAATATAAATGTTGAGAGTCAAAGGTTAGACTTGATAAATGTTTTCATTTAAAAATGAGACAGCATTTTGGGAGGAATATTAATCACTGAAATCTGATAAATTAATATTAATATTGAGTAATTACAGTATGGAACTTAGAATTTTAAAATGCAGTAAAAAGTTACTTTTTTAGAAATGTTCTTTTATAGCTACACTCCATTCCTATAATTAAGTCTAAGCATTTTCTCTTATTCATTTGTGTTTGGACAAAATTTTCGTGTGTGTTTTTGTGTGTGTAAAAGTACTTTTATTGTAATTTTGTACCTTTGTGTGTTGCCGAAAGGCTTCCCTAGCATGACATTCATGGAACTCAGATTTGGAAGTGCACAAAAGAGCTGTAGTTGTTGCCAATTCAAGGAATGTGTTTTCAAAACAAGGATAACATTTCATTTTTCCCCAGTTCTGCAGTAGTGTAAGTGTTAAAGCCTGAGAGGTTTAGAAAGCTGCAGTGAATGTGTTAAGACTGTTAATGAAGCTTCTGAATGTAAGGACAAAATTAGCTCTCACACCCACACTGCGCAAAGTACAGCAACTGTCTGATAGAATTGCATCATGACTTTTACCTGGGGACACGGGTATTATATTCAGCTGAATTGATGAAATTGGGAAGACAGATGTGCCCAAAGGACATTTTAAGAAGCTTGTACCTACATAAATTGCTTGTGAAAAATCTCTAAAATTTGAATAAGAAACCAATGTAAAATGCTTTCTGCCTGTAAACTTCAGGTCATATGATATATATTATCTAGCATATTCTTTAAGGAGAGAGAACATTTGCCTTTCTCTTGGTATCAAATAGTCTATATGATGTCAAGCCCAATGGATGTCTGCTTTTCCTTTTTTAAGATAAATACTCCAGACTGGAGAGTTTAATGAGGAAGGCTAACTCCTGTATGTTGTTTGATTATAAACAGTAAATTCAGGCTTTTATTGGAATGTGACTGGCATATAAAGTGATTTATAGCATTAAATAATCTGGATAATGCAACCATTTAGCAAATAGGATAACAAAGTAAAAACAGGAATGTCAACAAACACTCCCAGACAAATTACCCAAAACTTTAATCTAGGTCCTTGGACATTGAGATTTGAGGAATCAGTTCTAGCACACTCCACATATGAGTCGTGGAAATACAGACCTTTAAAAATGGGACTATTTTATTCCATTGTAAAGGCACATATATTAAGAAGTGTTTTACCTATACCTTCATAGTATAAACTCTTGAGCACTTTCGGTTTAGGAAGGTGACAGATATTTAGATTTGTTTTAAGGTTGCTGCTCCAAGACACACATAAAATAGATGCTCCAAGTCCAGAGATTTGTGATCGCTGGCAGTTAAATGAGCAGGTGGAAGGAGTGGCTGTACTATTCTTACCTTACACCTTCATATAATCATGGAATGCTAGATGTTCTTATAATTGTTCTTGGAAATTTCAAGCAGTAAATCATAATTACACAGAAAATCCTTTTAGTCTCTTAGAAAATTCTAGGAACTGGGATTATGCCTATGTAACTGTGTAAAGCAGTAAGTCATTTAAAAATGTTAATTCAGTGACCTTTAAGATCCAAAAAAATCATCTGGTACTGACAGCACTGACTCCACTTCTAACATATGGCTATTGACATTAGCAAAAAAGATGAGATCGCCTTTGAAATTCATAAAACTAATAGTCCTGTCCACCAGAGGGCATAAATTTTCCATAGGAAAAGGACAGAATATGAAGGTGGAAAAATCAATGATTTTAGTAACTGACCTTTCTTTTGATTGGCTGTAATCTTAACTTTGTTTTTTAATACATCATAATTTAGAATTGGTTTGCATAGACACCAATAACTTAATTTCATTATGCCCCCCAACTCTAATTTCCTGCAGAATTTATTGCCTCTTCCACTCCTTTGGCAGTTCACATATATAACTCTTTATTATCATGCACCTTCTTTTTATATGCTCTTTCTTCCTAATTACACTGTCCTTGAAGGATATAGTCTTTTACTTATGATTATCCATTTCCATAGTAAAATATAATACATTGCTCAAGGAAGGCGATAAATAATTATTTGTCAATGAAGATAATAATGGTTTTGAAGTAAGAAAAATTATTATAGCTATTGAAAAGTAATGTTACCATAGCAATTGACAATTTACAAAACATTTTTATATCTATTATCTATTTCGGTCTCCAAATAATCATGTTCTCTACTTTTACTTTAGGTCTTAAACAATTTTTTTTCCTCTAGGTTAGTGGTAGTAAATACACTACCAACGCAAAATGAATTTAAAAAAATGACTTTTCTAATAGAGAATATTTTTCTCTCAGTCCTGAAAGCAAGACATTTTATGAAATTTCTTTTTAAATAAGCCATCATGAGATTATTTACTTTTCTTTTTACCTCAGTAGCTTAGCTATATTTGAAATTCAAACTTTAAAATAATTTCTTCTGTTAAGAAATGGGAAAAAAAAAATCTACATTGTTCTTCTCTTTCTGTTTATACAGAGAAATTAATCTTGATATGTGTGAATTACCTAACTGGAGATCCTGTAATACATTTTCATATGTACAGACAGCCATTAATAGAAAATTAATAGAAGCAATTTCTTGCCAAATTTCAGAGTTAGTAAATAGAGCTTGAGAAAGTAACTAATCCTGAAGGATTACACAACTAAATTATAATAGAAATAGTAAATTGGTAGCCAGTTCAGTGATTAAAACCACCAGCTACCAACAATAATGTTTATTAGCTCTACACTTTATTAAATCTAATTGTAAAATGGACTGGCATTAACCATAGAAGCCTTTCCAAAATCAGAATGTTGACAATGTAGTTAACAATTTCATCACCATAATGCAAGAAGATGAGAATGTTAATTTCTAATTTTTGAAAAATCTTCTATGTCCTTTTTCAGGGAATTCACAATTCCCCATGTGAATTTTTAACTTTTTCCAGTTAAAGAAACTTAATTACTTTAATTCATCACTTAGAACACATTTCAAGTAAACAAATCTAAAAAACATAAAAACATAAATAACTTGCCTCTTAGTTTCTTTGAAATGGAGCTACTACATTAAGAAAATAAACTTATCTAACAGGATCCAGCAATGAATGTCACTCAACACCACAGAATACTCTTACCAGTAATGTCCAACCCATTACGTAGAGTCTCGTACCAAAGATCTTCAGAAATATAGGCCAAAATCTCATAAATTTTTGCTGGAATGAAAACCCCAGATTTCTTCATATTATAATTTCTGATGTGAATGTATTTCACCTCATATTTGATAATTTGATGAATTATCAAAGATATTAGCTCAAGATATTTTTGTTTTGTCCACAGATGCATCCAAGATTGTTCTAATCACAGATTTTCACAGCAATTCATCCAGTATATAACTTGAACTCTTAAATTTCAGCAAAAAAAATCAACTGAATTAATCTTTACCCATGCTGAGTTTAACCCCCCTCTAGACATACTTTGTTTAAGTGCAAGCCTATTGTTAAAGAATTGATTTGTGACTGGTATACATAAAGATGATTTCTCTATGGTCACTAATCAAAAAAACAGATTATTGATCATGTCAGTTTCATGAAGGAAATTGTATTCTATATAGGTCTCTTGTCTTTGAGCAAATATTGAATAACCTTAAATGACAGGGCAAAATTTTCACATTAAAATGAATTTTCCTAGAAAATTACAAATGTTCTCTCTGAACTAATTCTAAAACATTTTGACATGGAATAGTTTTTATCAAACCTTAAGTTGTGATTAAGTTCATGCAAGACAGTAATTTTGTGTTTCTTCCTCGACAAAATGTATTCATACGCAGCATTGTAGATACACTGTTCTGTAGTCTTTTCCAAGCAAACGGGACTGAATCTCTGCTCTTTTCTGTGTGTCAAACTTTGTGCCCAAGATATTGAATCTGTCCAAAAGAAGCACCTTGATCTAATTCCACAAAGATATTATATGGACTAGAAACTACTTCTTCTATGCCTCTTACTTTAGATACACAAGATGCTCATATTTTCTTTAATTGCAATATATATGCAATAAATTGACCAAACCTTAAATGTATAGCTTAATTCTTTTAAAAAATAAATATAAGTATGTATACATGTAGGTCAAATGTATATATAAATATATATGTGCTTTAATACCTTTATGCCCTTTTTCAGTCAGTATCCCCTCTCCCAGATGTTACTGATTTTACACCTTTTATCTTCATAGAAACTCTGGCCTGTTTTTGAACTTCGCATAAATAGAAACTTTTTAAATTCTTACAATTTTTAGGGGAAATTTTCCTTCATATGTCAATTTGACAATTATGTGACAAAAAATACATCAAATTTATAAACTTATGTATATGTGCATATGTGGGTATATATATATTATCAAACCAGTGTTATCTGCCTATTATCTAAAAGTTTCAGGATTTTGCATTATGCTTAATCATTTGTTCTTAAACTCAGAAAATGTAGAAATTCAGAAATTTTTGTGAACTTTTTCTCAATAAATGTCAAAAAGCTGTTATACTTGGCACAAGTTAAAGAGTGAGTATTTTATGCAATCACCAAGGAAATTCTTTGGTTCTTGATTCCTAGACCAATGGCTTATCTACTAGAGTATATTTTCTTGTACAGCGGCTCTTGTTTTAAACATTTTTGTTTAATGTACAAAAGTTCATTACTTGAAGAATAAACTAAAAAAAAATCAATTTGTATTGTAATTAAATTTTTAAAATGCTACAATTTATTTTATTGTTTGGAATGTCAAACTCTCAAACGTGCTTCTTTGTTCTTTTTTAAAATAGTGTTTTGTGATTTGAGAAAAAAAAAAAAAACCCAGCTTACAAGACCACATGATTTCCTTACCATTCTGTTATCTCATAAGAAAAATAGGTCAATTTTAATGTTATTTTTTAATTTTATGCACAATTATTTACAATTCAGTAAAATGAAGTGTTTAAAGAAAAACTACTTAGGATTATTTAGCTCAAAGGAACTCATTTGTTAAAATTTTAAGATAGAGATATATTGAAATGTTTGATTTACGACTAGAATTTAATTTGATTATTTAGGGCTTTAAAATGCTAATATTAAAAATAACTACACATTTTTTCAAATGTGCTTCCCTAGAAAAATTAGCAAAAATATTCCCTGCAATTGCAAAAAATTTTTTTGAATATGTGGAATTTGCTCAACTTTACCTTATACAAACATGGCAACATTTATAAATTTCTTACTATCATATATCTTGAAGATACCAGATACTATTCAACCAAGACTCAGTAACCACTTTTGTTCTAGTGCCTTTAGTGCCTCTTAATTACTTTAAATTGCATAAGCATTTGGGGAAAGGCTTTCTTTTTCCAGACAATTTGCATTATATTTTTGTTTGTTTCATTTTGTTCAATAGGGGTTAGGCTTTGGAATAATCCTATCATAATTTTCCAAGTATATTTTCACAAATTTAAGTGTTTTCATCCATTTAAATATTTATATGTATTATATATACACATTTTTTTCAAGTTACAAAATTATAAGTCTTATTTTTATGCCTTCAGTACACTGATACCTCTTTATCTCAGTTAAGTACTAAACAACAAGTATCAACTTAAAATTTTGAAGGACTTCAGGGATGGTTAAGGCACAACTATCTTACTATTAAGCTTAGCTACTCAGTGCATTCTCTCAATTATAAAACTGGTTTTCTATGGTATCTACTGATTAATTGTTAGGATCTACATTATTAACTCAGTATAGACATCAATATTTTAATTATCTTTCAGAACACTTATACCAATACCACCTATAGAAGTAGTAAATGTAGGAAAGGGCTTTTCAATGTATAAAACAGAGCCATGTCCCTAGCCAGTCTCCACCTACATGCACACCTTTTATAATGTATTTCCTCAGTAATTTGATTCAATTCTTAGATTGCTTGCACACATATCAATTTACCATACCAAATAAGACAGGCAACTACATCTTTGATGCTTTCTTTCTTGCTGCAGCACTTCAGGGGTATGCTCAATAGGCACAAGAATTTAGGAAAAAATTAATTTTGCAGTTAGTTCACAAACATTATTGACAGTCAGCAATGGATGCTGATAAAGTCTCTGTGCTCAAAGGCCTCACTTCAGTTCCCAAAATAAACTGGTCTCAAAAGGCAAAATTAGGTTATTTTATATTATACACAGGTTGTTATACCACTTCCTTGGTCAATATCTTCTGGGACAAAGTCCTATCTACCATAATTTATTGTAAAGCACTGTAAGGGTTCATTTATCCAGTTGTTAAATTTCGATACGTCCAAGCTGAGTTGGGAAAATCATGGCTCTGTCTATATATACTTATTTTGAAGCATACTTCAATGAAACATTAGATGAATCTTTAGCTGAACAAGAATACAAATTAACTTATTTAATATAGTAGCAAAGAGACAACTTTTCTACTTATAATTTAAGATAAGATAAGCTAGTATAAAGTAGTGCCCCTGGGATCTGGAGTAGGTTGTTTGGATTCAAACTTCAACTTTGTACTTTCTGTGTAAGTGTATGCAATTTTTTAAAACTCTGTAAGCTTCAATTTCTTCTTTTTTAAAAAATAGACATAATATGAAAAGTACCTACTTCATGAGATTGTTGGGAGCCTTCATTAAGTCACGCAAATTAATTTGCACAATTTCTGGACCATAACAAGCACTTATTAAATGTTAGCTATTGTTATTTTCATTGTTATTGTTGCTGTTTTTGTTGTTATCATATGGATTTCTAACAATGTACAACAGAGAAAAAAACATTTTAATATCCACCAGAAGTCTCAATTTTCAATTGTCTGATAACAGAGTCAATTGAAATTCCAGAGAAATCGGCAGCCTCTGGATATGTTAACCATTCATCTCTCTAGATTCTCTAGGCTTTATTCCTGTATCAAGTCGGATCATCACAATGGTACATACTGGGACTATATTACTTTAGCACCCTTCATAAATGCCTTCACCGAGCTATGATTTGGCATCATGCCCTTGGCCTCTTATCAAAGGTCAGTGCAAGAAATGACCATATGAAGAATGCCTCTGCTCTTTTTATAAAACTGCTATTGAAGATACTGTCCATTTTTGTGTTTAATGTCCCTTACACAAAGACTCTTGCTATAAATTCTTCTTAGAGCTAAATTTAATGATTTTAGTATATCTGTTCTTTTGTTTTAAAGTACTTCATCCTTTTGGGAAGCAGGAAGGGCTTTAATAATAAATAGAAGATTCTTTTCAACATGTGCAGTACTGGAAAATGTTACCAGCTACTGCTCTGTCTCCATCATCAGGGAAGAACAGAAACCAATAAATTCATTCACCTTTTCCTGTTTAAAACTTAAAGCGTTATCCCAGTAGAGAATATTTACATGTAAAAAGATAATATTCTTTTCCCTCTCTCTGGATGGTAAAATATCAAGGCACGGATTCTTTGGAGGGCAGAGGGCTTTGCAGTTTCTATGAACACACACCATGTAAATCAGAGGTTATAAAGCGGCAGACCTTCGACTGTTCTTTGGTCTACACAGTGTTTCAGAAGACATGGTGAGGGGCAAGTTTTACACTTACAACAATACAAGCATTTTGACACCTGTTGTCATACTCAAGATCTTTTCTCCATTAAATTTATCTCTATAATCAAGGTCATGTTCATAAATGGGACAATCTGACAGTAATAGTCAGATTACATTACTTTAGGTAGAAGTGTCCCTTGAACATTCACATAAAAGCTTGACAAACTTGGAGTAAATATGTTCTGGAATGCTAAAGAGAGCATGCAAAAACTAGTTAATGCTTCCATCCCTCCGTTCTTTCTGTTCATTTTCTAAAATATATTAGCTGGTTCTGTTCCCTTTAGTGTCACCATGAGGCCTGGTGATCACCCTCTCAAAGCATGGAGGGATGCACATAAGTATTGTTATCACCAATTCTTCCTCAGAGCCTGTTCTCTCCCCTATAGAGCTGAGGGAATAAGAGAACCTAGTTTTCTCTATTAGTTTATTAAAAAAATATGTTCTGTATTGTAGAGTTTGAAATATTATTCTCATAATGAAGACAGTATAGTGAGTCTATGGGAAAAATGAGTGCTTCTAAGCTATGCTGGAGGCCAATAACATGAGAAAATGATTATTCTGCAGGTAGGAAAACACTACCTGGCATCAGCCAGAACTGTCAGCAGGTAGGAGCATCCTTTAAAAAATAGCTTTTTCAGTATCAGTTGGCCACGCATTTTCTTCCTTCTCAAATTTCTACAATAATAAACAAGCACGTGCATCAATTACCTATTGAAGATATCTGCTGAAATATTTATCAATAAATACTTAGGATTAAAAAAACATAACTAATAGGACTCTCAACCATCAGTAAATCTCAAAATCTGAAAGTTAACTAGATCTTAATTTAAAATATGCTCTTTTGTTTTTTAATATGATTCACTTAAAAAAATGAAATAACCAGGATGCATATTTTTGTTTGGGATGCTTTGGTCTTAAAATCATTTTTGTTTCAAAGTTGGGAATTACAATCAGATTTGGTCTTCTGCCTCCTAAAACAAAAACATTATGCTAAGTTCTGGATCATCACAAATCTCACAACAAAACAAAATGGAAGATGCATAATATTCTATGGATTTGTCTAAATTTCAAAGTCTAAATGGTTTTCACAGATCTGATATCATAATAAATCCTTCATCAGGGAACAAGTGTGGATTTAAAAGAGCAATAAAAGCCTCACAAACGTGACTGTGCATTTGTGGTATAAAATATTAGGCAAGCGTCTGTACTCCATTAGTGTAGGCACCATGATTTTTTTTGTTCACTAGAGGACACTAAGAATACTCTGTGTCCTGGTGTGTGAATTCTTATTCTAGAGACCTCTCTTTATTCACTCACTCACACATTATTTCACTCATTCATAGGTTCATTAGAGAGAACATTATGTCACACCTTCAGCTTTGAAAATTTACAATCTGAACTAGTGCCTTTAAATCATCTCTTTATTGTTAAAATACCAATAGCTTATTGAAGTACCCCATAAAAAGGATTATATTTCTTCCAAAATATAAATGGCTTATGGCTTAATTATCATAATAATTTAAAAATTTAATAAATGACTTTAAATTAATTAAATATAATTATTGATATTCAAATTTAAACTAATAATTATTTGCTGTCCTATGTGGTAGAGATAGGTTGACAATGTTGTGTAAATGCATGGTCCTACCCACAAGAGAAGCATAAATAGGCTATACAAATTGAAGAACTTACTCTTTTTAATTCTAAATTTTTCATTGTTTAATTCGGTATAATGGGTATACGTGAACATGTTGAGACATGATTTAATTTCATCATCCCACATGCTATGAATTGTCCATAGAAATTCATTTCTGAGAATATGATTCCTTACTTGGAATGTTCACACCATTTATTAGGTGAACATTAATAGCAAAAGATACATGAATTTTTTCCAAGTTTACTTTGTTAATACTCTCTATAAAAATCTAGCAGGTTTGAATTAACATAATTACCAAAAATTAAAATAAATAAAGCTTTCTGACAGCAACTTTAAACATCAATGGGGAATAAATCAATTTATAGCAACTGCTATTTCAAAAGAGATAAAATGAATTATAAGAGTGCATACTGACTCTAAAACCTCAGGACATTATTAATAAATATTGTTTCTTTCCTAAGGTTTATGGAGCTATGAGGCTAAAGTACAAAATATTATGTATTAAGAATTAATTTAGTTTTCAACCAGGATTCCTACAGGAGGAAGACTTATGAAATCACTCCAGCTGTGATTTTCCCCTTATGACATTTGATCCCAGAGGCACATTTTAACTAAATTTGACAGTAGGAAAGAAAGTCCAAAGCTAAACAAAGCACCATACAAGTTTTTGAAACAGGTAGACAGCTAATGGTCCAAACAGTTCATATTAATAATCAAATGCTGTCTACCCTGTGGATTACTACCGTGTGCTAATGAGGAGAGCCTTGCTTTTTCTCGAGGCAAGAGGCTCTCTATGAAGCTTCTAATACTTGTAAAAGCTGATGGATATATGCAGAGAGTGAGTGCAACAGTTACTACCCACCATTAGCGGCTGGTGCACATAGAAGTCATAGGAAATCTGATTGATTGGGCCAAGAATTGACCCTTATTTATTTTATCCCTCTAAACTACTTTACTAAGACTTTTTAAAGCAAAGTTTAAAATATTTAAAATGTTGAAATGCTTCTTCTAGTAGCTACAGTAAATATTTCCAAACTTATTACCTATCCCCTTGCCCAGGGTTATTTTTGTTGTTGTTTTTCTCCTCTTTAAAGGAGGAGCATAAAGCATTTTCTGTGGATACCAAATCTTTAGTTCACTTCTTTTGGCCAAATATGCCTTTTTGGTGAGAACAAACATTACTTTCCTGTTATCTTGAGTGTAAGAGATGGCATCTCTTGCCAAGGCTTGCAGTGGCAGCCACTAACCAGGCTGATGGATTATTACACAACTGTTGTCAGTGGTTTAATCAAAATCGGCTTTCGTGTCTCCATGGCTGATCTCACACATAAGCCCTTATGTTCTGTACACAAACAACATGAAAGCTGATGGGAATTAATTCTTCATGAGTTATAGAGTGATATAATATAATGCTTTGTTATTATCTTTGGTTATATTACTCTCTGTCTTATTTAAGACAATTGGGTATAAAATGCAACATGTATAGGAAATAAATTGGCTATAATTTGAATTTAGCCTTGTGTGTTTCCTTCATTCAATAATTACCTTGCTTTTTACTATTGACAAAAATGGTACCTGATGATTGCCAGTTGTTCTATATATACTTTTATTAATGCACTTGTAGACCAATGTTGCTTCATATCATTTTTGTATTACAGAAGAGCTACACTGTTGCAATTTTCTACTTATTTTTAACAAGTTGAACAAAATAAGTTTTCATATTAACAGCTTATTTTTTCAAGTCTAAACCATGACATTTACTAGTTACATAAAAACAAAACACAACAAAAACCTTAGTAATCTTAACTGAACCATAATAAGAATGACACCTGACCCACTCAATATCTGTGGTGCTGTAACGACAAGATCAAATAAGGTAATATGTGTCATTCCCTGATAAATGCTTAAGTTCCTTTTGGATGTAAGTTATATTTATACTATTTTAGTAATTATATTATTTTAATGCTACCTCTTAATCAATAAATAAAACTTTTGTTTTTTAGTAAACTTTTGTCTTTGTTCTTTACTAATAAAAACCATGTTTCAAATAGAAAAGTCTAAATTTGAACTCAGGTGAAGCCTATTGGGTTTAAGGATAGAAATGTATACGCAAATACCCATAGGAGCCAAGCAAAAAAACAAAAACAAAAAGGTAGGTAAATAGTGGTTGTGTTTACTTTTCCAGTGATGATATTATAAGAACAGACATAAAAGAAAACCTTCACTTTTCTCATAATATCACTGTCTGTTTCTTAGGGCTGCCTTAACAAAGTACCATAATCTGGGCAGTTTAAAACAACAGAAATTTATTCTCCCACTGTTTGGGGGGCTAGAATTTCAAAATCAAGGTTATTGGCAAGGCCATGTTCACTTCTGGCAAGTGCAAGGATTCCTTGGCTTGTACATACATCATTCCAATCTCTGCTGCCCTCATCACATGGCTATCTTCTTCTTGTGTGTTTGTTTTACATGGTATTCTCGCCTCTTTTTTTTTCTGTTTTGTTTTTTTTTAAATCAGATATTGCTACCTTGGCCAGCCTGGAGTGTAATAGCTTTTCACAGGCATGATAATAGCATACTACAGCCTTGATCTCTTAGGCTCAAGTGATCCTCCTGCCTCAGTCTTCCAAAATATTTTCCTCTCTCATAAGGACACCAGTCAGAATACTTTAAGAGTCCACCCTATTCCAGTATGACCTCCTTTTAACTAATTATAGCAATCATAACTCTATTTCCAAATAAGGTGATATCATTAGATATTGGGGGTTAAAATTTCAGCATATCTTTTGTCGGACACAATTCAACTCAGAGCAACCACTATAAGAATAAGGAAATTTGAGAAATTTGAAAATTTGAAAAAGTAAAAGTAAATAGCAAAACACATGACTAAAGTATAAAAAAACAGGGAATAGTGAGGATGTAGCAAATTATTGAGGCTGTGCCTGGCTTTTTAGATAGTTTTCAAGATAGCTTTTACTCAACTATAAATAATTTTTGCCATGATGAAATAAAGATCTAATATTAACTCTTTTAATTTCTGAATATTAGCAACTAATAGAATTTTTAAAAATACCAAGTAAAAAAAACTGTTAGTTCTGTGAACGAACTTGTTAACCGTGACACAACATTCAGTTGATCTATTTCATTTATGATCAGACTTTCTTTCTTTAGGAAAGCTACAATTTTTGGAATTTTGAAAATATATTAACAACATAAAAATATATTTCTTTTTAAATAACTAAATTTTGACACACTCTGTAATTCATTAATGAAAATAACTGTGTGTGTGTATCAAATTACGGACATGTCAGGAAGGAAGATATTTAAAAAAGAAGATGAGTGGCTGGGCACTGTGTCTCATGCCCATACTTGCAGTACTTTGGGAGGCCAAGGCAGGAGGATTACTTGAGCCCAGGAGTTTGAGGCTACAGGAAGCTATGATCATGCCACTGCACTCTTTCCTGGGTAATGGAGTGAGACTCTCTCTTTTGAAAAGAAAGTTAAAAAAAAAAGAGAGAGAAAAGTATTCATATGTTGCCTTCTAGTTGTAATCATAAATAAATAGCATGATCTGATGAAAAAGTGTGCCCACAGCAGTCCATACTAGCTTTGATAAGACCCCAGTTTAAATGAATTAATTTAAAATAAAGCAAAGAATAAAATAATATGAATACTGTATATTCCTCTGTCTCTATTACTAATCTCTCTGGACATCAGTTTCCCCATATGTAAGTTTCCTTCAAATATTCCATGACTATGTGTTGAAAAATACTACCAAATTTCTTCCTTTACCCATCTAAATATACACCATTTAAAAAAATACATTTACTTTACCATAATTTTTATTGTAATATGTTATTCTTAGAATATATATGTTAAATTGTGATTAAATTGTGAAGCATAATCACAGGTTAGCTGCAGAGATGTTCTAATCCTCTGTTTAATATGCAGCTGAAATGAGAGACCGGCTGAGCACTGTCTGTCAGTAACAAAGATTTCATTGTTTTATTTTCACTGTGGTTTTCTCCAGCTTTAGTAAGCACATTGAAATCTACATTTTGGAGGCTTTTGGCAAACATTTGTGTAGTAGGTTTTTGCCTTCTGTTGTTAAATAGATTCACAAACTATATTATAATGATGGTTTATAAAGCTTCTTGGTCTTTATTTATAATGTATTACTATTTTCTTGTTATTTAATTAATTTAATTTTAAATGCATGTGCCAAAAATGTTAAGTTTTAGATCCATGTATTTAAATATGGAAGAGAGGGATAGTTCTGGTAAAATAGTCAACTGAGTTGTTGTATACTAGCTCTCAATTCACTTATGTAGAAATGTGACGTAAAATACAGCAACCATAACAAAAGCAAGTTAATACAATTAATCTCAAAAGAAAGTGAGACAAATATCCAAGTGGCAAAACAGCCCAAGAATGCAAAGCCAGGGCGTTAAGGGCAAAATATATTGGTGCAAGTGTTCAGATGTGTATTCCACTACAATAGAGTGGCTAGATACTGTGCTGAGCTTTTGATGCCAATATAGAAATAGGTGATAAAGCATTGAGTCAGTGTGAAATAGGTGGATGAAACTGAGATTTCTGTGTAAACCTGGGACCCTGTGAGAATCCCAACACCATGAAGATGTGATAAGAAATATACTGTTGTCATAATAAAAATTGTCTGCCTTCCTGGATTTCTTAATGTGAGGGGTATTTTTTGGGGGTGGGGGGCTTGGGGGAAAAAGATATCTCCTTGATAAAACTATATCAAACACAGGTGTCATTTTCTGAACTTTTGTAATGTGCTAGGTACAGGAAACACAAACTATCAATATAACCACTCAGCTTGAACTGGTGAACTACCTAGGGACCTGGCACATATATTTTGTAAACTAATAATCTATTTAAGCAAAATTCCTATGTGGAAAAAAAATAAACATAGAGTTATAATAAAAGTGTATACACTATATGAGGGGAAGTAGCTGTCTTAGTCTGTTGTGTGGTGCTACAAGAAAGTAACTGAGACTGAGTAATTTATAAAGAACAGAAATTTATTTTCTCATAGTTCTCATATTTCTCGTAGCTGGGAAGTCCAAGATCAAGGTGCTGACCTCTGGTATCTGGTGAGGGCCCAGTCCCTGCTTCCAAGATGGCACCTTGAATGCTTCATCCTCCAGAAGAAAGAAACTCTGTTTCTCACATGGCAGAAGAGCAGAAGAGAGCAAATTCACATCCCTAAACCCTTTTTATAGTGGCGTTAATCCATTCATGAGGGCAGAGCCCTTATGACCTAAATACTGTCCATTATTCCCCACCTCCCAACACTGTGCCTTAGGTGTCAAGCTTCCATCACACGAATTGTGAGGGACATATTCATGCTATAGCAGTAACCTAACAAAACATACCAAATAGTTAGCATAGTATGAATATTTGATAACAGAACAATGTGAAAGAGACTATAAGAATGTTTAACATTTAATGAAAGGAGAAACATTATTGAAAGGAGACCTAAAAGTAATAAAAAAGCCAGATTTGAAATCTAGGTATCTTTTCCATTTACAAATACAGATATCAATGCTAAATTTTAAACTGTGGTTTAAGCAGCAGTTTGCAGAACAAGTGTAAATTAGTAAAGTAAAAGATGGTAGAAATTACACAAGGTGCAGCACTGAAAAATGAAAACAACTGAAATATAACAGGGAGACAAAGTCATGTACATGATAGAAGGAAGCAGTACAGCCTAGATCTAGTGAGAGATCCAGAAAAAGAGGAGAGAAATGAGAAGCAAAATTTCACAATAATAGCAGATGCATTTACAGAATTGACAAAAGAGAAAAGATATGAATTCTAAGTTTGAAGAAGCCCACTTAGTCCTAAACAGAATAAATAAAAACACAATCTGAACCTAGAGTTGTCTTAGTAAACTTGCAGAAAACTGATGACAGAAATAATAAAAGAACCAGGGATAAAAGGTAGATTGCCTACAAGAACAAGATCTAAACTAGTAGATTTCCTATTATTAAAAATAAAATTAAAAAATAATATAGTGTCTTCAGAATCTTCAATGATTCACTTCACATATGAATGTTTTTTAAAAGTTAAAGTTCAAATAAAGAAAATACCCTTATTTCATTGGAATTTTAAAACTGTGACTTAGAACATTCATAAAATGCTATGAATAAAATAATGGCATGGTATTGAGTGGATAAATCATTGCAGAGTGACACAGAGTGCGAATTTAACAAATAAAGGCATCATCTGTAAGTTTCCATTAAAATATCCAACATTAGGTTCCTTTTCTAATAACGTGAAATAATTTCATGTTCTATTTCATTCAGCAAAATGAATAATAGAATTTTCTTATTAATGTGACAACTTCAGGGCTCTTAACATTAGATTTCATGATTAAATTGTAATAATGTGTTTTATGAGACAAATAACTTTAAAGGAGCAACTTAATATGTTTTGTTTTGAGTTTTAGAAGTTTTAAAAGTAAAGGCAAATGAAAAGATTTTTAAAAAACCAAGCTAAAAACATGATATAAGGCCAGATTTTGTATTAATATTAGAAGTTCTGACAATAAATCAATAACTATAGCTATCATTTATAATATTTAGCATATAAAATTTTAAGCTTTCATTCATTTATCATTTATTCTTCATCAGTCCCCTAAATAAGGTATTATTAAAAATCTCCCTTTTACAGATAGAAACCAGAGGTAAAAATTAATCAATATAAAATTCTGTCATGTTTACATACTAAAATAATTACTCTAGAGTAGGGGCGGGTAACCTTTTCATGTTGGAAGGCCACATTACTTTAGCTGTAATCAAATAAGGCCACATTCAAGAAACTTTGAGCAGATATACTTAAAAATGTATATTATTTTGTAAAAATGTAACTGCTATATACTTAATAATTTCAAAAAGTGAACAGTATTTGTTAATTTAAAAGTTAACTAACCTTTTAATGACTTTGTTATGTCTGCTTTTTGTTGGAAAGCATTCAAATATTTGGTTGCATCATGGAGGTCCTCAATTTCAGTTGATCTGCTAGATGAGTATCAGTCATTTGTGACTTTAAGGGCATCTTGATTTGGGTTCAGTAGGAAGATGTAGATTCGCAGCAATAAGTGGTTGAAAATTAAGAAAGCTTTTTTCAGGCATGTTGCTCAAGGCATGGGTATTCCACTGCATTTTTTCATATTTCAATTGGATCTTTCTTAGCATCAAGCAATGACTTTAAAATGTCATCTACTGAGAGCTCAATCAATTCCATCTGTAGTTCTTTAGGTGCCTTGGTGAGATTAACTAGGTGAGGCTGAAATGGTAATTTGAGTGTGATGTCAAGAATCTAAAACTCAGTGAAACTTTCATTCTATTCTCCAAATAATAGGTCTATAATAGCTGCATATTGTTCAAATGATTCACATATAACATCTTGCTCATCAGTGACCTTTGGTAACTGGGGAAAATGTTCATCTGAAATTTCCTTTTGAAGAAGCATTTTTAAAAAATCTAGCTGTTTTCAAAATGCTTGAATTCTTTGCCACATATCCTATATAGATTCAGTTTTACCTTGCAAATAAACATTCAAGTTGTTTTGATTTGACATGATATCACACAGAAATGCTGCATTCCTATAGCAACGTTCTTTTAATAATTCACATTGCTGATTCTGTTCTTCATAAAATTTCAGTATCTATTTTCTCAGAGATAAAATTTTGGCCAACACCTGTCTCTATTACAGCCAATATACTTTAGAATGATACAGCAAATATACACTGAATAGTTCATTATACAACTTTACCATATTACGAAAATGATAATGTCATGTTGCATTTGCAGGAATATGTTAACAATATTTATAACTTGTTACAAGGTGTCACTTAAAACAGTAGTTTTAGCACAGAAATTTTACTGATGCTAGATACAATGAAAAGAACTGAGAGCATTTGGATCTGTTAATACTTTTTTTTTTTTATCTGTGAATATATCCTTCATGCTTTCCTGTCATGGAAGGTGCACCATCTGTACATATACTCACTAAATTTACCAAATGCAGTTCAACTTCAGGATATTTATCTTGAAAGTTGTTGAAGATATCTATCCTCCATGTTTTCAAGAGTGCCCTAAGAAAGTAACTCTTCATAGCATAGAAAACCTTCTGTTATGACCCAAATGAAATATAAAATCTGTGCTGAGTCAGTAGTATCAGTTGGTTGATCCAAAGTGATTGCATAATATATATTTTTCTTTTGAAGTTTTGCATGAAGTTATTCTGTCAAGTTGAAGGCTAATTGGTGCTGCCAGTTAGTTATGATTCCCCTTGAAAGAGGCAGTTGTTTATACTTTGAAATGTTATTGTGGTCTAAACATCCTATAACTTTGACAATACATTCTTTCATAATTTCTACGTCACTGAATGGCTTTCCTTTTTTCCCCCGAGTATATAATCTACTTTATAAGTTGCTTCAGTGGCATTATTTTCAGGTCTTATTGCTGCTTGAAAGAATTGTCTTTGCTTTTGCTTTCCATATTTTAATTATTAAAATACAATCTTTCATGCCTCTCTCTCTAATTTAAAATATTTGTGGTCCCTATGAGTGTTATAATGCTGATAAGCATTGAATTTTTTTAATGTTGAAATTGCAGCACCACAAAGCAAGCATATTGGCAGTATAGCTCAATGGTAGAGCATTTGACTGCATAAAGCAAGCAAATCATTTTATCTTTAGCAGAAACAAAATAATATAGCAATTCTCAGTCCTCATTAAAAAAATGTGTTTTCTTCCTTCAGCCTTCCCTTGGTCTTCTTTGACATGATGGGCTATTAGACAGACAGAATTAAAAAATACTGTGCAGCTCTGTGACTATTTACAAATTCCACTTTAAACAGAAACGCATTGCACCATTGTCAAAAGCTGATAACAGACTGGCATACTCAACCCCCACAAACTCTCGCCAACCAGCCTCATGTGGTAGTGGTGCCAGTCAGGCGGGGGAAGTTAGAACTAAATTATAAGTGTGGCAGCTATCAATTTAGCCCTTATGGCTTACTAATGTTCTAATTGTGCCATTCTCTCTGGGCGATCATTTCACTGAAACTTATTTTATTCTTTGGTATTTTAAATATATTCATTTTAAAAATAAAATAAAAATATAAAAGATGAACAAAAATATAACAAAAATAAAGAATTAGTTTTAAAAATTTGGATTTAGTCAAAAGGCTGCATTTAAGGAACTGGAAGGCCACATGTGGCCTTAAGGCTGCAGGTTCCCCACCCCTGCTCTGGAGCAATGATGTTCAATAAGGGCCAATCTGGCCCTGGAAGCTACATTTTGCAGCGTCTGGAGAGAATTTTGATTGTCATAACTGGGAAGCAGGGGGGCTACTGGCATCAAGTTGGTAGAGGTCAAGAATTCTGCTAAACATTCTACAGAGCATAGGAAGGTTCTCCACAGCAAGGAATTATCTAGTCCATGATGTCAATTGTGCCTGAATTGAGAAACCTTGCTTAGAACGATTTAGAGCAAATACTGATCAATTTCAGTAATAAAAACTTTGTTTTCTCCATTTAATAGATATATAAACCTAAAACATAAACCTCTTTTTTCTACAGTGTTCTTTGTGGTTTGTAACTGACTAGGATCTCATAAATACTGGGTAGTTTTTATGTAACGCAAGCTACAGTATGAAAGTTTTCTCTCTTCAAGCAGTCTCCGTAGTATGATTTTTGTAGCTGCTGGCAGTTGTCCCCCTAACATCAGTTTGGTTCAAGGAGACAATCTTGACAAGGTAGCAGATTCACAACAGGCCAACAGACTTTCACTTTGCTCACTCCAGGTTCAGAATTCTAAATGCGCTTATATTGAGACAAAAATAATAAACTATATTGACACATTTCCCTTTAAGTATTAATGTCATATCTTTTTCAATGTCAGCAATCCCTCAGTAATGTAGCTTGCTCTAGTGCTGATAAAGCAATTTTTTGTTTTCTGTAACTTCCTTTTGGGGTCTGGCTCATTTATTTTTAATTAATAATACTTTTCAGGATTTTATCACATCGATTAATGTATTTCAGATACCAGTTATTGTGGTTCATATCTCTGAAAGGAAGTACATTGAAAATGAAAATAAAATTTCCTGAAGTGATGATTTATTCCTGCTTGATTATGTTTTAATTCTACCAGCATCTGTTATACTATCATTCTAATTTAGGAATTCCTTATATATAAGTTGTAAGATAATAAAACATGACTTTTAAGAATTCTTTCAAGAATATTTAATTAGATCAAGAAAATTGAAAACTGTATTGCTTAAAATGTATTCATAAGGTATCTTTATTTTAACTGGTGTTATAGAGAAGGTTTGTATTGGTTGAAATTTAGATAACTTGCTTTTTAAGAATTATATGTAGTATTAGGTTCTCAAGTTCATTTTTCATGTTTTGCTCAAGAAAATATTGAAAAAAATATGATCTGACCCTCTTAATGTTTCATAAATTTGGCTTATGAATCTCAAGAACTGTTTTCCTAATCTGAACTATATTACATAGAAGTCTTTGATCAGTTAGTACATGAATAAGGAATGTTGTTTTCATAATTAAGAGGAAATGAAGCCTAAGGAGGTACATTATAGAATAATAAGCAATAAACAAAATACAAAAGTCTTTACGTTTAGATATCATTTTATAAATACTATGCATTTTTAGACCAAATAATTTATATTCCTGTTATATTTTTACACTTATGTGTTCTACATAATACATTTATTCTATATCATATTTATTATTTGAAAAACTAATATCAGTAAGGTAATTTTTACCCATGCATAATAATGTTGTTCACATAGTATATCCAGTGAATGGAAACACGAAAAATTTTATAATAGAATGTTTCTGTGGTATCAAGTGAGACTTTAAATATTGGTATGTGAAGACACCTTATTTATCTAATGGTCAAAGCACATTTCAAAATGCCCAACAGCCCGAATATAATATAAAATGTTCCATCAGGTTTATGTAGTCTTGAAAATAGTAAAAGAATATATTCAACATTATAAAAAAGAAAGTCACTGTCTGATACATCCAGCCTTGCTTACCTCTCACAGTTATCTATTTAAGATAGCAAGTCCTGTTCTTTTTCCTTCAAGATGTCATTTTGGCTGTTGCAGTCTGCGTCTTGCAGTCATGTCTTCATCTATCTATGTAAAACCCAAGGCATGGGTTTCAAGCTCTACACTTGAACACATGTCTCATGCAGAGGAATGCTATTTAATTCACAGGCTGTAATGCTCCTCATAAGAAGTCCACACCTTTGGTGAAAAGTGTTTCATTTTTACCTGTTGACAGCCTGATGACACAAAGTATTTGCTCATAATGCCACACTTCATTGACTGTGACTTGTCACCAGGCTCAGGAAATTGTTAGTAGAAATATCTATTCTAAAAGTGTAAGTAAATAAGTATGCAAAACCAATGGGGAAAATCGCATATTGGCTTCTGTCCTACTTATAACATTTTCAGTTTAAAAAAGTAGTATTTTCTTTATTCTCTTCCTTCATAATGAAATGAGCTTTCTCCATGCCTAAATACTGAGACCCATTCTGAGGGTGTAGACATCCAGGGTGAGTCCAAATCCATACAACCATTCAGAGATAAGAAGCTCTTGGGTGGCATGAGAAATTCAAACTTGTTCAATGAGGATTAGTCCTGAAAAAAAAAAAAAAGAGAGATGACACCAATTAAATATCTAGATACTTTGGGAATCCAATAAAAGTTAATATTGATTCCCAATCTGTAGTCATTATTCTTTCATTGTCATGTTTTGACTCTGCCTGAGCTTCTCCAAGATTAGATAGGTCCTAACCATGCTAACATTTTGGACAAAGCAATTTTTTTTCCTTCAGCCTTTTTTGCTCTTTTCTAATTCCCCAGAGCTCCCATCTCCTTAGAAAATTGTTTATACTTGCTGTGTTCATTTCTTCAATTGTCACTCACTCTAAAACTGAATGCAATCTTTACCCTTACCCAGTCCACTGAAAGTATCTCAACAAGGTCATCAGACACTTCCTTATGCCTAAATTCAAAGGAAATTCTTAAGCCATCACTTAAGCTATACCTATTTGATGACATTTAATCCTAAAACATATATATGCATTGTTCTGTCTCTTTAACTTTTTTGTTCAGGCATTTTCTTAGTAACCCTCCTAATTATATGAACACTGTTTTTTGGTCTCATGTGTAGGCTCCACTTTCCTTTACTCTGTTAAATTAATGTTCCTCCAGATTGTGTCATAGCTGTCATCTTCTATCACTCAACAGTTCAGATCACTCATGACCCATAAATCATACTGCCTACTTGACAATTCTGATTGCGCATACCATGGGGACCTTAAAAGCATGTCCAAAACTAAACGAGATCCTTCCATCTTCCTCCTATCTCTGTGTTATATAAGCCCCTCTCTGGATTCTATGCTCACTAAAAGAATATCCAATTACAAAATCATATCAATTCTACCTCTCATATGTTTCTATAATTATTTTTTTCTTATATTTCTAGAAAATATCTCTTACCATGGTGCTAAAAGAGCATCATAACTTGTTTTCCTTGCTCCAATACCCTCCCTCACCAATCTGGTATCTCTCAAAAAATCATGGTGGCCTTTCTGAAGTACATCTGGTTAAGACAGCCTTCAGTTCTTCTTACAGAAGCCTATATATTACAAAAGAAGGATAATGGTAGTTGAGAGAATGATGTTGCTGAGATCATCATGCGAATTAAGTAAAATTCCTAGCATAGTGACTAATGTGCAGAAGACAATATACTGGCAGTGTTGCTGCTAATAATGACAATAAATCTGTATTTCTATCTTCCATTGGCCTTCACTACCCAAATGACAGGACCTAGTCTATTGTATATCTGCTGCATCTATCACCATGCTGACAGAGAAATTAGCACTCAAGAAGTATTTGCTCAATAAATGGATAACTAGAACAATAGATACTGGTATAAAACTTTACCATTTGCAAAGCATTTTTACATTCATTTTCTCTTTTTGAAGAAGACATGCTTATTCCTCTTCCTAATGGTGCATGAGAACACTAAGACTCAAAATGTTTAAATCATGTGTGCCAAGTAACAGAACTGAGTGTCAAAGTCAAGTCTGTTGGATTCTGAGGCCAAAGCACTTACACTGCTTCCGTATACCACCTTTCCTCTTATTAATAGTTGTATCCATTAAATATAGTTTTAAAGAATTTTAACCAAGACTCCGTGTGCAGTCTGAGGGAAGCACACAAAATAAATCATATCCTTTTGATCCACAACTCACCAGACAGAATAGTGACTTAACAGTGAGCAAAACCACACTTTCTTTAAAAATATACATATGTATTCTATCACTAAAGCATAACAAGCTGTTTACATAATTTTTCCTAGGTTATTTTAACTATAAGCTCAAAAATAGATCACTTGAACATTTTAAATGAGCATGACTCTATGCTGACACAGGAATGGAAGCTTTGTGTATTCTCTGTGAACAAATTGTTTTATATTCCTCATGGTTGCATTTCAATTTACACTTGCAGATCTCTTCACTTAAAAACATTCTGTGGGAATCTTCTCCCTATTGCTACTGTCCCAGCTTCCACAGAAATTGGAGCATCAAGTCTTGCCTTTGAAGTCAGCTGCGGTGTCACAGTCTCATTTCCCATTAATTAACTGTGTGCTCAGTTGATCTCAATGTGCTCTCTCCTGCCAGCTCTGCAAGGCCTTGCCCTCTGCAGCTGGCTCTGCACAGAACCAGAGTCTACATAAAATTAAAAAATCAAAGCCAAGGAGCTTTTAACTTTGCCTGATTTTTCTTACCTGGAAAAGAAGCTGGCAACACAGGCTGCTTTATGTTTCAGTAAGAAATGGTGGAAATAGCATGAACTACAAAGCAGGCAGGCATGATTTTAAATCATGGTTATCTGCTAGATCTTATGCTGAGGAAATCTTGTAACCTCTGAGAGCTTCAGGATCCTCTTGTATAAGAAGAAATGATGCCCCTTTCATAGAATTGTTTTTAGAGCTAAATACATTAATGAGCTTGATGTTGTTAAACATTACTCCTGGTGTGTAATACATACTCAGTAGAGGTTAGTAATTTATTGCTTTCTGTCTGCTGAGACAACTTTAGTAAATTTTTATCTTCTTCCAACTCTCCCATTTGTGGCTTTTGAATACCAGTGAATTACTTCTCTAAACTATGGAGTTAATAGTGAATGTCTTCCTTGAGTAGGTTATCACTTAATTTTCTGGCAGAAACCTTGATTTTTAAAAGTCAATTACTGCTCTTCCTTTCAAATTTCCGCATTTAACAAATATTTATTTAGTGCCACTATGTTGCAGAGATTGTGTCAGGAAATGACTTTTAGATAAAAGACACAGTGTTTTTCCTTTAGGGACTTACATTTTCCTCTCAAAAGCAAATAAATGAATTATATTTTGAATCTATATTTAAAAGTGTGGGAAAGTGATTTATGAAAACTTAGACCTCAAGTTTAAAGTATAATAAATGTTTATTATTGAATCAACTGAAGTTTAAGTAGGAATGATATAATCTATACTCTCTTAATCTATTCTACCTCTCGACTACCTCTTCCCCTTTAAATAATCTGTGATTTAAATCTAAAAGAACATGACAAATATTTCTTAGAGATTGAAATGGTTTCAATATCTGAGGAAGCAGCCTTCAAGTGTTTTGTGAATATTTAGGTGATTCTACAAACTCCATTGCTTTTCTAGTGCAATATAATTATTCCAGGAACATAAATACAAGAAAATGGAAATTCTACATCTCTTTTTACTTAAGAATAGTTATATTGGTCAGAACACAGCAGATATTCACAAAAATGTTGACTAACTGTAACAGTCTTTAATAGAAATTGTAACCTTGGTATATTAACCTTTCTCATAGGGAATATGACAAAGTATCTTTTCAAATAACCTGAGTTTATCTCTGTTAAGCCAAAGGGACATTAAGTATAAATATACATATGTTTCCAAAATTCACAAGTTATAATATCAATAATCAAAAATAAAATTATGAAATCCACTTTGGAATGATTTTTCACAAAGAATTTGTTTGGTAAAATTGACAATGATGTCAAAGTGTTGGCCTTTTTCAGCTGTAAATGTCTAATGGAAAAGCTTAGTGCCCACCCACCCATGTACCCCAATCCTGTTCATGTCTTCTTTCGCCAACAAAAGGAGAGGCCTACAATCTATTGATATTCACAGCTATGTTCCTGGGAGTTTTAAACACTGAAAATGTTGGATTTTTACTATGGCTTAAATACAATTATATGATGGGTTGGTAGTAGTGCTAATTAAAGTTTTATAGCTTCTAGTAGTATAAATACAATTATCACAGAAAATCAGTAGAAATCTGCAATTTTGGATGATTAAATTAAAGTTTTCCGGAAACTTTAGATTCATTTTTGTTTGGAACAAGATATTAAGATTGATACATAAATGTCTCTCATTTTATAATTTTGTTTGTAATTTAGGGCACAAAACTCAATGTTTCTTTTTGCCTTTTCACCTAAAATTAAATAAGTTGTTGTATGGTAAAAGGAACTGCTTTGTCATGGCCTACAATTCTATACTTATACAATTCTAAACTCTATTGCTTTTAAAAGTATAAAGGAGAAATCTTATCTCTATCTCTTTCTCTAAATATATGCATATATTGTGTGTGTGTGTGTGTGTGTGTGTGTGTGTATGAAGTCATCCTATAGGTGAAATTTAAAAGCAGTACTGATCACTAGGTATTTTTTAATCTAATTATAACCATGCTTTTTGTTGACAATATATTACAAATCCTAATTTTATGTATAGGTTATATTCAGCTTGTTTTTTCTGTAATTAAAACTGCTGCTTGTAGTTGTGAAATACAATTCTATTTTGAAGAATTTCTATTTCTATTCTATTCTGATTAGGTAAAAACTATTCCAAACAGTACCCATTTGAAGGTGGTCTCGTGGCTGCTAACATATGCATTCACCCAGGCCCTTCTGATCCCTCATACTTTCAATTTACTTTAACAGCTAAATCTTAGACATGATAGGAAGTAACAGAAATGTCTTGTAAGCCTGCTAAGTGAATCTATGTGAGTATTGTTTTCAGTCAGAAGAATTCTTTCCAAATCCTTGAAGAAAGAAATTGCCTCGTAGTTGTCATTTTAGTCCATTATTTGCTATTGGGGAAATATAACTTAGTCCCATTCTGAGGTTCTCTAGTAACAAGTAACGCCTCTTATAACCTGTTATATCTTTGAAACTCTTAGTGTTTGATATAAACTCATTCAAAAGGCTCTGTATATCTTGCAGATCAAAATTATTGTGACCATAAAAAAAAAAAGAAGCAACCAACCAAACTGAAGGGCTTTTAAGCAATGAATAGGCTTGTGATATATAAATATGGTTTCAACATGTATTATGTTTTATAGAAAATGAAGTAGAAAAAAGATCACTATAACTTTAAATGAAATAAATCTTTGCTTGTATAAGCTGGAATTAAAATTAAAATTTCCAATTTCATCTGCCAACCTGCCTCATCTTTGCTGGGTTTTCTGATGATAATTGAAATGCTCTGAAGCCCACAGCATAGCCAATGACAACTCTTGGGCTATTTCCACAATTCCAATTTACACTGGATACAGCAGGATGACCGAATTATGATAGACTTTTCTCTTCCAAATCAATCAAATTTTAACACAAAGATTTCTTCAAGTGTCACAAATTCTAAAAGAGAAAGGCTTAAATTTTGGATGTTGCAAGCTCAAATCATCAGATGGAATTTGATCCTTTAACATCTGAATCGAATGATTAAAATGTTTAGTAGATTGATTGAACATTGAATATATGAAGCCTAGACTAAAGCCTTTTCAAGAAATTTGTATAGATAGATATCACTTGATTTAGCACATCTGTGGTAGTACAAAAATATTCCTATTACTTTATATTATATTATAATCTTATATAAACATGACCCATATTATAGGTTGAATTGTGTCTTTCCTCAAAGAAATAAAAATAAAAAGATATATTGGAAACGTAAACCCATTACCTCAGATGTGACCTTATTTGGAGATAGGGTCTTTACAAAAGTAATAAAGATTGGATTAGGTTCACACTATTAATCAAGCTAAGAAGACTGGTGTAATTATAAAAAGAGGAAATTTGGACATAGAAAGAGATATGTCTAAAGCAAAGAAGATATGGAAAGACACAGGGAATAGACAGTCATTACAAGCTAAGGGGAGAGATACAACCCTCAAAAGGAACCAAACATTTCAGACTTTCAGCCTCCAGAATTGTGTGACAATAAATTTTTGTTGGTTAAGCCACTCAGTTTGTGCTACATTTTTGTGGTATCTCTAAAAAAAGCAAATATACCCCACATTTATTGTTCTAAAATTACCAAATTATGTGTGTATAAATATATAAAGTATATGCATTTATATGTTAATCTGTCAAAATATATATAAATATAGTTATTTAATATATATGTTTCCATATGTTACAACTAGTAATTCCTAAATGAAATCATTTAGAATTTCATATATTTCCCAAGACTATTTTTTTGTGATATTCATTTTCAGATTGGCTTATTTGAAATATTTGAGAATAAGAGTTTTCATTTTCCTACTTAGTAACATTTACCAGGTCTCCTTAATCTTTAAAAATATTAAAATCAATTTTATTGGCTACTGTTTAATAGATAACCTAATTCTCACAGTTCTTCCGATAAATTCATCTTGAGTATAATATAGTTATTTTCATACATGATAGAAATAAAGCCATTCCTAGTACAATTCTATTTCAGGTTCATATAAGAGAAACTTTAGATTTTCAAAGAATCACTGGACATTTTCATGATGCCTAGCATCACAAGTATCTCCTTATCACCTAGAAATATTTGGACCGCTAACCAGCAGTGTGAACTTGACAATATCACCTAACGTCTATGTGTCTATTTTTTTCTCAGTTACACATTAGAAATATTGAACTGGATGAACTGCTCCTTCTCTTTTGAACTCTCATAGCACTTATCACCTTTACCATTAATTCACACTTTTCTTATATTGTTAGTATGCTTTTTAAAAAAATCGTGTTTAAATTCTTGTATGTTTTAAATTTTAAAATGTTTTAAAAGCACTCAAGAGGATAAATATCTGTTAAATTTTTGTTACAATGCTCTAACAACACTGGGACCACTGCTAAGTACATATTTTCTCTTTATTCATTTCAATTCTGCTCCATGTATTTTTCTATCTGAATGAATTCAGATAGAAAAAATAAAAATATACCTGGATTTTTCCAGGAGAAGCAATCTCTTTTACCTTTGTAAATCTACCCCAACTTATTAAACTGTTAAAAACACTTCAGAAATTTTACAGCAATAAATTGGTGATTATGTTTACTTTAAATTATATTGTTACGTGCTAGGAATATTTTTGTTTTCTACCACAAATAATGCCAAATTAATTGTACATTTTTTTCACCAAAGGTCAATTTATAAAAGTTTATTAGACACAAGGAAATTGGATAAAATTATGAGAATGAATATATTAAAACAAACATAAAAATCAAATTCATAGGAAACATTTATTTTTAGGATGCAAAAGCAGTTTTAATAACTTGTAGGAAAATATTTCAATGATAAGTAAAGAGAGATCCCTTCAGTTTGACCCAAAATGTTGGTAGCAGTAAATTGAATTTCAAAACTCTTTTTATTCTTTCAGTTTTTTTATGTAATACGATTAGACCCAGGGCTATTTAAGGCAATTAAAAATATGTATCTTACAGTGTTTTTTTTTCTTTTTAAGAAAAGTTAAAACTTAGGATTAAAAAAACCCTATGGTAAACTTAAGACTTTTATAAATATATTAATTTGTTTCTATTCTGGCTTTAGCAGTGTAAGCATACATTTTATTAATAATCAGTGTTGCTTTAAAATGCAATGATAAGAAATTGTTTTGTTCACATTTTATGCTTTAATGAATTTCTGATGCAATTGTCAATAAATATATCTTCAGAAGATATGATATATTTTTAAATGTCATACATTTTATACCTGCCAGTTATGTGGCTGAGCAATAATTAACCTATACTCAATTTATACATTGTTAAAATAAATACTAAAATATTTAAAGATTTTTTTACTATTAAGTAATATATTTAAAAGTAGAAATGATTTTTCAAATGTATTTTAAGTAAGACAAATAGGTGAAAAGTAAGAAGATGGAAAACAATTTACTGTGACAGGACAAATCAAGAGAAAGCTGAAGTGGTTCTATTAATGTCTGGCACACCATATTTCAGATCAAAAAATTTTACCAGAGTTAAGAATGACATTTCCTAATGATATGGGGTAAATTCATCAAGAAGACCTAAAATACTAAACATTTATGTACTTTTAACAGTTTCAAATTACAAAACATCTCATAGAAATTCAAGGAGAAATATACAACCCACAAGTATAGTTGGAGACTTCAATATTACCCTCTCATAATTGGTAGAACAAGTAGTCAAAAATCAGCAAGAGTCTAGAACACTTGAACAACATCATATACCAGTTTGGCGTAATTTACACTCCACCACCAACAGAATAGTACACATTCTTTTCAAGTGTACATGGAATATTTACCCAGGTTAGACCATATCTGTGCCATGGTACAAGACTCAACAAATTTAGAATGATGCAAGTCACACAAAGTATGCTTTCTCACGATGATAAAATTAAAGTGCTAATAGAATATGAACATTCAATAGATAAAAAGGAAACTATACAATGACCAAGTGAGGTCTGTCTCAGGAACACAGTTGATTTAACATTAGAAAGGCAATCAATGTGATGCACCAGATCAATAGACTAAAAAAGGAAAAAAAGCCTAAGATTAGTTCAATAAACACAAAAATACTTTCAAAATTCAGCATGAACTTCTAATTAAAAACTCTTAGCCAGTAGAAATAAAAGAAAACTCCCTTTTTTCAACATTGTATTGAAAAAAAACCTCAAAGCAAGAGATGAAAAGATTTCTAGATCACAAAAGATGAAGTAAAACCATTTTTATTAATAAACAACATGACATGTTTGTCTATGTAGAAGGTCTAAAGAAATCTACAAATAAAACCTATCAGAAAAAATAAAAGTGTTTAGCAAAAATCAATTATATCACTATATAATAGTGCCAGAGAGAAGTTGAAAAAATATTGTTTATAAGAGTATTAAAAATATTAAGTACTTTGTGATAAATATGACAAAAATATGCAAGACCTATACACTCAAAAGTACAAAAGATTGTTGAGATACCAAAGAAAATGTAAATAAATAAATTAGTTCAAGAGTCAGAAGACTGAAAGTCTTCATCAATTCTTCATCCATTCTCCCAAAACCTAATAAAAATTTCAGGAATTGAAGAAACTATTTAGAAGGCTAATGTTACCTGATTTCTAGACTTAATATAAATCTCCAATAATCAAAACAATGTGGTATTGGTTTCAAGGCAGACAAGTAAGTCAATGGAAGAGAACAGAGAGTCCAGAAATAGACCCACATATTTATGGTCAATTGATTTTTGAAAATGATTCAAAGGCAATTCATTGAAGTCTTAGATATCCATATGTTAAAAAACAAACTTTGATTCATACCTCAGTAAAAAAACTTCTAGAAGAAAATACAGAGGAAAATATTTTTTTTACCTTAAATGCAACAAAATAAGCACATAAAAAATGTTCAACATCATTAGACATTAGAGAAATGCAAAATAAATCTATGTGATAACTAAACACTTATTACAATAGCTAAAATGTAAAAGTCTCCCCATACTCAGTGTTTACAAGCATGTAGAGGAACTGGAATAGTCACACACTGCTAATGAGTATGTAAAATGGTACAACCACTTTGGCAGTTTCTCTGAAATTAAACCTATACCTGCTATATGAGCCAGCCATTTCACACTTGATTGTTTATCCATGGAAAAGAAAGATATGTCCATACAAAGATGTGTATGTAAGTTTTATTTGTATTAGCTCCAAATTGGAAGTAATTCAAATGTTCATCAACAGGTGAATGGTTAAACAAATTGTGGTTTATCTACACAAGGAATATTACTTAGCAATAACAAGGAATGAATAGGAGATACACAAAAGAATATGGATGATCTCAAAATTACCATGAGTATACCACAAATAGAGTGTATACTCTATGAGTATAGTTCTATAAAACTCTAGAAAATTTTCCATAGAAGTTGTACTAGTTTGTAGTCCCACCAACAGTGTATAAGTGTTCTTTTCTCTCTGCATCCATGCCGGCATCTGTTGTTTGGGACTTTTTGATAAAAGCCATTCTTACTTAGATGATATCTCATTGCGGTTTTGATTTGCATTTCCCTGATGATTAGAGATGGTAAACATTTTTTCATATGGTTACTGGCCATTAGTCTATCTTGTTTTTAAAAGCTTCTATTCATGTCTTTGTCCACTTTTTAATAGGGTTGTTTGATGTTTTCTTGCTGATTCCTTTAAGTTCTTTGTAGATTCTGGTTATTAGCCCTTTGTCGGATGTATAACATGCAAATATTTTCTCCCATTCTGTAGGTTGTCTGTTTGCTCTATTAATTGTCTCCTTGGCTGTGCAGAAGCTTTTTAGTTTAATCAGGTCCCATTTATTTATGTTTGTTGTTGTTGTGATTGACTTTGGAGTCTTCTTCATAAAGTCTTTGCTTAGGCCGATAGCTGTAAGAGTTTTTCTGACCTTTTCTTCTAGAATTCTTATATTTTCATGCGTTAGGTTTAAGTCTGTTATCCATCGTCAATTATTTTTCATGAGTGGTGAGAGGTGTGGATCTTGTTTCAGTCTAATACATGTGGCTATCCAATTTTCCCAGCACCATGTATTGAATGGGATACTTTTCCCCAATGTATATTTTTGGCTACATTGTAAAAGATTAGATGGCAATATCATGATGGTTTTATATCTGGGTTCTTTTCTCTATGCAAAGTAGCATGGAGATACCTCAAAGAACTAAAAGTAGACCTACCATTTGATCCAGCAATCCCACTGCTGGGTATTTACACAAAGGGAAAAAAGACATTTTATAAAAAAGGAACTTGCCCTCAAATGTTTATAGCACCACAATTCACAATTGCAAAGATGTGGAAACAACCCAAGTGCCCATCAATATATGAGTTGATCAATAAAATGTGGTACATGTATACCGTGGAGTATTAGCCATAAAAATGTGGTGAACAATACCTTTTGTATCAACCTGGATGGAACTGGAGACCATCCTCTTAAGTGAAGTATCACAAGAATGCAAAAACAAAAACCATATGTACTCACTACTAGATTGAAACTTTCAGATTAGCACTCATGTACATATATGGTATGTACATGTACATATATGGTAGTAAAATTCAATGGAAATCAAGTGCGGGGGAGGAGGGGATGGGTAAATTCACACATAATGAATACAATGCACACTATATGGGTGATGGACATACTTATAACTTTGACTCAAACTGTACAAGAGCAATTTTTGTAACCAAAACATTTGTACCTCTGTAATATTCTGAAATTAAAAAAAAAAACTCTACAAAATTTAAACAAGTAATTGTGATAGAAAATGCATCAGTGGTTGTGTGAGGATATGGATTGAAGAGAGAGAGGCAAAGGGAGGCTTTATAAAGGGGCATGAAGAAACATTTGAGGGTGATGGACATGTTCATTATCTTGAATGTGGTGATGGTCTCATGGCTACATACTGATTGCAAAACTTATGAAATTGTGGGGTTTAAATCTGTGTACTTTATTGTTAATTACATCTCAATAAAGTTCTTCAAAAGTAAAGCAAAAGATAATTGCTGGCCAGGTGCAGTGGCTCATGCTTGTAATCCCAGCACTTTGGGAGGCCAAGGCAGGATGAGGGCTTGAGGTCAGGAGTTTGAGACCAGCCTGAGCAAGAGTGACACCTCATCTCTAGAAAAAATGAAAAATCTGCCAGGTATGGTAGCATGTGCCTGTAGTCTCAGCTACTCAGGAGGCTGAGGCAGGAGGATTGCTTGAGCCTAGGAGTTTGAGGTTGCAGTGAGCTATGATGATGCCACTGCACTGAAGCCTGGGAGACAGAGCAAGACCCTCTCTCCAAAAAAAAAAAAAAAAAAAGCGTATATGTACTATCAACTTTACTACACTATCTCTGGTATTAATATCAGTACATGTATGCCACAGAATAAGTCCACAAAATTCTGTTTTAACATTAGAATGATTTTATATATACATATATACATACATATATATATCCCACTTTAGTTTAAAAATAATCTTGAATATTTATTTTTTTGTAGTGTTCCTTCTTCTTCTACCCTTCAATAAAAATTGATGGCAAAATGATTACCTTGGAAATTGAATCAGATAGCTTATTAAATTTATTTGAAAAATTTAGAACCATGTTTACTAAAAATAATGGCCTATCTTACAAATTATTCATTCTTCTTTCTTCAGTGAAATACTGTAATTGAAAAACTGTCTTAGCCTGTGAAACCCAGTTATTAGTATAATTATTTATTTTTAATAGTATCATTTGCACAGAAATAAGTCCTCTAGCAATGGAGGAGTGTACCACAATAGATCAGCATCTTAGGCAGTTTCTTAAAAATATAAACATACACCCACTATATGACCCTAACCCAGCCACAGTGACAATTGTTAAGGCATAAATTGAAAGTATTTTCACATTTATCAGAAGATCTATATTTTTAAATTACCTTTCTTGAGTGTTCTAGAGCAGATACAAGTTTCAATGGCCAGACTTCTATATAAGATCACACTGTTCAACCTACAACTCATTTCTGCCTGTTGAAGCAAAGTCTGAGAAAGGGTCAAAGCCCCAAAGAATACTGATTTCTCAAAAAGTAATAACAGATATAAACCTGGTTTATACTGTAATAGTGGATACAAGCTTATTTTTTAGTGCTGGATCCTGAGAAATACAGGCTCTCAAATTTCCAGATGAAAAAGAAAAAAAAAACAAAACAAATCTTTTAAGTTGTCTAATGAGCTTAAGTCTCTAATATAGGGGGAATTAAATATTGCAATTTAAAAATGTGATACTCAGAGGGATATATTAGAGAGGACCACAGCTTGTTAAATGAAGACCTCTGTAAAGTCTTGATGCAGTGGAATCCTTGAAAAATGGTGAAAGCAGAGATTCTTCCCTGGGGGTTTTGTAGGTGTGACCTTCTCAATAACGAAATAACATGGGGAAGAAATACTGAAATTCGCTTAGGATGCAACCTGAGTCTACAAATCTGGGCAATTGGATCTAATCATACTGTTTTCACTTTCTTATTTATAACTTTAAAGTTAATACCTCAATACCTCATTTCTAAAAATTAAAATTTCATGTAAAATATGTAGTCTAGAGTCCTAAGCTAATTTCCATACATTTTGAGTATTCTGTGTTATAAAAACTTGTGAAAATTCAAACTTCCTAGACAAAGAAAATCAGATAAAAGATCTATCACTGGTTTGCAAGTAGGATTCAGAATTTGATTCAAAAATCTGTGAACAAGATGTTTTTTTTTATTCCCATTGCTGAATAAAATGTTTGCTACACAGTAGTTCATTGATAACTATGTATGAATCATTGAATGAATTAATCAATTATTCCCATGGTCTTCCAAATACCTTCAACATTTTCCCTACTTTTTAAAGTAAACTTTTTTTATATGTAAGGAGTTATTTATACACTTTAAATTTGCACTTCTTATGGCTCTTAGTGCTTTGTATAATCTCTTTAGACACATATGTACATTATATTTCACCCTTGATACTTAGCATAATGCCCTTGTGAGATTTAATCTTTGTATTACACACAGAATAGAAAGAACTCAATATTTAATGTATTCATTATAAAAGAATTAATGGATAATTGAATGAATGAATAGAATGATGATCTGCTGTAATAGTGATACACATAAAAATAATAATCTTAATTTCTAAAAATATTAACATCATTATTCCTAATATTAGACAGCCATTTAAATAGTGAATGTGAGAGAATGTCTCCAGACAAGCATTTTGGAAAAAAAGGTAGATAAGCAAATATTACATAATTTGATTATAAGTTAAATTTCATAGATATACTGTGTCTATAATGCTTAGAAACAACTTTTTTAGTGATAAAATTCATTCCTATGCATGCAAATTGGGTAATTGTGTATCTAATTGACCACTTAGTTTGTAGTTCAGTAATTATTGTCGTCAACTGCCTGTTTGCACATTAAATGAAGACCAGGTGAAAATGTTAATTAGGTTAATGATTTTAAATAATTTTTGTTATTGAAGAAACATGTTTTTCTGCTCTTGCTACAGTTTTCCGATTGCTACTGAAAATGTTTTTCACATGGCCTTCCAACATTGAAGACCCAGATTATGAGCTAAAATTTAAGCAGATGATTGGGTCAATACATCTCATTAAGGAAATAATTTTATAAAGCCTCATCATAATACATAAAAGGCTATCATGTCTTGAGGTAAGTTGAGAAGAGTTAGTTATGTGTGACAAATACTAATTTTTCCATTGGTATATTGAGGAACTTCATGAACTTCATGTATTCAATTCATTTTCATAGCCACAAAATCTTACCACATATAATTTGTTTCCTTATAAGTGTGTGTATCCATAAAAAAAAGTTTTAAAAAAATATAGATAGTAAAATATGGCCTTTATTTTCCTTAATTATGAATGAAATGAAATAATTATATATTATTATAACTGAATTAATATCAAATATTTACATTTGAAGCAATCAAAAATAATTTGAAGGCCTGGGTTTTTCATCCTTTCTGATAGGATAGGAGAAAACCTTTTATGGAGGCTTGCTTAATCAAAAACTTGTAATCAAATCCCTCCCGGAGCAAATGCTGGATGATTATGTATCATTTTTTAAAGTTATCAAAACTGCCTGAGGTAGTTGGATCATTAAAAACCAATAGGTATCAACAAAAAGCAGCCTCACATCATTAGTGCTAATGATGTCTCAGACTTACATCTAAAAAACAACATATGGACTTCAGAATAATTTAGGTTGACTTCAATGAGATATTTACAGTAGGGTAGTTTGTAAGACAGCAATTGCCAGCTGAGGGGAAAGGCACAATAAAAATGAATTCAACGAAACGTTTGTATCATAGGGTAATAGTACATTTTTACTGGTCAAATTAATTTTAGGATTATGATTAACCAATGTTCAAATATGACTGATAGCCAACACATGTATTAGTGAGTCATCAACTTGACCTTAAGCAACTGTTTCACTCAGACCCCTCAGCAAAATAACTGTAAAACTTAGCCAAATTTTATGATCATTTTAAAGAAGGAACAACTTCTTAAATGTTGCCATATAGTGGTATCTTAAAATGTTACTTAATTTTGTGCTATCCACCTAGTTATATAAACTTTTAATATTTTTAATTTTTTGAAGTTTAAGTATGCAGTTTCCCCTTGAATACTGTAGTTAAACCAAAAATAAAGCATGAAGAAGACATCAGAGTGTATAGTTTCCCAGTCTTCAATGTGGTATATTGTATATTGAGAGTGAAAAAATAATATGAAGGGAGATTCCAGAAATAGATTCTCCATTGTAATTCAGTAAACCATATTTTCAAAATTTCATAAAAATAAAACTCTCAAATTAGCCAGGTGGCAGAAAAGTAACCTAGCTCAAAATGGAAAAAAGGAAAACAATCAATTATTGGGTTATTTCTGTGTTGTGAAGATGTAGCAAAATGATACAAAGTGAATAAATGAATGAATAAATAAACAAAATGCTCCAAACATGTTCAATCTTCTTGAGAACAAATTGTCCTCTCAAACCACAAACCATTTTACAATTTCTGTATTTTGATACATTCACTTATGTCTCAGTGCACTGCAATCTGGCTTCCATTCTCTACCAGAATAGGAAAATAGAAAGAAAAAAAAAAAGCTGTCATAAGACATTGATTATCTCCTAATTTCTAAAAGCAAGGGCCTCCTTCCTCATGTTTCTGTGGTATTTGGGACTTCACTCCATTAAACGCTCTTTGGTTTCAACACCACCTCTTCCTTGATGCAGATCAGACTTCTCTATGCTTATCTTATCTAGGGTCACCTTTTTCTTTTTCTTTTATTTTTTTATGTTTTGTTTTATTTTTAATTGATCTATAATAATTGCACATATTTATGAGCTACAGGGTGATATTTTGATCTATGGATGCAATGTGTAATGAACAAATTAGAGTAATTAGCATTTCTATCACCTTAAACATTTTTCATTTCCTTGTGATGAGAACATTCAAAATCATCTCTTCTAGCTAATTTGAAATATACAATATATTATTGTTTTTTCTCTAATTGAATCTTTAAAAAATGTAACCAATTTTATAGCCTGTGCCTTTTTATTTTGTCTTCGTGACCTGCTTCTTCTGTGAAAAATTTGTCCATTTATATGACTTCCATGATCTAAAACTTCTGGCATGATCTGATTCTTGAGTGATTTACTAATTTTCCAAACTATCTAGTACGTGGTCTTTGGAAGCAGTATGGGCATTTCAAACTCTTTGTCCATGCAGAATTCATTACTTTCTGTTTCTCTAAGCAGTGTAAATTAAAACAAGAATAAGCAAACAGTGATAAAACCACACAAAGACAGCCTGCTCTCTCTGATTGCATTCGTTTTCTGGATGGCATTGACAAGTAGTCATCCTCTAGTCTAAGAAACCCTTTGAACTTCATTGTCCTCAGCACTCATTATGAATCCATTGGGTATTCATATTCTACCTGGTACCCCATTTCATAGCTCCCAATTTTTAACACATCTGTATTTTATTAGTTCCTATCTTTCCACATAATTTCTTTTGCTTCAAACCATTAACATTTCTTTCTTTATCAACTATTATTACTCCCCTGACTTAAAGCTTTGAGTAACTCTCCACTGCCAAGTAGAACCCTGTGATTTTTTACAAACTTGCTTCAACCTAATTTCAATCTCACCTCATGACATTTGTCTGAATTTAACTAAAATAAAAGCAGTTTTTCTTGTGGATATTAACAAAGTATTCAGTACTAGATTATAATAATTTTATTGGTTTTAGACCACTTAGATTATAATTGATAGTTTAAAAATTAATAATGAAAAAGTTATGTGTGTAATAATTTATATTTTAGACAATAAAAGTGAAATTATTTTCATAAAGCTTAATGGCTAATTGCTAGTTAGCTATTTCTCATTTCTCATTTTAAAGGGTGTTTTAAAATTCAATTTTAACAACAAAGCTAAAGAAAAGTATATTTTTATTGTGAAATTTAAGAATTGTGCTGTCAACTATAAACTTGGACTAGTCAGTCAACTAGAAATTATTACATTAAGCAACATATATCAGTGATTATTTTTGACCAGGAAGTGAATATCATGAGAAGACAGAATTATATGTTAATACGAGATAAATATAAAATGTTCTTGATTCTCTTTCTTTTCATGATTTCCCTTCAAAGGTTAAAATAAAAATTTTGTATATGAGATATTTTAGAGTTCTTAATAATTTCTTTCCATTTTAAAGATAAAATTTTCTTTAAGTTTATAAATATATCAAAATCATAATGAGGGATAGTTGATATTAATAAAAGTTATATCTAGCTCATTAAGGAATTATATAAATTAAAACATGCTGTGCCATAAACAATTGATTTAAAAGGCAAAAATGTTATAAAATCCAAAAACATAAAATTTTAAACTATAGCATCTTAACACTCAGACTGAGCCAAACATTCATGTTTTAATGTGATGATTTGTCTGAATTCTGATGGGTGGCATAGTGCAAATGATAGGGTTTAAATCTAATTTTAATGAGAGGCAAATAGTAAGACAGTTTACAATATCTCATATTCCTCTAAATACATTAACTGTCTCAAGAAACAGTTTTGTGAGCCAAGTCATATGTATCATTATAAATTGGTGGTATAGAAAAACATGGAAACAAATATTTCTTTATATTGTATATAACTGGGATAAAAATAAAAATCCTAGGGACCGAAGGGTGTGACCTGGTTACCCTCTCTGACTTTCAAATAACTGATTATCATAGGGGTTCTTGCCCTCAGGTGAACCTGCTAGATTCTTGACATGGGACTTAGTAAGTAAACTAAACCAAGCTCACTCTTTCTAGTACTATTTGCCACTTTGACAGTTCCAGCCTCAGTGTAAGTGAAGTAAATGGAGTAAGGTCTAAGTATTTTTGCCTTTCCTTCTATGAAATTTATAAACACCTAGGTCCTGTGTATGCAGACTGACATGCTAAATGAGTATTTGTCTAAAATAAAATTTTCATTTTCTCCATCTTCATTATTTTTCTTCTTTCATAATTTCTTTGAATTATAGGTCTTATAGGTTCCATTTATAAATAGTGTTGTGACATTCATGTACTCTCACATATTTTTAATGTCTTGGAGCCATTTCCATATTAGTATCTAGACATTATACTGCAGGGAGATATTGACAGCGTTTGGAACATATTGCATTTTGTTACAGTCATTCAAAATACTGCCTTAAGCATCACTACCTCCGTCAGCACCTCTGCATATGCCAAATATCTGGAAAGATCTATTAACAGATGCCTGTTTACTCTAAAGTGATATTAACATTCCTTATCAGGCTGAATTAATTGATTGAGTATAGTAGAAGAGTGACTTGCATAGAAGATGTGTGTGCCTGCAGGAACAGCAAGCCTTATCAGCTGGTTACATATACGCATTTCCCACGTTAAACTTGTGTGTTCAATGTCACAGGCAGAGTCTAGTGCTCTGTACACACAAAGGATATTTATTAGACATGTGTCGATTTTCATCTGTTTAATGGAAACACTTTTAATAACTGCTTAATCCAATCCACCTTTATCTCTAGATAGATTTCTAAAAGTACACAGTAAATATTTTTGTTCTCTCATTATTTTAGTCAGGCACAATCTCCATATAAAGTAATCTGTGCAATATCCCTGGACAGGCCAGTAATATAGTAATAATAACTATTATTATCATCATCCTTATAAAACTTACAGTGTATAATGTTGCAATAAGTTTTTTATATATGCAATATTCCATTGTATTCACTAAAAATCCTGTGAAGTATTTAGTATTTTCTTTTATGTAGCAGCTTTTCAATACTCATTAATTTCTTCTTCACATAGATTATTGAATTTCCCAAAGTCATAAGCTGAAAAGTGACAAAACCTGAACAAAAACTATAGCTTTTCTGATTTTTTTCTGATTCCTAAAGTCTGTATTCTTTTCACTAAACACCAAGTAACTGCAAATACAGTGATTGTGACAATGAAAGGCACCAAATTTGAGTTCAATGTTATACAAGAACCTGAATGAAATTTCAGTTATTTGAGTAGGATAAAGAAATTTACTTGAGTGTAGATCATAAGTTTTGGCTTTTATGCTTAGGTCTCCTGAACCAGAAGAGTTAGCAAAAGTGGATGGTATTAATGTACTGTGAAGACTTGTTTCCACTTAAGAAAACTACATGGGGCCAAGCAGAATTTTACATATATGAGATAATTTAACATTCTTTTTCAACCCTCTGAAATGTTTGTCTGCTAGCTAAACTTTGTAATATAGTGATAAGGCTGTGTGAAATATTCAACTCTACTGTGAGCCTTAGCTCTTTGATTTGTAAAATAGAGATAATAAACCCATTTTAAAATATGTGCAAAGTGCTTTGCACTATTTCTGGCACATAGTAAATATGTCCTAAATGTCATACATTATGATTTGAATAAGAAAAAATATTGCAGATAAATAAGTCCAGTGTATTTAAATAATAAAAGCATCCCTAAGCACCTAGTTAAACTGTATTTTAAAGCATAAATTTAAAATATTGAAAGGAGAGTATACTTTTAACACCAAGTGTAATTGCATATAATACATATTAATTAAAAAGGGAAATTATCTTTTATTTTGCTTTCTCTAGTTTATAGAGCCATTTCTCATTAATGGTTTTTCTTGGCTCCCTACGGAGTGGAAATTCATGCAAATAATTAAATCGCTGTTTTTCAGTGTCCTTTGCTTCTTGTCCTTTGTCTTTCTTTCTTTTGCTTTTTTTTATTTCTTTCTATTTTCTCATCCTTTCTTCAGGTGCCACAGGTATTAACCTAGAACTATTATCCCAAAAGCGTTAATTTTGTTGGAGTGATTGAGTTTCCAGAATATCTTTGGACTAGACTGTGCTAATTGCTACTAGGGAATTAACTAAAAGTCAAGTTTACCTGAAGTTTAGAATAATTATTTCTGTGAAGGAAATTCTGGGCCCTATTGTTCTAGGGCAGTAATGGAAAAAAGAAAATACGTGGAAAACTGTATAGCAAGTGCTTCTCAGTGCTCAGTAAATATCTATCCAACAGATAAAATATCTTTGCCAACTTTCCAACTTCTAAGATGTTCCCTGATATTTTAAATCCTCCTCCTATTATAATCTATAATACACCCATAATATATAATAATAAATGTCACCATTAAGGAAAAAAAATGATATTTAGTGCTTGTTAGTAGAAAAATACAATATATTTTCTTATTTTTCTATGTGTAAGTCAAGATAATTGAATACAAAAAAAGCATGTGAATTTTTTTTAACCAATAAATCAGTGGGAATATCAATTTGAAGAATGGGTTAAAAATTATCTGAGAAAGTATCCCTTAGTGCTGCATATTTTTTAAAAGCATGGCATAGAACTCTATGAATATAGCTTAGGAAATATTGAATTTCTAATAGTAGAATCAATTTGGCTGCAACCCTTTATAAAGAAATTAAACCACTAAAAATTGAAGCCTCTGCTGTATGATGTTTAACAGGAAATTTTACGACCACATAATGTTCTCTGCAATTTCCTCAGGAAGAAATTTCATGGATTTTAAAGAACACTTTTTTTCCTTGTGGTTGCTTCTGGATTAAGTGCTAATTCAAAAAAACAGCATACACATGTATGCATATATATGTGTACATATATCCATATGCGTATGTACACATTGAAAAAATGATTTGTTACTAATTAATGCTGTGTTTGAATGTATATTCTACAATGTCTTTTCTATATTTTTGGTTCAGTTTATTGAAAACAGGATAATAGAATTTTTCTGATCATTTTTAGGATTGATGAAAATGAATAGAAAAACATTTAGGTTTTACCTCCTTAACAGTATCTCTGGCAGCCATGGGAAATGTTGTCAATTTACATGGTTATTGTTATTTGAAAGCCTATCCATAAAACTTAATCATCTTTTTAGATGATGAGTTTATGAAATCCCTGAGGAATAGTCATCACTCTTTTTGGAGATTAATTAATGTATCATTTGCTATCATTGGTGAAACTTTTAAACTCATAATATATATATTCCTCAAATTCTCCCTCTATCTTTAAATTATCTTTAGTTATAAGCTTAGAGGGTTGGGAAATTTATCAGTAGACTGCTAGAATTTACATTGTTGTAATACTAAACTTAAAGTCATTGTGTTTCAGGTCTCAGGCCCCAATTCAACTATGAATTATTATATATTGTTTGAGCTCTTTTTTCTCTTACATTTATGCCCCAGTTATCTCTCTCTTTACCTTTTTTAAAAATTTGCCAAGAAAGAAAGTGATAAATAAATCAGGAACATACAGAATATAAAACAAAACAAAGTCATTTAAATGGATAATAAAGAATCTGATTCTTGTTAATTATAATTTTTAGAAAAATGTTTATATCAAGCCATTGAACTAAAAAGAGGAATGATGAGGAAGTGAAATACATCTAAAAATTAAGGAATATTGTTAAACCTGATTATGATAAAAAAATTCCTTAAAGTAGAAGAGTGCTTTATTAACCAAAGAGAGACTTTTACAGAACACTGCACAGTGAACTACAAAAACTTAGAGCAATATCTGTTGGGCTCACCTATATCCCTCAAGTGCCTAGAAAATAACATGGAAATAGAAGGTAAAGGATTTGTTAGATGAACCATATTTCTTGCATATATGAAGCTTGAAAATGAACTGAAGAAAATGACTTTTAAAGGCAAAAAGAATAAGAGGAACAAGAAAGCCAAAATAAGGGTTTACATATTCATTCAAACAGCATTTACAGAATCTGTTATATTTCAGTTACTGGGGTAGGCACTGAAGATACAAGTCAAACTTGGACCCCACATTTACTTTCTGATAAAGAAGAAATTTTATCCCCTGGGGAAAAATTTTCATTAATTCACAAGTAGTAAAAATATTGAATGCTCATAGCAGAAAAGGCAAAATCTACCTTTTAATAGGAAAATTATTTTTTTAAATATGGAATTATTGAATATTGTAATTATTTTATTTATTAAATAAATAATGTATAAGCCATTTCAATATACTATTTAATTATCAGTAACTTTAATTAGGCAGATATTAGATTAGAGACAGTGATGACACAATAAAACAATCAGGGGGGAAAGAAGTCACATAAACAAAATGCACATGAAGCATGATCTTTGTGTTCTTCATCGAGTACTAAATTTTCTTCTATAGGCCTTGCGAAATCAAAGAGAGTAGAGAGGTATTGGATAAGGTCTTTGAACTTTATTGTATTCAGGCATGCCTCTGCTTTAGAACTTGTTTTCTCTCCATTTTATAGGAGTCATCTGAAGTTTTAATATCAAATCTTATAAAATGGAATGCAAGGAAGAAACAGTAGGTATGATTTTATATCATACTCAAGTATATCACAAAGACTGTTAAGGTTTCTAACCCAGCAAGCAAGAAGAAAGTCATAGTTATAAATATCTTTGGGATGGAATGTGTTTAGCTAGGAGTAGAAATCATTTCTTATAGGTGATACGACATCTCTTTGGTTCTCCTGGAGAGAGTTGGAACACATTATATTAAGTGAAGTATCCAAAGAATGGAAAAACAAGCATCACATGTACTCACCAGAAAATTGGTTTCCCTGATCATCACCTAAATGGACATCAGGGAAGGATACCAATTGGATATCAGACTGAGACGGGGGGTGGGGGGGGATGGGTGTATGCCTACATGATGAGTGCATTGCGCACCGTCTGGGGAATGGCCATGCTTGAAGGTGGTGACTTGGGGAGGTGGGGAGGTGGGGGGTGGGGGGAAGGGATGGAGGTATGACTACATGGTGAGTGCCAGGCACACTGTCTGGAGAATGGACACGCTTGAGGTTCTGACTCAGGGAGATGGGCGGGACATGGACAATGTATATAACCTGAGCCTTTGTACCCCCATGATAAGCTGAAATAAAAAAAAAAAAATCTTTTTGTCAAGGAACAGAAAAAAAAAAATACATTGCTTCTTCCCTTTGCTTTAATCAGTCAATCCTACTCAGCCGTTATCTGTATTACTTAGTCCTACGTTTGGCCATTCTTCCCTCAAGGTAAGATTCTAAAGTAAGGTGACCCTTACTCTTGCTACACAAAAAGTTCTCCAAGCTGTCATTTACCTCATGAAAATACTCTATTGATAATCAGTGAGTTAGGGTAATACTAGCCACATTAACAAACTAAATTATTATCTGTTTTTATCTTTTTATCTATGATGGCCTTATAACCTTGTTCTTGGCAACGTAAAGCACTATTTAAACTTACGTACAATTTTATGTATAAATGGCATGGTACAGTCTTCACATTTTCTAAAATTCTGGAACCATTAAGTAAATACTTACTAAATAGAATAGAATTATGGAGTTCTCTAAAGGTGTCACCACTATTTCACAAATAAGAAAAGTATCTCATTCCTTATTGTGGACTTGTGTTCTACAAATTGAGTTTCACATTATAGAATTTTCAACGTTCAAGTCTTAAACTAACATTTATATCTAATAGATGAACTTTGCTTTTTTCATAATTCACTATAGAGTCCAGACCTGTAGCTGTCAACTGGAAATGATTTTGCCCTCAAGAGACATTTGGCAATGTCTGGAGATATTTTTGGTTGTCATCCTGGCTGTGGTGGCTGATGCCACAGGCATCTAGTGGGTATGGTCCAGGTGTGCAGCTCTATGTTTTTCAATGCACAGCTGAGCCTCTCACAAGAAAGAATTCATTGTGCCAAATGTGGTAACATTGAGAAAATCTGTTTTATATGATGATACATAGTAACTCATTTCATCCTCACAACAACCCTTTGGATTACATACCAATATATCTATATATAGCTAAGACAACTGAGCCACAAAGAAGTTAAGGAAAATTTCCAAATGCATAGGCCTGGAATAGGAATCCAGATAATCTGGATCCAGAAACCAGGAGTAATGTAAGAACTTTTTCCCTCCTCCTTCCCCTTTCCAGTCAATTGCTAAATCTTCCATACAATGAAGCAAATCATCATCCTTCCCACCAGTCCAAATTCTCTGTCTCTATCTGCTTCACGATCATACTAGAAATTGTAGCCTAAAAAAAAAAACAAACAACAACAAAAAAAAAAACCTAAGCCTGGGTAGTATAAGTAAGACAAACCAGTGCTCAGTTGTGTGGGCTTGAAGGTATTTGCTAAGGTAGGTCACAGGAGAGGAAGATCACAGAATGCCTGAGTCAGAAGGGAAAACGTCAAAGAGGAAGCCAGGTTGGAGCTGAGCCTTTTACAGTCCCCTTGATTTACTTTTGAGTTCTCTTTTTGTTTCTGTATCTATTTCACCCTCATAACTTCTTTTCAATTTCTCATTTAATTAAATGTAATACATATTTATTGAGAATGTACTGTATGCTTAACCTCTCTGTAGACACTGCAAAACACATAAAATATTTCACAGAGACTTTGCCTGTAAAAAAGATAAAAATTTAGTTAAAGAGATAAGGCATGATTATACTAAAAGTTATGTACTAGTAAAAGGGAAAAATGTGAGAGGTCTTGAAGTAGTATATAATTAGGTGTTAAAATAATTATGTAGCTAGTCAAATAAAGTAAACTCAGAGTCCAAAAATGCAGAGACTATTATTATGTAAGATGCAAAGACCAGGGAAGTATTTGTATTGGAGCTGGGACTTAGACTGGGATTGGGTTAAATAAGATAAGTGGGGAATGGAATGCTTTCCAGGCTATAAGACCAATCAGGATCAAGTCAGTATGAAAGTGAGCAATGACATTTTTTCACTCAAACACCTTATGTATTTTTTTGTACAAAAACAAATGTGGTTTATAAAATGGTTATTTTATTAGCAAAAGACATTGTTCATTCCCCACTATTTGCATTGGTCGCCTTATAGGAAATTGGTTAGCTTTGGATATGGTTACAATTTCGTACGTAGATTGACTCATTAAACAATGAACTTCTATTATTGGTTTAGTGATTTTTATTTTAGATAAGAAAACCATAACCACATATCCAACAAACCCAAAGTGAGGGACTTTTTACAAAATCATTAGTCTTCATTAAAAAAAAATGCCAATGTCATTTAAGTCAAGGAAAAACTGTTGAACTGTTTGGGATTGAAGGAAACCTAAGAGGCATAACAACTAAATGCAAAGTGTGATTGGTTTGGATCTTTTAGCTGTAAAGAAAATTATTGAACAGCTAGAAAAATTTAAATTTCTCTCTGAGTTATATCAAGTATAAATGTTAATGTCTTGATTTTGATGGTTGAACTGTAGTTATATACAAGATCGTTCTTGTTTGTAGAAAATATGCACTGTAGTATTTCCTGTAGTATTCAGGAAAAAGTGAGTATTATGTCTGTAACTTAATCTCAACTTGTTCGAAGAAAATAATAATGTGCATACCTTTATATTCAGACAAAAATTATAAAGCAAATAGTGTAAAATGTCCACAATTGGGAACTCTTAATGAAGAGTGTATGAGACTTTTCTACTGGTCTTGTAACTTTTCTATAAACTTGAGATTATTTTATAGTAGAAAAGGCTTGAAAAATAAGTATTTATAGCGTCAAGTCACAGCAAAGAGATTTCAGCCAGCTATGGAAAAAACAAATTGTGTTTAAAGAAAGTGTAGCTATAATTTAAAACAATACTTTATGTGTTCAATTCTCTATTAAATCTTAATATCCCCAATAAGTTGCCTTGAAAATTTCATACCACCATTTAAACTTGTTTTAAATAACTTCCTATGGAGAGTGAAGTAGACATATAGATCTACTACTGTGTTTCTTTGACGTTTTTCACAGGATAGGGGACTGTACTTATAGGATGAAACACTTTTTTTTCCTTTGTTTCTATCCACCTCAGGCAATATACAAACACACACATTTTTCAAAAAACCTTTAAATGGCCCAGGTGATCAGATGAATAGTAATGATTCTCAGTCATGTAAAATTCACTTATATTTTGTTCTGTTGTTGATAATGAGAGTTTCCAGAAAACATTACTTTTGAATAATGATATGATTATTGAGAAATGAATGAATCCTAATTATTTTTTGTACATTCAGTTTAAAGGACAAAACACACATACACATTAATGGTTATGATATAACAGTGCGAATAAGGTTAATATTGGGAAATCAGAAAAATGGCATACCAAATGTAAATTCTTATAAAAAGCTTCAAAACTTTAAAAATATATTTGTAAGAAAGCAATGAACATATTTCTTCATACTTTCAAACTCAGCTTTCATTTAGAATCTGTGTTTCAATATATTCTACTATAGCATATAGACAATTACATTGAAGTTTCCATAAAATTTAAGTTTTTAAACACTTTATTACAAAATCCTTTTCTGAAATAATTTTATAAAAGAGGGAAGAGACATTGGAGGATTTGGTGAGAATTATTACATTTTCACATTAGAAAAGTGAGAATTAGCAAGATTTGACTGTAAATGTCAATATTTCAAAAAAGCGTATATTTCAGGTAACTTTCAGATCCCAGAGAAAATTGATTTTATATCATAAGAACGTATGTATCTGATGTAAAAAAATGTGCTTCCTTTTAAAGACTTAAATTTTTATTTTCTAGTTTTTATTTTACATAAAAAAAATACCGTAATCTTTTACATGAGTCTAAAAGCCAAAGAAAAGATCCCTAACGGGGCTTCTTAGGCTCTTTGTGCTTTATTCAATGACCAACTTTGAGTTAAAATGAAAAAGCTGAAAACCAAGTCTAATACTTTCTTCTTGTCCTGAGGATCCTGCCCCCCACCCAGCTCCCATCACAGTTTGTCTTTTAGTGAAGGTATACTCAAAACTACAATTTTAATCTTACAACCAATGTTACACACACACACACACACACACACACACGCACACACACACACACACACGTGTGCACATTTCAGTTGGTGGTAAAGGAAGACTGTGTATAAAACCAAAGGCTATAAATGATATAATTGAAGGTTATAGCCAAGCCCTTATTTTCCCTATTTCATTAAGATACCACCCTTAATTCATTGCTAGTGCTAGTGTCAGATTAGTTTATTTAAATTCTTAAAAATGAAGTGCAAACATCATATTTATAGAATTAAATTCTAATCCATTGAGGAACCTTAGCAAGTATTTTTCAGATGTCATAACCGATCAATGAGTAAGACTATCATGACATAGGTTACAAAGGTTTGGGAGAAGGGAGTCGGGGACTAGAGTTCCACCAAGATGCCGAGTTTATAGGGAGTTAACTTTCTGTGGGAAGCTTTAGGCTGACCAGGATACTGTGAACATGTATTTTTGCTACAAAATTTTAATGCTATCTCTAATTCTTCCAATCATGTTAAAAATAGTATTACCTATATTTTAAATATGCAGAGATTGACAGACAAGGTAAAATAAATATTCCAATGATATAGAAAGATAGAGTAGCCATACCAGGATTCTAACTAAAAACTGTCTAATTCAGAAGTTCATGCCATTTTGTCTAAGCCATGCTTCAACAAGCAGACATAGGACCTATGTCCATATGGAGCGAGCATATTGTCAAAATTGAGGAGGGATATTGAATAGAGGCTACTGAAGCATGGCAAATAAACTTCATAATCTACCTAAGAAATGCCTGGATCCCAACTCTCATATTTTTATTGTGCTTTAAAATTACAGAAAAAAATCCTAACTACTATATTGGAGCAACTGTGGTATTTCTACATGAAGAGTGCCCTAGGACACTGATGACTCTACCTCCAGGCCCACTTACAGAGAAGTTATTAAGCCTAGAACTAGAGAAGAATCTTTTACAGCAAAAATCTAAAAAAAAAAAAAAAAAAAAATTTACCTTTGCATCTTCAAGACCAGGCAAGTTTATCAACAAAGGAAAGTAATTATATCATTCCACTGGCTCCTACTTTTAATAGAATCTTTGTCATCTCTCAGTGTCTCCTAGCATATTTACTTTCTCCTACAACACACCATCTCCTCCACATGAATTGTGTTGTTACCAGATGTGCAGTATCTTATGCTACAATCCCCTACAACTTCAAAACTGCCCTATTTCTTACCTAATTTCTGTCAGAAATAATCAGTTTTCTCCCCATTCTCTCTCAGATCTGCTTTCTTCTATGTCTTCACTTATGCTAACTCAATTGAAAACAGCTACCCTTTTGCCTAGTAGTGTTAATTAGTTTAAAAAGGAAATTCTTCGTTAATTGACCTAATGTGTTATTCAGGTTCTCCAGAGAAACAGAACCAATAGGATGTATGTGTGTTTATGTTCAGATATTTGTGTATATAGACCATAGTGTGTGTGTGTGTGTGTGTGTGTGTGCGTGTGTACATGTATAGAAGGGGATTTCAAAAAGTGTTTGGAAAATCGAATTAAAGGATAAAAATAAACAATAAATGTTGGCGTGGATGAGGATAGATAAGAACACTCATACATGGCTGGTGGGACTGCAAACTAGTACAACCTCTATGGAAAGTAATATGGAGACACCTTAAAGAGCTACAAGTAGAACTACCATTTGACCCAGCAATCTTGTTGCTGGGCATCTACCCAAAGGAAAAAAAGACATTCTATAAAAAAGACATTTGGATTCGAATGTTTATAGCAGTACAATTCACAATTGCAAAGATGTGGAAACAACACAGGTGCCCATCAATACATGAATGGATTCATGAAATGTGGTATATGTATACCATGGAGTTCTACTCAGTCACAAAAAACAATGGGGATCTAGCACATCTTGTATTATCCTGGATAGAGCTGGAGCCCATTCTACTAAGTGAAGTATCACAAGAACGGAAAAACAAGCACTACATGTACTTACTTACCATCAAATTGGTATTAACTGATCAACACTTCAGTGCACATACGATAGTAACATTCATCGGGTGTCAAGCAAGTGAGAGAGGAGAGGAGGGGATAGGTATACACACACCTAACGGGTGCAGTGTGCACCGTCTGGGGGATGGTCAAGCTTGAAGCTCTGACTTGGGTGGGGCAAAGGCAGTATACGTAACCTAAACATTTGTATCCCTGTAATATGCTGAAATAAAAAAAAATTTAAAAAATAAAACATGTAAGCTTTATTTCTCAACATAACCTCCATCAAGGTGAAAACACTTCCATAAACAATGATACCAGCCGTCTTTGAAGATACTTTGTCATCTTTGAAGAACAGAGGGTCCTGGGAATTTAACCATGTCAATGAAGTGTTTTTTACATTATTAACTGAAGAAAAATGGATGCCCTCTACAAATTTATTTTAAGATCAAGAAACAAAAGTCAGAAGGACCCACATCAGGAATTTAAGGGAGCTGCCCTAATGATTTCCCATCAAAAGTCTCACAAAATTGCCCATGTTTGATGAGAGGAATGAGCCTCCTCATTGCAGTGGTAGAGAAGGACTTACTGGTTAAGATTTCTTGGGCATTTTTCTGCAAAGGCTTTGGCTAACTTCCTCAAAACACTCTCATGATAAATAGATGTTATCATTCTTTGGCCCTGCAGAAATTCAACAAGCAAAAGGCCTTGAGTAGCCCCTAAAATTGCTGTGATGACCTTTGCTCTTGCCTGGTGTGCTTTTGCTTTGACTTGCCCACTTCCACCTTCTGGTAGCTGTGGTTCGATTGTATTTTGTCTTCAGGATCATATTGGTAAAGGCATGTTTCATCTCCTATTAAAATTCTTCAAAAAACTGCTTCAGGATCTTGATCCCAGTTGTTTAAAATTTCCATTGAAAGCTCTGCTCTTGTCTGCAGCCAATGTGGGTGCAACAATTTTGTTACCCATTGAATGGAAAGCTTGCTCAACTTTAACTTTTTAGTCAGAATTGTGTAAGCTGAGATGTCTATGGGTGTTGGCTACTTGACCAGTGTTTTTGCCATTAATTGTCACTCCTTTTCAATGAGGGCATGAAGAAGATTAACATTTTTCTCACAAATTAATATGGATGGGCTACCACTATGGGTTTCCCCTTCAGTATCTCTTGTCCCTTCTAAAAATGAGTTATACATTTGTAAACTGCTGATTTCTTTGGGGTGTTGCCCCTATAAACTTTCTGTGAAGTATCAGTGATTTCATCATTCTTCCACCCAAGCTTCACCATAAATTTGATGTTCTTGCTTCAATTTTAGCAGAAATCATGTTGCTCTGATAAGGGCTCTTTTCAAATTGAGGTCAAATTTTTCTTAGTGCCTCAAACTTGATTCTGCTTAAACATGTTAAATCAGGTTAGCAGCAGTTTATTTTGCTGCAAAAGAAGAAAATGTTGATATCCTTGCATAGTTTTTCATAATACACATTTTTGAAATATATGCATATATTTTATGTATATATGTGTATATATACACATATGTGTGTATACATACACATTTGTCTGTGTGTATATTTTTATTTTTATATATACATAGAGAGAGAGAGATTTATCATCAGAAACTGACTCAGGCAATGTGGAGGCTTGCACGTCCCAAGATCTGAAGGAGAGTCAGCAAGCACCCAGGGGTATCAATAGTGTAGTTCCAGTCTGAGTACAAAGGTCTGAGAAGCAGGAGAGCCAATGGTGTAGTTTCAGTTATAAGGCCAGCAGGCTTTAGGCTCAGGAAGAGCTGATGTTTCATTTTAAATGCAAAGGGCCCAAAAAAGCCCAAGTCCCAGTTTAAAGCCCTCAGGTAGGAAGAACTCTCTCTTACTTCTGGGAAGGTCAGTTTTTGTTCTATTAAGGCTTTCATATGATTGGATGAGTCCCACCCACATTATGGAGAGAAGTCTGCATTATCATTCTACCAGTTTAAATGTTAATCTTATCCAAAAACACCCTTTCAGAAACACCAAGAATAATGTTTTACCATATATTAATAACTGGGCATCTCCTGGCCAAGCTAAGTGACACATAAAATTAACCATCACAATTGATCACAAAGAAATTTATGTAAGCTTCTTGGGATATCACCTTTCAGTAGTAAAATTCCTCTCCAAAAATTGTCTTTATAAAATCCTCAAAAAATATTGTAAGAAGGAAAACAACTAGAGAACAAAACAAGTAGACAAACAGAAATGCAGAGTCCATCTACTTCGTGAATTACTGGTCAAGTGCATGATCTAATCTGTATGACAATAAGAGCTGTGAAATGACTAAATTCTAATAAACAGAATTAGGCAATTGGTTAAAGTGTGAGAATATTAGCTATAAACTTGAAAAATTATAAAGGCCTTGTCCATATAAAAAATCATGAAAAGCTCTTAACCCTAACCAAGAGACAATATTTTAAATGTTATTTTTTATAACTATTAAAATCTGATACATCCAGAAAAAATAATTTATTTTTTCAGTGTGATGGCATAGTTCTTTAGTTGATTTGATTCAATTACAAAGCATACAAGAGAAAAAATAATCTTTCTGTATTCCACTCATGGTAGTATTTGATGTGATAAGAGTCATTTTACATCCTTTTCACAAGTATGATTTTCTGTATAATCTTGTATTTTCAGAGTTACCTAGTATGGCCTCTGTTCTGGAAATCTTTATGAAGACATTCTCAATGCAATTATTACCTACACTGTTCTAAATGGCATCTTTTGTCTCCTATTCAGAGATTTCAATTGCTCTTGTAAGAGTCCAGAGATTGCTTTCCTTCACACAGCCTCTCAGCATTTATTAAGGTTCAGCATCCAGAGGTTTAACCCTAAATGAAACAGTTAAATGAAATGAAGTTGTCTTTTTGCTCAAAGTGGTATTTCTTACCTACTCCAATCTGTTCTGTTTCTTCATGTGTTTGTATGTGAACCTCAGTAAATCTGGAACTAGGACACTAAATACAGATACTGCTGTTTTCAGGCTACCATTCTTCATTGATGTTTATCCTAGGCTCTCATTTTTTTTTTTTTTTTTTTTTTTTTTGAGACAGAGTGTCACTTTGTTGCCCTGGCTAGAGTGAGTGCCGTGGCATCAGCCTAGCTCACAGCAACCTCAAACTCCTGGGCTTAAGCAATCCTACTGCCTCAGCCTCCCCAGTAGCTGGGACTACAGGCATGCGCCACCATGCCCGGCTAATTTTTTCTATATATATTTTAGTTGGCCAGCTAATTTGTTTCTATTTTTTAGTAGAGATGGGGTCTCGCTCTTGCTCAGGCTGGTCTCGAACTCCTGAGCTCCAGCGATCCGCCCGCCTTGGCCTCCCAGAGTGCTAGGATTACAGGTGTGAGCCACCATGCCCGGCCTACTAGGCTCTCATTTTTAAAGCTAAAGTTTTCCACTTTTCATCTCCTCTTCTCCCCATTCCTGCCTTCCCCCCAAATTTGTATTTTCATTCCATGTTGGAATTGGAGAAAGACATGCTCCTATGAGGTTCTGAGAATTACCTTTATTTTTCCTCGCTTTTTCGACTAGCATTCAAAAGCCTATTTTGAATATAAAACATAGGTTGAATATGTCAAAAGCTTACTCCCTAGATATCACAAACATGACTTGTTAAAAAGAAGGTAAGACAAAGATGAGTTTATTGCTTATTGCACTGAGGAAGAACACAGAACCTTGCAAAGCTTAGCTAGTGTCTTGGAGTGGGGAACATAAGGTCAGAATTGATTGAGAATTGAATAGTTCACTTGAGGTGGGTCTTTTAAAGTGGGAGCTGGATTAGGATGGGTTAAAGACCATGACACCTAAGTACAGGATTGGAAGAAACAACGAGGTTGGAGTTTGAGACAAGGGGAGCAAAAAATCTTAGGGAAAAACTGCTTGTTGATGTTTTCCATTGGAAGAGCTCTGGATCTTTCAGGAAGTCCCTATAGTGAACAATCAAATCAGCGCATATTCCTGGAGGAAATAAAGTCAAGCTAATGAAGACAGAGGAGTAGCACAAAGTCATGTTAATGTAAACAGTAAGGTAAGATTTCAGTTCTTAGCGTCTAGGCTGAATGTGGGATTTGAAGGTTTTACTAACCAAATAATATCTAACTAAATGATTTCAAACCATTCTCATATGAATTCATTTCATACCCAAAGTATGTACAAATTATTTTAATGTAACTTCATATAACTTTCTACTATGGTAAAATACGTCTAATAATGAAGCCATTTTTTCAATTAATATTCACAAAAATAAAATATTTATCCTATCATTTTGATAAAATTGCCATATTCCCATGCATTTTGATGTATCCTAGTTTACCTGCCAACCCCTCTGAGTCAGTACTTCTGCATTTTTCCAACTTGCACTTTCATCCATTTATTTTCCCAAAAACCTCGTAGTCTCTTTTCCTATTCCTAACACTACCATATCATCATTTACCTAAGAACTATTTGTGTTTCATTTATTTATTTATTCCACTGAGAAGTTCAAAAAATACTATGATCTTAAATAGAGTCTGGGCATGGAGAGGACAGTCAGATCTGTAGCCTCACGGTGTTTAGTTTAGTAGAGAGACAAAGACTGTACGTGAGCAAGTATGATAAGAAGCTACTAGTCCTCTAGTATAAGAAGGTTTAGGTAATTAGCAAAGAAAAACGGAAGGTGGAGGAATCTGAAATTCTCCTACTTCATAGAGGAGGTGGCTTGTGAACTTAGTTTTGCAAGATGAGTTGATATTCCCCCATCTAACAAGGGGTAATCTAAAATAAGGTGTACTAATTGAAGCATGAGTTACTGCGAAAAGAATGTTGACAGAATTTTTCATATAGCTGTGATCAAACAGAAAATATTTTCAAAGAACAAGAAAAATGTTCTCAGAAAATCAGTTTTAAAGTCAAAGCTCAGATATGCAGAACCAAGTATTTGACTTAATAGGCCAAGTCTACTTTTTCATGTTTATCACTTAGTTCCATCCTCAGGAAGGATGTGCTAACATTTGACACACATATGCATTAAATCTGTTGACTATTTGATGAAACATATTCCAGATGCTTACTCAGATAAAATATTTCTAAATTTGCCATGATTGAACTGAAAAAAATAGAAGAATTAGCTTTGCTGAGTTAAAGTGTTTAGTTTGAACTTACAAGGTGGTTTCCACCAGCTGATATTGCTTACCACAGTGGAGGAAATGTTTTGTATTCTAAAATTAATATATATGCTCTCTAAACAGGGACATCAAACGATATTACATAAAAATAGGCATAATGCGTAATTTAAAGAAAATAGCTGGTGCTTCTTTAGATTGTTAAAGGGGAGTAAGTTGGAAAAAGAAATATGATCCTGTGATTTTCTTCATATTCACTCCATTGTTTTGTGAACTACATGAAACTTCTCCCCTCAAGTGACCTTGGATATTTAGCCACCTGCTCAATTTGATCAGGGAACACACAGGCTCTGAAAAGCTGCCCACATAAGTATGCTCCACACATATGTAATGTTTACTGCACAGGCAAAGAAAACGTGGAAATTCCTCAACAGCTTGCAAGTATGTCTGGTCCTGAAACATGGGGAAGTTCTTCTAAGTTAGCTAAAAGTTTTTAAGACCTGGCCTGGTATATTTGAATAATGCCATTTAAAATTAGATTTAGATTATTGTTCTCTCAGTGGAATTATCTTTTCAAGAGAGGCTATATAAGAATTATGTGGAGACAATTTTGCCTTAACTTGTGGGTCACTGAATTTCTTGTATATTTCTTATACAGTGCACATCCTCATTAGAAAAATGTTTTAAAGAATGTGTATACACACAGGCACACAAACACTCATATTCTAAAATATATATAAACAGTAGCTATTAGAAATACTGTTTAAGCCATACTTTGAAGTTGACTTTGATTATTTCCTTAAATACTTTTACACATAAAGCAGATATAAGATTATGACATTTTATCCCTGATGTAAAAGAGCTGGTAACTCACATTTTACTTTGTGCTTTTTGAATGGTTCTTGAAAGGTTAATAATTAAAGCACTGCGGTTTATATTATAAAAATATGCTATTCTCATATATTCAAAACAACTTTATAGAATCTATACATATTGATTGCATCATCATCTTTTGTATTGTGAAAGTAGCTCTAGAAGAGCAACACATTTAGAAAAGAAAAGCAGTTTACTTATAAGTAAGTTGTGAGTCTGACTCACAACTGTCTCGCCAAATAAAAATACAGGAAAATAATTGCAAGATTATCAAAGTTAACAAGTTTGTATTAATCTGATAAGGGTAGAAAAACAGCAGATTTTTTCTATGATAATCACATTGCAAAGTCAGAGGTAAAGTTGGTTTTGATTGGGAATTCAGGCTTAAAAGGTACTCTCATAATTTCATTAATCTGGGGGAACCTAGGACAGACTAGGTTTATTTTTGATTTATCTCTGTTTTGATTAGGTGTTGTCATTTTGTTTTCCTGACTTGGAAGATGACTTACCTTTCTGCCACTATGTCAGAAGGGTAAAATATCAGTTTTGCTTCCACAGTATCCAGACCAATTACATGCCTTTTTGGTATTTGTAATTCTATGATTTAAAAAGAAAATCACCTTCTTTCTCAAATGATTGAACGGCCATGTCAAATCCAATTTAGCTTTTCAAATGATGTTATAGTCTCTGGATCTACTTTATCCATGTGGTTGTGGTTATTAATACACTTGAATTTTTCTTCCTCAAATAGTCAGACACAATGCTACGCTGCTGTTCACAGATTCATAGTAAGCTTTACAGACAGATTTTAATTTAATACTAGTGAGTCCTTAAGTAGAAGTTTTTCAAGCCAGTCCACAATAAATTATTTTTTGCATGTATGAATTCCTGAAAGCTTATTTATCTCTGTATGCTAAGAACATATTCACTTGTTCTTCTATAGAGTGAGAGCTAATCTATTCTTATGGATCTTATAATAAAATGAGTTATTGCATTTATCATTTTTTGGATAACATTTTGATTTTTTTTTCCTTATTTTTATGCCATATAAAATTGAGGAGAAAAAGGAATATCTCGTTGATTATAATTCCAAAGCTCCAGCTACCCTTGGGGAAGTTGAAGTCAGTGGCTTTTATGACTGAAAAGAAACATGCGGCAGGATTCCATTCTATTAGAGCACGTCAGTAAAGAATCACAGTTAGGCAATGTCCTCCCTCTGAAATGGAGTGTAGGAAACTGTATGAAAATGACAATTGGTTGTATAGTTTTCATGTTTACCTTCATCTCTCTTCTTGCCCCTTCAATTTTATCCTTTCCTCCTTTATTCACATGTAAACACACATGGCTTTAGAGCTTTAGGAAAATAATCTGGTGTTTTGTTTTTCAGTTTAAATGAATTTCATATGGTTTCTTTGCATTAAAGTTTGTTTTTTTTTTAATGTTTCTTTGGTTGATAATGAGTTTTTTTGCAGGGAATAATTGTATTATGGTGAGTCCTTATTAAGGATTGTGTTTTGTTTCTTTTTCCTTAGATCTTCTTTTCCTAAGCACCATTCATTTCAAATTCTCTTTGTTTATATAGTATTGCTACATAAATTGCTTGTCATCTCAATGGTAAAATATACTCATTAACTATCTCACTTTTCTTCCTTTCTACTCAATATTTTTTCTAATTTCTTATTTCTAAAATCCATGCACTTGAAATTAGTGAAGGATTAGGTAATCATCTGTCCTTGCTTTATAATGAAAATTTGACCATTTAAATTATGCAATCAAAATATTAATTTTGTTTTAAAGAAAAGTGACAATACTTATCTTTCATTTCAATAATGTTTGTTAGATTGTTATTGGCATTGAGGGATACAATTATACATATATATATATATACACACACACACACACACACACTTTTTTCTACTTTAAATCTAAGTAAAATTATTATTCTCTACTTGTCAATAGGATTTTTTAGGTGATTATGAAATTAAAAATAAAGCAGACTACCAGAGTTCGGCATGCCAACTTTTAAAATATACCTTTATTTATTTTCAACTACATGGCACAATGAAAGCAGTTTTTTTCTTTAGGAGGAATGACATAATGAAATATTGCATTATATTATAGTGCTTAAATCAAACAATATTCAGAAAATTCTTGATTTATATATTAAATTTTGAAAAATAGTTATTCATGTCAAAATATAATGTATCAAATCAAAATAGGCCTATTGCAAAGGCAAAGAACGATGTGTAAGTGCAAATGTTTGTGTGTGTGCGTGGATGTTTGACATACATGTGCTATAGTATAAAGAATACAAGAGAAAGAAGAGAGAGAAAGAGAAGCCCATTATTCTGATATTTTGCTAAGGTCAGAAAGGTTATACTGACTTCATATGTATATTCTTTACCCTCAAACAAATTGGACCTGATTTTTTCGGTATAAGTTGCCAGAAAGTTTCATTCAAGCTTTTTCTCATTCCTTTATTTAACAAGAGTCCATGGGTACTAATTAGATGCCAAGCACTATTGCAGGTGCAGGGGACAGAGCAGGGTCAAAACAATCATACACAGCGGTGCCTGCTAAGGATAAAGTGAAACAGAGAAAACAGAGTTGTGATGTTACACAGGGTCGCTTTTGAGTGTAGCCATTAACTATATCCGGGAAAAGAATATTTTAGCAAGTGGCAGGACCCAAGAAAAGAGTGAGTATATTGGTTGTGAGAAACAGTGAAGGAGCTAATGTGTTTGAAACAGAATAAAGGCAAGAAAGAAGAGTGGGCTAATAATTTATTTATTTTCAATCTGCTCTGGACAAATCTGGATGCCTACTGACCACATTACATTTTTTATTTTAACATGAGCCAGAAATAAGGTATTCTGATCTAAAAATAGAGGGTCATCCCTAAACCTAGGTGGAGATATAAATGCTGTGATCCACTGAATAGGCCAATACAAACCATGTTTTGAATTAAATAATTAATTCCAAGTAATCTTGCTAGAACATGTTCAATATAAAAATAAGATTATTTACCAGTCACAATTTGAATAGATAGTATGGCAACCCTCAGCAACTGCCTATCTGGCAGACGAGGTAGATATATTATCAGATCATTTCAATAGATGACGTAGCATAGTGAAAGAGCTAGCTAGGTAAGAATGTTCTAGTATTACAGTCTTCAGGGATATCTTCCTGTTGGACTAGTTGAATGTGACCCATCAATCTTGAGGAATGACTGAGAGCTAGCATGAAGAAAAGCATAAGGAAAAAAAAAAATATGGAGAAGTTGCAGAGAAGGAAGTTTCTGGTGAATGGAGCAGAGCACCTCTAAACATTTAAGAAACATCTGCAGCTGGTACCCAGAACTGCAGGAAGCAGTGAGGGAAGTTGAAAAGCTACTTCAGGATCAGTCCACAAAGCATCTGCAGGCCTGTGAAGGACTCTGGTCTTTTGACAATTGGAAGCCACTGAGAGACTTTAAGTAGAGGAATAATATGATGAGATCTGCATTTTGAAAAGACACATAAGACACGAGCTTTTGACTTTCAGTGTCTCATAAGGTATGGGAAAGAGAATTACATATGTAATATTCTTTCACAAGGTACATTAACAAGTCTTTAAGCACAGATAATAGCATAGTACCACTTGGAACATTCAAATGCTTTGCCTTCAATGTTCTGTTCAATTTTCCATTTGCATTTGGCTTTTGTTTTATAACTGTAATACTCAATTGCTATTACTTTATGAAGACTTTGAAAAGGAACATTTACACAGTGACTGAAAGTATTTATTTATAAGTACAAAATTAAGCAAAAGTGTTGGAAAATTTTTGAATGGGTTCTCCAAGATAAAATAATACAAAATTGATTTAAAGACAAATTGAATCAGAGGATTCATGATATCACTACTGGTAGAGAAGTATAATAATTAGTTAGCACCAGTTCATCTATGATTAACAGGGCTATTAAAAAAGATTTTTAAAAAATTATATTTGCATTGAGATAATCTTAAATTTAAAGTTTGTTTTTCTTGTTTTTTAAAATTAAATATTCTATTATTTATATGGAAACTTCAACATATGAGGAAAAAACCCAAAAAGTAAGTGGTATCCAGTCATTATTGGCTTAATTTTGAAAAGAGTTTGTGAACACTCTCCATTTCCTTCAGTAGTAAATTTTGGAAATTATATATATTACAGCCAAACTTAGAAAAAATATGAGCTTCTGAAATTCCAAACACTAATTGTCAGAGAAGAAAAATTTTAATATATGTGTCTCTATTACTCATCTTTGAATACACATTCTTTCTTTATGCCTTTCACAAAATTATTCTACTTCTTCCACCTAACTTTATCAGACCTTACAACTGAGAACATTCTTTAAATTCAGACTATATCTCAAAGGTAAACTCATTCACATTCATTATTGAGTATATATCATAGGCTAGTACTTTCAATATATAGTGTTCTATTTAATTATCCTGCCCATCTTGTTTGGGAGCAATTACTTTTCACATTTTACAAATGGAAAACCCAGGTTCTATAATATCACATAACTGATAAATGGCAAAACTAGCACTTTAATCCTATCTACCTGACTCTCAAATCTATTCATCTTTATCATACTACCTTCCCAAGAATCACATTAAAATGCACTCACATTTCAGAACCTGAAACTTAGGATAGTGTAAAACTGCCGTGTCTTCTTCCCCAAGGAATACTAAGTAAATTATCAATGGCAAAAATCCCAGTACAGATTGCATCATTTAAAGTTATTAACTACTATTAGAAAGGTGAGAGGAGGTTTTAAGGGAATGGTTCACATCAGAAAACATTGATAAGACAGGATGCTAACTCAGGGAGAGACCTCAAGCTATACCATCAAAAAGGAGAAGGGGACCATGATGGAGTGTGGATTCAGACAGACGTCTTTGACTTCACAGTAGATTCTGTGGCCAGCCTTTATGTCATACAAATACATTTCTGTAAGATACCACAAACCAACATATCTCAACGTCAGCACTATTGACATTTTAGCAGGATTACTCTTTGTCTTTGGAGTCTGGCCTATGAATTGCATAATGTTTTGCTATATCCCTGTCCTCTACCCATCAGATGCCAGTAGTATCCCTTCCCCCAGTGTGATAATCAAAAATGTCTGAAGCAATGATCAAATGTCCCCTGAGAAGCAAAGTCAACCTCAGTTGACAATAACTGTTGTATACTATTCTGAGCATTGCTTTCTAGAAGTGTGTATCTAAGAATATCTTGGCTAAGCTAAGGCTAGTCTTAATCCTTTCCAAAGAGATAATATAACTCAGAGCCAAGGAAAAGATTTTTACGAGTAGTTTGTGTACTCAGAGTTTAGTGAAGCACAGAGCTGCAAAGTGGGCAGATTGTCTAGGAGAGCCATCAATGGGTGTGAGTGGGGTCAATTAAAACTGTGTGAGCTGAATAAGCATTTTCCCATGCCTAATGATTTCAGAACATCTTTTGCTATAATGCATTAGGTTGGCCAATTTAAAGAGTGATTGATCAAAGGAAAGAAATTGCATAGCCAATAAAATTGATAACAAATTTGAGAGAAATCAAGCACCAATCTTAGAAAAGCTGTTTATGTGTAACATCCATGAGAAACAGTCATTATGAAGACATATTCACTGGTTACTGATAATTTTAAATTAAGAGTATAATATATATGTGGTACAGAAATGGATAACTTAAGACTGAGGCTATTTTTTAGTGCCTGGTTAACCAAACATTGATTTCAATGAAAAATTGAAGCTGCAAACAGGAAAGAAGCTTGTAGAATGTGGGTTGCGCTTACTGTGAAATTGTGCAAAATCAACTGCAGGGTAGTAATTGGTCATTTCTGAAACATTTTATAATGTGACAATAGTTTTGTGTAAACTCCAACAAATATAAATCTTTGTCTCAAGAGTCCTAAGGGACCTGGCACAATCTTTCCACCAGGATGTCTTCTTTTACAGCCTCATTACACTTGCCAGTGATTCATGGGTGTTAGGCTTGACTGAGAAGGGTTGAAGGAGCTAAGGAACTCAGTATGCCATACTTCAACCATGCAAATGAGCATATTTCCCTGGGACTAAAAGGCAGCATTTCTAAAAAGAAATGGATTAATCTCAGTCCGTTCTTACTATCCTTTTGTTGCGAGTTTCAAAGTAATCCAAATCCATGGAAAAACGCTTTCAGAGTAGCATCGCATTGCATTTTTAAAGCTGGACAGAACAATTTTAAAGATTATCGAGAAGTACTCTAATGTGGGGAAAGCAAAGGAATAACAAGGGGCGGGAGCAATGCATATGGAATAGAAATGAATTAAGAACAAAATCTGTTGGACATCAGATGTGTCAAGATGTGGCCAAGTTACAAGTCAGTGAAAGGAATTCTTTCTATTGGGGTAGAAAGGGTCTAGGACACCCCTGACATAATACTGATAGCAAAAACCTCTTTCCTCAGATTAGGCCTGATCCTTTCTGATTCTCTTAATCCAGGGCAATGTCATCATGCATTTTTTGAAGGTGGGTGGTAGGGAAGAAAAGGGAGACTAATACTCTCAGTACTACTAAGAGATGATAAACAGACTGAGAAACCAGTGTTTTATTTAACTTGGTGTCTGTAGCATTGTCCATCATGCCTGGCATATTTCAGGTGCTGAAAAAAATGTGACCTAATATCTGTGTAAACAAAAGTTTCCTTTTAAAATTAAGTTAAATTGTTATATTCAACATAAATAGTATTCTATCAGGCAGATTATAAAAGCCCATTGAGAAACTATTTATCAGCAACTCTCCTGTAAACCATTTAAATTCAGTTTTCCAATGATACCATTGTATCCAGGGCTTCTAATAATACAATAATATGACATATTATATACAAAATTAAGCTGAAGAAGTAAATATACACACGTGCAAAAGATAAATACAAAATAATTTGTTAATTTTTGGAAATATAAAATAGAATTCCTCTGAGTTTCTAGAATACAAGCGATTTCAATAAATTAAGCAGATTAAGTATTATGGATTATTACTAAAGATAGCATTGGAAACCATTAGCAAGCAGAACATAAAAAGCTTATGTGTATTTCTGACAAAGCTTAGGAATTATACTACTAGTGACTCATATACTATTGTTACTTTAATAAAGCAGAAAAAGTAAAATAAGTTAAAAAATATATGTTCTATCTATTATGTCAAAAAGTAGTGTCTCAGACAAAATCCACATTTAAAAATAGCTATAAAGTTAGAAATAACCAAAAATACAAAAGCTGACTGACAAACAAATCAAATTTGCTTTTTAGGTCAGACTTTTATTTCTGATCTTTGGATTCATGTACCTAAATGCTGGTTGATCATTACAACTTTTATAATATACTGATAGTTGAAATTTAATATAACAAAAATTGAATTAATCATATTTCCTTCTAAACTGGATTCTCCTTGAATGTTAAATTTTTGGTATAATCATTTAGAGTAAGCTAAATCTGTCTCTGGCAGGACACAGTGGCTCATGACTATAATCCTAGCACTCTGGGAGGCTGAGGCAGGAGAATTGCTTGAGTTCAAGAGTTCAAGACCAGCCTGAGTGAGTGAGACCCCTGTCTCTACTAAAAATAGAAAAATTAGCTTGGTGTTGTGGCATGCGCCTGTAGTCCCACCTACTAGGGAGGCTGAGGCCTTGAGCCCAGGAGTTTGAGGTTGCAGTGAGCTATGATGTCACCTAGCCAGGGCTACAGAATGAGACTCTGTCTCAAAAAAAGAATAATAAATAAATAAATCTTTCTCATTCTTCTCTCAGAATTTCAATGAGTCAGATTAATCACCAGATCCTGTTGATTTTGTCTCCTAATATGCTCACGAATTAGTTTCCAATTCTGACACACCTATTGCCACTGCCCTGGTCCAGATCCACATTACATTTTATTGGACCATCACTAGAGTATTACAAACTGTTCTCAACTCTGAACTTCTTCCCCTTGATACCACTATCTATCTATTGTAGATCTCACCAAGCCACTCTCTTGCCTCAGAGTCATTCTGTGACTACAGACCACCATCCTGCAGTGTTGCATCCTTAGCATACTATTTCTCATTCACTGTCTTTGCTCATACTGCCACCTGCAGGTTTACTTCCCACCACTCCCAGCACACACTACGTCATTTATGACTCTTCATTTTTTCATCTCTTTCTTGCTTGTACCATAAGAAAAATCTTGTGTCAGCCATCTTGTGTCAGTTATCCCGAGGCACTAGCATAGAGCCTGGTCTATAGTAGGTGCTGTTAAAACATAAACGTAGGAACATTAACATTTTAAAGAGTTTATTTGAACATTTAACAATTCATGAATTGGGCAGCACAAGACTGCAAGCAGTTTTAGCAATGTTTGGGAGAGAGGGTGGGGAACTGGTGAGATAGAAGCTTTCTTTTATGAAGTTTTCACAGAAGCAAAACAAAGAAAACATATTTGATTGGTTAGAGTGGAAGTTCCCTACTTAGAGGTTAGTTGGCAGTTTCTGATTCATGAAGTCTCTAGTTGCATTTCACTGTTTACATTGTGCTTTGGAAAGCTCAGAGGCCCCTAATTGCCCTCCAAATAAATTGTTTTATACAGTATGGAATAATTGTTGAGTAAGTTATCTGATCCATAATTGGCAAGCATAGTAATGGTGCTGACATTTAAGGATACTCCTTCCACCTAGAGCAAATGATCTTCCAAATTAAGGATATTTTTTCCCCCACCACTGCCTAACAGTCCAACATGGGCACTGCATACCCAAGGGTGGCTTTCTACCATGTAGGATCCAAGTTCTTTCCAACTTGCAGCACTACCATTTCACTGGGTCTTGAAATCTTCTGCTTTGGTCAGCAGAAGGAATGGGAGAAAATGGAGAAGATCGAGCCACTTCTTAAAAACCCCACGTTAGCAAGAATTAGTCACAAAGCCATGTCCGGTTATAAGCAGAGCTAAATAATATAGCCATTTTTTTCTGGGAAGCTACACTCACTAAATTTCTCCTTTGTGAGTATTCTGTGGATAGCTAGCCATCACAATCACATGACTTAAGAAAGCAATACCATATGCATTGTATTTCAAAGAAAGCTAACCTTTTCTGAACATGTTGGTTAAAGAGTGGATTTCAGTTACCTAGAAAAGGCCCTTAGGTAGAACTTTTTATTACCAACAACTCTGGGTGAGATTTGGGGTAGCATCAGCCTTGGGAATGTTTTTCAAAAACAATTAAGCCCATGCAACTTTGGTTTGGACCTCTAGTAAATTACAGGACCTGTCCAATGAGATTAGGCATATGGAACAGCTCAGATCTCCCTACCGTAATTACATTTCACCTCTTTAAAACCAGATGTTCTTCAGTCCAGGGATAACTGTGTGTTTGCTGAAGCAGGTGGAATGTCTCCAAACAGTTCTACTTTTCAGATACTGCAATTTGGAATAAAAGAGGAAGTCTCTTTTCACCTTTCAACACAGTCCTCAAATTTCACTTATCAAAAACATCCTTTTTGAGAAAATTGCTAGATTTCTTCATAGGAATAATCAAATAACTTTATCTGCAATTTCACACACTCCCCGCTTTGAAGTATATAAAATCAAATGAAGAATTTACCCAATAGAGATAGGCAGGTGCTATATAAACACATCTGTAGGTCATTTAGAAATTACTATCATCACTCTTTTCATTAAAGTGACATGCATATATTTAGAAACTACTTTTCAAAAACCTAATGAAAGACTGTCCTTGATAACTTCTCTATATGTTCACCTATAAATCAGCACTAAAGTCCTTTACATAATGAGCTGCAGATTCTTGGGGGAAAAGAAGTCTTGATTTGTTCTCCTAGTTTTAAAAAATATGCAGAATGAAACTTTACCCTGTTTACTTATATCATTTATACATTTGTTGCCACTGTATATGTTTAAAGTTGTTTGTTTCAGATTTTTAGAGTCCTAGACAGCAAGGAATTTTCTAAAATCACATTTCCACTAATATAGAGATGATTGTATTATAATAGAGAAAGAAATGCATAGTTAAAGGCATATCAAAATTCATACTCATATCTAAGAGTGTGAGTTTTTCATGTGGCGAGTCTCAGCGCATGTCTATTGAGTTCATTGCATACTTTCAGTAAATCATTTATGCCAACATGGTGTCATGGATAAAGTCTAAATTTGTACATGAGAGTTACAACAGCTATTTTCTGCCTGAGTACTCAAAGTCTCACTAAGGCCTGTCTTTTGGTCCTGTGTTCACGGAATCCCCAGGCTACACAGCATTGCATAGGAGGTGGAAAGATAAACTTGTTAAGAAAATAATGTGTTTCTGTGACCATCTCACACACAATTTCCAAATTTAATCCTTCTTGTATAGAGTTTTATATAAGGTCATTTCATAGTGTGCATATATTGAGAAAGATAACTAATGTACATAATTTACTGAAGCAGACATCTGTCAGAGGTAAATCAATGAGGTCATTTTTATTTTGAAATCTGTGAACAAGTCCATGGGAACAAAATACAATGCTAACAGAATAGCAACTTCTGATTTAAACACGTATGGATTCAATTTATAACATTACGTGTTGAATACACTAAAATTAAAATCCCCAAACACCACCAAGAATTCCTTTGTATAGCCAATGCTAACAACTTTGAAGTCTCATTTGAAAAATGCAGTTTAGTCTTTATACAAAGCATAAACAACATATTTAGTTTCTACTATTTATCATGTAAAAGACTCTGATATTTTGATTCTATATTTTTATATAGACAGTAGAAGCATTTCAAAGAGATTTTATATGTTATATCTTTAGCTGTATTCATTCTACATTGCTTTATGGTTATAATATGAACAAATATATAACGATAAAAAATTTTCAAGGAGTTCTGAGGGCTAACTATAACCCCTCCACTAAAATGAACATTGAAACATAAAGACTTATTTATACTAAGGTTTAATGAAAAGAAATAGCCTTTTTAAAGAAAGCAAATGCTGCAGTTGCCTCATTAGGATGGTATTGCTGTTTTATGACTAATAGAATGGATTTTAAAAATATATACTCCACAGAAAGCATTCCACTATATCAACTTTTCTTTCTATAGTGTGCTTATTTTTACCAATTAAATCTGGCCATACTATAAAAATGATGACAAGACTACGACAAAACTGTGCATTTACTTTTTATTTTAGTTTATCTTTCTTTTAAAAATCATGCTAGTTATAGTTGAAGGTGAAAGTACAAGCTGTGGTTTCAAGAGGTGTTTTTCCTCGGTAGAATTATGTCACGGGGAAACACTATGGATATCCATCAAAGTGAAACCTACAAGGACGTAAGAGCTCGTTATTAGTGAACATTGTTTGTAACCTTCAGATGGCTTCGGCATCCCTGTCATAGAATGGCAAGTAGAATGAGAGATTAAAGCATATCATACCCTCAAAATTAACATCACTACATAAATTATGGCTTTTACAAATCTCAAAGAAACTATTTCTTGCTTTAAAACAATGAATTATTGCAGCCTCCAATCTTTGTAATAAAATGTTACAGTGGGTTCAAGTTCAGTTAGGTCAATGCTGGCTTCAGGTTAACATTATTGATTGAAACTTGCTAAAGCATCCTGGCAGATAGATGGCAATAACTTCGTTCAGGAAACGAAGCTGAGGAACATACCCTTGTGGTCCCGATGCTTGTTCTGGATTGTATGCTTGTTCCTACAACAAAAAATACCTAGGAGAAATGAATGAAAGATAAGTTTAGGATTCTACAGCATTGGAAAATGCAGAATTACATCCTAATGCAAACATTAGTAGCACATTTGCAATTAGATTTTCATGATTTTAAGAAATAGTTTTTATAAATGAATATTTTATTATTATTCATATTCTAAAATAACAAAGCTTTAAAACATTTAATAGTGTGAGGGTTTTCAGATTTTAAAATTATAGTAACAAAGCATTCTTTGTGGGTGAAGAATTTGGAGGACTTTTTTATCCTTTTTTTTCTTAGATCATTCTCTCTTTTAAACAAGCTTGATGAGATGATGAGACATATTGGAATGAAGGCTGCAATCTGCTGTAATGGAAGAGGGCTTTTCTCTGTGCCACCCTGTCTGACACAGTTAATGTGTGCATCTATGACCTTGACAATTTTCAACAAACGCACTTGAAGTAAAGAGAACTATACTTCAGGCAAAATATCATAGTGATCAAAACCTTTGGTGGTTAAATTGACTAAAAATATTGGCCCATTATTCAATTTATTTTATTTCTGTTAGTAATAGCCTTGGTTGACAGAGAGATTACTGGGTGCTTTTATTGAAATTTATGAACAGAATTCCAGTTTAAAGAAAGTAATCCACTGCTGATTTTATGCCGCATATACCATTAGAATGATAAACCTTTGTGCTGTTTATTTGTTGTTTGTTTATTTGTAGAATGATAAGCTACAGAGATGATATTTGAAAATAGATAAATGGAAAATCCTAAAAAATAGAACAATTTGCATTCTGTCAAAGGCATATGTAGACCTGAATACCTACTAAAATGGGTAAACTCTCACATTTAAAAATTGAAATAGCACTATTTGAACTTTTTCCTCTGTGAGCATATCTCAGGAAGATGAACATTTCTATAATTGAAATTATCATGTGCATTCTGACCCTAATTGGGTAAGTTTTATATTAGGTTCACACCAAGCAATCATGGAAGCAATTATGGGCACTTGTCCTGGGGCTGCCATAGCCCAGGTGCTGCTGTCTGATTGTCATTTGGTAATTACCTTGGTACTTCCCAACTACTCCTTAGCATCAGTTAAGCGATGGAACATACTTCAAGTAAGTGAAGTCTCCTTGGAAGTACAAGTAAATACTTAATTATTTAGTTCGCTGCTGTATATAGGTGCTGTCTGTTCAGCTGAAGTGTACAGATGTATAATGAAAATTATCTTCTGAAAAACCTGCAAAGAAGTCAAATTAGAGATGAAATTTTTGCAATTAGCCACACAGTTCCTTTTGAAATATGGAAAATACCTTAAATAAAAGTGAAGATAGAGGCATTGCCAACTTTAGGATTTTTCAAGTCTTTGAAGTCTGACTTTGCAGAACAGATTGTAAATCTCTGGCCCATTACACACCTGCAGAGATTTTGGTGTTTTATTTCTCTTGGGTGAAACTGCAGAAGCCCAAACCATGTTAATCACTGTCAGAACCAGTTGTATAAAATGCCAAAATGCAGTGAACCAAGTACTTTATAATAAATATGACAATGCAGTCAGAATGTTGTTTTGTTAGGCTTGTTATTTGTGGTAATTTTTCATTTATAATCTTTGAAAGGAGAGTGTTCTAAGGCTTTTATCAGAAAAATTTTAACCACAGTGGAGAAGTCACAATATTGTATAAATAAGACTTTAAGTACTTGCGTAATAATTAATACAAAATTAATAGATTAATTTAATGATAGCATTTATTTTCAATACCTTAAAATGCCTGTTTTTGAAAAAAACAAAACTTTAGTATCACTACTAAAATTTTAAATACTAAATATTAAATTGCTACATATGTCATGCTATAAATGGCATATAATTCTTAAAAGAATTAATGTTCTAACTGTATTATTTAATATCAATCTTTTATTTATTTATTTTTTACACCTATACATAAGCACTTTTTATTTATTTATTTATTTATTTATTTCAGCTCATCATGGGGGTACAAAAGCTCAGGTTATATACATTGTCCTTGTCCCGCCCATCCCCCTGAGTCAGAGCCTCAAGCGTGTCCATTCTCCAGACAGTGCGCCTGGAACTCACCATGTAGTCATACCTCCATCCCCTTTTATTTTATGTGTGTTTGTATTTATAATGGAATCTGATTTTTACCAAATGGCAGATTTAATTATTGAGGTATGGAAAAACAATTTTAATCTTCTACTAGAGCTCTTATTTGAAATGGACATTGAATCAACTAAATTTAAAATTATTACAGCTAATACAGCTGCCATTGGTTTTTCCTTACATCATATTCTGGCATAGTTTTCAACTGATTTCTCAAAGAAACATACTCTGTTTCAAAAAGGATAAATAGGCCATAAATTGATGTATCCAATTAATGATGGATGGGTTTGATATGTCATATAAAAACTAAGAGTATATTTTAACGTTCATGCATCCTCTGATGAAACAATTTTAATAGTATATTATTTGAATAACCATTTATATAAATCTAAAATATTTTAAATTTACTTGTAGTCAACACTTGTTTCTTGCCAACCAACACATAAGTAAAATGTCTTATGTTATTTTTCAGTTCCATAAATATTTATTTTTCACTTCTCTGACACTAATGTAATATACAGAAGGGATGCAGAAGAAGTAGAATACATTCTCCTAGGCTACAGAATTGTACTTAGAAATACAATAATATTAAGGCTAACTAAATAACCCTCTCTATGTATTAACACTTCCACAAATGTTAACACACTATTTTGCAATTGTCTGTTCACTTTTTGGAGCCTTAAATCAAGATCATAAGGTCCCTGGGTGGTCACCATGTATATTCACCACTGTATTATTCATTCCCAGGACAATGCCTGGCACATAATAAGGGATCAAATAAATATTTGTTTACTGAATGGGTTAATTAAATGCTTAATTGCTATGGGAATTAGAGAAAAGTTGATACAGTATAAAGTGCTTCAATACTACATATATATATTTTTTGCTCCCCTGAAGTCAACATTATACAGGCATGCAATGCTGCTATTGTCTATTTTTGATCCCTGTGACTTGAACTGAAATTGAGTGATACTAATATATGTGCTAATATAATGGTATACCTGTCTCTGTTCACTATCACATTCTTAATGTTTCCGCCACATGCATCTATGTGCCACATAATTAAACAAATAGATTACGTTGAGAATCAGGAATCTTCAGTTAGAGACTAACTAAAACTTATAATATGACCTTCTCAAGAGTGATGAGAATTGGAATGGTATGTTCTCCTCATTAAAATCTTGGGAGATGGTCTACAGCATTGAAGAAATAATTGAACTAAGAAAAACACTAATGAATTATCCACAAAAATTAATTTGGGTGCATTTTTATGGCTCCTTAGTAGAGACGTCTTTTCAATATTTTTTGCAATTATTAAAGCTATTATTAACTGAATTTTGTGTATGACTAGAGCACTTGAATACTTATAACTTTTCAGTTTCAAGGCTCTGAGTTATACATCACTAACTATTGTTCAATAGTGATAGAAAGGCATTGTATCGTTCACAGACCACTAGCTTCTGATGATCTAATTTTATCTTCAACAATAGTTACAAGGAAGAGCAAAAACTACAGTGTTGAAAGTGGTGTTTTAGCTATTGTACACGTAAATGATTAGAGGGGAGTAGGATGAGCATTGTGTGGGCCAATATTATTTCCAGACATTTCCCTGCAGTCAATTCATAATTTTCCATGAATTAGTATTAGATAGAGGAGATGATCAGATAGACTATATAACTATATATGTATATATATGCACACACGCACATACACGCACACAAACACATATCTGAAAAAAATTTAGCTAGCAATGGAAAACCTACATTTATTTTGCCTTCTTCACCTGTTTTACATACATATACATACATTCTAGAAACGTGTATTTTTAAAAATTCCTACATGTATCCTCTCAAGTAGAACATATTTTATCCTAGCAGGAAATAAAATACATTTCTAATTATTTTTGTAGAGAGTTTAGAAGTATCCAGATGAATAGGTAAGGGAATATTATCACTCGTTGCTCTCTATGTAAAGATCCCTCATTGTGTGCCATCCTTGTCTCGGTTGCCCATCTTACCCATTGGTTGAAGGTGTGATGCAATCTCTGTTGCTCATCAACCTCCAACTCCATCAAGATAAAGAGACTAAGCCAAAACCAAATGACTGCTTTACTTTATCTTGAATAAAATCAAATCTAAAGTAATGAAATAACATTGCAAGAAAGTGTGATTTATTTCTTTATTCATATTCCCTTCTTCCTTCTAAATCAGTTGTCTGGTAATGAGGTTTTCTTTTTTTTTATGCATCAAAGATATTATGGAAGGATGGCAGACTCTTTTAAAGCTTTTAATTCTACTTTAGTAGTAACTTGCTGCAGTAAACTCTGATCATAAATAGGATAAGATTTTCAAATATTAAAATGGAGAATTGGACTAAAGTTCTCATGTAATTCTTAGAACAGTATATATGCACACACAGTCATGCACCACATAATGACATTTTGGTCAATGAAGAACCACATATATGATACTGGTCCTGTAAGATTATAATGGAGCTAAAAAGTTTCTATTGTCTGATGATGTTATAGCCATCATAAGGTAATAGGGCAAAGCATTACTCACAAGTCTGTGGTGATGCTGATGAAAATGAACCTACTGTGCTGCCAGTCACACCAATTATAATATATAAAATTATGTACAGGACATACTTGATAATAATTATAAACAATTATGTTACTGATTTATGTATTTACTATGCCATACTTTTTATTGTTATTTTAGAGTGTACTGTTTCTACTTATAAAAAAAAGGAAAAAGTTATCTGTAAAACAGCCTGAAGTAGGTCCTTCAGAAGCTATTCCAGAAAAAGGCATTGTTATCATAGAAGATGACAGTTCCATGTGTGTTATTGTCCCTGAAGAACTTTCTGTGGGACAAGATGTGGAGATGGAAGACAATAATATTCATGACCCTGACAGTGTGTAGCCTAGCTTAATGTGTGTTTTGTCTATGTCTTAGTTTTTAACAAAAATTTTAAAATGTAAAAATATGTAAAAATAGAAAAAGGCTTATAGACTAAGAATACAAAGAAAGAAAATATTTTGTCAAGCTGTATAAGGTGTTTGTGTTTTTTTTTAATTATTATTTCAGCTTATTATGGGAGTACAAAAGTTCAAACTCTTACTACAAAAGAGTCAAAAAGTCAAAAGTCTTAAAAAGTTTATAAAGTAAAAAACTTAACAATAAGATAAGGTTAATTTATTATTGAAGTAAGAAAATGTTTTATATAAATGCAGTGTAACCTAAGCATACAGTGTTTACAAAGCCTATAATAGTGTACAGTTATGTCCAGAGTTTTCATATTGACTCACCACTCACTTGCTGACTCACTCATAGCAACTTCCAGTGCTGCAAGCTCCCTTCATGCTAAGTGCCCTATGTAGGTGTGCACTTGTTATCTTGCATACCATATTTTTACTCTACTTTTTCTTTGTTAAGATATGTTTAGATATACAAATACTTATCATTGTGCAATAATTGCCTATAGTGTTCAGTACAGTAATAGGCTGCACAGGTTTGTAACCTGGGAGCAATAGGCTGTATCATAAAACCTAGCTGTGTAGTAGTCTACACCATTTAGGTTTGTGTACGTATACTCTATGATGTTTGCATACTCACGAAATTGCCTAAGGACTCATTTCTTAGAACTTATCCCTGTCATGACATTAGACAATGCATAACTGTTAGTACGTATATACATATACAGTCAGCCCTCCATATTTGTGGGTTCTGAATCAAAACCCAATAAAAAGGACAATACAACAATAAAAATAATATAAATAAACAATACAGTATAACAACTATTTATATTGCATTTACATTGCTTTAGGTATTATAAGTGACTAGAGATGATTTTAAGTATACAGGAGAATGGGTGCAGGTTATATGCAAATATCACACCATTTTATATAAGGGACTTGAGCATCTGAGGATTTTGGTATCCACAAGGGATCCTGGAACCAATGTTCCACAGACACCAAAGTATGACTGTATGTGTGTGTGTGTGTGTATGTGTGTATTTTATATATATATATAAAGTTAATCCTTGAATAACATGGGTTTGAACTGCATGAGCCCACATACAGATGGATTTTCTCCAACCAGAGGATGGAAAATGTAATATTCCACAGGATGCAAAACCTAAATATATGGATGGCTGCCTTTTCATATACATGAATTCCAGCCTGATCTGGGACTTGAGTCTGTGTAGATTTTGGTTTGAGGGTGGCATGGGGCCGCTCTCTCCAGTATATTGAGGAACAAGTATATATATAAAAACTCAGACACAGTAGATCTTTTTTTTTTGGCGGGGGGGACAGAGTCTCCACTCTGTCACCCTGGCTAGAGTGCTGTGGCGTCAGCCTAGCTCACAGCAACCTCAAACTCCTGGGCTCAAGTGATCCTACTGCCTCAGCCTCACGAGTAGCTGGGATTACAGGCATGTGCCACCATGCCTGGCTAATTTTTTTCTCTATATATTTTTAGATGTCCATATAACTTCTTTCTATTTTTAGTAGAGACGGGGTCTCACTCTTGCTCAGGCTGGTCTCGAAGTCCTGACCTCGAGCAATCCACCTGCCTCGGTCTCCCAGAGTGCTAGGATTACAGGCGTGAGCCACCGCGGCTGGCCAGTAGATCTTTTGACAAAGAGTAACCAAGTTTGTTGGACTAAGTTTTCTGCTGTTTTCTCTTAATCTGTGGAGCTGTGAAATGGCAATATTTTAAAGAGGTGAAAATGCCTGGATAATCCATTGACTCTATTCTATCAGTCTTTGATAAACCCTTCAAGTGTTGCTGTGTTGAAGAAAAATTAATTTCATACAGTAGTCCTAAAGGAAATCACCACTGGAACTCTGCAAGATGTTTAAGTAGAAAACTTGATTTTAAACAACCCAAAATATATTTTGACAATATACACCTCATGGATGAAAAGAAATGCCTATATTTAAAAAACAGCAAAATCAATAGGAAGATTAAAAGAGAATTTACATACTTGTCTAAAAAAAGTATAAAAGCAAATATGTGATTATATTTTAAATTATATATTAGTGATTATAAATGCTAAGTTATACCTACTTTGATCAAAATTTATGCATTTTGTATATATTCCTTGTAGCTAGCTATACAATTTCTAAATATCACCTAGAGGTAATTTTAGCTGAATAGAGCAGGAAAAATTCAATTGAATTTTATTATACAGGTATCCTGGCCCATATTTAGGATGTCCAGGTATTTTGGGGTCTAATACTAGAAATTCAGTATAGTACTAAAGATTATAGAACTAATTCATTAGTTCCATATTGTTAGATTCTAGACTTTTCATGGTTCATCAGGTAAAAATACCAATTATTCATTTATTCAACGAACATTATCTTAGGAGATTACTCAGTGCCCATTACATATACTAAATATGTGCTTTAATACATATTTTCTAATCCCCAAAATAACATATGACTTAGATATATCATTCACACTTTAGAAGAGAGAAAACTCAGGTTTACAGAAGGAAAACACTGTGCCAAGTTGATACCACTACATGCTCAGAGAGTCAGGATTTGAAGCCAAACATTTGATTCCAATTAAAGTTCTTTCCACTATGCAACTTAACTTTTTCTTCCAATCTCTTGTTGCTGCTCAATTTCTCTTCCTTCCCAATAAACACAAATTCACTATCTTCTTAGCTGCCAAGAAGGAACAGAAAGAACAGAAAATAAAAGGAAAAACAGTGGTAGAAACAAATAAGCTAACAAAATTTGAACTGGAAACAAGTTCAACTTGTATCTGTCTATTAAAAATTAATGTACAAAATGCTCTCTTCCTTTGATTTTTATATAGAATAATTTTCAAGACTTAGTTTCCAATTCCTTTCTCCAGACAATTCAGCCTTATTAACCTCTCTCACCATAAACACTTCAATACCATATTCTTTAGGCAATTGTATGCTAGAGTATGCTTGCACCAGTGAATAAATGCATTTGTGATTATTCCCCTGCTACTTTATGTATTTCAATAACCACATTTAAAATTACCTAAGTAAATCAGTTTTGTGCTAAACATTTTATATGCATCATGTAATTTAATCTTTACAGGAACTTTATGAAATAGGTACTATTGTTATCCCATTCAACAGGCATAAAACTAACGATTGTCAAAGAACATCCAAGCCCCTTGGACCCTAGATCCTTTACACTAGGTTGGATTGTGCTTTAGGTGTACTCTTAAAAGGCACACTCTGTTTTATCGTATATATCTTCTAAATTCTATGCATGTTACCTAACTGCACTTGAATTTTAACATAATATTACTAACTATATCCCAACGGGATTTAGTAACTGAAATGATAGTGCGACATTTTTAATACCACCTCACAGCAGGGACCATGATATGAGGTTTTTGATAATTAGCCACAGAGTTAACTAATCGGTTGATTAATTTAAACTACTTGAAACATAATTTTATTAATGTCATTGGAAACGTAGGAGAGGAGGAAATATTAGAGTAAAACATGTTAGAAATGTAATATAAAAAAGAACAACTCTAAAAAGAAGGTGAAGCTATTAAACATAATAAAACTTGGTCAAGGAACTAGAAATTTGGTATTAATGCTTAAAAGGATGAAAAATAAACTGAACATTACAGAAATTTTATAAGCATATATATTTTGAAAAAAGGGTCCATGTGATGCTTTACTTTTTTAACTTGTTGGAATTTTCTTAGTTCAATAATGATGTGTCATCCAGATCATGCTTTTGAGAAAGATCATTTTTTGGCTATCTCTATATTTAAAATATCAAAATTACCACACATGTTGTTTGGACTTTATAAACACTATTTTGAAACTTATTTGATTAGATTATTATGCTTTTAAAATGAGAAAGAAATTAGTATTCTAAGAGAATATTTGCATTTAAAATATAATATCACAAGACAAGGTTTTCAATGAACTAGAAGAAAAGTTTGTTTTCTTTAATATCACAGTTTGAAATATTAATTTCTACTGAAAATTCCTTTTAGTAAATAAATATTTGACAGCATTAAAGCATTTATTAAATTTGCCACATCTTTAAATAGAAAATGCTTCCTACATAACAGAATCTGTCCTAGCTTTCATTTAATTTGCACTTATTTTCTGTTTTTTTTTTTTTCCTTCCCTTGTAAGAAGAGCTTATAATAATGAACATGATATTTGGTTAATGAAGAATGCATCGCGTATTTAGAGATCTACATATTTATGTGACCTTCTATTGTTCATAAATGCTAATATTTATTGCTTCTTTGTTGAGATTTTATTTTATGTTTTGTGACAAACAAAAGTACAATTAGTGAAGCTGTAAAGTTCTCATGGTAGCTGCCTGTGTTCCCAAGATAGCGGCATTAGTGTCTACAGAAGCAGTTAATGCTGTTTATCATTAGTGACAGAGGCTGGGAAGGACCTTCTGTGGCTTTTATCTTTCACCTTGCCAACAGAAGTTGATGAGCTTTCTGATTTAAATTCATAGGTGATGCTCCAGGATTTATATGCACTTCACATGGACAAGCATACAGGTAAACCTATCCTGCTGATGGAGTCTAATTAAAATCATCCTAACATTCTAATACTGGACATCCTCAGGAAAACCATTACTTTATCCATATTTAATGTCAATGTTGCCCAATGGAAACATAAAATATAATACAGCTTATGGAGGAATTATCTCATTCTTGCTGTACAAAGGGTTTATTGCATTATGATGTCAGTTTTTTTAGGTGTATACAAACTAATGAATGTAAGGCACATTTATAATGAGCACACATTTTCACAAATTTAAATTTTAGTAGCTACAGGACTTTTGAAACATAGCAAGGCAATTACAGTGAGGTAGCACACTTGACTAATACCAATCACTTTTTCTATATAAATATTTTCTAAAATATGGGCCCAGGGAGAGATGTCAGACATCATCAGAAAATCACAATTAGAGGTCTAATTTATTTGAAAATTTGAGTGAAAGTTTAAGCAAATTTTGTTTTTATAGAACTTCCTTGTACCTTAATAAAGTAATGAATATTGTGATTGTCCAAAAGGTTAATATAGTACCTAATATTTCTTAAATTTTTCAGGAATCATTTTTTCGGTGGCCAGGTTTCCATGAAATGATATTAGAAATGTTTTCTAACACTGTGGCTTACGTAGTACAGTGTTTTGAAATTTAAATTGGATGAATCTCCACTTATATCACGTCTCCTAAAAATTTGAATGGCTTTCTGTTTCCCTCAAAATAAAACCTAATCTCTTCACTGTGAGACATAAGACCTTATTTGGCCCAGCTCTGCCCTTATCTTTGACCTCATCACTCTGCCCTTTGTTTTGGCCATGCAAGTGTTTTCCTTCCTCAAACATAAAGGTTGTTTGGCACCTCAATACCTTTTTGATTTTTTTTTCTTTTCCTCCTTCAAAGGAGGAGGCTCTCTTTCCAACTCAGTGTCCATTTTCCCTCTTCAGAGAGATCTTCTTCCCTTGTCTTTTCCAAAGTCTACTGCTCCTGCTGATACCTATCTCAGCACCCTGTGTAGTACTTTGCACTATTTAAATTATTTAGTTTACTTGGTGTGTGTTGAGACAGTAATCTGCATGGAGACAAGACAAATCTATTAATATCTTGTACACCATTGAATCCCCAGCAAAGTAGTTATTTTGTATGTGCATCCTTGAATGAATACACGATTCTTATAAAAAAGGAAGAAAATTGGGTATGGGGGCAGTTCTCTTTTTTCTTTCATTCTGTCCTGAATAATGAATACTCAAAAAATATACAAAATAACCTTAAGTTATTTTCAGGAAATAAGTGGCATTGACTAATATTTATTAAAGTAACCATCAATGTTATATAATATTTACTGTATGATAAGGTGGTGTTTTAAAGTTATTACTAATAAAAATAATATGCAGTATAGAGGAATGATTTAAAGTATAGATTTGGGGAATCAAGCAGCATGGGTTAGTTACTTATAATAATAATATAAATAAATGGTTTGACATCTAAAACCAATAAATATTGTTGTGATTATATTATACATTCATATATTCTCACCACAATTTAATGAAAATTGCTTAAGTGTTCCTGAACAGAAAACACTGTTAGCTAAAAATTATAGTAAAACTTATTAGCCCAGAGATAGTTTTGGACATATCTGAATTTTTAAAAGAGTAATGCAATCCTTTAAATATAATGCTATTTGTTTTAAACTGTAGATTTTAGATTAAGGTAAAAATAAATGTTTTATAGTTTCCTAAGTAACTAAAGAAAAGAACTGTGAAAGTAAAGGTCAGGTGTTTAATTTCCCTTTGGAAATTGATCTGAGTTCACTCTGAGACTGGTTTCTAGGCTTGAAAAATTTAGATGAGGGAGGCAAACTCTTTGACTTTCATGTTCAACTCTCAAAACATTGCATTTTAATGCAATTTTGCTCTTACTTTAATGATATCAGCTGTATAATCTCATTTCTTTTTGCAAGAGAAAAGCGTCAGAGTAAAGGGAATAGCCTTTAGTAATGACAAGACAGTCCACAAATCAATATTGTACCCTTCAAAGGGATCTGAATTCGCAGGATCAAGAAATTGTGACCCACAAGATTGTTTTCTTTTTTCATCAACAGAGATGCATTTTATTCAACTTGTTATGTTTTTGGTGCTCCATTAAATTCATTTTGTACTGCCGGCAACTGTTACACTATAAAGACTAAAAAGTGGCTTTTATTCCATAACTGGAGTTGATGCCATATTCAGCTTTCATTCTTTCCTGTGACCCATCTTATTCTGTGACATCTTTTGAAAAATGCACATTCTATGCAAGAAAGCTTTGGCAAACATTTCTATTTTTCAATCTGTTTGCAGAAGTCAGCAACAGCTAAATGAATGGGTATTTCTGAAAAACATGGTGTTCAATGATAAGCAAAGTGTTCAGTCTCCTTTCCAAGAGTATACTTGAAACTTCTTCCCTAGATTACATAAATCATCTTGGTTATTGTATGCATATTAATATAGATTATTAAATATTGGTTACAACTATCAGCAGTATTCTAGTTTTAAGAGGATAAAGAAAACCAGGAAAAAAATACAAAGACAAAAGTGCCAGCTGATCTAGTATCAATGATTTAGAATCATGAAACCTTTTAAAGATAATGTTAAATATTATATCAAACGTAATCCAAATTTTTTTCAATATATTTATATATAATACAAATGTTGCTATTTTTGCCTTATATTCAAAGTAAATTTCAAGCTAAAATACCTATTGGTAGGATCAGAATAATACCATCTAGCATTTAACACTGTTTTAGAGTATGTAAGTTAATTCATATATATATATATTATATAAAGCTATTTTCATATGCATACTTAAGGTGGGACTTAATTTTAAATTGTTAAGAATACTAATTTCAATAAATTATGACAGCTTTTGTTAAACTAGATGATATGCTTGAAAAAATATCAATGTTTGTGTTATTTTTTCGAGTCTATTTTTTCTTTCTTCTTCTGTTTTTGAGATGAAGTACTAACATATTTATCCAAATAATTAAATGCCAAACACCCAATTAAGCCTAATATATTCATATTTTAATATCAAATTAAATTTAGATATCTATAAATAATCGATGTTCTTAATTCTGGATAGCCTCCAATTCACATTTTCTTTTGGTTCCAATAACCAATTACTTTTCTTTGAAGTTATGAAGATCAGAGTAAAATCACACAGAGCTACAAAATAGTAGAGACTTCATCCTAATTAATTAAAGGAAGTTAAAATAGTACAAATGAATTTCACACAATATGTACACAATAAATATTTATTGGATGTATTAATGTAATCTTAAAAGAACAAGGCAAGAAAAGGAGCTTCCAACTTCAATGTTTTAGAAAATAAATACAGAATGAGAAAATAGAGCTATAAACTTATTAAGTAAATGAATACAATATTTGCTACTGACTACTCATACTCATGTATTTTATCACATCTATGAACATAGAACTTGTATGTGTGTGTTTGTTGAATACATAAGAAGGTAAGAAAGACACATGCAAAGATAAATATGATTGGAACTGATTTCCATAATAGCACATTCAGGAGGTTTGGAATCCAGATTGCAATACTGTGAACAATCACCAAGTTTATTCTTATGTTTTCTCCTGATGAAGTATTACATATAATTGGTGAAAACCAAATTTCATTTTGTACTGGATCCATGCAATTTTGACTTCTGATCCCTTGAGAGTTATAATGATGATGGAAGGATTAAGCCAATAAGTTTGAACTATCTATGTTTTGGGGGAGAGGATGGATGTATACTTACATAATGAGTGTGATGTGCACTGTCTGGGGAATGGACAGGCTTGAAGCTCTGACTGGGGGGGGATGGGGAGGGATGGGCAGTATATATAACCTAAACTTTTGTACCCCCATAATAAGCTGAAATAAAAAAATAAAATAAAAAAATATAAAGCATTTGTTGGCAATTTATATATTTATTTTTATTTCAAAACATTAAGGGGGTCCAAGTGTTTTTGTTACATGAGTGAATTGTATCATGCTGAAATCAAGGCTTTTAGTGTGCATGTCACCAGAATAGTGTTCATTGTACCTGATAGGTGAGTTTTTACCCTTCCTTCCCTTCCATGAATGTTTGTTGCAGCACAATTCACAATTGCAAAGATATGGAATCAGCCTAAGTGTTCATCAATTGATGAGTATATAAAGAAAATGTGGGGGGTGTGTGTGTGTATATAAAATCGTGTATGTAGATATATATCATGGAGCACTACTCAGCCACAAAAAGCTAAAAATAAATATTGTTTATTTTGAATACTGTGATAACATGTTCTAGTATAGAGAATAATATGTTTCCAGTCCTTTTTATTAAAATCCATATAGCATATTGCCAGAAGCCTGCTTGCAATGAGATACAGTTTTAGTAATGAAATGTTTTTTAAGAGTTTATACTCTACTCAACCAAGTGAAATTTTGAGCTCCTCAGTTTCAGGCTGCCACAGGAACTTTCAGCATCCTGTGAGAGGCTGCAGGATGTGGGATGAATCCTCAGCATTCAGAGGTTGATACTGCAGAAGAGTCCCTACCCTCGGCCTTGTGTCCTGCATCTCTAGGTCCTCACTGCTCTCCTAAAATGCCAATGTCTTAGAAAGGCTCAGGAAATCATTGCCTGGAATCATCACGCTGCAATCAACAGAAACCCCCTGCTATGCACTTATTTCATCTTATGAAGCCTACCATTTTATGTCATGGCAATTAGTGTTAAAAAGTTAAGTGTGATCAAATATAAATAAAGAATCAATTCTGAAACACTGCAGTGACTATCAAAGAATTATTGTATAATATACACATTCTTGCTGACATACTATTAATATGATAATAATTCCTTGTTTATGAAACAAAAATAAAGTGAGCTAAAACAACAGCAAAAACAAAAATATAAACATAGTAAGTTGTATTCAAAATCAGTTCTGATCATTCTAGGCCCAGGTGGCTTTGGCAAAGTGCTTAGATGATTCTAGGAAAGTCTGTGCTACAAAGAGGTCTCTGTCAAGTGTAAACAATAAACGTAAAGAAAAGTTTAGGAGTCATATTAGATTATAAGCAGTGGGTACACCCCTTGGAGAAGGGGTGGGGGAGAAATAACATTAAGAGCACTACCAGGTGCAGGGTTGAGCCGTATTAATAGTCTTAAAGCAATTTGCTTTCTTACAATTCTGCTTGCTGACTCATGGTTACTACATATCTATCTGGTACATAATATGTATTATTTTAGTCACTAAATAAAACAAAGTGTCTGTTTTAACTGGATCTGTTTAAGAATTGTCCCACAATAATGGAACAGTAAAAATTTTCAAATGATCTTATATTTTACAACATTATTGGTATCTACCAGTGACTTAACTATAATAATGTAATAGAGGCAAGGACCAAATATTTGATAATTTTAAATGAAGTTGGAAAAATATTTGAATTTATTGTACTTTTATATCTTTTTAAAATTTTACCTATAATACTACAGTAAAACTCAACACAGTGCAAAAATTTAACAGTTTTAAGAAACTATGAAATTTCAAATCATTAGAAATAAACTAGAGTAATATTCTAAGCATTACAAATACAAAATGTTTTTAATAAAGTGTTTCACAAATAAAATTTTACATATATATGTAAACTTTTACCTACTATCCTATTAAACAACTGACCATATCATTGAGGTCTCATCATGCTTCTATTATTATTCTCAATCCTCCCAAGGTTAAACACCCTTTTGCATTTTTTCTAACATTTATTTCTTTTTTATTCTAGATGCATTATTTTTAAGCTTTTCATAATTTTATATTTTGTATAAATGATTTCATATTATAACGATTCTTCAACACTCACTTTTCCTCTCTCAACATTATGTTTTGGAGATCTTCTTCATTCATTTATTCATTCATTAATTTCTACTGCTATATTTTATATTTTGTTTAATGAATATAATAACTTACCACAATTTTTTTTAACTATTCCTCCTTTATAATAATTTCTTCCAGGCTTTTTCCTTTTAAAAACTACACTTCTCTGAAAAGCCTTATAAATATCTCATGATATTTATCTACAATAATTTTCAGGAATGAAATTGCTGGTTTAAAGAATATGAAAATATTCAAATTAACAAGATAAAATCAAACTGTTTTCAAGAAACTAATACCAGTTTACTTTCCACCAGTTTTGTATAAAGATTATGTTTTTTTTAAATTCTTGTGTAAACGTGGTATGATATTTTCTTTTAAATCTTTGCCTATGAAAAGGATGAAAAATGACATCTAATTTGAGTAATGTTTTCCCCTATTACTTATAAAGTTGAACATCCACACATATCTTGGCATGTTTTGTTAAAAATGCATGTGTACATTTTTCACCATTGGATTGTTACATTCTCCTTTCCTTATTGACTTGCAGAAGTTTATTACATTCTGAATAATCTTTTTTCAGGCATATATAAATATATATACTACTTTCAATGGGTATGGGGCCTTTCTTTTTTATATTATAACCTTTCATAAACCTTTGATAAACAAAAGTTTTAAATTTCAATGTAGTGGAATTTATTGATCTTTACCTTTAGATAAAAGGAAAGATCATATACCCAGTTACATACAAATGTTTTTCTATCTTCTCTGATAAAAGGTTTATTTTCTTGCAACCATTGGCCAGTTAACAAAAGAAACAATGATATGCACAATTTTTCAGAACAATATTTGTTATGTATGTGTGAAGAACACACAGGAAGGAAGAACATATAGATTAACTGACAGTAGGAGAGAGAATCACAGACATGGCCCATTTGTTAATGTTTAGAAGTACATGTCCTATGGCTTTAAGCAAATAAATAAAACTTAATCACAAATACGTTTTGGTAAATACCTTGTTCATCCTTATTTTATGAGGTTGGGCTATGATGTAGTAAAATCTATCAAATGAATAATAGCACAGAAAAGAATTGATTTTTGGCAGGTTCATGGTCTTGAGAGCTATTTATTTTAGCCATCCCCCTCTTTTTTTCCAGTGGAAAAAGAATGTTTTTTTTTTTTTTTTTTTTTTTTTTTTTTTTTTTTTTTTGAGACAGAGTCTCACTTTGTTGCCCGGGCTAGAGTGAGTGCCGTGGCATCAGCCTAGCTCACAGCAACCTCAGACTCCTGGGCTTAAGCGATCCTCCTGCCTCAGCCTCCCGAGTAGCTGGGACTACAGGCATGAGCCACCATGCCCGGCTAATTTTTTTTTTTGTATATATATTTTTAGTTGGCCAGATAATTTCTTTCTATTTTTTTAGTAGAGACGGGGTCTCGCTCTTGCTCAGGCTGGTCTCGAACTCCTGACCTCGAGCGATCCACCCGCCTCGGCCTCCCAGAGCTAGGATTACAGGCGTGAGCCACCGCGCCCGGCCAATGTATTTTTTTAAATTACATGAAACATTGACTTTTTTGCAACTGAAAATACCCTTTAAGAAACACTTTACTATTTTACAGGTGTTTTTCATGTTTTAGAGAGAACATTTTTGATAAACTAGATGCCTTAAGATTGTATAAATTGAACATTTTCACTTTGAGTTCAATTTGGATATGTTATTCTGAAAAAGTTTATACTAAGTATAATATATACAATAATTTTGTATGTCACATTCATAACCACTTTTTAAGAACAAATAAAGATATTCTAATTTGTGTTAAGATCATATATAAAATAAAAATATAAGACAATGGTTCTTATGAAAACTTATGTAATATAGAGTTAGATTTTCTTTATGAGAAGCTGTGGTTGGAGGAATCTCTTCTTTCTCCTAGCTACATGATATTTTCTTTGCATTCTTGCCATCATACTCACCAGACTGCGGTGAGCAGAGTCCACAAGCATTTCAGGAGCGATGATTGCTATGTATCTAGAGATAAATTCAAGGTAGCCAATTAATTTGGAAGTCGTTTTTGGTGATGGTTTCTTTGAGGCATATGCTTTTAGTCAATAAACCCTCCATAAACTGGCAGATACTGTCAGGTTTGTGATCCAGTCCTAGAAAAGAGAATCACAGAAAGCATAAGGTACCAAGGAGAGGAGAGGGCTCATGCTGAAACTGGGGAATCGGGATGAACTGGGAGACAGGACAACGAGCAAGCTGTGAAATATGAAATCAAGGCAGTGGAGTGAGGCCTCTGAATGTCCATTCCTAAACTGGCAGGCTGCCTGAGGACTCAAACTCTTGGTTCATCCTTGTCCATGTGGAATGCTCACTGGAGCTTGAATAAGTAAATATGCTTTCAGGCCTTGGCTGTGCTTCTCCCTGGCAGTGTGTTTGTGATCAGTGTACTTAAATCTAGCGCTTTAGTATTTTCATCTGTCAGAGATTGAAATGCTTACCCAGGGCTGCAATGATTGTTAAAGGAGATGATGTAAGAAAAGCATCTAAAATATGCTCTTTTGCATAATTAAGATTACTATTAAAAAGTAAGAATAGGGAGAAGGGAAATTGACAAATGTATTGCGCACGTTCATTGATGGAGAAATCTCTACTTTGCTAGAAAACACAACAAAGCAAACCCAGGACAACGGCTTCTTTAATTGCAACTAGTATGACAGAGTGGGGCTTCTTTCTCAGTTGTGGAATAAAAGTCATTCCCTTCACTATTTTTGTCTTCCTTATTCACTTGCCACTGACTTTAGTCCCACACTACAAACAATAATAGCTCCCCACGCAGCCCGTGCCTCCTGGCTAAAGCCTGTGTTCCTAAAGCAATCTCTTTGAATAAGGAATACTCTGGGGGGTAGGATGGAATCAGTCCCATGCAGTGCTTGGGAAAGGGTGCACAAATTAAAGTTTTTAGAAAGTAGCAAAAAGGGAGTGAAAGCCGGCCAGCTTATAGACCAGGCCCACTACACTATATTTAGTGTGTTTAGAAAAGTGATTTTTTATTTCCCCAAGTCATTCAGGTGGTTCTGACCTTATATTGTCATTAACTGTTATATTTTATATGATATGTTTATTGCAAATCTTTTTTACAAAAGGACTAATGCAGAAAAAATAAACAAATATGAGTTAGTATAAATAAAATTCAGAGGAAGTAAATCTTTCTAATTCAATTTAAATTTTCTACTTCTCTTACCTTTTTGCTACCTAGAAATATAATCCTATTACTACTGAACAAAGTTGTATGCCTTTTATTAGCTGAAGTTGGTGTACATTTTATTTTCAAGTGGTAAATATGTGTTGGTACAGATATATGTCTTTTTCCCCCCTTCATACAGGAAAATAAACAATTGAGTGGTTAAAACACTGAACTCATTATAATCTTTTGAAGACAGATCTCTCAATAGGAAAATTCATAATAATTGGTTCTATATTTTTCATGCAGTTTTATATATAAAATGTAAAATAATCACATTTCATATTTTAGTATTTGTGTAGCTTACCATTATTTTAAAATACATAATACTATTAATATAAATGTTTTTCTAAATAATTAAAAATTCTGTGATCATCCCTTTCAAAAGGATTACTTTTTCTTAGTGATTGTGTTTTATGGACACAGAAATTTAAATATGGAAGATTAGATATAGCAACCTAGCTGCTGGAATCTATACATACCCTCTTTGCTTTTGTTTTATACGATCCTTTGATTCTCACTGTGATTGCTGAAGAAACAATTCATAATTTGTAGTCAGATTACTCTGTAGTTTTATAGATTTAAAAAATTGATTTTGGAAAGAACTACCTATAGTGTGTGTATGTATGTATATATGGATATATGCACATATGTGTAATATGCATATAGCATCATTTTGAGATAACATTACTCCTCATTTTAATTTTATATTAGAAAAACAAGAAAGGCTGTGTTATGTGTGGGATACACAATCTCTGATCATGGGGAACAGCATTTGCTAGTGATTGATGTTTTAGCTAGTCTGGGTTTACCATAGCAAGGAAATTCTGGCCAATTAAGGAGGAAAGAGAGAACCATCAATCAAATTAAAATTGACAACCACCCCTCCTCCACTATTAAAAAACACAGAAAAGTCATTTTGCCACATATGGTCCCGCTGGAAAAACTGAACAAAGGGAAGTTCCGATATCCTCCCTTTTGTGATCCAAGAGTGTTAGATTTCCCAGGACACTGGGATATTTTCTTAGATGGTATTTAAAACCAAGTCTGCACATTGACTCTGTAGGGGCCAGGGGAAAACTTCTCCTTCATCCTCTGAAGTTTTGCTTAAAAATCAACTTACAAAAAGCATATTAATTGGAGAAAAGCCATGCAAGTTTTACTAACATGGACATGTTGGCCTCTAGAATGAAGACTCAAAGATACAAGGGGAAATTGTCTATTTTTATGCTTAGAGTTAACAAAATATTAATATGAGCAGCCATGTAGAAATAGGATCGAACAAAAAGGGCAAGGCCTGTCTTGTCTAAAATCTTCTTAGACTCTCTGAACATACATTCTTTCCTTCTAGGTATGGGGCAGAATCCTCTCTTGAATAGGGGTCTTGTGACCTACAGTCAAACAAGGTAGGTCACAAGAAAACATGAACAAACCAGAAAAGATGATTTTTTTATGGCCAGTTTTTTTACAAAGAAAAGTGGAGGGAGAGATAGAGTAGTATTTTTAGGTTTTATGCCTTCCTTTAGGGGAGAGAGGTTCTGGTTTCTATGACCCACCTTAAGGAAATGGGATTTTAGTTTCTATAACTAGTCTTGGGGAAGAATGGGACTGAGAGACAGGAAAGCCCAGGAAACTAAAAAAAAAAAAAAAAAAAATCAAACGAACAAAAAAACTTTTGCTTCTGAGGCTACTTCTGAGGTCTTCATTTTGGAGTATTGTTTTCTGAGTCCCAACAAATTTTTGTTTAAAAGTAAGTTTTATAATGCCTTCTAGGCATAATGTATTAGCGAGGTACATTTCTAAGGTGCCATATGGAATTGACTGATCATGCAAAAATAATTCTAGAATGTCCATTTTTGCTTATTTCACACCTATAATACTGCTTAGTGAAATACTCTTTAATCAAAAGAGTGCGTCAGGGGATACTAGTGAAAGTAATTGTACCAATAATATGATGTCACAAATAGTATAACAAGCAGTATGTAAAATGCCAGGCCACATCAGGTAATTAAATAATGGCCTTCACATTTAAAGGAGGTTAACATTTGCAGAAAATATAAGGAAAACTTAAGACCTTGGAGTTACAAGACATCTAGGAAGTGATGAGTGTAGCTCTTGATAATGAGCTAGTTTATTCTTTTTAAAAATATGTATTCTATAAGTTACATTTCTATTTATAGTCTATGTTCAATATTCTATATATACTCTATATTCGGTATTCAGACCCAGATCCCAATCAGATCAGAATATAGCATCTGTGCCCCTCATAGCCTTCTTTTCCCACGTTCTTTACCGTCACTAAAGGTATTTTCTATATTTTCTGATTCTTCTTACCTTTTCCTGTAAAATATTTTTCTTTTGTCTATTTATGGTTTTATGCATTATAAAAATGCTAGATTCCATATAATGTGTGTGCAATCAAATGGAAAAACAAAGGATTGCCTTCAAAATTTCAAGGCCAAGTATGCAGCACTGACTATTCATTTGATATTTGCAAAGTACTTTGACAATAAATGCATATCGTGTTATTTCTACTCTTCCTATTTAATGATTTTTCTGAAGAGAATTGTTTGATAAAAGGGCAAGTAAATGTTAAAAATGTATGCATATTTTATAAATTCTTGTAAAGAATGAATCAGCATCCTAATTCCATGAAGTCACAATTGGCACAGTAAATCAAACCTGTGAATGTACCTACTACAAGGAATAAAAGGGTCATATGAACCATGCTTACAATGAAAAACAAATTATAATGTTTGGAATTATACATTTGTTTATCCAGAGAATATTCATTTAATAAATATCCAACACAAGACATCATGCTAGACTCTGAGAATTAAAAAAAAATAATAAGTTGAAATACAGTTTTGTGTTTTTCAAGTCCCTTGAAGAAGAAATCAACTCACCCTGACTGGGGCTTCACTTCGATTTCAAAAACCATTGGTTAGTTCTTTGTCAATGTCCTTAACTTAATCAATTGCACTTCAACCATGAATCTTTCTGGTTGTTTGCTTTCTTCTTTCTAGGGCACTAAAGGAGAAAAATCACACATCTCAGTATTCATTGATGCCACTATACGTTCATATCTCAGCCTGGCCAAAACTTTCTAAGACCTGTGCTGCAGTCAAAGATGCTTTCTACACAATCTTCTTCCTTACCCCTCTACGTCTCAGGGATAACACCTGTATCTAATGCCTACTCTTTCTCTCTCCCCTTTATGCTTCACAGACATTTTCTCTAATAAATCTCTTGTAGGTTTAATCCTGTTTTGGTGTCTGCATCTTGAAGAACCCAGATTAACCCAAACATCATTCTGCAAAATGAAAAAACATAAAGTTTATTCAAGTCTGTAGGTAACAGATCAATAATCTCTGCTCTTGTGTCCCCACCTCTTATGTATAAAATCATTATCAAGTCTCAACCAACTTAAAAATAATTACTAGAATCTCTCTTGTTGGGCTTTATGAATTCCTATACACAATAGTCTCCTCTGTTTATAGACAAATTGAAAAGATTAAGTTTTACTTGTCTTAAGTGCACAGTCACTACCATATTTAGGGCGGCTACCTAGTTGTGTTCATGTGATGTTAGAAAGAAGGATATTCCAGAAAGCTATGCATATATCCACCCATGAACAACCTGTTCTAGTTTAAATGTGTAGCAAACAAGGTTGGGAGATGCACTTCTGCACTTCACTAGCACTTGTTGATTGCCTCCACGAAAGTACTTACACCCAGCTGAGTTTGCCAGTCATTTATTTCACCTTCTCTATAAATTGGGAACGTCTAGAAGACATGTTATATCTACTGTGTCTGTAATTATAGATCCTAACACAATTATAAGAGTTCCATTAATGTTAGCTGGGAAAAAAAAGACTAAAACAGAAAGAAAAGAAAGAGAGTTGTAAGTTTTGTTGTAAAAAGAATACATAACAATTTTTAAAAGTAAAAGATAATTAGTTCCAAATGACATATAATAAAGACAAAGAAGACTTTTAAGTTGATGAAGTTGTGGATGTTCAGAAGTAATTAAAAAAATTTCTAGTGGAAATGGTACTTCACCCAAATTTTGTAGGATTAGGAGATCTGTATAAATGGTGCACAAGTTAGAAGGCTTTTCTGGCAAAGCAAAGACCAGAGCCTTGTATATAAAATATTTAAAGGAAAACAAATGGTCAAGACTTTCCAAGAAAGAAGTTACAAATAAGAATTATATTGTACAATATACTATATATAAATCATCATTTTGATAAGAGCATTAAAATTCTCTTGGTCAAAGTGTCAACCAAGTAGACAGTACCAGCAGAGGAGCATAATCATACTCTCAAATACAGATCAGTTATTTATCTGTTTATTTTTTTTTTATTTTGTCTGAGAATGTGATTTGCTTAGACCTTTTAGAATCCACACATGCAGGGGGGAAGGAGATGATAATCTCTCCCTAGCCATTAGCTGAATCAATACTGATGATCAAAAGGCTGAAGATATTGTGGCCAGATCCCTCTCAGATCGAACTCTACAATGTTTGAAAGAATTCCCTTTGCAAAGAATTTAAGAAAAGAAATGCCAGTCTCTGTTTGTACACCTGTAAATGACAGGAAGTTTACTACAAGATGCCCATCATATTTTGGAAGAGTGTTAGAATTGGGCAAGGAGAAAATTGTGGAAAAAAAGGCCTTGGTAAAACAGAAATAATATTTATGCACAACAACTTAAGACAGATAAAATCATAAAGATTCCAGGACTTTTGAACTTCATTTCTAAATATTTGGCATGGTTGAGGGGACTGTGCTAGGTAAGCAGGCCTGGCTAGATTCTGCCCTGATCTACCAAAGAGTAATCCTGTGTGAAGCTAAATTTCCATATCCAAAGTATGAGAAAAGAATTTGCAGAAATCTCTTTTACTCATACAGATATTCTTCTACCTGTTATAACTGAAGTAGCTTTTCCTAATAGACGTGGATCAAAAGCTTTTCTACCAATGTAGCCAGATAATTGTGTAAAACAAGTTATGGAAATTAACAGATAATTACCATTATTATCAATTTTGATTCATAGTCAAACAAAAATTACCAATACCTTAGTTTGTCCTCTGGAGTCTAAAAAATAAGTTTAATTTTTCTTTTACATGACAGCCTTTAAATGTTTCAACAGAGTTACTATGAGCCCGCTAAGTCTTTTCTTCTTTAGACAGAATACACCTCCTTCTAATTCTAATAACACTTCCATTGAGAACCTTCCATTTATAATTATATTTTTTTTTATTTCAGCTTATTATGGGGGTATAAAAGCTCAGGTTATATATATTGCCCATGTCCCGCCCATCTACCTGAGTCAGAGCCTCAAGCGTGTCCATTCCCCAGACAGTGTGCCTGGTACTCACCATGTAGTCATACCTCCATCCCCTCCCCCACCCCCCCCACCTCCCCGGGTCTGCACCTTCAAACATGACCATTCCCCAGACAGTGCGCAACGCACTCATCATGTAGGCATACACCCATCCCCTCCCCCCACCCTCGCCTCAGTCTGATATCCAGTTGGTATCATTCCCCAATGTGCACTTAGGTGATGATCAGGGAAACCAATTTTCTGGTGAGTACATGTGATGCTTCTTTTTCCATTCTTGAGATACTTCACTTAATAGAATGGGTTCCAACTCTCTCCAGGAGAACCAAAGAGATGTCGTATCACTGTTATTTCTTATAGCTGAGTAATACTCCATGGTATACATATACCACAGTTTACTAATCCATTTGTGAATTGATGGGCATTTGGGTTGTTTCTACATCTTTGCAATTGTGAATTGTGCTGCTATAAACATTCCGGTGCAGGTGTCTTTTCTATAGAATGATGTTTGTTCTTCTGGGTAGATGCCCAATAATGGGATTGCTGGATCGAATGGTAGGTCTACTTGAATCTATTTAAGGTATCTCCATATTGTTTTCCACAGGGGTTGCACTAGTTTCCAGTCCCACCAGCAGTGTATGAGTGTTCCTATCTCTCCGCATCCACGCCAACATGTATTGTTTTGGGACTTTTTGATAAAGACCATTCTCACTGGGGTTAAGTGGTATCTCATTGTGGTTTTGATTTGCATTTCCCTGATGATTAGAGATGTTGAGCATTTTTTCATATGTTTGTTAGCCATTTTTATATCTTCTTTTGAAAAATTTCTATTCATGTCCTTTGGCTACTTTTTGATAGGGTTGTTCGATTTTTTTCTTACTGATTTTCCTGAGTTCTAAATATATTTTTGTTATCAGTCTTTTATCTGATGTGTAGTATTAGAAAATTTTTTCCCATTCTGTAGGTTGTCTGTTTACTCTCATGACTGTTTCTTTGGCTGTGCAGAAGCTTTTTAATTTGATCAGGTCCCATTTATTTATTTTTGTTGTTGCTGTGATTGCCTTAGGGGTCTTCTTCATAAATTCTTTGCCTAGGCCAATGTCTGTAAGAGTCTTTCCTACATTTTCTTCTAGGATTCTAATAGTTTCCCACCTAAGGTTTAAGTCTGTTATACACCGTGATTTGATTTTTGTGAGAGGTGAAAGCTGTGGGTCCTGTTTTAGTCTTCTACATGTGGCTATCCAGTTTTCCCAGCACCATTTATAATTAGATTTTTAAAGGAGACTCCCAATGTTAAAATAATTTTCCAGATAAATTCTGGTTAGTAAAGAATAATGTGAAATTATTTTTCTGGACACTAGAATTATGTAAACTCTCTTTTGGGGCAGCTTTATTTTGCAATGATGCTTAGTAAATTTAGTCAAATAAATCCTATACTTAAAAAAGAAAACAAAGTAAAACATGAATTGCTGTTCAGCTTGCTTCTCCTAATCTGTAGTTTTGTAGTTGATGATTTTCTCATCCATATGGAGGGCTTCATATTTATCCTTATTAGCTATCATTATTTTTAATTTTGGCTCATCTTTGCAGTTTACTGAGAGCTATTTGGATAATGATTCCATGCTCCATTTAGCACTTTGGAAGCAAATAAGGTTTTGATCAACTTGCAAGTCTGAGTTTCATGAACAATTGTAGGGATGCAGTGTGCAGGATGAGTTGAGGTAGAGAAAAACTGGAGGCAATGATGAATTAGGTCAAACAATCTTGGGCTAAAATGGTAGGCGTGAGAAAGACTATAACATGACAGTGAAACTACAAAAAATTAATAAAAATTCATGACTTACTGGATATCTATAGTAAGAAAAAGGGACACTTCAAAAAGCAACTCTTATGTTTTGAATTTGGGTGTTTAGAATATTAAAGTTAATTTGATAGGTATAATGAGGTCCAGAGGGAAAGGTGATTGGAAGAAAGATGAAAATTTTGATGAAGATATATTAATTTTTGAAGTGATAGTGGTACAAACAATTAGAAATTTCCAAAGTACGTATAAATGATGGCAAAAGGCTGTTCTGAATCACAGAAAGGAGGTGAAACTAAGGGTAATTACTCAACAGTCATCCATGTAGAAATGATCATTGAAGCACTAAGAGGCTCAGAATTTTCTAAGAAACATAATTATCATAAAGTTACAAACTCTGGAATTCCAGAAGGTGTATACAGCCTAGGGAGAAAAATCTTAAGGAAGCTTTATGGAAACACACAGAGGAGTTAACATATTAGAGAGAGATTAATTGATACAGAACAAAAAATATTGAACTTGTCTTTCAAGTAAGTGTTTCTGTTAATGGAGTCCTGTGATATTAATTTTAAAAGATTAAAGATAAATTGTAATGCCTTTTGTGCTTAAATCTCCATTAAGTTATTCTTTAAAACGATGACATATTTCCCTTATCTATTGCTATAATATTTTATTGTTTTCAAGCCTTTATCTTTAAGAGGTTAAAATACATTAGTATGTACCTCATATTTGGCATTAATTTTAAAACAGTTACTCTTTAAGATATATAACAGAAATTCTTTTATAAAAATTGTTAAATTATGATACCAGTTTAGATAACTTTTTAAATCTGATTATCCTCATTAGTCTCTTCTATATATCTTCCATAAACTATACATCTCAAAGGCTGAATTTCATGGTCTGAATTTTCTATTGACATTAGTATAATTTCCATAATAAAAGGATAATCAAAAATAAGGTGAACAATTCTAAACCATTAAATTATGGGAAGTTATTTCACTTCCCCACAATAAACTATCATATTAACATTTGTGAGTTATATTTCACAGATAACATTTTAAAAATTTCTCAAAAAAAGTTTTCATTGTTGGAATAGGGTTAAAAATAACTTTACAATTTTATAGTCACATTTTAATTAGTTTTACATCTAAATAGTCCATTTTCAGTTATAAAAGCAATAATTCTTTTTATCTAGCTTGACCTATGCTTTTTTTTAACTTTCAGTTCTGATACTCAAATCATCTGGATAAAGTTAACTGAAATTATTTTACTCATATAGTCATGGCTTATTTTATAGCCTGTCCACATATTTGTATTCTCTTCCTTGGACTTCATTTATCATAATTTAGATCTTTATCAGATCATTATTTATAAACTATTCATTGTGTCAGAGGGAAGAAGGAAGTTTTGAGAAAAGTGTTTATAGGGTATTATTATTGCTCAAATCTTTTATCTTTTCTCATCTCTGCTTCTGCTCTGGAGATGCTCAGTGCATTTAAAATGTAGAATTATAAAAATATGACTTTAACACAAAGACAAAAGTCTAATCACCAGTATTAAGTTTATGTTTACTGATCTTCACAAAACTATTTTCCCATAGTTTTCTCCTAAGAGATCTTAACATTCAACATATGACACTTTGAAAATTCAGGAAAAGCAGCAGTTCTTTGTGATTTTTTAAAAATAATGTTATCTTATTGCTGGGAAACAGAACCAACCCAAATAAAGAATGTATAATAAGAGATATATAAATGGATTCAGAAAAAAAAGAACAATTGATTACCTTCATTAGTGTTGAAAAATAAACCTAATGAAATATGATTTTAAAAACAGTTTAGTTTTAATACAGATCTAAACACAAATAAAAAGTATAATTCAAAATTGATACATTCCTAGATGCCATCTAATAAATATAAATAAAGATGAGACCTGCATTAAGATAAGTTACAGATAAGATTGAATTTTTGTTTCACATGAAATTATATGCTACCCTGAAAAAAATTGTAGACATTTTTTAGAAGAATAAAAATACAAGGGAATATAGAAACTATTCAGAATAGCCACTTTGAGAATGAGAATAACATTTGGCATATTGACTAGAAAAGTATTTTTGGAGCTAATATTCTCAAAAGGTAATAAGAAATCAGTATAAAGTTTGCATCATTTAAGAGTTACAAATTACACATCCTGTGATTTAAAGAAATTCTTGAGAATTTTAAAAATTATTTTTATTATTTATCCAAGATTAGACATTCTGTGCAATTTAAAAAATAATGCTTATGTTTCAATTGCTTCTTTGCCAAGTAGAATAAACATGTGATTAATATTAACTTATTAATATTTTATAAATAATGATAATTTTATAAAATAATATGCAAATAGATTTTTAGTATTGATTCTGGAGTCAATACAGTCTAATCTTTCAAAATAATTTTTCCTTCACCATATTTAGAATGTAACTATCATTCCTGTATAATTGGATATTTTTAATATTTAACTGTTCATTAATTTAATAAATAAATATAGGAGATTAGTGAAGCTGTAACATTCTCATGGTAGCTTCCTGTGTTCCCAATACTTTTCTGGCAATTTATATACATTATTATCAGTATATGATTCCTTTTACACTTTACCACCTTTGCATTAATATTTACTGTAGTAGGACGAGGGGTAATTCCAGCCACTTTTTCTTGATAAAGAGATCAGTAACTTCATAACTTTGTTTTAATATTTCCCATGGGGTTGTCAATGACTGTTGTTTTATTGGCAAATAAAATTACTTAAGTGAATATATTTTATTTTACACTAATAATTTTAATTATTATAGCAACATATCCTACAATGTCTAAATTTTGTGGTAATCGCATATCTATAGAAATTCCATGCTATGCAGTCTATATCAATATGGATAAAGGAATTTTAGTTTTTAGTATTTGTTAATTTTTAAGACTTTGAAAATGCCCTTTAATATTTAGTGTTTAAAATCATAAGATGACAATGGGAAAAAGGACATTCTTTTTAACAAATGGTACTAGGAATACTGGATTTCCACATGTAAAATTGTGAAGTTGGACCCTTAGTTTGTACGATGTACAAATAATAATTTAAAATGGATCAAAGATCTAAACATAAGAGCCACATCTTTAAAACTCTTAGAAGAAAACGGGGAAATCTTCATGACATTGGATTTGCAATGCTTTCTTGGCTGCAACAACAAAAGCACAGGCAACAACACAAACAAAATAGATATATTAGACTTCGTCAAAATTGAAAACTTTTGTATATCAAAAGTCATTATTAATAGGATGAAAATACAACTACCAGAATGGGAGAAAATGTTTGCAAAACCTATATCTGATAAGGGATCAATATCCAGAATGTATTAAAAAAACTCCTGTAACTCAAGAAAAGCAAAAACAACTCAATTAAAAAATGGGAAAAGGCCTTTAATAAAGATTTCTTTGAAGAAGATAACAAGTGGCCAATAAGCACATAGAAACATGCTCAACATCACAAAACATTAGGGAAATGTAAGTCAAAATCAGAAGTGGGATACCACCTATTAAAAAAGGGAAAAATACCAGATTTTTGGTGAACATATGGAGAAGTTGAAATCTTGTGTATTGCTGTGGAAAAGGTGTTTGTCAGTTCTTCCAAAAGCTAAACACAGAATTAGTATATGATCCACTAATTTCACTTCTGGGTATGTACCACAAAGAATTGAAAGCAGGTACTCAAATAGACACTTGTATACCAGTGTTCATAGCAGCATTAGGCACAATAGCCAAAAAATGAAAGAACCCAAATGTCCATCAACAGTTGGGTGGATAAATAAAATGTGGTATATAATACAATAGAATATTATTCAATCTTAAAAAGGAGTGAAATTCTGACACATGCTACAATATGGATGAACCTTGAAAAATTATGCTAAGTGAAAAATCCAAACACAAAAAAATAAATATTGTATGATTCACTTATATGAGGTATCCAGAATAGACAAATTCATACAGACAGAAAGTAGAGTAGAAGCTACCAAAGACTAGGGGGTGGGGGTATTGAGTAGCTATTGTTTATTTGGTACAGATTTTCTATTTGGGATGACTAACAAGTTATGGAAATGCATCTTAGTAATGGTCACACAACACTATGAGTGTACTTAATGCCACTGAAATATACACGTGGAAATGGCTAAAATGGTAATTTGTGTGTTTTGCATATTTTACCACAATTAAAAAAACAAACAAACATCTGTTTTCAAAACTTAAGACAACAGATGCTGGTAGTTCTGTTTCTGCCAGAGGAGAAACGGGGTGAAGTCTACCCGCAGACCCTCAGAGACCTTTTACTGACTCAAGTAAAGGACAGAGGCAGGCAGGGGGACTCCTTAGAATTGTAAGCCTCTGATTCGGATCTTACTTTCCAGGGCAGCCCTAGCTTTTGCAGCAATTCTCTTTTGTGCCATTGCCCACTATCCTTCCCTGAATTCCCTGTTTTGGCTTAAGTTTATGTTGTGCTTCTGTCATCTGAGATTAAGAATCCTGACAAAAATCTCCTATAGCCCTTTGCCCTCTACCCCCAACAATGGCTGAATTATCTATTTTTAGAAAAAGGTTATAAACTTTTAAATGGTGGTTTCCGTTTGAAATAAATGCATTATAAACAACGACAGAACAATTATCCCTTTGAGAGCTTGGCCAGCTCCTCCCCTGCCCGCTAAGCCTGGCTAGAACCTCTGTTTACCACATTAGTGGGAGGACCTGCAGCCTGAACCCGAGTACCCTCAGGATCCCAGGACTGGCCTCCGCTAATTGTTCCCTTATTTCATTGGTAAAGGTGCTGGGGTTGGGTCATTCATGGCAGAACACCAGGAGATGGAACAGAAGCCTCTGCGCTTCGGTCTGCCAGAGAGATACTAGCAGAGGGAAATGTGGCTTAAAGGAAAGAAAGGTGACAAATTTAACCAAGACAAGGATGGCTCCTTCCACAGAGGGACAATTCTGTAGACTACTTGGTATTATATTAATAGACAGGAGACCATCCAAGGAGAAACCTGGTAGGCACGTGGTGACGATGGCAGAGCCACATGAGGAAAGGAGCCTGGATCACTGTATCACCCCCAGAAGAAACTCATCTCCACCCGGGAACACTTAAGATTGAGTGGTGACATTCTGGGTCCACAGAAAATCCATGCAATTTGAAAAACGTGCCAGTTCCAATTTATTTTCCCTGCATTCTCGTGATGATTGAAAGCAGGGCTTCTTAGTTAATAATACTTTTGAGGAGACCCTTCAGTCCTCTCCCCTGCCTTCCTACATAACCAAACACAAAGGAAAGGTGAGATCTTTTTGACCATCATCCCCCAGCCCCTCCCGCAGCCCCGACCGAAGGAGGAAAATGAAGCTGTGAGGGCTCAGGGGTCAGGGTCATATTCAGGTTCGGTTGAGCTTTCACAGCAGCTGACCCTGAACCACCATAGCAAGACATGGGTCTCTGTTTTCTTCCTCTAAAAGTAATTTTGATTTATCTTTTTTGGTTTAACTGCTGTTATTTAATTGATGCTACAATTATTCTTATTGAAATTTGATAGTGGTAAAATAAGATATTTTCAAATACATGTCTGTTTATTATAGTTCTTAAAATACATTATTTGTACTTTATTGGATCTTCAAAAATTAGTATGAATATTGTTTTAATTTAAATAAAAGATCCACTATTACTTAAACCATCATTGTAATTTGACATAGATTTGAAACAATAAAGACCATTTCTATGAAAAATACCAACAAATAAAGATGAAACTATGTGGGCTTAAACAATAAAATAACCTATTTGGACCTTTATAATACAAAAAGATAGCAGCATTTTGCCACAATAATAATAGGTAGAATTTTAAAAAAATAAATAAGTTCAGTTATGAGTTAATCGTCTACTTTTGTGTAACTACACTAGTATTTGAAAGGACACCAGACTCAATAAGTTTGCTCATATATTATGTACTGGTCACCACCTTTATAGATTTTTGTCTTAGTTTGGTGTTTTGTTTTTGTTTTTGCTTTACTCTGTAGAAGGTATTGTTCTCCATATTTTATTTTTTGTAGGTCACATCACAAAAGAATATTTTTCTCAATAAAATCTTGAAGCACCTAATATAAAGAAAAAATTCTATCAACTTGTTATTAAAGGTATGAACTAGAGGGACTGACCAATGCAGTGAAAGAGAATGTCAGAACCAATTGTGACTTTGCAATTTGAACCTGGGCACTCACCAGAGGTCCTCCTCAGGACCAATTCATCTTAAAATGCACAGTCTTTGAAGTAATATCTCACAATGCCGATGCCTGTACTAGAAGCTATGATCAAAAACTGTAAATCTTTTTGTCATCATGAATTTCATAAAGCAATCAATCTCAATCCCTCAGGACAAGAACTTTGGGGAAAAAATAGTGTTTCACCCATCTTGAAGGACTAGTAAATCATTTTCAAATTGATATCTTGTCTGATGTTAATATAGATATAGATATATAGTCTATCTATTTTGAAAATGCAAGGAATAATTTAATGATTTGTTAGGAACCATATTTTTAGCACCATTATTGCCTCACAGCAAACATACTTGAAAAGTTAGGATGAAACTGTCCTTTTCAAAATGCATTTACTATGTACTAGTAGTTATTTGGTGTTTGATTTTCAGAGGTACTAAGTTTTGAGAAAAATTAATGAATTTCTTTAAAATTTTTATTTTTTTGTATATGATAGAGACCTACTAAATTTTAACTACCCCATCACACTGAATTTATAGTGCTTAAATTGTTTCTGTGTGAATTAAATGACATTGTATTCTTTAAATTTGAAATATGCAGTTCTTTATTGTATATCTAACAGTGAAACAGAGTGGGAAGTGCATTGGATTCTACACTTCAGAGGGAATGGTCACATGTTGGCATTCATATCCTCTTTCTCAAGGGCATTTCTGGCATGTGTGCTCGAACCTAATTTCTTCATAGTTAATGCTGTACACTAGTATATTTGCTTATTTTTCTTGTAACATTTTTATAGAAAGACAAAAAAATAACTTGGGCCTCTGAGTCAGTGAAGATCTCTTTTTAAATGCAGCTTCTCTTTAACATAATAAAAGAAATATGTTTGGAGGGATCTTGTTCTTGATAAGACAAATTCTCTGGCTTTCACCATCACCACAAAAGACTTACCTGAAGTATTTTTATGAATGCAACCAGCTCAGGTGATATTAGACCGTTGCATGCATACAATTCAGTTTATTTCTATGACTTCACATATTTTTGATATATAATCTGGGTTTTTAGATTTCTAACTTTTAGAAGATTGTAAGTAAGCAAAGCCTTTCTCTCATGTTATTATCTAGCACGGTATCTAAAGCTGTCCTATGTGTTTAGCTGAAGAGTGCTGAGGACAATGGCTGTGTTGATATGACATGTTAAAAATGCATTGGGTTAAAAAAAATCAATGGATATTGTACTTTTTGTCAACTGAATTATATATTGTGAGCACACTGATCAAATGCTCAAAAACTGTCCTGTACCAGTTGAGATTAATTTTTAAAAAAACATGGAATTTTGCATAGAAGGGGAAATCAAATTAACTTAGTTATAACTTCTGTATAATATATATTTTATATGTAGATTAAATATATTAAATATATTAAATATGCCATGCATATTTAAAATGTAGATACAAGTAACCACATTTAAAAAATACATAGACTGCACTTTACCTCATTGTACTAGTTTTGAGTTCTTTTATTTAGCTTGTAAGCTTTACTTTGCCTTGGAATTTTAGAATTTGGGAAGATGCAAGAATTTATCTTGAAACTTTTACGGTACGTACGATCATCCCACCACCCCACCCTTTCCTCTCCTTTTTATCAGTGCAGCATTCTTTCTCCTTGTAAGATCCCTACCTTACTCATTTCACTTCATCTTTTTGCCCTTGAAACCTCATGACAATTGTAATGATTATTTACAATTTGTATCCTATGTATGTGTGTGTACATTTTATCTTTCTCATACAAAACAGTCAATTATGAAAAGATGATTGTATATTTTTAATAAACTCAAACTCTGGAAAATGTACAGGAGGCCAGTTAAGAAGGACATCTTCATAGTGTATGCTGGAAAACATACCAATGACTATAAGAATTAACTACTTTTGTTGAGTATTTATTTGGTTGCCTCTAGCTCTCTATAAATTTTAGAAAAAAGTCAATCTACAAGGAAAACCTAAGTGAAGGTAATCTTCTAACTCTATTAAACTGTCCAACTGCTTGAGCTAAATATTTCTATAATATAAAAATGCCAATAGATTTGTGGACATCTGTTAGAGTGGGCTGTGTGATGGCTTTCTCTTCATATTATCCTGGGATTATAGTGATACAATCTTTATAAATACACAGAATTTGCTATCAGGCGCAAAGTTTGTTTTCTTATTTTGAATAAAATTTTAACTAAATTTTACCTCTTTTAAAGTTTGTTACTTCCCCAAATCAATGTGGTAAAAATGGGTTTGGCAAAAATATGTAGAGTGATAAAAAGAGTTTAACAGTTTAAATGTGTCTTCTTATTTTTAAGTTATATACATGATAGACATATCAGATGTATATTCATCTGATGTGACAAAGTATCAGAAAGTAGAAATGATTTTAAGAAGTAGCTAACTGTTGGATAAATCATTAGTACAAACATTCATACAGCAGCAGTAGATAAATACATAACACTGAAAAACCTGAGAAACAAGTTAGCTATTTGGGGAAACTCTGAGAGGCTTATTTGGATATATTTACTTATTAACCTATTTAGAAAATCCTTAACTATAATTTATTCAAAATCGCTTCCTTTGTCCTACAGCAGTTTTGATGAGCTGACCTAGTATTATTGACTGATAATAATACAAATAACAATTTAATTGAGCCATTACCCTGTTTGTAACACTGTGTTAATAGTTTGTATCATTATCTCATTTTATTCTTATCATAACATTATCCACACACTACAGAAGAAAGACAACCAGGGATCTGAACCATTCATGGTATCTCCTAGTGGTGGAAGAACAACTTACCCTTCTGTTAGTCAAACTTCAAACCTTTAATCTGTGATACTGTTACTCTGACTCAAATTCCTTGGCATATTCAAAGATCTATTTTTGTGCTCAATGTTGGTCTGACCCAAAAGTAATTATGAAATTAACATTCCTAAAGAAATTGAAAAACTCTTATTCAGAGAACGCATTCATTAAAAGTTTCTAAATTTTCAAATAGAATGAGATTCTACATTCCTGACCTCTAACATTCTATACTATATCTATGGAACACTGCAAAATGTATTAGGCATTTTATATATAGAGAGAGAGATTTCAGGCCTTCACAAATAATTTGATTATAAATTAACTATAAAAATCTCTTGCAAAAAATTCTTTAAAATACTAGATGAGGTTTTTGGTCAGAAAGGAAGTTGTTGAGCTATGATGTTTAGAGAGTTTCTAGAAAGAAGTAATCAGCAATATTACCTCTTTCACAAACTTAAGAATGAGAAGAATTAATGAGTAACTATTTTATGAGAAGTTAAGATAGTAAGATTGAAGTATGAAACAGAAATATTGATGTATAGGTAGTAAGAAAATATTTCCCTTTGGAAAATTTTGAGGTAAAGGCAAGGGTGGATCATACAGTTCAGAAATATTTTCTTCTAGATGGATGAGACAACAACACATTTTTAAGGAGAATGGAAGGATCCACTACAGCAAATGTAACTATGTGTAACCTTACACTTAGAAGAAAGTACCCAAAAATGTGAACTTAATTAATAAAAAATGAATAGGAGCTTGTATATAAAATATAAGGAATATGAAAATCAGGCATATAATACTTGAAGGTGATCCTAATCTAGTTTTAGAACAAGTGATAAAATTATTTCTTTGAAATTCAGTGTATTTTCATGGACCAGTTGTTTTATATTTCTGAATTTGATATGTTGTGAATTCTGTGAAAGTAGAAGAGGTGAAATTGAGTAGCAAACCCTTGAAAAAATATTTTCTACCACACAAACTATAAAAATATTCTTTTTGTTTTTCTGCCACCCAACCAGAGTTAGATTGCCCACAATCCTTAGTCTCAGAGATGTACACACATAACAGGTATCTAAGTGATAGACTTATCCTCCACATTCTGAGCAGTGCACTGAAGTAGAAGATGTTCTTGCAGCAGGGGCTTGAGCCTTTTTTTGTATCTTAAGGTCATGTGTTTTGTTTTTATTTTTTCTCCACATCTGAAGAAGCAAGCATATTTGAACACCCCTTAAAGAAGAACCATTTTTAAATTAGATTTCACCATAGCTTTATTTGGAGAAATAAAAAAATACTACTATTATAATTATCTTTCCTTATCTTTCCATGAAGCTTAAAAATAATAAGCACGAAATATTAGCAAAAAGCCAACTTGTGGCTTTCTCTTGTAAACTAACATGGATTCTGTGGCTTAATCCAAAATCCTACATTATAGCAACTTAATGTTTACAATCTCTGCAGAAATTCTTTTGACATTTTAAGTTAGAAATATTTCACGTCATTCTTTGTAAACATCCCAAATTCTCTTTCTTATCTTCAGAACAAGGGTATATCTAGTGTTATAAGGTTCTGGTTAGGGAACTAGAGACCATAAAATGGAAATTTTCCTGAAATTCAATTATGGTCAACCTCATGTTAAGTACTGGGAGTCAAATAAAGTGATGTTTCAGTTGAATCTTCATGAATTTTGGGGTTGAGAAGTTTGCCAGGTGGCTAAGGATAGAGATGTGGTCAGGTGCCACAACATAAAGATCTTTCTGTACTATACAGGAAATTTGAACATTGCAAGTTAAATAGAAGAGTGATATAATCAGATGTTATATAATCAGATGTGAATTGTGTAGGACTAATTTAGAAAGTATGGAGGAGGAGGATATTAAAGAGGGAAGAGAATAGAGGCATGAGACCTGTTAGTAGACTGCTGTCTTAACTTGGGTTAAAAATGATAAAGGCCACATTGAAGACACTAAAATTGAATGTAAATTGATCTAACCTGTGAGTAGATGTGAAGGATGTAGGTATACCAAAAGTTATATGGTCCCAAATTTTCTACCTGAGACAACTATATTTCAGAAAAAACAAATATTAAAACCAAGAATGGATGGCAGATTTGAGAGTAGAAAATCTGTAGATATTGACAGCTTGTTTCATTTTCTGAACAGATTTACATACAAATTCTGTCTTAGTGACCTCTCCTGAGTACTCTCTCTAGTTACTCCTTTTCTTTTTCTAGCCTGATGATTCCTTCTCTTTGCATCCTCCCTGGTTAATCAGTAGTGCTTGATATGTAAAGGAAGAAAGGCAAGAAGGAACATGCTACCAAGTTTAATCCAGCAATTTAAAGAAATGTAGGGTAAAGTTATTCCAATTTATTTTCTCATTTCAAACCCCAGTAAAAACAATTAAGTATATAAGTGTGCACATTCATATGCATGCCACCCCTAAGGCACATCATGTCCATGATTTGTGAATTTTAATTTCGCTGAATGACTTTTAAAGAATGTTTATTTATGTTTCTGCCAGAGTCATGCTAAACTAGTGTTCTTCTAGCATTAGGGAAACTTTTAGGTAACTGTATTCTTGAGAATTGTGCCAGATTTTAACAAATTCCCATTTTACATCTACCTCTTCTTTTCCTTTTTGCATATTATTATATGCTTATTTTTCTTATACAGCTCACTCCAAACATTTGCTATTTTGAGCAATTTGCATATATACTAAGATTCGATCTCTTCTATAATTTCATATTTTCTAATTTAATTGAAGATTTAAAAAACTGGATATGGCTTTAAAACAGAAATAATTTGGTAAAACAAGTTACTAAAATTATGTGAGGTCTGAATTTTGCAAAAGAGTTAACTCGTCTGAGAGCAGAATACATTAAGCAGCAGCTACATTACAGGCTGAAAAGGGCAATTCTGAGGAGGGAAAAAGAAATGTTTCAGAGATACCGAACTGCACCATGAATTAAAGCTCTTTGTAGGTGATAGTGACAGAAAAGAAATAAGTGTGCAGGAGAAATATGACTCTGTTTAAGAAGAGCCTAAATTAAGTAGGAAAGGAAAGAGGCAGAATGACAATCAAGGGACAGCCTCAAATCACAGATGCAGTCACCCAGGTAAGGCCAGACAAAATTAGGTAGACCGATAGCCTGATCAACAATTCCATGCAAAGGATACAAAGGTATTCTTTTCTAGCACAGAGGATAAGTATTTAAGCAATATTTTGACAAGGGCATTCTGAAGTACAATAATGCATTTGGTCTCTGAAAATGTGTTACTCTAGATTATATATAGTTTGACATGGTACCAAGAAGACATGCAGTTGTAAACTGATCTTTTGTATGGTGGCTGATAGAGTTAAAAAGCAATATGATTCAGAAAAGAGGTTACGCTAGAGGTTTTATTAGAGTATATAAAGGCTTAGGAAGCTAACACAAGTCTAGGGAAAGATGAATTTGCACTGAGTTACAATAGAATTCATGAACATGACTGAAAATCCCAACAAACCTTGGGCTTTTCATCTGCTGGGTTAAACGTTCATAAAAACTTCAAAGTTTAGAACTCTTATACTATTGGTAACTTTTATTATAATGATTAATAAAAGTATGATATACTTCACTGTATTAATTGATGTGCTTTGATTAAAAATATTCTCATTTAAATAAGTACAATCATTCTTTACTGAGAAAGTGATCACCAAATTGTGGATTAGGATAAAAATACCTATGATAAAAAACATTATGGATTTCCCTACTAAATGGCATAACAATCATAGTTTACATTGAACCCAAAATTGCATTGGGAAATGTCTAGCAACTAGCTCTCTGGTAGGACAGAAGACCCTGATTTGCAGCATTTCCCAATTTCCTTGGTTAAAACACAGACCCCACGATTAATGTCAAGCTAACAAATTGACCTCACTGAAGATACAGTTGAGAAGGTATACACACAAAGAGTTCTCACAAGTCAGGTAGAAGTCAGCTCCAGTATACCAAAATCAGATTAAAGCCATCATTTCAAGAAAGATAAATCATGATTTCCTTTAAGAGGCTTAAAAAAATAGGGAATTTAGAATCAGGATAATTTTATTGGAAGTGTGATTTGTGTATGTTTAGCTAAGGGGTCATGGGTAATTGACTTGATATATATTGCATTCCAGTTTCCTTATTTCTAAAATGGATTATTATTAAAAGTGTATGAGAGAGTGCATATAAAATTTATTTATAAAAAGTAACTCACCATTTTAAATGTTTTATTATTATTATAATTAGTGCTATTGACAATTAAGTAAAAATTGACAATATATAGTAATTGAATTGTAGAATGTTAGAACTACAGAGTTTTTTGAGATAGAAGGTCACCAAAAAAAGCTGTAAGGTGAATTCTCTCAACAGCTTACAACCAGTTTGTACTGAGACCACAACTGAGGTGTCCTAGGTCCTATCTAATTTAATTTTCTCCGTGTCATGCTCTTGTATTACCAATTAATAGGACAGAGTAGTTAAATCAACCAGGTACAGACTGTAATAAAGGGACAAGTAGAGCTCTAGTAAAAATTGGAATATCCTTTGCTGGAAAATTACCGTCCTGTTGAAAATAACACAAAAAAGAGTAATGCATAATTTTTTAAATGGGGCTAATTGAAAATAAGAAACTTGAGTGAGGTAATATTATACAGGTAGTTAGCAAAATGCATCACACTACAATTATGTATCACTTGAGAAAATGTAGTCATGGGCTTTAAGACAGTTCTGGATTGTCTTTAATAAAACACTCATTTTTTTAATAGGTATTTAAAAAATTATTTCAAGAAGAAACTGAAAGTTTTCTGAGCTAGTACAAATCATCTTTATAGTTTGTTAGCAACAATAATTTATTTTTTCAGTATGTGTGCACTTTATACAGACACACATTCAGAAACAAATACATTTTCCTTTGATCATGCATATGATTAAGGTGAAGAAAAGTATGCTTGTAAGGAAATAAAATGGGCAGAAATAGTGAAAGCATTGGTAGAGGGGCTTCCATTGCACACACACATGTTGGTATAAAAACACAATTCAGTGTCTCCCAGCTTCAAGTGCTGGCTAGGAGACTGGCAAGGTATTTTGATAATTAATTCACTTATGACATTAATGCATGATCACAGCTCATCATTATTATGTCCTTTAAGGCATCCCGTCTGTCTATAATAATTCCCCAGTTAATGAGCAAAACAATCTTCCACAAAACCAAGAATCCAATGAGAGTCAGTAAATAAGCAAAATTAGGCTACAGAAATCTAAGTAAATCTTTCATAACGAAGAAAAACATACTTGGGAAAAATAATACATTATAGACATGAAATGTGACCATTCTGTGGTGATAGTAAATATGTAGTTTTGACACGCTCTGTAAAATGTTTATTATAATAGTGGAAGTGGAGTTTGGGGATAGATCCCCTAAACTTCTGAAGCATTTTAGGTTTAATTTCTTCTCTCTCTTTTAACCCGTACAAGTTGAATTTTTTTAACTTTTATTTTATTTTTCTATCTAAAGGAGCACTATTCATTACCCCAACCTCAGTTCTTTTTGCTAGCTAAGCAATCCAGGGGCAACTTTCAATTTACATTCTTATCATGGAATTTTTTAAGCTGATAATTCTAATAAGCACTTTACCAGTTCCCCTAAGGATTTTTGCAACCACCTCAAGCTTTTTACATTTTCTATTCAAACTTTACTTTACATTGCCTGACATTCCTCAGAAATTTCTGAAATTTTGCTCTTTCTGCCTATGTGTTATTGGGGGAAAGTGTGGAGTGGAAATGTTATTTCTTCTTCATGTATAAAGTACCTGATTTGTATGTAGAGGCTTTTGACTCTTCAGCCAAAATTCTTATTATTAACTTTAACATAAGTTGTCCATACCTTTTTTAGTTTCAAAAAATAAATTGTGCAAAATTAAAAGAAGCCCTTAAAGTGCAAAGGTTTTACCATGTGATCAGGCCATTTGATATGAAAATTAATTTTAAAGAATTTCATTGGAAAAATAAGCACCACATGTACTCACCAGCAAACTGGTTTCCCTGATCATCACCTAAGTGCACATTTGGGAATAACACCAATTGGGCATCGGACAGAGGTGGGGGCTGGGGGGAAGGGATGGGTGTATACCTACTTGATGAGTGTGATGAGCACTGTCTGGGGAATGGACACGCTTGAAGTTCTGACTGAGGGGGGATGGGGTGGGAGGAGGGGATGGGTGCATACCTAAGTGATGAGTGCGATGAGCACTGTCTAGGGAATGGACACGCTTGAAGCTCAGACTCAGGGGGATGGAGGGACATGGGCAACATATATAACCTGAACTGTTGTATCCCCATAATGAGCTGAAATAAACAAAAAAAAAAGAATTTCATTGGGAGCCAGTGAGGGTTTGCTATATATAGTGTTGCCTCCACTATAAAGCTTGTACTTTACTATGTATACACGCCTATTTTATCAGCAGTTTAAACACTAAGGTCTTCTCATTGCTTTCAAAGAACTTTATGTCATTTTCTCATACCTGACATTTTCAGAAAATCTAGGGAGAGAGAGATGTTTGGAACTAAATATTTTATAATCATTTACATATAAAGTCTAAGACCATGGTTCTCAAATTTAGTGCACATAAGAATCATCATGATTTTTTGTTTAAATATATTTCCAGAGTCCCTTCTCAGAAATTCTGATTGCAAAAGTCTGGGTGGGCCTAGTAATTTGCATTTTCATTTTTAACGTACACACTAAGTGATTCTGATGCAAGTAGGCAAAGGACCAGGCTTTGCAAAATCTGGCCTAGGAAATAGTAAGTTCAATGAAGGAAAAAAAATCTGTCAAGTAAACCCTTATACTAACTTCATTTTCTCTATAAATGAATTGACAAGATAAAATATTTGATAAAAAGAACCATTTTATATGGATTCTTCTGGTACTTTTCCTTAGACTGCATGTGACATTAGTGGTAGTATATTAAAGACAAGTTTAAACACACTTTACTAGATTTTACTAACATTGTACATTTTATAGCAAAAGTTCATGAGAGCTATTAATTGCATTTGTGAATGCAAACTGTGCACTTCAAAGAAAATTTCAGCCTAATGCATTGATTTTAAAATTATGATTTGTATACAAATAAGGGATTTAAGAGTCATCTGCAGTAGGATCAAAGCTTGTAAAGGAGAGTTGTGTTGTCAGCATCATACATAAATATATTATACTTTCTTTGAGGGATAAAGCAGCAAGAATGTTTAATTATTGCAAAATTGTGGGGGGAGTAGTGTATAATATATTATTTATTTTGACATTTCATGCTAGATTAAGCAACATCATAGTGATGCCAATGCCATTTAGAAGCTAAAGAATTAAAATAAAACTTCCCAGAGGACAGAAAATCATCAAAAATATTGTTGTTTTATAACAAAGCATTTCTTCATAAAAAATTTAACTTTTAAGGTTTTTTCTCATAAAATAACTAGATGAACCATATGCCACAATATAAAATTTTGTTCTTTTGTAATATGGTTGAAACCCAGATGTCTCAAACCCATTTTAAAAAAGTAAATACCCCTAACGAATCTTATTTCCAGAGTTTTATATATTATAGAGAGTTTATCTAAATATTATATCTAGAGATATCTTCATTATCTTATTTTTTTTTACTCCTTTTATGATGCCTTTCAGATCAATATAATAAAACATAATTATATTAACTCAATAACAAGATTTTCCATTTTAAAGTCTACCTAGAGCCAGAAGATATGAGATTTATTTAAAGAAAGAATAATATAAGTATACATTTTGTAGAGTTGTTAGATAATGGAACAAAATTCACATATTCACAATGATTTATACAACAGAAAAGGGCTTTTGAACTTTCCCTATGCATTTTAGAAGTGATCCTAAATTGCCACTGCTGTTGAGGACTCTGCTTTGTCCCTAATCCCCCCACCTCAAATAAGCCATGGGAATGAAGAAGACAATGTGCTATTTATAACAACCGAGATAAATTGTGTCGAGATTAGGGAAAAGCCTGGAGTATGAAAACAAGTTGCACAGAAGTATTCTTGCAAAATTTATTTTTTTCTAATAAAATAGTATGTGTCTTATTATAAACATATAAAAATATACATACAAAGTACATAAATTGGGGATAGGTATAGGTTTTTAAAACTATCATTCATTAACAATTCTGGAGCTAAATAATTATATCATGACGTCCTGTAACTCAGACAGTCTCACTGTCTTGACGCTGCTGTGTCAATCTTCATGAGGGTAGTGAAAAATAGGTTAAGTCTTTTTTTTTTTCACTATTTCATCTCTGCTTTTCAATTGTGCTGTATTCAAATAAAGGCTCTATTTATAAAAATCTATGCTGCACGTGCCAAATTTTGAGATTCAATGTAAAATGATTATATACTAACATATAGAAAAACTTTTAATTTTTAAAGCTAACTGAAGAGCTTATTTAAAAAGTTAATCAAATGCAATAAGGAGAAAAAATAGTAAAGTTTTGAGTTTCAAATTTTAAAATTATAAGGAGTTAAATTTTGTATCAATGCATTCCTTCCTAGCTGTTTCTTATCGCATAGAGTATTTAGACAAAATCAACATGGAAATTTATTAAATTCACTTGTCAAACTGCTCTTTGAAAATTCTGCCTATTATCTCATTCTTGTTTATTTATTCTACACTCCAATTTTTATGATACTGGTATTCCCACCTCCTGAAATATGCCCTGCACACAATGCTCTCATATTTAAACACTCTTAAATAGTAAGATCAAGCCTCAGTGTCAGTACTTGGTTGTCCTTTGAACTTTCCTGCTAGTCTGTTTTTAAAGATGTCATTAAAATACATCCAGAATGTCATAAAACCTAATCAAATATAGGCAAGATGGTATGGTAGAAAGAGGTGGAGATTCTGCCCATAACTTTTAGATTAAGTAGCTCTGCAACTCTTATTTATCTATCAGTTATCTATCTATACCAATTTATTTATTTTTTGGACCAACATTTGTTGGATGCTACTATATGCTAATTATAGCAAAAAAGATGACTTGGTCATTCTCTTCAAAAATCTTTAAGTTTCATCCAAATTGTTGCAAGAGGCATTAAGTCAAGAATGGAAAAACAAACACCACATGTACTCACTACTAAATTGGAACTAACCCATGACTGCACATGTGCATAGGGGGAAGTAAAACTCAACAGAAATCAACCAGGAGGGAAGATGGATGAGAGGACAGGTGAAAACCTACCTAACAGGTACAATGAGTACAATCTGGGTGATGGGCACTCTTATAACCATGACTCAAGCATTAGAAAAGCAATCCATGTGACCAAAATTATGTGTACCCCATAATACTTTGCAATTAAAAACATAAAAATAAATGTTTAAGTTTATAAAAACTTTCTGTAAATTCTTTACTCAAAAGTCAAGGGAGTTGGACTATATTATTTCTGAAATTCTCTAAAGTTCTATTATTCTGGAAGTTCAGGGGCAGATACTGTCCTGGTCTAGAGCAGTGCTTCTAAATTTTAATTTGCCCAAGATATAACCTGGGGATCTTGTTAAAATCAAGGTTCTTATTTAGAAGATCTGTGTCTGTGTTGGGAATTGAGATGTTGCATTTTTCACGAGCTTCTATGTAGTAATCTTATCAATGCTGCTGGTCCCTGAAACACACTTTGAGTAGAACAGTGATAGAGCCAAACAATACCATTTTCTCATATATTTTTGTATAACAAATATAAGATTTCCCAGAAACCTTCTTTAATTTTTCAGTAAAGATCAAACATCAATCATCTCCTATTCCTTTCCTAAATGAATTTTAAACTGTCTTTACGAACAAAATGTAATTTAAAAAAATAAGCCATGCCAGAGGATATTTAGGACAATGAAAGTATTCTGTATAATACAGAAATGGTGGGTACATGTCATTATACATTTGTCAAAATCCACAGAATGAGCAAGACAAAAAGTGAACCCTAATGTAAACTATGGGTTTTGGTGAATAATAATGTATCTAAATTGGTTCATCAATTGTAACAAATGTACCAGAGTAAGATATTATTTAAAAACAGGAGAAATTGGATGAGGCTAACGGAGTATATGAGAATTCTCTCTGCATTCTGCTCATGCATTTCTCTAAACCTACAACTGCTAAAAAAAATAAAGCTCATTAATTAAAGACATTAAGATAGGCAAATGTTAACTTGGGCTACTTATGGCAAATGTTATAAGGTCTATCATAGTTGAGGGTTTGGCCTGACAATCCATCAATGTGATAACATTTTATGGTTCTTTACTGGCATTGTGTCTTTCAGTTGTTTTTTGCTTTCTAAAATACATTGTATATAGAAGAAAATAGATAACTTGTTCAAATTTCCAACAAATTGAATAATTCTTAAGGCAATTGAAACATTCAGGAATAGAGTAAGAAAATAAACGAAATTAGATTTCAAATTTAAACTGCACTCTTGCATCTTTTCAAGTTATTATTAGCAATGGGGGCTGAAGTGGTCATTTATAAACAGCAATTCCTGCGCCTATAATTTAAAAGTAACAGATAATAACTATTTAACTATTGTAGAGCATGTACCTTCTCCGTCTGTTCTTTGTCTCGATATTATCATTATGTTTGACTCAGCTTTTTCATTTTTAAATCTTGCTGGTTCATTTTGAGAGACAAAAGGATTAGAAACAGAGAGGTCAAAGAGATTTCAGATGGGTATGCTCAGAAACTTTGTGGCCTGCTGTTTTATATTGTCCTAATATATGGGTACTTCTATTTTCACATTTCAAGATTGATTTCACTCATGTAGCCTATCCATTCATTGCATAATACTGATCATATACTGTGAATAAAACTAAAGATCTGTATCACTTACTAATATGGGTTGCCATTCTTGGGTTATACACATTCTAGAATTCCAAATTTGAGAGACCACTTTGGATATTGTATATTAGGAGCTTACATAAAAGAAGCTTAAGTTAGATGGAATAAATAGACACATATTTCTCTTCTTATGCATAAACTTCCTGTACCATATTATGAGAGATGCTATATAGAATTTCTTATTTATTGCTCATATGTATTGTATAATCACAAAAAATAGTATTTTAGAACCCATTATAGAAATATGACTACTATTAGTATTAGAACAATGACAATAATAATAATCTGCCTTTTTATCATTAAAGTTGGAATTTCTAAACCAGTGGCTCTCAAACTTTCGTGTGCTTTAGAATCACCTGGAGAGTTTATTTAAAGCCATATTTCTGATAATCTACACCCACAGGCTTTCCTATTCCATAGGTAAGGGGCAGAGCTTATTAATTTCCATTTTTACAAGCTCATAGGGGATGTGCCAGTGTTTTTAGCCTTAATACCACAGTTTGAGAAACCATATACTAAATCAAATCATTGATAACAAATTTTACCAAAGCTTCAAAGGATAAAATGGCTTTCACAGTGGGAAGAGGATCCAGTTGTGACAGGTAGGCCCAGGTGATACTTAGGGTCAAATTTTCTTCCTGGGATCTTTTTAGAGGAAAGCAATATAGGGGAGAATGACTCTTGGTCATTCAGTGTCTACACAGGTACTCAATTTTCTCTCAAATTTTTGCTGCACTAAAATTAGAAAAAAAAAAACAAAACCTAATTCTTGACTTTAAGGATGCATCTACTTACCCATCTATAAGGTGAGATAGTTTTCTGAGATATTTGTCCCAATTATTAATCTCCAAAATATATTTTACATTTGGTTCTACTTTCATCTTAGAAAATAATGCATGAGGAAATGAATGAACGAACATGGGTTGCTTACTGTAATTTCCACAGGGAATATGCGCTAAAATGATGATGAAATTTGAGGAGTTTCTATTTGTATGTCCCATGGAAGGAAAAGATTTTATAACTCGAACTACTTCTCTGGAGTAAAACATGTAATATTCTTAATGGCAAAAACAAGACCCATTTTTTTCCTTTAGTTTTCCAGTTGGAAATTGTAAGAAAAGGACTTTAGCTGAGGCAAAATATTGAAAATCTTTGCACCGAGGTAAAGAGAGCTAATTAATTACATGAGTAATAATGTAGTAATGTGATGCCAATTACATTTCTGTTTATTTAAAACAAACAAAACAGATATTTACTAAAGATATAGTTGAAAATAAGGATGACTCTGGATAGAGCCAATGGAACATCTTTTTCAATTTGTAAGAGCTGATGCTTATTATACCTATGTTGTCTTATAAATACTGTATTTGCATTTCAATTTATTATGACAGGGTAAAAATTTGGGGGCAATTCTATGAACCACAAACTTCCTAAAAGCTTTCCTTTCACAGATTTTACTTACCATAACATTAATAGTAGATGCATATTTTTGTTGTTATTTGAGTAGCAGAAAATTAGAATTAATATACTCCACCCAAAGTACAATGTGGATGCCTATCAGTATTTTAGATTTAGTGATTAAAGGAACTTTAGAATTGAAGAGAAAATGAGATGCTATAACGGGATGTTGAAGAAGGGGCTTATATCAATGAAGAAATGTAGACTGCAAAACAGACATAATGGGACAATGTTGGTCAGTCCTACCTCCTGGAGGTCTGTCTGATGTCAGTCTATTCTCTGTTATTATATGCCCTAATTTTGTATTTGTTTCTGTTGTTTAAATGGAGCATTTGGTGTTAAAAAGTGATCATCAGCTATTGCTGGTTGCCTTAATGTATTTCTGTATACAAATGTTCCTATTTTTAAGAGTGCAGGCAATATTAGGAGTGAATTTAAATTAGAGTTGTCATCTCTTCAAATTAATTATTTAACATGTAGAAATTAATTCATGCAGAAGAATCATGTTTTCAAAGCTCAAGAAGGATGGGAAACATTTATTCTCCTATGTTCCTTCTCAAGTTGAATATTGATTGCTAAAAATTATTCTTTTGTGGTAAGTTTGCCATATGTCCTACAAATGCACATGCAAACTGATTACCTACACCTGATGGTCTTTCATCTTTGCTTTTCATTTCCAGCTCAGAATTTGTTAAATTCAGCACATTATTTGTGCTTTGCTGCTATGTACAATACTGTATTTTGCTTCATTTACCATATTCACTCACATATTGTTCACTATTGAATAATTGCTGTATGTAGACTTTTATAGAGGTTAATTTGAATTGAGCAGCTTATAAAGCAAGAAAGAAAAGGGCAGCAATTATGCAAGTAAATACGGCATACAATTCTCTTTCTGTTTAACCAGTATAGTGGCAATAAGTATCAAAACAAAGATCTGTTTAATCTATTTCTTGACATTTTCTCTTGCTATTGCCTTATAGAAAAAAGGGAGGAAAAAAAAACAGAAAGTTTGTACCTTACTTGTCACTGATGATTTCAGTTTTTGTCTTCTTTGTTCTTTCCCTAAGGGATTGAAATTAGAGTTCAATGCAGGTTTTTGTGTGTACATGTATATTTCATGTCCACATTTTAATTAAAAATGTTATTTAATTATGTATTATGATCTGCATATATAGAACTTTTAAAATTTGTATATAAATATACATGAACCACACATGGATTGTAATAACAATTGGTGATAGTTTAAAAGTCTTTAATTTGCTAAAAATTCTCAGAAAATCATTATTATCTATGAATGCAAAAAGGAGGCTAAATCATTTGCAACTAAAATAACACATCAGTCTTTTAAAATATTTCCATATTAGAGCTTCATTTTATCTTTATATATGTTAATGTTTAATGGAAGTATTCATATGTAAAGATTTTCACATATAATGTATACAGTTTAGAGATATGTGATTAATTTATGAATCTTAGCTCATGCTTCTTTGTAAATCAAAGATAGGCAAGGGAAATAAAATATCATGTTTGACCTACCTAGAATAATCTAATTCACCTCTGAGGCTATGGAAGGGCTCAACCTTCCCTGAAGCTCTTGGTATCAGAATGGAATCATGAATCTGTTAACAAGAACTAGAATTAGAGAAGTGGCTCTTGCATATTTGCCTCAATTAACAGCTTTCTTTTTTCCCACCAGAATTATTTTACTTACACCCTGCCTTTGCCAGTGGCCTGAGACTGATGTAGCCCCTACAAAGTTCAACAGAATGCAGCTCTCCATGCTAGGAAGTCTCTCAGTTTCATTTACTGAATTTTAGATTTTGTTTGTGAATCTAATTACACTGTAACCATCTGCTTATGTCTACTTAAGCAGACTTGACAAGTCTCAGAATATTCTTTCTTTGAAAATTTTTACATGATCTTCCCTATCAGATTCAACTTTTGGCTTTTACATCCATAATCCCGTAGTATCTTCCAGAACCCTCTTTTATCCCCTTTCTGTTCTGTCCTTTGGTATCCAATTCCTATAGAAGTAAAATCTGTTTGTCCATAAATTATGTCTTTAAAAAAAATAATAAAGAGAACTTATTATATTTTAATGTGTAAAATACTGCCAACAAGCTAACATATTACTGGAGACATTTTTGTGGAAAATATATTTTAAGTTTATTTATGTAGAGAATTTCAAAAAAATTAGTCGCAGACTTTTAAAATTTTATGTATCAAAAACTCAAAGTAGCATTTGTAATTTGTAACTGACATAAGATTAAAAGAGTATTTATTTTATATGATATTGAAACCATATAGACATAGTAGACCGTAAAAAAAAATCAATTTGGGAAAAACCTGGAAAGAAAATCGTATTTTTCCTCTTCCTTCCAATTTCTGAGTCACCATGACAAAGGAGGAGGAATAATAATATACTTTTTAAAAGCGGCTCCTTATTTTTAAAGAGAGGAAGGTATAAATGTTTCTAAACGTAAGGGAAATTGCAAGTATGTGAAACTGGCAAGCCTTAACACATTAAATGCACTTGGAGATAAAATAGCACTGTTATTTATGTCTGAAGAGACCTGAATTTTATCACACATTCCTAATGGACAAAAGCTAAATGAAAGTACCAATCAAATCATATATAACACCAGATTGCCAACAATATGGCGTGCGAGATGGGACACAGTCATCAAGCTCTAAACATTGGTGAGGTTGTGTTAGAGTTTTTATTTCTTTATATGATTTAAGATTTGTTTCTGGTTGAAATAGATTGAAAAGAGTAGAACATAAAATAATTTTTAAAAATGTACTTTGGGTCTGTGTGGAAAGGCTAACAAGCGGAGGTATTTAGGTTAAAGAAGAGAAATGCCCTGACCATGGCCAATATGAAGTTTGTGAAAAAGAGCAACATGGAAGAGACTGAAGGCTTGGTATCATGGACTTAACAGAAAAAGGAAACTAGGTAACATTCCAGATGTTTCTAATTATGACTAAATTTCAAACAGAATGTCATCACAGTTCTTTTAAACATTTGTTTTCTAGGTAAAAGAAATCCAATAAAGCAGGTTATTGGATCCATTTCTTTCCAACATGGTCATGTTATTTTTCCTTAAATATAGAGAGAGACAAAATATTTTTTCTCCTTACTGCTACTGCCTTCCAACTTTTTGCCTGTTTTTTTTTTTTATTTCAGCATATTATGGGGGTACAAAAGTTTAGTTTATGTATATTGCCCATGCCCCCTCCCCCCGCCGAGTCAGAGCCTGTTTAAGGGATTGGCCCCTAACATAATTTTACTCAGAACTTTGGGTTCCTCATAACACAGAATTAAATGAATGAGGATATGAAAGTGTATCAGGGTATTTGACTGTACTTCTTTGCAAGAGATGAGTTCAATATACATATATTGAACAATACATATATTGAACAATATACATGTATATATTGAACTCATATATGTGTGTATGTGTATATATATATATATATACACACACATATATATATGAAATATCTAAGATTCTTAACTGACAAATATAGGACAGACCTGAAATAAAAGGCTCTGGCTGTCTTGCCACATATTGTCAACGTCATCTGTTTTGTTGGGCTATTCTTAGCTTCCTAAATAGTTTTTAGCACTCAGTTTGTCCATTGTTCAAAGAGAATTGTGATTGTGTCCTATGAAATCCAAACAGGAAAATTGGCTAATTACAACAAAAATGTCTTAAATACATTCAAATGTGTAAGTCCTATTGTTCTTACTGAGCAAGTGTTTTTTTTTCTAAGTCTATTACAAATTTCTTTGATTTCATATTATTTCTAATGTCTAAAAATTATCACTTCAGTGACCAAAATGGTACATACCTGCCTGTGTTAAATGTTTTTATAAACTTGTTGACCATTAAAATAAAATTAATTCCAAATGAGATATATATATATTTGCTTATATACATTTGTATATATGTGCTAGCCTTGATATAATAATATTTTTAATTATTTGACAATATACTGTTTCATATAGGATTCTATTAATAAGAACCTCAAGACTCAAGGATAGCATTGTAAAACGTGTTATGATGGAAATGATTTTAAAAAAGAGTTCATCTGAAATTTCTCCAAATAAGAGCAATGCATGTCTTATTAAGATATAAATGTAAGAAGTCACAAACACATTGTATTTACTCAAAACAGTAGTTGGTACATTCCTAATCAGTACCTTTGCCCTTTGGCCCACCTTCTCCATTATGCATGCTTAAACAAATTAATTCTAAGTAGAAAAAATGATATAGGGTTCAAAAGAGAATGTTCAACTATAAATTACCAGACTTAATGATTCTCTCTTGGGAACAGTAATGGCTAGTCAAAAGAGCTGAAACAGTAAAATGTTTTTATCTCATTCTCATGTCGTATATTTGGTTCCTTTTTCCCCTTATTTTTAGTTGACATAATAATTGTACATATTTATGGGATACAGAGTGATATTGTGATACATGTATACAATGTGTAATGATCAAAACAGAGTAATTAGCATTTCCATCACCTCAAATATCTATCATTTTTTGTGTTGGGAACATTCAAAATCCCCTCTTAGTCTTTTGAAAATATACAACAAATTATTGTTAACTATATTCACCCTATAGTGCTGTAGAACACTAGCATTTATTTTTCCTGTTTAGGTATAATTTTGTACCCATTAACCACTATCCTCCCCTCTCAAGCTTTTTTTTTTTTTTAAAGAAATCATCATGCCCAGGCATAATGCAACAATAATATGTTGATTTCAGACTATCTTATAAGAATTTAGTGTAATAGGATTTTCCAGTAGGTTTCAGCAAGCAGAGGAAGTCTGGGAAAAATTCCAGAACTACCTGCTTTATCTGGTACATAAATATAACTCCTGAAGATAAATATATTAACATGTTAAGATTATGAAAAGGAGAAATTGAGATCATGTTTTGAATATGTGATGATCTTCATGATTTATCTCAGAATTGTGTCTATAAATTTTAATGGGCCTTGTCTATAAAAATTGTAACATCTCACCTTGGTTAACAAAGTATTCCTAAGAGGAAAGTGATACATGAGAATATTTCAATGTATATGACTAATTTTTATACCTAAATTATATTTAATCCTTGCCAGGAGCCCCTAAAACCAAGAAACATTTACTGAGTTATAACTTTACTCACATATATTTTACAACTTGATACTAAGTTTGTAGCTACCATTATTTGGGGGAAAATGCCAACATTTCTGAGAAAGCACAGCTGACTAAATGGCTGGTCCAACAGTTAGTCCAAGAATTTAGACTGTGGGTGGAATGTTGTAGCTGAATGTATTTTATGAGTCAAAATTGTTTGATTAGAAGATAGAATAATAGAACTTAAAATGTTCACTATTTTCCTCTTTATAATTTATTTACTAGATTCTAGATTTTTATAGGTTAAACATCTAGGATTTAGCTTTATTTTGAGAGTAGGAGATAACTTCTGGCCAACCAATCAAAACAATAGTCAAAAAGTCAACACTAGATTATAATTTCTTTTATAAAAGCAGTCAGTTTAAGAGTCATCACTTTCTGAATTCATGCAAAAATATTAGGATATGACACAGCAGGTATTGTTTGTATTTGAAATCCTTCATTTGGAATGTAACAGCTCTATTATCAAATCATCCTTAGAAATTGCTGCTATCTTTCAGCAATTTATGAAAGTCATAATAGTGCCAGTGTTATCTCCAACAAATAATCAATTTCATGTAAAAAATTCTGTCACCATTTTGAATCTGTTTAAATATTCATGTGTAGTCTATTTAAACCATGTTTTTACTAATAGTTAATTGCATTTTCCGTGGTTCATTCTAACATTAAGGAAAAAATCATTTTTTAGTTCCTAGAGATGAAACATGGAAACCTTTATTTTGTACTTTGTGCATCTATAACTTCAGTGCAATTGTAAGATTTGTGACGTATCATTCAAAGCCACGAAGTAAGTTGTTCTTATTTCTAGTTGATTCAGAGATAGTGCTTGTATGATTTCAGCTATAGCTAGGTACTCACTCTTCTTGCTGTGCTCTGAAGCTGCTCCATAAATGAGTAAAAATCTACCACTATTAGTGTAATGCTGGTTATTTCATTATGAAAGGTTGAATGCCTTCTCATATAACTTATAAAATTCATATTGAGCATAGGTATATGTGTATAATTTATACCTAAATTGAAAAAATTAAGAGGCACATGATAAGTGTGCCTTTCATGAAAAATATATATTCTTTCATTTAAATAGTCAGTAATGGCTAAATGCCCTTCTCACAAAAGGTAAGATGCAAAAATTGAAAAAAATATACATCAGCCTTACTAAAGTGATAGTATTATATAATGCTAATTGAAAGGTATTTATGTATCAATCTTCATCAATCATCCACTTCTGTTTTCTCTTGCCCCCTGAAGTTTTTTTCTTTATTTTATCTTCCCTCTTTAGGTTGCTTAGATTATTGTTAATATCAGGAATTACTGTAAAAGCTTAATCAAGGCAGTTCCCTATTTGCTGAGTTGAAAAACATTTTCAAGGGCATTACCAGTAGTTAATTTTTTTTTTTTTAGACACAGGATCTCGCTCTATTGCCCAGGTTGGAGTTCAGTGGCATGATTATAGCTTACTACAGGTTTGAACCTCTGAACTCCAGTGATCCTCCTGCCTCAGCCTCCTGAGTAGCTGGGACTAACAGGCATATACCACCATGCCCAGCTTATTTTTCTTATTTTTTTTCTTATTTTTTTAGAGATAAGGTCTCACTATGTTGTCCAGGCTGGCCTCAAACTCCTGGCCTCAAGTGATCCTCCTATTTTGGCCTCCCAAGTCATTGGGATTACAGGCATGAGCCACTGTGCCCAACAGTAGTTAAATTTTCTGATCAATATTTGAAACTCAGGGAGAAAATTATTCCTTTGTCTGAAAATTTTTAAGGTCTTAGTTTAATTGACTCTCATTTGGCAAAAAAAAAAAATATATATATCATTTGAATTTTAAACAGACTTTGAGAGTTCAACAAAGGTTTCCTTTTGGTATAAAGAAAGCAAATTTATGATGAGACGTTCCCATGTATGTGATCAGAAGACTAGGTTTGGATTCTGCCATGTTCTAGCTGTGTTCTATTAGGTCACATAATCCATTTATGCTCAATTTCACCATTTATAATAAAAGAATAAGAGCATCTCCTTCATAGTGTTATTTGATGATGTGATGGCATAAAATATGTTAGAAAGCGTTTTATCACCACATGATGAAAACAATTGTATTCTTACTAGTTATGCGATGCTGGGTGCTCAAAGGAATGAGGCACAATCTCTGTCTCAATGAGTATTAAATATGCATGATTGACTGTTATAGTGCATTAATCACATATTGTTAAACATAGTATGTATTATTTATATTTACTATAAACTTAAGTAAGCCACAATAACCTTCATCTTGATGCGAGTCCTTCCTCTATACCATGAATAGTTGATTATATTAATATCTGTGGCATAGACTCAGGATTAAATATCACTTCTTACTTGCTTTATATTAATATTAATAAACATCTACTAAATGACCAAACACTGGAATAATCACTAGAAATAAAAAGATAAAAAACATGGCCCCTACACTCTTATAGTAAAATATAGGAGATGAGTAAGTTATGAAACAATTAGAATCTAGAACAAATATTGGCAAATTATGTTCATGGGTCAAATCTGACCCACTGCCTGCTTTTGTACATCTTGAGAGGTAAGAGTGGCTTGTCCACTTTAAAATGTAAAATGTTTTTTCAAAATTAGCATTTCTGAGAAAATGGTTACTCAATTTTTTGTCTAGGCTCACAAAGCCTAAAATACTTAACTATCTGGCTTTTTACTGATAAAATTTGCTGAGCTCTGATTTAGAATGGAGATCTAAGTGAATGAAGTACTCACAGGTTGCTTTGTAAAGAAGGGGGCTAGATGGGGAAAATTAGAATGAATATATGGCGGATCATGAATGTTAATGATGTATAGGATTTTCTAGGCAGGAGTTTGTGTATGTGTACATGTGTGTGTTATATGTTGAGAAGGAAGGCAGAGAGAACATTCAAGTATGAGAATAGCATGGACAAAGGCATGAAATAGAAGGTGAGGACAAGTCCAGAAAATTGCAGATACTTTATGAACACTTTAAAGAGCCTTTTATGTCCTGTCTAGGAGAATTTACTTTGAGGCTAGTAGAGGATAGAGGCTAGTAGAATCTTCTACTGACCTCATGCTGTGGTCCCCAAACCCTGGGCCATGGATCAGTACTAGTCAGTGGCCTGTTAGGAACCTGGCCACACAGCAGGAGGTGAGTGACTAGCAAGTGAGCAAAGCTTCATCTGTATTTACAGCAGCTCCCCATCACTCGCCATCCCCCCCAACCCTGGTCCCTGGTCTTAGATGAAACCAGTCCCTGGTGCCATAAATGTTGGGGACTGCTGCTCTAGTAGACAAACAATTATGATCATGTTTCTTTTTAGAAGGAACACTCTGAAGATGCTAAAATATTGATTTGAAAAAGGATATATTGGAAACAGATCATTAGCAGACTATTATATGCAATCTAACCAAGAATTGTGAATAACAAGAGAGAAGGCAGGAAGAGAGAGAGGCAGAAACAGAGAGGAGAGAGACAGAGAGGTATGAAGTTGGGAGTGTAGAGAGATAGAGACTAAAAGGAGACAGAGAAATAACCGATTTGAAAGAAAGGATGTTTTCATGTTTTATTTTTGTGACATTGTAAGGGGCTTGCTATAAAAACTCCAGCTGGTAAAAGTTCATGTAAAGTTAGGGAGAAGAGGTCTTGAGATAGACAATGCTTTCAAGAATTTAATCTAACAAAGGATGACAAGGTATTAGCTAGAATTAGAATGTTTCCTCAACTATAAAGTAGTGGTGATGTGATTATTTACTTACTAAAGTTATCAGGAAGATGCAGTTATGTGCTACATAAAGCCATTTTGGTTCACGACAGACCACATATACAATGGTGGTCCCATAGATATCATATTTTTATTGTACCTTTCTATATTTAGGTATGCTTAGATAGACACTTACCACTGTACTACAATTGCACAGTATTCAGTACAATAATATTCTCTACAGCTTTGTAGCCTAGAAGCAATAGGCTATGCCATGTAGCCTAGGTATGTACTAGGTTATACCACTTAGGTTTGTGTAAGTATACTCTATGATGTTTCTACAATGGTGAAATCACCATTAATAATGCAGTTCTCAGAATGTATCCCTGATGTTAAACAATGCATGACTGTAATTTAAATGGTTGGAAATGTGCCTAATAAGAGCTAAATTAATATTAGCTATTATTAATTCATTGGATACATTGTAGACATTAAATCTCAGATTCCTGCTCTGCAAAATTAGGATAATAACACCTATCCTTGGGGTTTTCAGAGATGTTTGTAAAGGACCTATGTCACAACACTGGTGGTCAATTAGTGGAGCTGCATATCTGCATGCTGAGAGAAAAGAGTCAGGATGAGGGTTAAGGACACAGTGAAGCAGCAAATTTGTGTGACAGAGTGGATGATATGGAAAGGACCCTGTGGAGATGGAAGAATTTATTTCGAGCCTTAACAAGCTGAATAGAAAGAAACATGGTTCCTGATGATGATGATGTATCTGTAAGTTCATGAAATTAAGTTTGTTTGCTGAGCTGTAGGTGAAAATCTGTCACTGAAATTTTGGCCTGACTATTGAGTGGCGGGGGGGAGAAATAAAAGTACTTTTGAGCTATCTCTGGCTGAGATTGAACACTGTGGTTCTTTATTGTGTTCTTCGTTGTATAGTTTTTGTCAGCCATGCTCTCTCCTTAGCCTAAATGAATAAATGAAGGGGTAAGGTTTTATAGAGCAGGCTAGAAAGGAAGATAAGGCAGGGTAGATTCTCCTGTTGAGGCATGGCTAACATATTAAATAACTTAATAGTGGCAGAGGGAGGAGGTGACCTAAACATTGATGACTGAAGAGCCTTGTATTTTGGAGAATGGTCAAGAATTTCTGCAGAAATTACTAGTTTCAAGTATGTAAATTGAAATTTGGAGGGAGTCTCCTCACCTCTAAATTGTGGTAAAGATTTGAATAGTTGCGTTCTATGTTCATTTCTAATTCCAAAAGACTGTAATAGTAATAATTGCAATTAGAGGTCTTTATTTCATGCATTGGAGAACGAGATAAGAACTATTTAGAGTAGCAGTACCAGAACTTTAGTGTACCTAAAACATTACCAACAGAGTGTGCTGAAAATTCCAGACCCCAGTCCTGCAGATACTGGTTCAGGAGCTTTTGAAAGGACTATAACATTATATTTTTTAAAGAGAGCATTCCTCACAGCAATTGATAAGTTTACAAGTAGATATATTAAATAGAAAGTAAGTCTTGAAATCTCTACTATCACTCTAATATTTTTATCTTTATGTCCAAGGTCATGGTTATCTCATACTATTTAGTACTTTTGATATTACCTAAAAAAAAAGAAATTTCATTATGCTCCAATCTTAGTGTTTGCTATTGATCTGAGAGAGGAAAAAAAAGAACAAAAAAATTTCTAAGCCCCTCCATAAATATTTAAGGTGATGCATTTGATTCTATTGAGTTAGAAGTATTTGAGAATTTATATACATAATATAGAAGCATATGCAAATTTAGATTGCTGTTTAAACTGAAGACGTACATTAATTTCTGAGTCCTCTTTTTTCCCCAAAGGAGGATTTTAAAGCTAATAATATATTAAATATGGAATATAATATTAAAACAATTAGCCACTCTTTGAAGTCCAAAGTTAGCTAACGCCTGGAGAATATATCAAATTACCTGCAAAAATTGTTTTTAAGACAACTCTATATAATAATAATTTGATATATGCATTCATTTTCTTTCTTTTTTTAACACAGGGACTAGGGGCATATGTGTGTGTGTGTGTTCCTCCTTCAAATAGGTTGTTAGAATTCCTTTATTTCCCTTTGTGGTTGGAGAATGAACTAAGTTAGAAAAACCATTATGGATTGCCTTATTAGAGGATTCTTGAAATTTCTTACTTGTGACTACCCTCCTGGAAAGCAATCTCTTGCTCTTTTGCCAGAGCACTGGAGAAGTGGGGGTTACTGAACCCTCTGTCAGGTAAGGAGCTAGCAAATAAAGATAGGTTATGATGAGTGAAATCACAAAACTCCATTGTGAAGATGAGTTCTGATTTGCATATTGCCCCATAGACCTCGAGAATGGAATTGTTTTTTTCAATTATAGGTTATGTAGAGATATGGCTAGACTAACAATCAGTTTGTTCTTTGAATGGTGCTTTGGAGCTATAAGTTTAACTATTTCTCTGCGAATTGCTTTATTTTGATGAATCAAAAGACAACTTCTATAGGAAATGATGCTTAGAATCATACCAGTGCCCATATATCACAGTACTCAGAGATCATAACTTGAAGCGTATCTAATTTATTCTGCTGCTGAGGTGAAAGACATTCTTTTGGATTCCTGAGGCCAGGAATTTCATTGCTCATCGTAGTTTCTGAAACCTGTAAGTAATCAGTAAATGTTCATTTATAAATGATGGTATGGATCAATTTATTTATTATTTTTCCACATTTATTACTTGGCTAAATTTTAGCAGGATCACCATTATGAAGTTTTTCTAATATCTTCTAAAATGTAAGCAGATTTTCTCCTTTTCAGTAGAAAGAAATAACTTCTAGTGATTATTCTTTTATTAATAAGTTTATATTCATAAAAATTTTCACTAATTCTGCTGTTTTTTCTGTTTTTTATCAGCTAAAATCAGTATATTTTTACTTATATGTGAATTTCTTAATTTTGTACATATTGTAATTTGTTAGACTTCTCTTAACCTCACTTAATATTTTCACTTTGATTTCATTTAGTTTGAGAGCTCCCAACTAAATATATAGCACTAAAAACTAATTAACAATTATTAAAATTAAGATTCCTTTTCAAAAATTCAATATAACAATACATTTATTCATTTATTCATCCATTCAACAAATATTTATTAAGAGCCTATTATGATTTAGAAACTAACACACATTGGGAATACAGTTATGAAAAAAAAATTATTACTATATTTATATAATAGTATTACCTACACTTCAAAGTCTACATTCTCATGAGGATTACTGAGTGTTGAAATTATATATTATTATTCCCCTTTGCTTTTGTGCACTGTGTTTTGTTTAGTCTGCCTGTTTAATTTAAAATGAAACTTCATTTTATATTTCTGATGATATTTTAAGTGTCACTTTGAAGTCTAATATTTATTTATTTATTTATTTATTTCTTAAGACAGGATCTTGCTCTGTTGCCTAGGTTTGAGTGTAGTGGCATTATCACACACCACAACCTCAAACCACCAGGCTCAAGCGATCATCCTGTCTTGGCCTCCTGAGTAGCTGGGACTCCTGCATGCACTACCTTGCCTGGCTAATTTTTCTATTTTTTGTAGAGATGGGGGGTCTCACTTAGTTGCTGAATCTGGTCTCGAACTCCTGGCTTCAAGCGATCCTCCTGCCTTGGTCTCCTAAAGTGCTAGGATTGCAAACATGAGCCACCACGCCTAGCCCTTGAATTCTAATTTTAATAATATCCTCTGAGATTCTAGCCACTCCATTTAACTTAATATTATTTAAAAACAAAAATAAAACTACTGAGCCAGGATTCCTCAGTGCCTAAGTTATTTGCTCATGTCAATGTGACTGATTTAAAAGCAAAGTAGGATCTTACTTTCTGGATGAGTCTCTTTATCTGTTAGTATTTTCTATCCACTTAGCAGTACAGGTGACATACCATGGACATAAGATTTACTAATATATAATGATTATTTCTAACGAGTCAATAAATTACATCTGGAAATCATTTACATGTCTTAATTTTATAATTTTATTTTTCATGCCCCATTCTCACTAAGTTATTCAAAATAAATGTTGACAATGCAGCATAGTTACTGTTCATACCATTTCTTCAATATTCCATTACATATGTCATTTTTGTCTATTATTTTTAAGGTTTTACAATATGTTTTTGTTACAGCAAAGAGCTCAGAAGCTTAGACTTTCAATCAGGCAAACTCAGGTTTCAGTAACAGCTCCTTAATTTTGTAGCATAGTGATCTTGAACAAGTTTTAACTTTTCTGAGTCTCAGTATCTTTACCTGTCACAAAACCGCACCCACCTCTTTCCCTCACAGGGCAAGTGTGTAAATTACTGTGCCCAATGTTTGGTATACTATCAATGCTCAATAAAAGACACAGGTGGTATTTGAAGTGCTTATATTTCAAACGATTTAATATTTGACATTTTGTGGGCAAGTGTGTTCTTTCAATCCAGTAGTAGGATTGAAGGGGAATGAGGCAGCTCAGTTTGATTTAAGATAATGAAAAGATAATAACGTGCGATTGAAAGACGGAAACCCCTAGTAGTCCCAGGATTAGGCTGGGCCAGGTAGAAGTAAGCACCACAGTTTTACTGTACTTCTTAGAGTCCAGAGTCTGATGCCTGATGAAAGCTTCCATAAATATGGAATACAGAGATTAATTTTAAAAAGTCTAAAAGACAGAAATGAAATGAGAGAATTTTTCTATTACAATAAATGAGCCACGTGATTTGTTGCAGCACCCTGATTAGAAATTTGGAAATTCTTTTTTATGCTACAGAAGGTGAGAGACTTTTCGCCACTTGGTGCATATTCTTTAAAGTCAGCTTCCAGTAAGGTTTTGGGAGAGTTGAGAAAACTTTTGTTTTCTTTTTACTTTGAACAAATTTCTGGTAAAATTATATATATTTTATATATAGCATAGACATGCTATACATATAATATATATTATATGGCTGCTTTATATATATAATATAACAACTGTCAGCCTTCTCCCAAACCAGTGTTCCAAACTGTACACTTTGGCAATCATGGGTAGGTATCATGTAATGACACTTTAACAAAAACAAAAAATCATTATTCAACTTAAGCTTACTTTACAAAGTATATTATAGCAATGTTTCTCTCAAAAGATGTTTCTTTGAAAGGTGTCTGTTTAAAGCAAGTTTATGTTTATAGCAAAATAAACGTGAAGAAATTTGAATGTAAACATTCTAGAAATCAAACATTTTAAAATAAACTTTAGTTTTTAGAGCAGTTTTAGATTCACAGCAAAATTGAATGAAAGGCACAGAGATTTCCCACATCCCCCTGCCCTCACACATGCATAACCTCCTCTCTTGAAAATGCAGTTCTCTGAGTTATGCCCATAGATTGCTTCCTAAACTCCTTCAAGCACTTTGTAAATAAGGCTTTCCTGACCACTTCACTTAACATTGCAGCCCCCAAGCCCCACTTCCACAGTTCCTATTGTCCTTCCCTGCTCTATTTTTCCGTAGCATTTGTCACCGTATAGCTTACAATTGGCTTGTTTTGTATAATATATTGTGTATCTCTCAATTTTAGAAAATAAGCACCATGAATGTTGTACTTTTTGTCAGTCTAAATCTAAATCTATATGACCACATCTAAAACAGTTCTTTGAACTATTTTATTTGTTAAATTGATTAATTAGTGTAAGGCACTGGGGAAGAAAATATAGGCACTGTCTCTGTCCCGTAGGGGGTTGCAGTATAACATGGAAGATATTCTCATCACATCCCTGGTGAATCTCAGTGAACAGGTGTAGATTTTTAGAACAATGTCTGGGGCTTAATAAGGGCTATGTGTTTGTTATCAGGATTTCTATCCTCAAACTATCCTCCATATCATCATTATCATTATCATAACTATTATTAAACGAGTATGTATACTCCTTATGTCGTCCTGACAACAACCCTGAATAAGAATAGTTTTGGTATCTTCATTCTACTGATGAGTAAACTGAAACTTAGGGAATTCCAATGACTTGCCTAAGGATACAGAGCTTGTATGCTACAAAGTTACTAACACAATGCAAATTTTAACGGCCTGAATCTAGTGCTTGCAAATTTTCATTAAACGAGACTGGCTTCTTATTAAGGGTGCATTCAAAAATATTTTAATTTATTAATAAAATACTATATGCAGCACATAATCATGAATTTTTAGTTAAACCTAAATTATGTAAGTTGTGCCATGAATGTGAAATATAATCCAGCAAAGCTCTTAAAATGTACCTTGCCAAATGAAATATTAATATGTTGTCTGTTATCAGAGTTAAATAGATAAAAAATATTGTTGTATGAAAATATGCATTATAATATGCATTTGTAAATCTTGGAAAGAATTTGATTTTATTAATATTTGCTAAAATACAATAAGAAATATGATTTCTTGCCTTGAGGAACTTTATTTATTTATTCATCTATCCCTTTAATAAGCATTTATTGAATACCTACAATGCATTTTAAATTTTGGAAATAAGAAGAAAGCATAAAAGAAACTCACCATCTCAAAGAATTTATAGTGGGAGAGACAGAAATAATGAGATGATTATTCTGCAATTTGATTAGGGTTATCTTTGAAGTATGAACACAGTACAAATTAGAGAACAGATTACCTTCTTAGAAAGGGTAACCATAACTTGAGGATTTTACAAAAGCTAACTAGATGAAAAGGAAAAAATTTATTTTTTGAAACAATATAAAACTATACAGTTACATGAAATACACTACAAAACGTTTGTACTATATTAGATTGTATTGCAAATATATGCATCCTCGAAAGTGCAGACCAGAGGCTAAACTTTTACAAATATTTTACAAATATTTATCTGATTTTAATAATTGCAGGTGAGGTCTATGCACACTAGATAGTCATTGCCTCCTGTGATATAATTATTTGATACTTCTTATTTTCTCTGGTAGACTGTAAGTTCATTGAGGATGGATATCTGTCTCTTTTTCCTTTTTTGTATCTCCACTGTCCATATTACAGTGTTTGAACATAGAAGGCATGCAATGAGTCAACAAATGAATGATGAACTATGGTACTCAGTGATGCAAAATAAAGGTGTAATCAGAGCCTGGGGCATTAATGTAATAAAAATTCCTGGAAGACTTACATATTCAGCAAGGTCTATAGGAATATGTAAAAATAACCCATGGACGTACTTTTAAAATATTATTTATGTTGCAGCAAGACCATGGTAGCATCTTTCTGAATAAGTTCCTCTGATTTCAGAAAATCTTATAACATAATTTAACCACTTTCTGGCAGAAAGTTAAACATTTGCTCTACTTTTTAGCCTTATTGGAAAAAGAACTAGCTTTTGAAGATAAGGATAAACAGATTATTAGAATTTTTTATGAACGACCTTTAGTGCCTCTTCAGTAATATGTATACATCACTCTGGAAACTAAATATTTCAATGATGTAAGCATACTATATTTTTTTATTTCATAGTTATAATACATACAGTATTAAAGCTTGAAACTATGCCTTGTGTTGAATTGTCTTTTTAAATTGCCATATTGGCCCCTGAGGAGTAGCTCTATGATTCAAGGGAAAAGTGTCAAACTTTGAGAATGAGTGCCACAAAACACAAATATGCATCATCCTCGAAACTATTGGAGTGAATGAGAGTGAAGAAATGTAATGCGACATATGAAAGAACATTTTACAGAATCAATTGTTGTCATTTATGTTTTAGATATTAGAGATAGTCTTATGGTAATGTTAATTCTATGGAAAATTACTTGATTTTAAATTTCTATAAATATTTCCACTCTGCTAAGCTTAATATTTAATTTGTTTTTAATGTAGTTTCAAAGTACATTTAATGTAGTTTCAAAGTACATAAAGCTTTGCCCCTTATACATACAGGCAATGGATTCTGTAGTCTACATGAAGAATGATAAAGCAATGGTTACCCTTCACTTCATTCATCTTGTTTATTCAAGATTGCATTCCATCTACATCACAAGTGTGGCTACAAAAAATTGCTTAAGCATTTACATTTTGCAAACATGCTCACGGAATTTTTATTACCTACATGCCCCTGTGCTGTGACTAAGCAAATTACATTCCGCAGTACATCACAGGCTGTTATGCTGAATCAAAAACATTTCTGATTCAGGGATCTCAAGGCTTTTCAATATTTGTTTGTGCTTAAAGATATGGGATGAATGCTTCTTCCTTCTTTCATCTCTATGAAATTCTGTTCAAGGCTAAAATGCAGTAAGTAGTTATGCATTGGCCAATATATTTGGACAGCACAATGATTCTTATCCATCTTTAGCTAAAACAAAGCAGAAATTTTATCAGACATCCTGAGCCTTTCTATGTGGCAGGCATCATATGAAAGAAAAAACAGCAACAAAAAAACCCACACAAAACACAAGGTGATGGTTTCACTGTACATAATCCTAGCAAATTTATCTCACTCCATTTTTGCATATGATTGGCATTTTTATGACTCTTTACAAAGATGTTTAAATATATGTTATGTACTATTTATCTTGTACATATGTCTTCGTGATTCTAAACAAATAATTTAAAAATTTAAAAATTCAATAAAAACATGGTAGTGTGGCAGTGTGTATAACACCACCAAACCTGTGCATCTTTCTTTAAAGTAGAGTCAGTGTATGTATGGGTTTTGTGTGTGTGCATGTGCGTGTGCGTGTGCGTGTGTGTGTGTGTGTGTGTTTACCTATATAGTGCCACATGGTCGTCCCTAACTTTCAACTAGGTGTGACCTGGTCAAAGTTACTTAATCACTTAATCTGCATGGGCATCAGTTGCCTCATTCACAAAGTGAGAAGGTTGGAGTAACAGAGTACTCAAAAATCTCCTCTAATTTTCTAACAATAAAAAGTAATTTCAATAATTGCATTATTTCACCATTGTATGTTCTCATGGACTTTTTCTGTATAAAGAAATAATTTGGTCTTGATCATTTTATTTTAAAATTGTTCATCAGATCCACAAAGTGCTATTAAGAAAAAAAGGCTTTTTATTTCAAGCATTAAAAATATTTTATGGAAGATAAAATTGGTTCATAAGGGTCGAGGTGAAGATTTCTTTAATATAGGCTAGCTCTTCCTAGTGAAATAGTTCATGGATGTTTAGAAAGTATTCCTTTTATAGGTCAAAGTGTACTTGCATGAATTATCAATGTTTGGAGAGGCTTTGCTGGTATTCATACAATTTGGGGAATAATTAATTTAAATGGGGTTTCCCTGAGTGTTAAATAGTTTTAAGTTACAGAATAGAAGTATAACCCTAAACCTGATTATAAAATATCATTTTTAGATACAGTATCTTCCTTGAAATATGGAATATATTTTCTTTTATTCTGATTTTAATTCCATTTTAGCATATAAAGAATACTTATGGTTCTTAAGGGTCTGGATAGTTCATGAAGGTCTGTGAAAATTTCTTTATAGATAGGCTAGCTTTTCTCAGTGAAATACTTCCTGGAGGTTTAGGAAATATTCCTTGTATTAGGTCAAAGTGCACTTACATGAATTATCAACATTTGAAGAGTCTTTGCTGATATTCATACAATGCCTTACTCCTAATATTGAAGTGATATAAAAAAGTTGACCTAAACATTATATTTATATTAAAGTAAATGAGAGAAACAGACAATCATTTCTTAAAATTATCTTATTTCACAAGAATATTATAAGGTTAAGAAAACCTTAGACATCAAGTAATCTAGCTTTCTCACTTCACAGATAACACAAAAAAGGGCAAAAGTAGATAAAGTAGATGATCCTGGTCTCTCAGCTAGGTGGTAGTGGAGTTGACGTTAGACTTGTCGCAGTCCAGTGATCTTACTAACACACCAGGCTGCCTCATTTTCAATGAAAATTGGTTTCAGTGGATTAATTTTCAAATGAATACTTGCCTTATGTATGGCAGATAAAGGGCTTGGGATGTCAGAACAAGGTAGGAACTAGGTAAACAGAATAAGACTGCAAAGTTGTTCCCATCAAAATAAATGAACTGCTTTCCTGATTCCTGTGGGAAGAAGAAAAAGATTAACCTTTCTGTTCCAATGAAACAAAAACATCAAATTAATAAAGAAAAATCTATCAACCAAAGTCTAACCCTTTGCATAGCTGGAATGCATTGTGTAGGGGACACAGTAAAACGTCTGGTGTGAATTTTTTTTTAATTGTCACAGATGGTCTAATTTGCCTTCCCCATAAATACGTTTCAACAAACAACTGAAAATGTTGGCATATCTACTTGCTGGAAGCCAGGAGAAAGTTAAAGTGTGTGTTCCTGTCTACTATAATATCGCAAACCCATGCAAATACACCTAAATGCACATACACGGGTTTCAATCTCAAGTTACTGAGCATTGCATTGAACAATAGATTTAAGTTTACCATCCAAGGTAACAACTTAAAACTTTGAAAATGAAGATTAAATGATAAATTTAAAAATAAGAGTAAGTAGAATAAATGTCATAATCAATGAAAATATAGAATAAATACTTCATTTTTACCAAGTTTGAAAGGATATGCCCATGAAATTTGATATTTAGCTGCTCTGAAATATTGTAATTTCACAAAGGTATTAGAAAAATTCTGAGTATAGATTCACAGATATTTTTATATATGAAAATCTTTATGTTTTAACAAAAAATTACATTTATTGAAACTTTATAACTTAAATTTTTCGTTAGATATGGAAGAATCATAATTCACTGAAACTTGTCTCACCAGAAAAGTATCAAATGAAGTGGAAAGAGTATAAACTTCAGATTTAAACAGATGTGGATTTGAATTCAACCTATGCTACTTTGGCAAATTTCTTTATCGCCTTAATTCTTGGTTAAAAATATTTAACTGGACTAGTTTTGAAGATTCAACAGGTAACATTACAAGCAGGTAGACTCATTTAATAAGAGTTTTAATTTTTTTGAATAAACACTAGCCTTTTAACAACATATTTTCTCTGATCATAAATTCTGACACAGAAAACAGGTAGATAATAAAAAATTAAACTGAAGCCTAAAATTCAAACTTCTTAAAAGTAAACATTTATAGTTTTTTTTATAAATTTAGAAAAAATACATTGCGCCCTGTTTATTTACATTTATTTATATTTAGCATGAGATATTCAATGCAAAAATGAACCTTAAAGATGGCATAATTGAAAGATTATGCCATCTCTTTCAGAGAGAATGTGAAAGAATCTATATATTAAAAATGGCAGCATGTAGGGAAATACAATGGGTGGGAGCTAAATTATATAGTGTTGAAATTATTTATAATATTAATAATGCTTATTTCAGGAAAAGGAAGATATTTCATTGAGTTTTTAATAACCATCTATGGTTTGCATTTTTACAACTGCTTCAGAGAACATTCCCTCTTGATCCTAACCAGAAGTAACAATATTGCCTCTGAATACCCACTAATTTCATTGCACATCTTCTGTAGAACACTTTACTTTCTCCCTTGTAATATAGGGATTGCAGTTAGATCATATGCTCCCTCCTGTTCCATAAATTTATTGTCTTATTCCTCTTTGAAACCCTCAGAGTGTTTAGCACAGTTTTTCACACCGTAGGTTCTTAGCAATTTTTTTGTTAGTGAATGAATGAATTGTCAATTTGGTGTTTACTATTCTGTGCACAAGGCTGATGTCTTTAAAATGACTTTTCATTTAAATTATTACCTAACAATGTTATTCTACAAAATTTTAAATCCATTTTGCATTTAGGAACACATTAACAGCGGTCAGTATTTTAGCTATTAACGTGAAGTGTCATTTCACCGGGGATCCACCCCGTGAAATGGATGATATGGAAGCATTTATTTAGAAGAGTTTTAAAGCACTTATGTGCAGTCCAAAGCACTCAATTTCTAAGCTAAATGCTTCACTAGTTCACACTCTGGCAAGTCTATATGACTTTGGCTTTAAATTAGAGAGCAATGCTTCCTTACATTCCAACTTGAAATCATTTACATTCTGTGCCCCTTTCTCATATGATTCTGTCGCTCAAATAATACATTGTATTTCCTGGCATGTGGCAATTTCAAAACACTACCATAGTATTATTTTGTTTGGTTCTTAGAACAGTACTATGTTGTTAGGAAAATTTCTTAAAGCCAATTATATAAATTAAAAATGCAACATTTGTAACATTTCCAATTCATTGCCCAAGTTTTCATATCCTGGATGAACGGCAGAACGAGGATTGGTACCAAAACTTCCACTATTGTGCCAAGTGCTTTTGCCCTTTCCTCTTCTTCTTGAGCTGATATAATAACAATACTGCCATAACAGTAACAGCAATGGATGTCTAAAGGTAAAGTAGAAAATGAACAGTTTGCATTGAAGGAAAACTTTATGATGTCCTTGAAGGCTACAGAATCACGAGTGCTGGTTCTGTGTTTTGTTTTGTTTTGTTTTAAAATATCTGTTAACTTGTTGCATGTTTTCCAGTAAATTTAACACACAGTGTTAAGACAATTTTAAAAACAGAGACAGTTATTCCAAACCATCAGTCTTTGTTCTTTGAAAGAGATTTTTAAAAATTATCTTGCTTTTGGAATCCATAGAAATTTTCTCCTAGTTCACACTGAGAGATAACTCTCAGATGAAATGTCAAGGGCAGTTCCAATTTTGAAAGTTGTCCTGATGCAGCAGATGTGATTTACTGCCGTGTTCTGTTTTTTAAACAATGGTCATTTTGGAAATGTTAACAAAGTGCCAAAAAATTAACTAAGACTAATAACAGTGGGGTCCTTACCTATAATTTTATGAAAAGTAAGACTCATTTTCATATAGACACATACACAGACATGCAGACTTAAAAGCCCACGGACAAACTGTCATACATCAACACACATATACATGCACATAAACTGGAGTTAGAAGGGTCTTTTAGATACTTAACCTGAGCCAAAATAATTTCTTAAGATTTAAAGTGTTCTAATACTTCACAGATTACAAGGTCAGTATTAAAAATTTTAGCCTTTTCTTCTTTACTATAAAAAAAGTTAAGTGTAAAGAAAAGCTATTTCATTTCATTTCATTTTTTTTGGTTGTGTGTTTTTTTTCACTACATATATAGTTTGTAGTAAAACATACATACTTTGTAGTGAAAAATAAATATGTAAATAGAGTTTATATTTCTTTTAAAATAATTTCATACTTCTTTAACATGATTTCAATATATTAATATTATTTTTGTATGTAATTTCCTTCCATGCATTAAAAGTACTTTTTAACTTAGCATAATTATTAGTATTTATCATATTCTTGCTTGATAACAGATCTTCAATTGATACATTTTATATAGTTGTCATAAATATATATTTTCCTGCTATACATATTAGTATTCTACATCATGATTATATTTTATAGTCAATTTTATAGGTTTGCAGAGTAATACACTCCAAAATATTTTTAACTCAAAATTTTTGTGTGACATCTCAGTTTAAATAATAATGACAGCATGCAAAATGACTGTGATTCAAAACAATGCAGAACATTTTTATTGCCTTTTTGAATCATTACTTACCAAAAAAAACACTGTTTAATGTACAACTTGAGAAGTTATAGGAGTACTATGAAAGAACTGGATTTAAAATATAATAAACATCTCAGAGGAGTATAGTGGCTCATGCCTGTAATTCTAGCACTTTGGGAGGCCAAAGCAGGAGGATAATTTGAGCCTAGGAGTTTGAAATTGCAGTGAGCTATGATTATATCACTACACTCTAGCCTAGGCAACAGAATGAAATTCTCTCTCTCTCTCTCTCTCTCTCTCTCTATATATATATATATATATATAGATAGATAGATAGAGATATAGATATATACACACACACATGCATACACATATAGACACACATACATATATATATACACACACACATACATATATATCTCCCAAATGAGCAATTCTGGAATATGTATGAAAGGTAATAATTACAATTTTTGCATAGATTGTGTACTCTGCAAATTTGGATGATTAGTTTTTTACCCATTTCATTACAATATTACAGGTAAAAACAGACATAACAATTAAAAATGGAAATGTCAATATTTTACATGGTAAATGTCATATGTAGCAGGCAATATTAAACATTTGGGGAAGAAAGGAACCAAGGAAAAGTAAATTAGATAGAAATAATTATCCAAATTAAAACTAAACTTGAAGTCTTCATTAAAAAGTACAAGCAATATAATTAATCCTTCTGGCAGTCAGAATTCCACCAAGCAAACAGGTGACAAACTGAAAGAGCATAAATGAAGAAAATAACAGGGCTGTTTAAAGAGTATGGTCAAGGAACTAACAAAAAGAGGAAGCTAATACCACTCCTATGCCTGAAGAGATTTTAAAAAAAGGATCTTTAAAAGAACTTAAATCTTGGAAAAAGCCAAATATAGAATCAAAATGCCCATTGGTATCAAAATTGGGGAATCAAGTAACCCATCACATCTAAATGGCACAATCAAAATGCTTTGCCCGCAAACTGAATGCACATTCAGACGTGAAAAACCTGGTCCAATGACTCAATAAACATCAGTCAAGCACTCACTGTGAACCAACTGAAGTGCTGAAGCAATACATACAACAACCATTGTTCTTGCTTTTAGGTAACTTAAAGTTGACTGGGGATATTCATAATTAATCAAACATTAACACACAAAAATAGAGTCACAAATTGTAGTACATGCCGTGAATGAGAATTTTATGGTATAGCTGGTATCCTCACAAGATGCTTCACTGACTCAGTACTGTTGTACCTTTTGATGGTTGCATTGCTTAGTGTAAGTCACTGCAGATTGTGTGATAAAGATTCATAATCAAAACAACTTTACTGTATGCATTAGCTAGCTGTGGTCAGGTCTTATCTTCCAGGTATCTGTAACCTCCATAATATCCTAAATTAATTAATGAAATTTCAATATATGCTTCCCCAAAATAGTTTTTCCATGAGGATAATCTACCTCATTAAGTTAGTTCAGCTAAAAAAAGAAAAAGCTTAGAAATTAAAGCCACAAGAAAACATAAATGCAAAGGTTTTAAAATTCCCTTTGAATTCCAAAGAAACAGTATTTAGGGAAACATTGCTAAGTAACTCAGTACATGTCTCTTAATTGCACTAATTATTATTTTGTCATTACCTTCATCTTTCATAGCTTGAGTAATTAAGTGACAAAAACAGGTTTTATATTGTGATCAAACAATATTCTGTTACATCCACCCTACTGATGTCTTCAAAGGAAGTGCTGTCACAGTTTTTCCAGTAAAGAACGTGTAAGTTGATAAGTAGAAAAATGTCTCAGTTTAAAGAACATAAGCCTAAGGCCTGGATGGACTTGATAGTATGGGTAAAGATATGCAAAGAAAGACTTCCAACAGAAACTAATTTAACACAATTCATCCTGTCTGTAGCATCTGGATGCTCTTTTCTAGCACATCCATTGTAACTCTTACTTAATATCACAGGATCCTGTAGTTGCAACTGGAGGCTTTACAAAGGGTCTTCTCAGCAGAAGGGGAATTGTATTAGAGACTGAGTCCTCTTTTAAGTGCTGGACAATGGCTAGCAGGAACACAAAGCCCATGAGCCTCAAACAATTATATGACTGGCTTCAACACAGGAATAAAACAGTATGCGTGAATATGAGTGTGTATGTGTGTGTATGTGTGTGTGTGTATGTGTGTTTAAAAGATATACGAGTCATTCTCTAGGGATATTCTGCCTCATCATAGCAAAGATAGAGTAGATAAGTTACTGAAACTAACCCAATCCAGAGCAATATCATCTAAAAGCATATGAAATGAAAATTAATGACAGCCACACACAAAATAATAATATGAAACCAAATGACCTTCTTTCCATGTTGGATGGTGCAGAATTTTGTATCTATACTGAACTGTTGACCCATAAAAAGGTCAGAAGTCGCTTTCAAAGGAGTGTTTTGGATTTGTCTGTCAGTGCTTCTGAAGCACATCTCTGCCTAACATTGGCTGACTTTGATGATGAGCACTTTTATAACAGAAAGTCAGCATTGTCTGGTATCAGCAGACACCATTTTGAACCTTACATTATCTAGACTGTCTGAAGCCTAGTGGAGACAATTGATTTTTGAGATTGATAGTCTATTTGGCAGCCCTTCCGAGACATTGTCTAAGCTCCTACCCTATACCTACTTGAGTCACTATAAAGTTAGATTTCTAGACCACATGGCACTGTAGACGGTATTGTGTAACACTTGGCTATTAGGTTTCATATAAGTAGAAATGGCCATATTAGGAATATTCATGATTTATGTCTAGCTATTTACATAAGAAACATTGAATGATATTTGCTGAAATGTCTTAAATGTGTTTACCAAAGATTCATTAATATTATTTATATCATATGTTATATATAGAATTGCCTCAATTTTTTATACAGAATACATTTTTAAAAGGTGCAAGTATTATCTAACTCTCTTAAAACCTTATTGATAAGATTTTGTTTACTGATTACTCAAATGTAAATAAATTTTACTCGATTTCTAATTTCAATTTCATCATGATACTATCTATGAAACTCAAAAAAGTCAACTCTGTAGGCCAACTTTGTTCAGCTAGAGGACAAAGTTGATGTATACAAAGTAGTATTAAAATGTGGATTCAAGAGTCTTAGCTCCTTTAATAAAAAACTGTTAGTTTGCAAAAGATTGCATTGATTTTAGATCTCCTTTCTACAATAAGCAGGACCAAAGTTATCAGGCTGTTTAAGGACAAACATGGATATTTCTAATTTAAAAACAGCTGATACAGTTGTGTAGAGGCAAATTGGAACAATTTCATTTTCGTAAAATTTTGAACAATTGTTATTTCTAGACACTAACCAATTAAGATGTGCTGCTGATAGGCTTGTTTTTAGCATTATTTCCAATCACCCCCAAAACTTTTATCAGATTCTTCAAAAGAAAAAAGTGAGATTTATTATGAATCTCTTGAATTTTAACCTTTGGTTATTAGTATAAAAAGAAAGAGTTAAAATATTAGTAGTATGGTTTACACAATCTATTCTGCTTTCTCTAATCTGGCATCATCTCATCTCATCCTACATAAAAATGAGGATCAAATAATCATGATTTTTATTGATAATTTACAGAACATATATCATCAAATCAGCAATTATCTTATTTCTTAGGACCCAGCTAAATAAGAAGGTTGAGGATAAAGTTATAGGTATTATAAATTGAAACCTAATGTAAGCATAGCATTTCTTTTTATTAATGGAAACTATTGTATTATAGATTATGATAAAACCAAAATATGACTTTTTAACTTATTTTTATTTTGTGGATAAATGTTTCAGATTCTACAAAGAGTGTGGGTATTTGAAATTGATTTAGGACATTTTTGTTGGGTGTTTAGGTATAACAGAATGCTTTTGGCATTCAAAGAGTTCCAAAATATAATACCCAAGTACTTTTCTGCTTTTATTTTCCACAGCTATATTTATGTTTTCTGAGTTAAAAAAAAATTCGGGTGTTTGAAATTACTCAGGAGCACATTATCATCTCTTCATCAAAAATGTTTTCATGTTTGTCCTTTCAAAATTCAATCCCTCTTTCAGGGTCTACCTTAACTGTTTCTTTGTTTATGATCTTCCTTCAGGATCCAAACACCACTTCTTTTGAACTTTTAAAATGCTTTATACCTCTCTTGTGGCATAGATTTTCTGCTTGGTATCTTGTGGCCATGCATATAAGTTATCCAGCCTCTCCTACTAAACAATGTTACCCTTTGGCAGGGATTGGATGTTATATATTCATTGTTTCCTGGAAATGCCTAGCACAATGCCCTGACCATAACAGGAGACATCATAAGCATATGCATTTATTATTTTATGTTGTAGCATTCCTCTGCCTGTAGGAAGGACATCTTTGAATAATGGAAAGTCCTGGTGTAAAAACAACAATAAACCTGGGCTGAATCTGTGACACAGTGGTCTAAAAGTTTTAGTCATTCATTCAGCAAATACGTATTGATCTCCTGTGGTTATCTATATACTGCCTGAGTTGAAAAGTAGAAAATTAAAAAAGGTCATATTGACCTGCATTTTGCCCTTCCCTTCCAGAATGTAGGTAAAGATCAATTTGATTTCTCCTCTTATTGCCTTTCTGTTTCCACTCTAAGACTGCAGGAGTGGTTTTGAAAGTATGTTTCCCATAGTCATTTAGGAGCTATTGAAGAAGAGAGGATTGGTATCCAAGTGGGAGACAAGCTCTGAAATTCAACCCTCTTCTTCTTTAGCCAGGGCAGTGCTAAAATTCTTTCTTGTTTTATTATTAGAATTCCAAAAAGAGACCAAAAAAAATTAAAAAAAACACAACCTTTCATTTAGAGAGAACACACACACACACACACACACACACACAAATAAATGTTCATATCACAGTAGAGAGAAACACGGTGCTAAAAAAAAAGCCAAGCTCAGAAAAGGGAATCATTGGATTTTTATATTGCATTACTTTTCTGGTGAATCTCTTTCAGAATACAAATGGAACGTTTTTGCAATATTTCAAACAACTTAAAGAAAACTTCACTGTTTAACTTACAGAGAATTGGACATGATTATATGCAGTGGTCCCCAACCTTTTTGGCAGCAGGGACCAGTTTCATGGAAGACAATTTTTCCATGGAAGGAGGTTGGGCAGAGCTCAGGCAGTGATGCAAGTGATGGGGAGTGGAGTGGCTGTAAAAACAGATGAAACTTCATTCCCCTGTTTCATGGAAGACAATTCTTCAACAGATGCAGACGGGGAGTGTGGGGGAGGAGGGTGTGCGGAGCTCAGGCAGTGATGCACAGCCCGGTTCCTAACAGGAAACAGGCCGGTACTGGGTGTGGCCTGGGGATTAGGGACCACAGATATAAGGTACAGTGTTACTGCAGACCAAATAATTTATTATAGATGCAGGATTAAATTTCTTAAAAGGCAAATTTGCTCTCAGTTGTTTTCTGTGGTGTTTCTGGCTGGTTCAGTGGCCCATTTTAGATTCTCTGGATCTTTCTCTGACTGGAGCAAGATGGCTGCAGAAGCTCCAGGCATGCTGTCCTCTCCTGACATAGTCCAAAACAAAAAAAGAGAAAAAAAATGTTTTCTTCACATCTCTCTCTCCTTTTGACAGGAAGCAAAATTTTCCCAGAAGCAGTCAGCACACATTCCCCAGGTATGGGTCTCTTGGCCATGCTCTACCAGCAAGAGTGACTAGAAGTTGGAGTGTGTGGAATTTTTAGCAGGGAATAGCTTCTGGCAGCAGTGAGAAACGAGAGAAGTGACTGCTCTGCATAAAACAGCAACTCAGAAATGGTGTCTAGTAAAGATGCTTTAAAAAAACATATTTTTTATCTATATCAAATTGGTGCAACCCTAACCAGTTGCTGAAATAAACCATATTTAAGACAATTACTTTGTGTAAAACTGTGCTACTTTTAATATATAATTTTTCTTCTCTCTTACTATGTTAAAATTGCAAATGGTTAATTGTATATCACTTGTTTTATTGCTGATTCATTTTCAGTTTATTCATATTTTATTGTCATTTACTACTTGCCTTTTGAAGAGAGACTAAAAGGCAATTTGTTTGAACTCTGCATGAATTTTTGATTGTTGATGCCATTTATGCATAGTGTGAATTAAGTTGTGCTTGTATTTTTCCCTTCTTTGATGTTTGTTTTTATGTCCACCAAACATTGTCCTTTGTTACTGCATTGTTTCCTCTCTTGATTTCTATTTTATATCTGCTAGAGAAAAAAAGATTAACATTTTAAAGAGATTTACTTAACCAAAATATGAATAATTTTTAGAATTCGTGTGAGAAAATCTTAGTATAGCAAATATTTTCATCTCTTCTACTTCAATTGCCCTCCATTATATCTTGACATATTAAACCATAGAAAACAGGCTTATAGAATTACTGACTGAAATGTTAGTATTTGCTATTTTTTTCCATTTAATGTTCATACTAAACTTTACATTTATCAGCCCAGAGTTTCCCAACTAATTCAAGGTCTGTCTAAGTAGGGAATATTTCTGAAAGTAGTGAAACATTAGAGGTTCAGAAAGATTGTGTTATCTATTTAATTTGTTACCAAAAAGCATGAACCACTCTGAAGGCAGAAGCCAACTTTATAAAATATACCAATTTTCAGCTTACATAAATTAATAATTGATTTTGTACTCAGACACACTTATTGATCTATAATTAAAAGACCTCCAAAAGCTATTTTTAAGCTGCCTTGCATTTCAAAATGTAACTGAAGTTTTAGAATACTAGAAAAACTTAAGTTTTTGAAGGAGGTTTAAAGGATGTAGGCATACTCTCTAATTCTTGGTTTTGTGTAGGTGCCTTTACATTTCCATTGTTAGATTTTGTATTTTGTTTTACTATCATGATTGTTTTAATGTAAAAAGTATCTTGGTAACAATTCATAGGATATTGGGTAAAATTTAGTAGAAATCCTAACTGCTACATTTTGAATTGCTGTTAATTGTGTGTGTGTGTGTGTGTGTGTGTGTGTATTCACTAGCCCACCACCATTCCCTTCATTTCAAAAGGTAGGTGAGGAAAATGTCTAACAAATAATTACTTTTAATATTTTTTCTCTACTTCATTCACATTTGTGATATGTATTTTTAAAAAACCATGATCACATCAGAAGGAACTATCCTCACAAAACAGGAGAGTTAGAGGGAGAGGGAGAGAGCTCAGATTCATGCAAAGTAGACAGAACAAAGCTGTGAATTCCTTTCTAGAGAGGCAAAGCACCGAAGCTCCTGTGCAGAGAAAAGTGCTAAAGCAAAAGAGAAGAAATTGTTCCTTGTTGCAGTGAATATGAGTTCTGTCCTTGTTGACTGAGAAAAAGAAAGGTCTGGAAGCAGAGAGCCAAAAGCTTATATTCTTTTTACCTATCAGTTCGCTTCCAGCTTTTATTTTATTTTTGTAATTAATAAACTTTATTTTTGTAGAGAAATTTTAGATTCATAGCAAAATTGAGAAAAATTACAGAGAGTTCCCCATGTACCCCCTGTCCCTTTTACTTCAGATTTTAATCAAAGAGATGTTTGCTTTCCTTGTGTCCTGAGGGTTCCACACTTTGCAGAAGACTTTAAATACAGCAGTTTAACACATTAAAAGCATTTACTCCCTCACCCAGGAAACCCAACAATCTGTAATATTACACTTTTCCAGATAATCTCTCTGAGATTTCAGACACAAGTCAGCAAGTTTAGCTAAAGACAAGCAGATATCATATTAAGAGTAGTGAAGAATAGGTAGTGAAGAATACCTTAAAATAATTTGAAATTGCTTTTTTTTAATTTCAAAATATCGTGGGGGTACAAATGTTTTTGGATATATGGATTATTTTTGTAATGTTTGAGTCAAGGTTATAAAGTGCCCATCACTCAGAGAATGTTCATTGTACCTGTTACTTAGATCTCGCCCATCTATCTCCTCATGTGTGCTCGTTGGTTAGTTCCAATTTAATAGTGAGTGCATGTGGTATGTGTTTTTCCATTCTTTAGATAATTCACTTAGGATAATGGCCTCCAGTTCCATCCAAATTGTTGCAAAAGGCATTAATTCATCTTTTTTTACAGCTGAGTAGTATTCCATGGTATACCTATACCACATTTTGTTAATCTACTCATGAATTGATGGTTTATTCCGTATCTTTGCAATTGTGAATTGCTGTGCAATAAACTTTTGAGTGCAGGTGTCTTTTTGATAAAATGATTTGTTTTCCTTTGGATAAATACCCAGTACTGGGATTACTGGATCAAATGGTAGGTCTACTTTTAGTTGTTTGAGGAATCTCCATACTGTTTTCCATAGAGGTTGTACTAATTTGCAGTCCCACCAACAGTGTATGAGTATTCCTTTCTCTCTGCAACCATGCCAGCATCTATTATTTTTGGAATTTTTAATAAAAGCCATTCTAATTGGGATAAGATGATATCTCATTGTGGTTTTAATTTGTATTTCCCTGATGATTAGTGACTTTGAGAATTTTTTCATATGTTTATTGACTGTCTATCTTCTTTTGAAAAGCTTCTGTTCATGTCTTTAGCCCACTTTTTAATGGGTTTGGTTGTTTTTCTTGATGATTTGATTGAGCTCTTTGCAGATTCTGATTTTAGCCCTTTATTGGATGTATAGCTTGCAAATATTTTCTCTGATTCTGTAGGTTATTTGCTCTGTTGATTATGTTCTTAGCTGTGCAAAAGCTTTTTAATTTAATCAGTTCTCATTTATTTATTTTTGTTGTTCTTGCGATTGCTATTGGGGTCTTTTTCATAAATTCTCTGCCTAAGCCATTATCTGGCAGAATTTATCCTACATTTTCTTCTAGAATTCTGAATGTTTTTATACCTTACATTTAAGTCGTTAACCACTCTTGAATTATTTTTTATGGGTGGTGAGAGATAGGTGTCCTGCTTCATTCTTTTGCATGTGGCAATCCAATTTTCCTAGCACCATTTATTGAATAGGGATTCTTTTCCCCAGTTTATATTGTTGTCTGCTTTGCCAAAGATCAATTGGCTGAACATGGATAGTTTTATATCTGGGTTCTCTGTTCTGTTCCATTGCTGTATGTCTCTATGTTTGTCCAAATACCATGCTGTTTTGGTTACTTTAGCCTTGTAGTATAGCTTGAAGTCTGGTAATGTAATGCCTCCAGATTTGTTCTTGTTGCTTAAGATTGCTTTGGCTATTTGGACTCTTTACTGATTTCAAACAAAGCTTAAAATTATTCTCTGGAAAAGTCTATATTTCTCCTTTATATATGAAACTTACTTTTGCAAGATACAAAATTCTAGGCTGGCAGTTTTTCTGTTTAAGAAGACTGAAGATGGAGCCCCAATCCCTTCTGGCTTACAAGGTCTCCATTGAGAAGTCAGCAGTTAGCCTGATGGATTTTCCTCTGTAAGTCACTTAATGTTTTCGCCTCACAGCTCACAGTTCCTCCTTTGTGTTGACTTTGGCCAGTCTGATGACTAAGTGTCTTGATGATTGCCTCTTTGCAATGAATCTCCCAGGTGTTCATTGAGCTTCTTGTACTTGGATGTCTAAATCTCTAGCAAGGCCAGGAAAGTATTTCTCAATTATTCCCTCAAATAGGCTTTTCAGCCCTCATGCATTTTCTTCTTCACCCTCAGGGATGCCTATGAGTCTTATATTCGGCTGTTTTACATAAGCCCATATTTCTTGTAGGCTTTGTTCATTCCTCTTAAGTCTTTGTTATTTATTTTTGGCTGACTAAGATAATTAGAAAGAGTTTTCTTTAAGCTCTGAGATTCTTTCTTCTGCGGCATGGAGGGGAAATTTGTGAAGTAATCTCAGGTGGCAAAGGAGCCCATGTAGGCAGAACTGAAAAGAGAGTTCAGTGTGGGTCCCAGCTGCAGCACACTGCAAAACACCCCTCTCCCCAGGAAGGCAGCACTCTCAGCCTAGGGTGGGATTCCCCGACAGCAAAGTTCCCAGCCCACAGTGCCATTGTGGGGGAGCTCAGCTAGTTTGAGCTCCTGCCTTGTGATAAATGCTGGAGGGAGACCATGGAGCAGTACGTGGGAGGAACAAGAGCAAAACCCACTCTGACAGCCGGACTGTGAATCTCAGACTGCCTCTCCCCCCACGGGCAGACTTTCTGGCTGGGTGGGGCCACTTAAGCCCTTTCCTGGTGGCTTTTCCCAGAAGCCTGAGAGTGGACCTTTGATCCCTGCTGGGACAGCTACCTTACCAGCTTTTGTGGAGACTGAGGGTAGGCTTACCCCACCCAGCCCCACCCAGACTCACTCCCCCATTCAACTCTGCTGTGATAGAGTCAGGATTCAATTGGAAGTTCCAGGGCCCCACCCACCACCTAGGGCTTTCCATTGCTTCTCCTGAAGGGATAAAGCCATTCACAGGTCCCCAAAACAACACTGCAGTTTGTTCCTTCTGGCAAGTGCCACCTACAGACAGGAAGATCAATTTGCACAGCCTGTACATTTACTGACTCAGCCATACAGTGTGGTTGATTCTTACCCACAAGCACATGTACTATCTCAGAGATTAAACTGGGCATGCCAATGCAATTCACACTGCTAAGAAGACCACAGGGCTGGGGAAAGAGAAAGGATTTCAAACATCTCCATCCTCCCTCATTGAGAGACTGAGAACATGCCCACACACATAGTTCACCACTGCTACAGCCTACAAACAACTAGCAACTGAGAAAACCACCATGCTAAGGATATATAGAACCAGGACATCCATGCAGAACCTAGATTGCCATCAAAGCACCCACAAGCAAAGTCAAAGGTTCGTACCCAACATATACTACAGACACACACTTACCAATAAGGGGGAAAGAGCCCTAAATAAACAAAACATCCAAAAATAAGAAGTGGCAGCTGTTCCAGATGAGAAGGATTCAGTGAAAGAACCCCAGAAGTTAGAGCAAATTTAGAGCAAAAGCTCCCCGCAAATGGGAACACCAGCTCTCTAGCAATGGATACCAGCCAAAATAAAAACATTGATATGACAGTAAAGAATTCCAAGTATGGATCATAAGGGAGCTCAATGAAATCCAAGAAAAAATGAAAAAACAATTTAAAGAAATCAGAAAAACAATTCAGAAAATGGATGAAAAAATTTACTAAAGAGATCAGCATATTAAAAGAAACCAAATAGAACTTCTGAAAATGAAAAATTCATTTAAGAAAATACAACACACCATGGAAAGTTTAAAATTGCTTTTTGTTACACTGTTTCTTTCTTAGCATTTCATATAATATACACTTATTGACATTTTTACTGAATTCTTTATTGATGGTTTATTTAGGAAAAAAAATGACAGCTACAATGAATGAAGGGCTCTGAATATGGAGGCAAGTCATAATTCAGGAGAAAAGAATTATAACTTTCTCACTTAAAAATATTTCTTGCACTTGTTCCTTTACTTCAATCCCTAATTGTTCCAACAACCAAAGTTCTAGCTCTTAATGCCTTTGGGATAGGATTTATAATAACCTTTCATTTTTTTCAACCATGACCTATTCTAATCCATTCCATTCAGTGCCATAAATGGATCTTCCTAAATCAAAAATGTTGCATTGCCACCTCCCTATTTTGAAAGACAGAAAAAGGAATGTTAAGTTCCTGTTGTCCTGTCCTCTGTTACTATCAAATTAATGGCAACTTCTATATCTTGAAATACTAAACTTAGATAACTATTAATATAATAAGTATATAGCAAAGTTGACAATAGAGTGTCCAAAAAGAGGATGACTACTGTCCAGGAGTTCAGACTTCCCACAGTATCTGTGAAATTGAGCTACAGAAAGGTGCTCTGATTTCCCAGTACTTTGGCCCAATTATTAGATAGAAACATCAACAGAACAGGAGGGAAGGTCAATTAATCAGGTTACCACTGTCTGATAAATGATCCCTTAAGAGCATTCAACTTCTTGTTCTAATTCTGTGCTCTCAAGAGAAACATCTAATCTATAATTTCATCTCCTCTGAGAACCTTCCTACCCAGAAGGGTATGCCCTTGCCAATGACTTGTCCCAGTTGTCAAGCCCCAGAATATCCCTCCAATATAATTTAAAACATTGCTACTTTAGCTTATGAATTAGCCTCATGTGAATTTAACTCTAGTGACTTTATCCCCCAGGATTAGAACACCTGTAGCAATCTGACAAAACCATGTTTCTAACTCTACACCAAAACCATGGCAATTCCTTTAATAATATTTCTTGAGGCACATCCTAAGTCACCTACAAATATTACTGAAAATTTACTTGCTTTGACATACATCTATTAAGTACCTTCTTGATTTATTCCATGATGGATCTTGTTTGGAATTTGTGGTAGACATGGTTTCATGCTGACTTCAACAAAATAACTCATCCTGCTCCAAAAATTAGTTTGGGTTAGTTTTATTCTAAATCATTTCAACACCTGGACTCCAAAGATACAAAAATAATAACATGTATCAGTAGCTTCCAGAATAATACTATTTCAGAAAGACTTGATCAGTAAACTTTTATAGAAAAAATTCCAGGTTATTCTTTGCCTAAAATACTATTTACAATCACAGAAAAATAAAAGCTTCAAAAAATTAGCACTGAACTTTAGTGTTTTTAGCATGCATTGCACATTTCCATTAATTAGCATCATACGTAAATATTTTGTGTTTTGAAATTAATAAACCACATTGCTGGAAAATTCTCTCAGCATTTTACCTGGTAGATGTAGTTCAACAGATATTTGTATTTGGACGCCTTGGTTGAATTCTCACCTCTGACCTGTGGCAATTGTATTGTCAGAACATGATTCAGTTTTCTCATCTGTAACAGGGTACTACAATAACCACATCATAGGCCTGTTTGAGGATTATATTTAACCCATATAGACTGCTTACAACATTATGCATAGCAATTTTAACTCTCATGTATTTTCAAATGCTGATTTATTGCAGCAGATAGGGAAGTCAGAAACTTTTTGCTCTACTACTTTTTAACTCCGAAGTTAGTTAAAAAGATCTCTGAACTGAAATCTCTGAAGTTACATTCATTTAATGGGCCTTGTGAAATGAATTCTGGAGGTCTGGATTGCTAAAATATTTCCCCACTGTTCTAACTAATTTTGAATGGCACATTTTCTGAGAGTGGCTCTTCTCATATATTCTTATTGCAAGGTGAGAGTGACTATAATTTTATCTGTCTTGAGCAGTCTTTGATTCTTCTGAGCAAATCAGCATTTTGTTGACTCTTGGTCAAGAATTGTCTACTTATCAGAGGCTGTTGAAGATAAACTCTAAGACCCATTGCTTTTGAACCCGAGTGGATTCATATTATCTTACTATCCTGTATTTTTTATTAGAAGGGTATTATAATTATTTATAACTTTCAAAATAAGTATTAATAAATATGTACCTCCTATGACTGAGGAAAAAAGCTCTCCTCTGTATTCAACCTCCAGCTCTTACCTCTGAACGCATAGACATGTTCTTTGGCTAGGATATTTAAATAATTTGCTTTAAAAATGATGCAGGAAATAATTTTACTGGTTATCTCATTAGTTGGCTTAAAAAACTAAAAGTTCCATATGTTACACTCATTTTTAGTTTTTTAAAGCCCCTATGTTACCAGATCATTTATTTACAATTCTGCCAAAGGGTATCGCAAGATTCACAATTGTAATAAATTTCATGTCCATTTTTCCTCAAATTTTTGACTATAATATGGCCATAGACCCAAGGTTATTGGGGCATAACATCTAATACAAATATAATCTTGTGCTAACTTTGGGAGACCATACATTGCCTTTCGCACTTTTGGTGATCAATATATAATTCCCTCCAGAATATATTCTGAGCAATGAAGCATAAGGTTTCACTTTCCCCTAATTATGAACATAGTCTGGATAGGAAGCTCTGAAAAGAATTTTATTGAGTGATGAGACCTACTTACCTAGGTACCTAGGCTTTTTAGATATTTATAAATGACCATGACATGCTAAAAATCTATTTCTTTACACATGTGTATAAAATGTAAATGTTAGTTCTGGAGCTGAGAGAGAGAAACACGAAGACTCATGTGTAGCAAAATGCTGTTTATTTTGAGCATCTGAGTGCAGATGGGTGGAGGCCAAAGAGTGTCCACCCCAAGGGTGGGGAAAGCCTTGGGTTTTATAGAGGGCTTCTCTGGAGGAGGGAGGTGAGTACCTACGCCAGAACAGCTGCTGTAATAAAGTTTTTTAAACAACAAATTTCTGGGACCCCTTTGTCAGTCTCATCCTGTAGAGGTAAGGGAGGAGGGTAGCTTCATCCTTATCAGGGGAGATAGAAATGCTGTCTGCAGCTGTCTGTTAGATTTACAACATCCAGGGACTCTCCACACTCCTGTACCTATTATTTTACAAGCCTAAGTTTTCCATTAACCGCATTCTGTCCTATACATACTTTTCAGGTTCCCACCTGGAACAAACCTAACAGTAAATGAATTTGAAATGTAATTATATTTTCCTTTTTTAAAAGCAGTATTTTCTTTGCTATTATAATCCAAATACAATCACTTCAGATCAAACTCCTAAAACTTTATTTCTTCCCCCTCAATCTTCAACTTTTTGCTTAGAAATATTTAATACAAAGGACAAAAAGAAAAGAAATTCCATCTGTATGTCTTTTTGGAAATTCAGGTTTCTTAAAGATCAGGGATAGTATTCAATAGATCCCCTCAATGTTGAAACTTTCTGAATATATGATTTGTAATATAGAATTAAAGGTATATCAAAGTTGGCAATTCAAAAATGTGACCTTCCTATTGTATTTAACTTTTGAGTGAGTTCATGAGTGTCTCCCTGCTGTGTCTATTTTCTGTCCCATTTTAGGCAGATGGAAGAATAATAAAAATGATCTTTCTCTGCATTTAAACTGCATAGTTTATATGAGGATGCTTTTATTTCATCATATCATATCACATCACATATCAATTTTAAAACTCTCTATATAAAGGGAATATACAATTATATTCAGTTTTTTAATGTAGAAATTTTTTTCTTATTCTAAAATAGATAACTTTAATTTGATTGATTAGATACCTTACAGCAATATTCTCTGTTTCTTTCACTAACACCAATAAATGATAATTGGCTTTCAGACATATTTTTGTGTGTATCCATAAGGCAATATTAACAAGCAAATCAGGCATTGTCATATTAGAGATGCAAGGAACACATTTTTGCTTAAATATTATTTCAAAGAGATAGAGATATCTAGTTTGAGATATAATAATTTTTAGTAACCCATCATCTGGGCATGCAGTGAAATTGAGAAGTAAATTTAGATGACTAAAATAATAACTAATGAGTAATAAAAATGGTAAATAATACATATTATATACAACTAAACAACTTTTGGTTCATAATACCTTTCTACTAACTCCACCTTTATGTATATTAACTCCCAAGTCATGTCACTATTTTTTATTAGTTATATTCACCTGGAGAAAAAGATAATTAGATATTTTATATTTTACAGATTGAGAAAGAAAGTCAAAAATATTTTTATACTTAAGTTTTAGCTTTGTCCTAACACATATCCATGAAGATTGAAGGCAATGTTTTTTCTTTGTTATTTTATGTTTTTGTGTTTTTGTTTGTGGTGTTTGTTATTTATTTTCCCTACAGTGAAAAAACTTGTCCAGTGCTTATTGCTACTAGTGAGAGCTATACATGTTAACAACAGGAAAAGCTTACAAGAGCAAATGAACGTAGTAACTTAGCATAACATACATAGGCTGTGTCTTAGTTGCTTACTTGAAGGTTATCTAAATACATAAAGATTATTTGAAGATCATCACAGAGAAGATTGGAAAATATAATCTTCTTGGAAGCAAAGGATTGCTAACATATGAAATTCTTGTGTTTATTTGATAGAGCAAGTATCACTACATTCTCTAAGAGAGAACATATTTGATCTTCCACTCAACTATCATATATCCTTGTAGATAAATCATTTTCTGTATGAATAGATATAATTCTAAATACAGTGTGCTTGTCAGATCCATGAAGTGACTTGGAGAAGGCCTTATTTTCAAAATTATCTTGTCAATTTCATTGTGACAGTAGCAGGGGCAGGTAGCAGCAGTTTTCTTCTGATTATGTTAAAATCTCATCTATTATTTAGTTTAAAGCTGACAGCATATATTAAGGCTTAATGAAGGCTTTCAGTAATTTCAGACTAAATTTATCTTCACCAATTTTATACGTTTTTATCATTTGAGGGTTATAATTTGATCAAAGGTTAATTTCAGGAGGAGTTTTTCCAAATTATTTCAACATTAAATAAGTAGAGCATGAATTTTGGGAAACATATCCACGTGAAACTATTTTTAGCAGAAGTGGAATGCATTTTAAAAAGTTTTGACTTTTTTCTAGTAGAAGAATGAAGTAGTTACCATTTTTGTCCACATCTAACAATTCTAACTTGTCTGCTACACCCCCGTGACAGTCACTCTAATTCATAAAATATAATAGTTTTAAACTCAATATAAAACGTTAGATTTTAATGCTATATGGAAAAGTATAAAATTAATTGCATAGATAAGTATAAGAAGAAAAATATTTAGGTGAAGATGTGTTTAGGGGCTAACATTTTGCTAAAAAATATATTAAATTTAGTTCTTTCCTTTAATTTTTTAACAAAAAACATATTACCTTCTTTCAGGTTTCTTTCCCAACAATTTTGCCCCATTGGATTGTATCAGCTGATAAAAAAATGTTTTCAGCCACTCCAGGAAAATGTGAATTCCTACAGCTAAGAAGAAAGAGAAATTGCTTTTACTTTCCTCTCACATTCTCTTTTGGAACTAACTTAACATTTTGATCCATCAGAGAATTGGCCTCCTACAGCCAAGACTGTGAATAACTGCCAGCTTCAATGCTTTTCTAGAATTCTCTAAATGTTATGTCGAAAACAATGTCACAGTACCAGTATTAGGGTTAAAATTCCTCCTAGACAGATGCACCATCTAAACTCTTGCAACAACTCTCCTATGTGGACTATAGGAGATATAGTCTCCTTATTATGTAAAAGTTTGACAAGCTAGCATTAGGGTGTTGAAAACAAAATTGAACTCCATCAACAAATGATGGACAATTTAGATATGTATAAACTATTTGTTAGGTGCCATAATTTGCATTTAATGTATAATTTCTGTGAGGTAGTTAACATAACAATCCTAGAGTTTACAATTGTATGCTGTATTTATTAAAATTCTTTTTATATCAAATTATTACCTAATTAAATATTAGGAAATAGTTCAGAAATGCTACTTATATTGGTTCTAAGAAATTCATTATGTCTTATTTAACATCTCAAATATTGAAAATTTCAGGGTGATAGTTATTGCTGCTGGCTTTTCACAAAGCTACTCCGTAAATTCAATGTTTATTTCAGATTTTCAATGACCAGAAAATGTGACTAAAATCCTTGCAAAGTGATAGATATAGCAGGAAAGTCAAGTATATATACCAATACTATAAAGCATAAAAAGTAAAGGGCTAATTTTTTAAAAAAATATTCTATTAACACCTTTTGAGAGATTCATTTGGTATTTTCAAAAATTACTAGTTATGAGTTAAAGTAATATTTTCTTCTGTATGGGAATTATGTTGAAAGTCATAGTAGAACTGGTCAAACACATCCACACATATATCCTTTTACCTTAATCATTATCTTAGTTTGGGTTCCCCCCAAAGCCAACCCTGATATAGAGCTATGTATGCAAGCACATCAGGTCCTCAAATAAGTTCATTTCATTCAACATAGTTTCCATCATAACATTGATGAGAAAAAAATCAATTTTCTGCCAGGATCATGGTCTGTGTTGAGTTTACAAGTTCGGCCCATTTCTGCATGGGTTTTCTCCAGGTTATGCTGTTCGCTCTCACATCCCAAAGATGTGCATGTTAGGTGAAGTAGTGTGGCTACATGGTCCCAGTCTGAGTAAGTGTGGATGCGTGTGTGAGTGCATCGTGCTATAGGGGGGCATCCTGTCCAGGGTGGGCTCCCACCTTGCACCCTTAGCTGCTGGGATAGGCTCTGACCACCTGTGACCCCAAACTGGAACAAGTGGGCAAATAATGATTTTACTTGCTGTTATTATTAATCTTCCTTCAGTGTATTTATAGCTCACATTTATTTCAATGTTTAAAATTAGAAGTGCCTTAGGTCTTTATTTAGAAGTTTGGTGATGTTTTGATGACCAGTAATATGCCAAAGGGATTTAACTCTTGTTTATATCAATTAGCCTAAGGTAAAGTTGGCTTTGTTATGTATCGTTTCACTTAAAGCAGCAGTTTTCAAGAACCCATTGATGACGTTAAGGAGGATTTACTGTGATTTATTTGGGTGGTGATACTAAAGAGCACTGGTTTTAGAGCAAGGAAGTAACTCTAGTAAGGAAAGAAAGTAAAAGTGAGGTGTAGTAATGAACAGGTTACCACTGTGGGCAACTGGAGCTCAGGCTCGTTGGCAACCTCTGGAGAATGCATAGAACCCAACTCAGAGTTGCCCATCCAAGGACAAGAAAGTTCAGTATTGGTGGATATTTGTCTACCTACCAGTTTGTCATTGGTTGAAGACCAATGGAGAGAGTACCATAATCCCCTGACATTCTAGCCTGTCCCACAGCATAGTACAGGCCTACACAAGTCAGAGAAAGCTTTTAGGCTTAAAGTTGCAGGAGTTTGCAGTACAAATGCAACGATTAAGGGGTAAGTGAATGCCCTGGGCATATAAGCAAGTACATACCACAGCTTCTGCTAAACATGGAATATGGGAGTTTTTGATAATGGCAGTGGGTAAAATAAAAAAAATTGTCTTTACAGATATCTGTTTAGCATCTACTCTGTAAAACAGTGTAATAGAATTATTTGTGGGAATGGGTTAAGGTGGTGCTATAATTTAAATTCAAATGTTTTAATAATGGCACCATAGCAACAAGTGTCCATTAGTCATGTGAGAGAGTCAAGTAGGAAACTGCTCATCGATGTAAACAAGTGTGGAAAAACAACTGAAAATACTAGCCCTATGTGTACAGGTATGCCATGTAGAAATGGCCTCCAAGGAGACCAAAATTTAATTCTAATAATAAAAGTGTTTAGAGCTGGGTTTATTCAAACAATACCAAATATAATCTATAGACAATTACTTGGAGGGTCAGGTAGGAATGGGCAGTACTCTAGAAGGTTTTTGAGCAAGAGAAAATGGGAATAATACAACTTAAGAAAACAGCCAGAAACTATCAGATGGGACACAATTCAGGACAGAGCTGAAGTTCTCAATGACAGAGAAGTTATGGTATATTATGCAATATCACCAATGAAAGTTAAAGGGAAAAAAACAGAACAGAAATCATATCCCTTCTCCAGTGTGCTAAAATAGACTATAGCATGTTAACTCCAAGGGTTAACTTGGTCAGTTTATTCACAGATATATTAATACTACAAGTGCCTAGAACTGTGTCTGGCATATAGAAGGCACTCAATATTGGAATGGACAACCAGAGATATTCTGGCTTCCTTCTTGATGTATTGGGTCCTGAGGGTGATGGGGCATGATGAGCCAGGCCAAGAACATTTTTGGAGAGGAAAGTGATGTTGGAGGGGAGCAGACCAGGAATTAAGCTGGACCCCTCAATTTTCAGTGCTGGAAAGTGACTTAATTCAAATCTATCTTGGATTTAATGATGTCTATTTATGTTTGACTTTATCCCAGGGATCCAATAGGTTTGGATTTCAGAATCTCAGAAAAATGAAGCATGTCATCATCTACAGGGTCTTCAAAGAACTCACAAATGTCTATGGTTTAAAAAAAAAGTGTTTATATTCTTGTGATCAAATAACAATGCAAGAAATATTTGCATCATAAGGTGGTGATGCAGAAATTCACATAAGGTGTTAGCAAGTAAGGACCACTTTGAAATAAGTGTCCTAAGATTATGTTTAAAAGGGAAGAATGTTGAGATAACTTTCAAAAGTTTAAGACAGTTAAGCCTATCTGTGGAAATATAAGTGGACCTTGTAATTCAGTAGAAAAGAAAAAGAAAAGAGGAATGTAGGAAGAAGTTACATGAAATTTTATTAGACCCAATTTAGGGAAGGGTTTATGAGAGTTTAATAATCTAAAATAAAAATAATATGAATTGGTAATCTTCCCAATTCTGGAAATGGTCAAAAAGTGACTGATGATTTTCAGAGAAATAATAAGGGAAAAATTTATCAATCAAAGATAAAAAAACTATTTTCCAAGGTTATGTATAATTTCAAAATTCATTATTCGATGGTTTAATGAATGTGTTACTAGATTTCAGATGAAGAGAAAACTGGAGTGGCGCAAGCAGTTAAATTACTTGGTGTAAGAAAGTTAGAAAGGGTATAAATTAACGTAAGGTTTTTTCATTTCTAGTTTCCTCATTTACCTCTCAAAATTAAATTGCATATTCTCTACCCTTAGAAAAATTCCAATATTTAACATATTATCATACCCAATTTGAAACAATATCCTTTCTTGTGATATATTAAAACCACTTTAAAATACATGAAAATTCCCTCGCTATATGATGCAGTTTTATCATTTTATTCATGGTATTTTTACTCACTGTTATATTCAATGGATAACTATACCACTTAGGGCACAGGCTAAAGCTGCCGTAACAAAGATATTTCAAAATACAGTGTTTTAAATAACAGAGATTGTTATATCTGTCTCACACAACAGCCTTAAAGTGAGTGAGCATTCCAGGCCGTAGGAGAGGCTCAATTTCATGTCATCACTCAGACATCCAGGTTTCAGCTATCTTGTCTCTCTGCCATATTCCAGGATACTGTTTTCTTCTCCACATGGTCCAAATTTCATTTGTCCATTGTCCCAGCTTCCAGGAAATGGAAAAGAGCTTGTAAGAAAATAAGATCAAAGAGTTAAGTCCCAGACTCAAAGTGATACACTTCACTTCTGCTCAATTCTATCAACACAAATTAGTTACAACTAACTTCAAGGGAAGCTAGCAGCCATCTACCCTGCTACAAATACACTGCTAAAGAGAGAGAGAAAACCACATTTAGGTGGACCATAAGCAATCTGGGCCAAATACTCAAAATAAAAGGCTGAACATGAGGTCTCCAACTAGTCAAGTCATCAAGTGTTCAATTTTTTTTTTAATTTCAAAATATTACAAATGTACAAATGTTTTTGGTTACATGTATTGATTTTATTATGCTTGAGTCAGGGTTATAAGTGTGCCCATCACCCAGATAGTGTTCAATATACTCATTAGGTTAGATTTCCCTAAGACTATTCATATTCTGGTAAGCAAAAGAACTTGAAAAATTCCTTAGTTAATTTAAGGAAAATCTACCCCCATTTCCTTTTTCAGGTTATATGTTTAGTGTTTTTTTATGCTTTTACTGGAGAAAGCTTGTTCTGTGGCTGATAGAGATAAAATATAACTAACTGAGATTAGAAATACAAAATTCAATATTTTTGTTAAAAAATCCTTTTTTAAATCTGTATTTTTAAGATTACTATCAGTTTGTACATAAAAGAAGAATCTCCTAATCCTAAAACACATACATTTTATTCTTCATACATTACCTCTAATTTAGGAATCTAAGGAAATTCAAATTCAAATAAAATGTGTTCAATCTCTAGCTAAGTGTGGTAAAACTCTTAGTAAGTGTAATTAAAGTGTAGTAAAGAGACTCTTGAAATAGAACTTGATGAAAGAAGCTTGAAGTATATTTAAAGTAATCCAGACTTTTCTTCTTTCCTCTGGTGACATGTTTCAATGGAATGATTTATTTTTAATAACATATTTGTATACCACAGCAGTTATTCGTCAAAAATTCTTTTTAAGTTAATATCTATTACATTTTGTATTTTTTCAATTATTCATCCATTTTGTTCATTTACTTGATTGCAAAATATTTTTTATTCAAATTATGCCAAACATTTTTCTGAACTATTTTTACTTGTCCTGGGAAAAAAAGTATAAATTAGATTTTTACACACATATACAGGTATGTTTGTAGATATGTAAATATGATATAAATATAGATATATAGACATAAACTTAGATATAGGCATATACAATTCCACTGTGTGTTTCCATATTTATTATGACATTATCACTGACTTTTATAGAGCCTGGGTCATATTAGAAATATAATATACTTTTATTGAAATTATAAATCTAAATATGAAAGATTTTGGTTCATAAACTTCAACAATACATTTAAAATGTTAATTATTCTTCCATTTGGCTTAAATAATTTAGAGCTGGTATTATGTTATGTATGTTTGGGGAGATAAATGACATTAATTGAAAGCCTAGTATGCCCCATTTGCTCTGCATACATTTTATTTATACTTACTAAAACTCCACATGATAGATACTATTATCACCTCCACCAATACATGGGGAAGTGAAATCTCAGAGAGATTAAGTAACTTGAAAATGTTATTGTATTAGCAATGATGGAATAACTGGTTTAAAATTTGAGCCCTCCCATTCTATTATAATAGGTGTAGTTCCTTTGAAAATTACTGCTAAATTTCCATTTGCATGTTGAGCCACCAGCTTTTTACACAATAATAACAATTACATCAATTCTGTCTATCATATATATGTAATTAATACTGTATATATTTCTTGTATGAAAAACAATATAATCAACAAAAAGAATAGTTAACTTGATTAATTATACATTTATTTCATTAGATTTATAAATTTCCAGTTACTACAATGAGTGTTACTTTCCATTGAAAATGAATATTATTCTTCAAAAATTCTGCCATTTAAAATGGAACTTCAATGAGTGAATGTATTAATTATTTTACTGAGCACAGTGAGAGATAATGAAGGAGGTAACAATCATAGCAGAAATACATTAATATTAAATGTTTACTGCATAACTCATCCTTATTGGACACAGCTGTCGATAAAATATGCCCTTACTCTTGACAAGTAGCTCCTGTATTTTGCTTGTAGATTAGCTTGCAGCCCTGCTCTGTATTCTTTATCTTCATCACTGCACCAGTCCTTTAATTAAGCAGTGAAATCTTCTGCATAGTGATTAGGAAATCACAGTTAAGAAAGTGTTACAAAGAGATGTTTCTGGAAGCCACTCAAAATGGCTCTCAGCTTTGGAATTTCCTCCATGTACAATATCTAGAAAATATGTTCATATTTCAAAAGCAAGTGACACCTGACCTTCATTTCATTAAGTTTACTGCATTTTGACTCCTCAATCCTAAATGTTGAGTGTAATTAGAAAAGGTCTTGAGCATGGTTGAAAAATAATAGCAACTTCATTGTTTAACCTGTGAAATGAAGGTAATAAAGTACTTTTGTGTTGAAATCTAAACTGATTTTCAGATCCAAAAGAATATTTGATCTTATACAAATAATTTGGTACTATTGTAGGCTCATATGTTGTAAATATACTTTAGAAAATTGAGTGAGCCAGGTGCAGCAGTGTATGCCTGTAGTACTTGGGAGGGAGGCAGGGGGATCCCTTGAGCCCAGGAGTTCAAGTCCAACCTGAGCAATATAGTGAGACCCCATCTCTAAAAAAAGGAAAGAAAAAAAGAAAAAGAAAATTGAAAAACTGATCATATTCATAATTATCTTACTACAAACCCTTTAAATGATAATGCTTTAGAAAAAGTACTGATTTTCCATGATTTCAAAATACAAAAGTATAGCTAACCAAGGTAAATATGACTTGATACTACCTAAAACATTATAAAGCTCAAAATACAGGCCACATTTACAGAGAGTTTTTTCATTATGAAAAAACTTTTTATTAGTACATCAAAAGTAACATTCAAAGTTATTGCTATTACACAAAACCAAGGTATGAAAAAATATTGATCTTATGAGAAATGAGTTCAAGTCATAAAAATGTAATAAAATTGGCAAGGAAAACTGATATGCTTCTAGCATGATATATTTCATCATTTTATATATTCAGGTTTGCATCAAAGAGGGTTGATTTTCTTTTAAAGTTTCTTTTCTATAATTGGCATTAGCTTCTAGTGATGGTAAAGTTAAGAAAAGGTAGATGATGTTGTGGGGGTGCAGATATTAACATAATTTTGTTTTATAGCAAAATAATTTTTTGTTTTGATGGGAAATTACATGGAAATCAATATTACCTTATTTTCAAAGGAATTAACACTAACATTTTTATGGCAAGAATTTATATGGGAAATGGGTATAAATAAGTATCTATTCACCAGCAGAGAATTATTTTAATCTAATTCCATTTTTTTTTCAAATAATGAGTGAAATATTTATTGGTGATGAAATTTTATATTGTAATTAGTCATTTCTAGAAACAATTTTAGATCTTCAAATCAGTTGACTCATAATCCCTGGGGAACTTGGTTCATAGTTTTTTGTTTCTCATAGTTTTTTTTCTCTGGTTCTGTTTTAGGGCATATTTTCTCCTACTAGGCAGTAAAGGGTAATTCTTAAGCATGAAAGTGGTGGATCCAAACTTCCTGGATAAAAATCTCAGCTTCTACCACTTAGGCAAACTATATCCCCTATGTGACTATGTTTGTCCTCTGAAAGATAAAAATAACAATAATCTGGGTTTCATTGGGTTATGATAATGAAATGAATATAGATTAAGTTTTTGGAATAGTACCTAGCATATGATAAACTCTTAGATTATTGTTTCTAGGCCAAAAGAGCTAATTAATGGGTTGCTTCAATTTGCTTTTCTGGTATTTTTAATCATGCTGAGTCATGTCCCCACAATCTTAATGAGAAGTATGAAAAGGAAAGGGAAATCACATAGGAGGGATAATTAAATCTTTACAGTCAAAATTCAGTTTCAGCTCCCATGGTATGCATATATTTGCAGTATTCTAGCCTGTCCTCAACTATCTCTCAGTTCAGAGACTCTCTTGTTCACCTTTTCAGAGAATAAACCACTAATTTTTTAACTGGGTGGAGTGGGATAAGGGCGGTTTAGTTGATGTCCTCAATACATGGACATTAAACCCCTTTCTCTTCCATTCATGGTGGTGATAATTCCTCCCGAGCCCAAGCTTTGGGATATTTTGCTGAGTAAATCAATTTGGTTCTGGATGTTACCCACTTCTAGTTTAGGATTCTGCTTCTTCAAGGGCTATGGTAAGTAAGACACCATTTGTCCCTCTGTTTTCCAGCTTCCAAATGCTTCTGCTCTATCCCCTCTCTTTTCTCTTCTTGCTTCCTCCTGAAGATCTGTGCCTTTTCAGGAAAATCTTGCCTTTCTTCAAGGGACTCACAGAGAGAAGAAAAAGCAAATGTTTAATCAAGCATTTTGACCCCAAATACTTCAGATTACTTTTTTTAAACAACATTTTAAAATAATGTAGGATGTTTAATCAGAGATTTAAAAGTTGTTCCATGAAAAACTCTGCTGATACTCTGCCAAACTTTCTAGTTCCCTGAAGGGAGCATATTGTTTAAACATAAAGATATGAACCATTTTCTTCATCAAACCACTTATTCCAACTGGGGACTTAACTGAGACCCTGCGAAACCAGGTTCTTGAGATGGGCTACTTCACAAGTGCTCTTCAGCCTTTCTTGGGTCAGGCTTTGAACCATATTTCTTATAGAGTCTGAGCAATAAAATAGTTGAAAATGTGGAGAAGTAGTGTTTATTTCCCTTGCTCATTGAAGATCATATAAGCAGAGTTAGAATTCCTACATCATTTCCATTAAATGTGGAGGAAGTAACTGCTAATTCAAAACTTAACCTGGTTTTACAATTCATTTTTCAGGGTTGTTACCAAAATTTAGAAGAATAAGGAGAAGAGTAGTTGGTAGAGAGGAGACTGTAATAGTTTTCATAATTTTTAGTGCATATGCATTCAGACTTCTCTGATACTTTTGGTTAAAGTCAAGTTTAATAATGAGCTTTCACTTAATTTTATGAGATATATTATTTTTTTCAATCCAGAGAGGAAAAGAGGAAATAAAAATGAGCTATATCACTCATTATTAACTCTACCCTAATTTTCCTTTATTTGCCAAGGAAAGTTTGCAGAAATGATGTTGAAAGGAGGCTGCCATATTATTGCTGTGAGATTCCATTTCTATCAAAAAATTTAAAGTGGCAGAGGATCAAGGACTATATAAATTAATATTTTATGGAGGCCAAGAAATAAAGATCACTATGCAAGCAGCCACAAAAACTGAGGTCAAATCCATCAGTGCCTCTTGTTCACCTGTGACCACAGATATTTTATCTAACCTCCAGTAGCTACAATTTTCTCATTTATGAAATATCATTAAATATAATCTTTTATTCTCTAAGTATTGTTGCAATGATTAAGTTTTACTCATAGAAATAATGAAAAACTTCATAAGTGATAACATGAAGGATTTTCAAAAAAATCATACAAAATTCATATTATGAAAAAACTTGGCATGGAATTTTTAAATTATTTTTCACCAAAATAAACTCATACTAACTTGTTATAACATATCTGAACAACATGTAGTTTGAGGAGCTAAGAATGATAAAACATCATTTAGAAAAGAGCCCCTATCAGAGAAACATGAATTCTGCTAAAACTGAAATATCAAATTTATGGTATGGGGACAATGTCCCAAAGAAATTAGCCATTTATAAATGGATAACTGATATTAAGAAGGAACAAGACAATGTTGAAGATGAAGCCCAGGGTGACAGACCATCCACATCAATTTCTGGGGAAAAAAATTAGTCTTATTTGTAATCTAATTGAAGAGAACCAGCAATTAACAGGAAAATCAATAGCCAACACCACAGACATTTCAATTGATTCAGCTTACTCAATTCTGATTGACACATTAAAGTTGAGCAAATTTTCTACTTGTTGGGTACCAAAACCATTGTGCCCAGCTACAGACAAGAGCAGAACTTACAATGAAAATTTAACCTGAAATATTTCTTCTAAGAAATGTAATAGGAGTTGGAGCATGGCTTTACAGGAGCATCCTGAAGACAAAGCATAATCAAAGCAATGGCTACCAAGAGGTGGGAATGGTCCATTCAAAGTAAAAGCACACAAGTCAAAAGCAAAGATCATAACAACAGTTTTTGAGATGTTCAAGGCATTTTGCTTCTAGATTTTCTGAAGGGCCAAAGTACAACAACATCTGTTTATTATGAGGGTGTTTTGAGACAGTTAGCCAAAGTTTTAGCAGGAAAACACTCAAGAAATCTTCAACAGAAAGTTCTCCCCCACAACAATGCTTCTGCTCATTCATCTTATCAAACAAGAACAATTTTGGGAGAGTTTCAATAGGAAATTATTAGGCATCCACATTACAGTCCTCATTTGGCTTTTACTGACTTCTTTTTATTTCCAAATCTTAAGAAATTTTTAATGGCACTGATTTTTCTTTAGCTAATAGTGAAAAAAAGATAAAATTGACACGATTAAATTTCAATACCCTCAGTTATTTAGGAGTGGACTAAATGGCCAGTATCGTTGCTTACAAATGTATCTTGAACTTGATGGAGCTGATGTTGAGAAACAAAATTTATATTTTTATTTGTATCTTTTAATTTCATTTTCCATGAATTTTTTGAAGTCTCCTCATATAATACTAGAAGTTATTGCCTTTTCCTCATTACCTATATTAGTCAGAGTTCTCCAGAAAACATAATCAACAGGATATGAGTGTGTATATACTGATGGGTTTATTTTAAGGATTTGGCTCATGGGACTGTGAAAGATTGGTAAATCCAAAATCTGTAGGGTAGGCCGTAACCTAGGGAAGAGTAGCAGTCTGCTGGCAAAATTCTTTCTTGCTCAAGAGAAGTCAGTCTTTGTCCTATTAAGTCCATCTGACTGGATGAAGCCCACCCACATTTTGGAAGGTAATCCACTTTCCTCCAAATCCACCTATATCAGTACTAATTTCATCCAAAAAAACTTGCACAGAAACATCCAGAATAACTGGTGACCAAATATCCGGGCACCATGGCCCAGCCAAGTTGACACTTATAATTAAGCATCACATTACCTCATTGGATGATTAAAGTGTTCCTAAGTATATTTCAAATATTGCCTTCAAATTACATATTTGAAACGTATTTCTTCAAAGTAGAAATAACATGATTTACATCATTAATTATATAGGACAGAATAACATTTAGAGTGTGTGTGTGTGTGTGTGTGCTTGTGTGATTATACCCACTTGGAGTGTTGTTATATGGACTTAACGAATGGGTCTGTGGAAAGGACTTAATATAATCCTGGAAAATTTTAAGGACTCAGTATATGCTATAAATCACTATTATTATAAAAATGACTGAGTCTACATGTGTCGTGTCTGTAAATGGTTGCCTCCTTAATGGCTAACAAAGATGTTCCATGTGTTGACAATCTTTCCAAGCCTCAAACTCACTGTCCTTGGATTTCAAAGAAAGATTTCACAGATGTTGCTCTGAGCAACATCATAATAACACTGCTGGCACAACCACAAAATTCTCAGATCTACTTTGAGATTAATAAATTAAATTTTCTGGGAAAGAGTAACAAAGCCGGCCAGAGATGTGCAGGTTAAATACATAGGACATTTTTTCCCTCCTGTATGTTTGTATTTCTGAGGTTTTATGGAAATATAGGGCAAATATTCAGATTATTGTAACCTGAATTTAAGACTGAAATAATAAGTATTAAGTTCATATAAAGTGTAGAGTTGAGGCATCCCAAAATTTCCAACTGAGATTTGCCTCAGTGGGTCTAATTGTGATAGGAAGATACAGGTGTGTTTCTGGGCACCGGCTGCTTCCGGCTGGCATAGATTTGGCCTTCAGTCTATCCCCTCCAGCTCTATAGCTTTACCAATTGGTATATTGTGTTCTGCTTAACTTTACATTCCACAATAGGATAATTGGTTCCTACAAAAATCTTGAATAATAATAATTGTAACTGAAAGAAATTTTGCAAAAAGACTCTCATCTTTTCTCTTCCCTTGTGTTGTTGAGGACCCATATAAAAGAGCTCCATTTATTTGCTTTGGATATATTCTTAGAATGTAATAAATACTTATCATGTGTCCAGAAAAAATGTAAGTTTTTGCTCAACTATCATGAATTTTATATAATAAGGCATCAGACACTAAAGACTAAATTAATCTATAAATACAGTCTCACCAAATTATAAATATTTTGGAACAATATATTTATCTAATCATTTAAAATGCTCAGATGAGAATAAATAAAATTTAATTTATAAATTAATTAAAATTGACATCTATCAAATAAATTTTAAGAGCCAGGCACTGTTTCTAATTGTTTTTCATTTCTAAATGGATTATTATTATTTCATTACTTTAATTAAAATCAATTGAGAGAGTTTATTATTTGGGAGAGCTGGAAATACTCAAAGTATTCAGATTGAAATATCTTTTATTAATTGCACACAAGTACTTAGAAAGAAAAAAATAGCAGAAAACTGAGTTCCTGCCTACCATCTAAATAAAATGAAATAATGAATTATTGAAGGAAAATTGTCTGCAGCTTGTCTATATTTCAATCTAATTATAAACTACCTCAAATGATTCACCAATCTATTGAGACGTCTGTTTTTTCCAAAAAAGCAATTTGCCTCAACAGACCTGACAAACTGAAAAATAAATTGCATCTATTGAGTAAAGTTGTATAGATATGTTAACAATACAAAGTTTTGAGAAATGATACAATAAGAGAGCTTCTTCAAACATCTTTATAAAATAAGGAAGAGACAGGTAGTACAATTTGAACTTTTATTCTACCCATATAATTGCATGTAAATATTTTCACCATATTAATCTCTATATGCTAAAGAGTTTAGTGATCCCACGTATTTTTAAACAATACATATATTGAGGAAAATATTTCTTCACTTAAGAAAATGATATTCTTTAAAAGGCAATATAAGAGGGTTGCAAAGGAGAGTGTAGAAATGTTGAACTTAAGAGGGAAGATGTATGTATTCAGCCTCTATTTTGTTTCTAATTCACTCCTTAGTGAGTTTTTCATGTCTCATGCACATTATCTGTTGCAGTCCAAGATCAACTATTTGCCCAATACACTACAAAGATAGCAGAGAAAAGCAAATTCTGCAAATCTCTCAACCTGTTAAAATCTATCCCTTCATTTTTATAATCAACTGCCATATATAGACTATCATTTTTAATGCATGGCTTACAAAATAATTTAGATCCACAGAAGGAGCAGAATCTATTATTTTTTAAATTCTGTATCCTTGAAAAATACACTATGCTAGTTTTGTCTGTCTATTTCTCTATCTATCTATCATTTATCTGGTACATATCTATCTTTAAGCATACCCATAATACTTAAGAGTTCAATATACTTTTGTAATAGCAAAGATTATACACACACAAATCTATTTTCTGGGCAGTCAGAAATGTTCTGACAGATAATCATTTCTTCTCTACCTCAGTATTCAAAATAACCATATATTATAGAAACCCTCTTTAATGACAGTCTATTTTCAGCTCACGTGGTTTGCAGCATGTTATATTGGGCAGTAGATTAGTAGCTTGATTAGTTAAGACTTTTGCCTGAAGGTATAACCATTAGGTATATGTTTCCCAAACCTCAAGAGGCTAGGGTACCACACTGTCACAAAAAACTATCTGTTTCTTTTCTCTTAATGACTCCAAAACTTTAAAAGTTTCCTTGTCCATGGTTAACTGGACTCTTTCTTTTTTTTTTTTAAACACAGCAGTATTAGTTATCGATAGAAGATTCTATATTAATAGTCCTTTACTGTAACACTTGGTTTGTCAACAGTCTTGTATATCCAAAGAGAGAGGTTTATGAAGAGGATGAATATGAAAAAATGTGTTAAAATTCTTAAAAGTGGAACTGAATACTGGGAACTATAACTAAATATACTTTAGAATATAGACAGCACCTTTTCTAGATTATGGAAGAGTAGAACAGACCCTCTTCTCATTCTATTCCCTTTTTTCATAGGGTTCACATTTTAGGAGCAAGAAGACAAAATCAAAGAAAATAAAGGAACAAGATACTATTGTACAGTGTTACCTGTTACAATGGCAGCAAAACAATAGAATGATATAGAATGATTTAGTCAAGTTGACTTTTTCTGAAGCATATATCTTTGTGTAACAATTGTTGTAATGATCTCTTTTGCACTATCTAGATATTGCACAGAATTTCCTTTTACCTTCTGCAGGGATGATGAAAGAACTCTGGAATCATTTCATGGTCATCTAGATTTCACATATATCAGTTATTTATGTCATTGTTTTCCATCCCTTTCGTAAGCATTTTCCACGGCATAATATATGGCAGACCAAATGCTAGATTTTAATATAGTCTAAAGTTTTCTATGTTGAAATATGTTGACTAAATGCAGAATATTGGTAATGATGAAATTCTCAAAATTTTAATAACAATTTCAATAACAACAAAGTGTTAAGGAGCATAAAACATTTTCCTTTCCTGATATGAAAAAATAAGCCCTGTTATTAATGATTTTATTTTTAAATCTTTGAGTTGCATTCTTTCTCTGCAATGTCTTTGAAAGTATGAGTATGGTAATATAATGATTGAACAAAATCTTTTTGAGTGATAAAAAAGTTTTGTTGGATTATGTGGGAATGAAATTAGCACTTTCTTTCATTTTCACAATTGGTTGGAAAAATGAAATAAAAAATGGGAAATTATCCATTTCCTACGGTAAGAACCAACCTAGGGAATTTAATTATTGCAGAAACAAGTTTAATAAGGGATGAGCCCTATAATGTTTTATTGAAATGAAACTCATTCCTTTTCCTAATGCCTTGAAATTACATTGAAATTTGATGAATTGTAAAGCTTGAGAAGCAGGGTGGTGGGAGATGGAATAAGCAGGGGGCTTTGGACATCGCTAAGGGGAAATCAGTTGTAGAAATAAAGTACTGTTATCATCGAATGTACTAAACACTGCCAATGTGCCATCCCTATGCTGTGTGTTTTAAACACTTATCATTTACTCCTTTGACCACTTCTGTAAGGTATGAAGTGTTATACCTATTGTACAGTGGAAAAAAATGACTATTGGTTAGGAAACTTCCCATTTAGAAGACAAGACTCAGAAGAAACATTACATAAAGGGTGTGATAGGAACAAAGACACTTTGGGTACCTATGATATGCCAGGCTGTATTAACTGCTCCATATCATTTTATTACATAACATCCTGACAACAACCTTTCAAGGATGATATTTGCTCCTTCTGATTTTACAGATGAGAGAAATAATAGATTCAAAAATATTAAAAACTTTCATTTGGTACAGAGCAAGAAAATACTGGAGCAGGAATTACAATCCATATTTGTCTATTCCTGGAACCCATGAAATTTCATGATACCTCAATATAGCTTCACCATGGCTTTTCCCTTAGATTGAATCTGTGATATCATTTATCTGAAATTTTGGGTTTATAACTTGTAACTCACTCTAAAGGAAAGACTTGTGAGAGATTTGTTTATAATCTCCCCTAATTACTTAGCTAAGTGGCCCTGTATTAAGGCAGTAACTAACTGAAGGATGTTTTACTGCCAAACTTCTACACTTTGGGAGAAAATGATATATTTCATTTTATTTCAAATTCCAAGATTTCTGATCAAAGTCAACTTGAATTTGGAATGTAAACAAAAGTTAAGTATTTGATGTTAATTAAGTATTATTTGATCAATTTAGGGTCTTGCTATATTTGGTTTATCATGTAACTTTTTGGTGTGAAAGGCATATAATTTTAGGAGATATTAATACATTTTTGTACTGTTCTTTAAAACTGTACATAGACAATAAAGCTTAAAAAAAGATAATATTAATACTAGTTCATGGCTTTGAGCTAAAGGTAGTTTTTACCACATTAATAATAGACTCAACCAAACTGCATATAAACTGCTGGGATTAGTAGGAGCAGATATTGTTAGTTGAGTAATCATCTATATCACTGTGATCTAACAACTTTGCCAGCATTTTTCACAATGTAATTTTAATTAAATAAATTTTACTCACTTCCCAATTATAAATTTAATTTTCCTGTAAGTAGATCATGTTAAAATTCCATGAAAAAGACAGTATGCTCAGGTGGTTAAGATCATGTATCGTGTGGATTTATATCCAGATTCTAATTTGTTACTATGAGCAACTTACCATGTGCCTCACATAAGTGCTTTACCTTACATTTACATATTTATATCTCAGTCTCTTCATAAGTAAAATGGGCAGAATAATAGTACCAACTTCGTGGGGTTATTGTAACTATTAATGTGCTAATGCCTATAAAGAACTTGGAAGAGTGCCTATCCCATGGTAAGTATTGTAAAGGGTTTGCTATTTTTAACTCTAGGCATTAACAGTCTTCTTTGAGTAGATGGATCTGTAAACCCTTATCCATAGCATATGTTTATCATATGCTGCTTCTTGTGCATAATCTCATGATCAAGTCATTTTGTCTTTGGAGAAAGGGATAATGACAGAGGCAATTTGCTATAGTTTCTTCATTTAAATGTCCTCAGTTTAAATGATGAACAAGATACAAAACAGCAGTGTTTTAGGACAGATGAATACAAAAATAAAACACAAACACTATAAACCCTTTACTATTTCATATTAACTTAGGTTATTTTTGTTTTTAACTTTTTTCTCAAAATATTTATATCAAAAAAGCTCTCTTTTATTTTTGGTAAGAATACATTTTTTTTTCTCATAAAGCATAAACATTGAGTGGTTTCTTTCTGAGCACACTTGAAGTCTGAACTTGATTCCCCTTTCATTTTACAATCTAAGGCCTATATTTGCATACAAGAGGAGGTAGCAAAACAGAAATAAACATAGCTATGTATTCAATGATCAGTTTAGTATATATTTACTTGTGAATTTTAGATCTAATGATAAATACGTTAATCTTTACAATGACCATTATATATACATACACACATATGAATGGAATATACATAAATTATATATAATTGGTATATTATATGTGCATGTTTTGTGTGTTACATAAAACCAATCCAGAGTGTTTTAGTATTTATATGTGTGATCAAAATAAGTCAAAGTACATATTAAAATGGTGAATTTATCACCATTGATCTAGGAAAGTGCTCTCATATGGACAGAAAGGTAATTTTTTATTCATATTGCTTAAGCCTCTTCTGTGAATGCTACAAGAGTGAATAGATTCTTATTTAAATGAATAAGTTTCTTAGTTGGATACAATCTACTAACAGCAGGACTATTACAGTGGTGAATAAAAAGACTGGAATGATTTCATTAACAAGTCAGAAAGGACATTTTGATTTGTTCCCAACATGGTAAAGCCTTTGTGATTCCCACCCATAAACATGGGGTGGGGGTTGGGGGCTGAGAAGTTATTGAACTATAATAATGAAGAGAATTACCACTGAGATTTTACAGAGAAAAAAGAGTTTAATATCCCCTAGCACAATGTCAAATTCTTTCAAGCATATTTAAATTCTTATTCTAGGATTTCTGTCAGCACAAGATAACAAAGTGAAACTTTCTTTTTTCAGGTATTCAAAAGAACTTCATTCTTTTTTTTTCTTTCCTACTCTTAAAATATAAATACCCTTATGAACGCTCTATTGATGTTATTAGTGTTCTTTATGACTTAAGGAGAAAGTTGTCCTTCAAAAGAAACCACAAAGAATTGAAAATAAAAAACAATAAACAGAGATCAATGGGACAGTGTACACTGTTCTTCTTCCTACTGGGCAATTTCACGTGTCACAAGTACAAAAGGGAAAAGTGTTCATGATGATTTGACTCATTATAACGCATGTTAGGGAAAAAAAACTTAGTTTTTGAAAATGTTTATTGAAATTTAAAATATTTCTTTTATTCTTAGTGTACATTTATTATTCCCTAATGTTGATTTACTAAGTCTGTAGCTTTTCTGTGGATATGGGAAATTTTTCACAGGCCTGCTAATAAGAGGTACTATATAGCATAACCCCTTTCCGAGATCAAAACAGGGACATTAACTTAAATTTCCAAGTTTTATGTTTAATGAAACATTTTGGGTTTATTCAGTCATATTTCTGGGCATCTGAATATTCTATAATAGATTTGAGGAGTTTGTCAGAGATTTTAAGAAATAATTAAAGCCATTTCTTAGTTTCTTTTCTCTTAAATTGATTTTAGAGGCGTTGGGCTTTTAAGCAATTTCCTTGATTTTCTACTTTTGATTGTGATGGCTAATTGTATTTTTGCTAAGTACATTCCTGTGCTAGACATATGACTGAATAAGGCAAACTGCAACTGTGAGGAGGTTATGTAAAGACCTATTTAAACATGTTGGGTGTGGTATTTAGTTTGGTAGTTTCAAAGAGAACTCAGTCCATTTTTATTGATGGTTTCTATTGAGAGAACACCTCGTTAGGTTAAAATTCATGAAGTTTTATTATATAAAGGGCATTTTGCACTATGAAGTACATTTCTAATCCTTATATTCCAAAGTTTTTTAACATAGAAATGATATATAGTTTGAATAAAACAGTAATGAAAGTGGAAATATTTTATTTTTATATTTAAATGGTGACATTTTATTTGAAAATAATGGCCAAGACTTATTGAGAAAACTGTGTATATCCTAGCGCACTTTTTAAAGCATGTTATGAATACATAAATAGTTGAGGAAATTATAAATAATTATTAAATCATTTCCTTGGTTTTATTCTTAGAATCTGAACACAAACATATTCAGTCTTGACTAATAAGCATATAAATTGCCCTTTATATCTTCCTCTAAACATAATTTGTCCAAAACATGATATAGTATAGTATTTTTTGAGTCATGCTTTTTATTAAATTTTGGTAAAATAAATACATTATAAAATTTTCCATTTTAACCATTTTAAGTGTACGATTCAGTGGCATTAATTATATTTAGAATGTTGTATGACTGCCACCACTATTTATTTCCAAAACCCTTTCATCATCATAAACATAAAACTTATACCTATTAAAGTGTCATATAGTAAGTTTTAAGATTTTATATATTTTAAATTTGTAAGATTTAATTGTGTATGACAGCTTATACATTAGTATGAAAATAATCATTTCTTTTGTAATAGTGCATAGGTATATGTATGTAGATATGTGTGGATATACATATATATAAATATTATATCAACAAATAATTTGTAATCCATATGTTATCATATGCTAGGTCAATGTTTTGCATATTTTGAAAATTAACTGAATTTTATATAACTGGTATACATATTTTTAAGCACATCAGATATAGGCATACATTACAAAACATTTCTAATTCTATATGTACATATTAATATGTTTAATCAGTAAATATATATAATACATAAAAGAAGAATGTAGTCAGAAAGTATATCTATCAAATGTACATATTTGATATAGATTTTTGAGCATTTGTAATACCATATAGTCAGATATATATAAAATAGAAGAAAAAATATTTGATGTTATATCACCTGAAAAAAGGAGTGATATATTGTATTTGAAACTAATGGTATTCTTACTTTTACACAAAGGGTATTCTTACTTTTAAAGGTCTTCCTAAATTACTATTTTAACTCAATAATAGAAGTTATTATTATCTTTTGGCATTTTCTGTCTTAAAAATCTCTAAGGCATATAATTTCCCAAGAAATTGAGTTACTAAATTTATCTACCTTCTTTTTGTTAGGTCCTGCTATTTTTGTTTTTAAACTATCCAATGTTCTGAGTTTATTTTTCCCTCCCTTCCATTAAAATGTCTACTCTGAAAATAACCATGTTTTCCCCTCAGTGTTCTTGAGTAGGCCCTGGAAGAAAATACAATGTATATAAAAGGTATGGGTTCTCCCTTTGCACTTAAAACTTTATTTTAACAAAGAGCCCAGGGTACAAACTCCTCCTTTCCTGCAGATGTTTGAGCAATGTCCTTTGAATAGATTTTTAGATATTAGTGTGCATCTCACAGTGCTCCTAAAGTGGCAATGACCAGCACTGAAGCTGTTGGATTTTTCTGTTGCTTGTGCTCAGTATTAACACAGGAATTAACAATTTTACCTAAATTGAAGAACTTTTGCTTTATGTATAAACTAATAGATATGAATTTCTTAGAATTATGTAAACCTTTAAGAGTAGGTACTTCAAGGGAAGTGTGTCAACACCTCATGCCTAGAAGTCTACCCTTTTTTCCAGGTGAATTTATACAGCCTTTCATTTTTTAAAGTTAAATTTGTGTTTTATGTAGAGCCACCAGCTACATTCATGCTGACAAGGTTATTCTAGTTTAAAGGGTCGGATATGTGACAATAACAATTTTTCCTTTTAACTTATACTTTAATGCCTTCAAATCAAGTCTGCTTCTCACAACAAAACTTTGCAAATCACATTCCTGCCTCCTCACTATAACGGACCCCAGCAGCATAAGGACATTGAGTTTAACTTCAGGTCTTAAAAATGCAACTATTATATATATTACTTTGGCATTCTTTGTCCTTAACTCCTTTCTTGACCTCAGTTTTCCTTTATTAAACCATTTTAAAAAACAATTTAATTTGACTTATAGTCATATGACAGAATTTGGGCTTTTGACTCATGTTTTATGGAGACAAGCACCCATTGTCCTTCATGTGATTTGCCAATGTAGACTAGTAATGATTATATGGAGTTGAACAGCCACAAATCGTTATCAAAACAGTAACATTTAAAGAGTAAAAACAAACAAACAAAATGACAAAGAGTCTTTTTTAAACATGATGACAATCCAGAATAATTTACTATAGTATATTATTATTTGTATTTTGCAAAAAGCAAAATAAAATTTAAAAAATATGTGTTTTGTGCCCTATTAATTAACAATAAAGTATGCTTTAATATTAAATATATACTTAGTGAAAATCTTAGTTCCATCACTATTTAGAAACACAAGGCAAAATATGACATACCAGGTACCAAGCAAGTACTTTTTATTCAGCTGTATAAATTCCTAAATGTCACATATTTTAAAAATTAGAACTATTGTCCTATATTTTGTGAAATTACTATGCATTGTGAAGAAAAGACAATCTGACTCTGTAACTCTTTGGATTTGCCTCTCTTTAGAAATTCATGTTTGAAAATCGACCCAAAGCATTGTTAACTTCCATTCCTTCATGGTTCACTACACATATTCAGACATAGGCTTCAAATTATTCCTTAAAGAACACCAGCAGGTGATTGATAACTGGAAAAAATAACCATATCCATAGGAATAAATCAAACACAACAACATCCTGCATGTGCAGTTGGCCACAGTTATTTGAGCAACTACATGCAGCGATAGCATCTATGTATTTCATTGAGCCCCCAGAATTCAAATTGACATCAGCAGAATCATGATTAATTGCTTATAAATGATCCTCTTGTCAACATAATTATATTTTACTAACATGAAAAGTAACCATTTATTGCACTGAATAAAGCCTATAAATTAAAATACTCTCTGATTCACTTCTTTTTTTCTCCCTCTAAGAATCATTGTAAGAAGGAAAAATAAAAGGTTTTTCCCCAGGAGGCATGTCTAACTCCATGCCTATGGGTAATTCATTGGAAATTTTGTGATGTTTATGGAGAAAAGAGGATGAGTATGTGGTGGTAATACAAAACCTCATAATGTACTGTTTCAAAATTCAAAGGCTTTACTAGAATCAGGGAATAGCATTTTACATTCAGTATAGTTCATACTTAAAGTTAATAATGACCTTCAAAACTTGTTCTTATTTATCGCTGCTGAGTTAAGAACAGAGTAGCATAGTAGAAAATGATGACGTTGGGATCACAGCAGGTAACTAAGTCTCATTTGAAGTAAAATTCATTTGCTCTTCAGTGAAACATACAATTTATATTTTTATATTGCAAAGTATTTAAATGATGTAGACATTATACTGCTATCTTCAGAAAACAATTTCTTGAAAGCATTATTCTTTCATCTCTAAGAATTATCATAAAAAGAAATGTCATTTTAATTTTATAATGTGTGTAATTTATATTGCAAAGGTATACACTTTTATAGGCAATTGTTAGAAGAACAATATGAAATAGAAACATTTTTGGCCAATAATGGGAATACATTACAAAAATTCAAATTGTAAGTCTGTTATAATCTTATTTACATAAATATGTTTGATTTCCATATTGAAAATGTGTTATAATAGCTTTGGAGAAAATATTGTTAATTAATCTAGTTTACTCATAAATGCTCAAGTAGATTAATTCTAAATTTTATTTCCACTGTTATTTTAAATAGAAAATTTTAACTATTATCAAGGAAAAGCCATGCTTTCCCATTTTCTATTTTGCAATATCAAACTGTGTCCTAGCAATTGACTACAAAATAGCAAATGCTTTCCAATAGGTTCTATTAAAAAGGTTTCCAACAGATTTGATTACCCTGTAGATGTACATGCACAATAGTGAGACCGATTGGAAGGTATGTATTTTAAAGTTATATTATGATGGAAAACTTTCAGTCAGCAGAGAAAACTGAGTCTGAATCTAGGTACCTTTCTGAACCATAAAAGAATAGATGCTAACAAATGCCAGAGTCTCAAACATGAATTTCTATGAAATATGTCAAATCCAAAGGAATATAAGGTCAAAATATCTCCTCCCTATTATTCTGAAGTTTTACTTTTGAAATTATGACATGAGTACTTTTAATTAAAAGTAAAAATTCAAAGTGGCCGTCTCTTTTATATCATTGTGTGGATATTCTTTGAGTATAGGAAAATTGTCTGATTACAGAGGTACAGGTCTAAAACTCTCTTCTGAACTCTTAATTCTTCACTGGCATGAGATTGGTAGTCAGTGATACCACCAACCCTGTGCTCCCAAAAGTGTTCTGATCTTTCCAGTTTGCCTGACCTACATTTGAATAAGTCTTTACCCAACTTGTATCAGAAGATGCAAGTCTGGAATTTTCAAACGGATATTTGCTAGGAAATAAAACTACTCTGTGTGTGTGTGTGTGTGTGTGTGTGTGTGTGTGTGTGTGTGTTTTATGGGAACAAATACAAGAAGAAAACACCAAGAAACCATGCATTTAATGCCTAACACAAGCTATCTGACAAATGGCATCTTATTCTTTTCTTTGATCATCAATGCTAGGATCTAATTTGCCCATCAGCCTGCTCTGTAGTTAATAAAAAATGTCACTCCTTTACCCCCACAAATTTCACACCTCATTTTGCACTAGATATAACATATCCTTTAATTTCACCTATGTCTTTATTTTTATCAATTTTAGAAAGATATTACCCAGAATTTCATAAATATAACAATTAAAAAAATATATTACACATGAGTAATAAGGTAATTTAGATTAGAAATTTATATAACAGTAATAAAGAAATACCATGGTTCTATACTCATATAATGAGAAATCTTTCTTTCTTCTGTTAAGAGCATTGAAGGTCACAACATTATAGTGAAGATAAAATGGAATCTACTAAACCTGAGGGCGACTTGCTCAAATTTTCCCTTGATCAAATTCATCTTGGCTGTCAGATGAAGATAGGGAGTCTACATGTAAATTAAGTTAGTTTGTCCAAATGTTGAGATACTTTTGTTATACTTCTGATTGTTTGACAAGATATAGACAGTATTTTTTTTTATTTTAGCATATTACAGGGGTACAAATGTTTGGGTTATATATATTGCCTTTGCCTCACCCGTATCAGAGCTTCAGGCCTGTCCATCCCCCAGACGGTGTGCACCACATCCATTAGGTGTGAATATTCTCATCCCCTCCTCCCCACTCCCACTTGCCCTACACCTGATGAATGTTACTACCATATGTGCACATAAATGTTGATCAGTTAATGCCAATTTGATGGGGAGTACATATGGTGCTTGTTTGTCCATTCTTGTGATACTTCACTTAGTAGAATGGGCTCCAGCTCTACCCAGGATAATACAAGAGGTGCTAGACTGTCATTGTTTGTGGCTGAGTAGAACTCCATGGTATACATATACCATATTTTATTAATCTACTCATGTATTGATGGGCACTTGAGTTGTTTCCACATCTTTGCAATTGTGAATTGTGCTGCTATAAAAATTCCAGTGCAGATGTCTTTTTTATAGAACGTCTTTCATTCTTTTAGGTAGACGCCCAGTAATGGGGTTGCTGGGTCAAATGATAGTTCTACTTGTAGTTCTTTGAGGTATCTCCATATTACTTTCCGCAGAGGTTGCACTAGTTTGCAGTCCCACCAGCAGTGTATGAGTGTTCCTATCTCTCTGCATCCATGCCAACATTTATTGTTTGGGGACTTTTTGATAAAGGCCATTCTCAATAGAGATAAGTAATATGTCATTGGGGTTTTGATTTGCATTTCCCTGATGATTAGAGATGTTGAGCATTTTTTCATATATTTGCTGGCATTAGTCTAGCTTCTTTTGAAAAGTTTGTGTTCATATCCTTTGCCCACTTTTTGTTAGGGTTGTTAGATTTTTTTTCTCTCTGATTTCCCTAAGTTCTATATAGATTCTAGTTGTCAGCCGTTTATTGGATGTGCAGCATATGAATATTTTCTCCCATTCTGTAGGTTGTCTGTTTGCTCTCATGAATGTTTCCTTGGTTGTGCAGAAGCCTTTTAATTTGATTAGGTCCCATTTATTTATTTGTGTTGTTGCTATGATTGCCTTTGGGGTCTTCTTCATAAATTCTTTGCCTAGACCAATCTCTATGAGTTTTTCCAACATTTTCTTCTAGGATTCTTATAGTTTCATGCCTTAGGTTTAAGTCTGTTATCCACCAATATATTTAACTAAGGAGGTAAAAGACCTCTACAGGGAGAACTATGAAACACTGAGGAAGGAAAGAGCAGAGGAGGTAAACAGATGGAAAATCACACCATGCTCATGGGTCAGCAGAATCAACATTGTTAAAATGTCTATACTACCCAAAGTGATACACAGATTCAATGCAATCCTTAGTAAAATACCAACATCATTTTTTGCAAATATAGAAAAAGTAATTCTACGCTTTGTATCGAATCAGAGAAGACAATGTGTAACAAAAGCAATCTTAAGGAAAAAGAACAAATTGGGAAGCATCAGTTTACCAGACTTCAAGCTATATACTACAAGGCTATAGTAACTAAAACAGCATGGTACTGGAACAAGAATAGAGACATAGACCAATGGAACAGAACTGAGATCCCAGATATAAAACCATCCTCATATAGCCATCTAATCTTTGACAAAGCAGACAAAAACATACAATGCGGAAAAGAATCCTTATTCAATAAATGGTGCTGGGAAAATTGTTTTGCCACACGTAGAAGACTGAAACAGGATCCATATCTTTCACCTCTCCCAGAGAAAATTTTTATTTTTATTAAAAAATCCAGGTTAGAGATTTAGTATATTTTTAAAACAGATGCTGAAACATATTAGCACATGCACAATGTAGTAGACATGATGAGCATTTTTAAAATACATACTTGGTAGTCAGCTTCTGATATGTTTTATCAATAGATGTAGCCCTGAGGATGATGAGATGATTTGGATGACTTTATTATTTCCTTTATTTCTTTACTTTAGTAGTACCAAGTGAAGATTAAGGCTATGTTTATACCTCATACATGTAAGATACAGTAAAAAATAATCACAAGGAAACTTCATTTAATAGTAATAAAATGCTTTTTCTATGGACTACTAAACATTATTTTTCTGAATATTATGCATATTTATGCATATCTTGCCACACATAATATCTCAAGAATCTTGTACAATCTTACCCAAGTGTCATATCTATTCAACAAATGAAATACTGTAGGTTAGTTTTGCCATTTCAAAGTAATTAAAACTAATATTAATAGAATTTTAAGAAAGAGGAACATAAACATTATCTTACATCATATCCTACGTTATTTTTATCACTTGAAATTGAAGACTGAAGCTATCCCGTGTTTATTGAATGCAAAATAAAGTTCTGTTTTACTGTGAATGACAAAGCAAAAACTTTGTTCTTGCATAATTAGACTGAAGGAGAATGGGATCTTAAAATAAGAGCATTCATTAATTTATATTATATTGAATCTCTTTAGACTGAGATCTTAATGACATAGTAGTTTTGTTCTGTAAAATATATGGTAAGGATGTTACAATTTTTAGTTTAATAGTTTCACAAGTTAAATATACATTTGTGTTTTTAAATAGACTATTTAAATCTTTTCATAATTTGTCAACATTAATTAATACATCAGCATCAGTAATTTGAGAAAAAAAGAACTTTGAATAAAAATGACCTTTTAAATACTTATCTCTTGTGTGTGTGTGTGTGTGTGTGTGTGTGTGTGTGTGTGAAGATACACTTTAAATTTAGGGGAAAGAAACAATCAGTAATAAACCAAGTTGATACAAAGATAGTGGATTAACAAAATGTGTTATATGTATACCATGGAATACTGCTCAGCCATGAAGAAGGGTGACTTAACGCTTTTTGCAACAATTTAGATGGAACTGGAGACCATTACCCTAAGTGGAGTATCTAAAGAATGGATAAACAAACAAAACATATACTTACTATTAAATTGCAACTAACTGATGAACACACATGTGCATAGAGGGAAGTAAAACTTAGTGGAAATCAAGCAGGAGGGAAGGAAGAGAAGGGGATGGGTGAAAAGCTACATAATGCAAACAGTGAACACTATCTGGGTGACAGCCACATTTTTAACCCTGACTCAAGCATTACAAAAGTGATCCATGTAACCAAAAACATTTGTACTTCTGTAATACTTTGAAATTTAAAAAAAAAATGTTGTCTTCCTAGAGTCAGTAGATGATCAAACAAACCCCATATATTTTTATATTTATCACTGAAATCCTATATAATGTGAATTAGTATTCTGAATCATAATTCTAAAATACCAGAAATACCATCAATCATCTAAATGAGTCAATTATATTTGTCAGTGAGCTTTGTATTAATAATACCCTACCTTTCTAGAGTCTTTGGCTTTTCACAAGTCATTTCAACTTTTATTCTCTTGTTTCCTTCACGCAGAAATAATTTGAATAGTTAGTGTTATTCTTGTTATACACAAGAAAAAATTGAACCCAAATGGATTAGGCTGTTTGTCTAAGGTCATAGAAGCAAGATCACATACCTAAGGTCATAGACTCAAGACTTAAACTCAAATCTCCTGACTTCAA